>NC_138751.1:24872762-25601191 GCF_965113315.1 Podarcis vaucheri
TTCTAGTATATCACTTAATTCACACAGTTAATTAACACCCCAAGCATTGATTAAATGCCAACATATACTAGATCCAGGAATTTAGGGAAATACAGCACTCACAAACTCTGGCACCCACAGACTCATAACACTGTGCATATCTGTAGGCATCCCAGAGAATCAAAATAAGATTGTGGTGTAGCAGAGGACAGAGAATTGGTGGAAACAGTTATGCATGAAACTAACTCAAAAAAAAATTTGTCCATTATTTCTCAATGTTTTCCTCATTCTCAGAACCCCCTGAGCTCAGATTAATAAATGGCCCCAATCACTGTTCTGGGAGAGTTGAGATCCTGCACGATAAACTCTGGGGGACCATATGTGATGACGATTGGGACCTTGATGACGCTGCAGTCGTGTGTAGTTATCTTGGCTGTGGAACTCCTATATCAGCCCCACGAGGTTCTCGTTTTGGAGCAGGAACTGGTCCCATTTGGCTGGATGGCGTTAACTGCACAGGGTCAGAGACTGCCATCAGCAAATGCCAAGCAAAAGACTGGGGAGTACATGATTGCACCCATACAGAAGATGCCGGTGTTGTATGCGCAGGTAAGGTACACTTTCCCCCAATCAGAAATGAAGCAAAGTGCATGGGAGGATATTATTGTTCAACTATTTTGTATTAGTGGATAATCCTCGCCAATAAGAGTCCAACAAGTCTGTACTTCAAAGAATGGAATCATAGATTGGGGAGGGGTCTCTTGTAAGTCATCTAATCCAAACCTATGCTCACTTCCCCCTGCCCCAAGGTGTTTCAGTGATATTATCCACCTATTCTTGCTCAAGGAATTCTCTGCAGGATTACTTTTTTGGTGTTTAAACTCTTTTTTTGTCCCTTCAGAGCTTCGCCTAGTGGACGGCACAAGTCGCTGCTCAGGGCGGGTCGAGGTGTTTCACAACAAGCAGTGGGGAACAATTTGTGGTTCTGATTGGGATATGAATGATGCCCACGTCGTGTGCAGGGAACTGGACTGTGGACAACCTGTAACAGTGTCAGGCAGCGCACGGTTTGGCCAAGGATCTGGTACTATCTGGCTAGACAGAGTTAACTGCACAGGAAAAGAAGCAGCTCTGAGTGAATGCCAAAAAAGACCCTGGGGAGAGCATACCTGTGACCACAGCAGGGATGCAAGTGTGGAGTGCTCAGGTAATTTTATACTATGTGATGTAGTTCAAATCCATTCTTCATTACAGTCAGGTATTCTACCAAGGTAAATTATCTAGATGAAAGCTCTGAAGGAAGTAGGTTGTGGCCTAAAAAGATGGCAGAAGTGTTTGGCAATCACCCTGAAAGACAATGCAAGTATTTAAAATAGTGCCAGTTCCACCAAAAGCAATTGCAAACTTCAGCTTCTCTTCACCTCCCTACCAGCCAGTGGCAAGAACTAGCTAGACTGAAACTTCCATAATTGTTTGTCCTAGTCTTTGTCCTAGAAGACGTGTCTGACAGAACAATAGCTCATAGCAGCAAGCCATTAAAAACCATCTTGCATCTTCTAGTCTTCGGTGTCCACTGCAGAAGTTGCTTTCCAGCCACTAGCAAAATGAAAGCCTTAAAATGTAGTACTCTTTAAGTCAAGAGTGGGGAACCTTCAGCCTGTGGGCTTAATTGGGCCAAATGGTTGGTTGAACCAACCATGCTCACCTGTTCTACACCTGATTTCATATATGACATCAGGTGCCAGGTAGGTTCCGTTCAACCTGGTTCAGTTGAAATAGCATTTTCAGATGGCAGCTTCAGAGCCCTATAGAAAGTGCTCTTCATGGGGTGTCACAATTAATATTATCAATTAAATTTGTTGGTCACTTTTTCTTGACCAAGGCAACTCAAAGCAACTTACAACCAAACAACACCGGCCCCACCCCCCATTCATTAAAGCCAAGGTGAGGAATACATTTAAAACATCCCACCCACTTCTAAGTTTGAAGCCAAAGGCCAAGAGATAGAGGAAAGTTTTTGGCCGTGATGATGAGGACAACAACAACAACAATTTTGATTATTTATACACCGCTTATCTGGCTGGGTTACTCATTCACTCTGGGTAGCTTCCAACACCTATAAAAACATAATAAAATATCAAACATTAAAAGCTTCCTGACACAGGGCTGCCTTCAGATGTCTTCTATATGTTGTGTAGTTCTTTATCTCCTTAACATCTGATGGAGGGTGCTACACATGGTGGGCGCCACTACCGAGAAGGCCCTCTGCCTGATTCCCTGTAATTTCACTTATCGCAGTGAGGGAACTACCAGAAAGCCCTCGGAGCTGAATATCAGTGTCCAGGCTGAATGATGAGGGTGGAGATGCTCCTTTGGGTACACAAGGCCAAAGCCGCTTAGGGCTTTAAAGGTCAGCACCAACACTTTGAATTGTGCTCAGAAACGTACTGGGAGCCAGCGTAAATATATAATGATGGTGCTAGGAAAGCCTTCCACAAGACTTTCAGGTCTTGTGGAGCATGTTGCAAACAGCTTTGCCAAGGTCTTCACAAAGTCCAACAATCAGCTGATTGTCAGGTCTTGCAAAGGAAAGACCCTTGCAAAGCCCTCTGCAAGTCCCAGCGATTAGCTGATTGTTGGTGATTTTCCCATCTGTCAAACTTAGACTGCAGTGGATGGGGGAGATAATGAGCTGGGAAACCAACCAGATACAAGTCCTTTTTGCTAACAGCTGATAGAGCATCTGCAGTGAACAGAATGTTTCATAGTCACATGGAGAAGGGTCACGATGATGATATAACAGCTTGCCTAAGGCTACCACTTAGCTACTACACATAAGTCTGAGGAAAATCAGCCAATCTTTTCCAGTTGAGCCTAGACACCAGCTGTTTGAACCACTATTTGTCCTTTTGGAGACAATAGGGTATCAGATTTCCAGAAGCCAACCTGCCAGGCCAAAGACACAGTTGTAAAGGAGAGAGCCTCTTGGTCACAGTCACCAAGATGACCAGACCTATGTACTGCACCTGCATTGCTTTCACAATGATCAGTTACACACTTGAGTAACCTCAGTATTACTGAATGCATTGCCACAAATGGGAACAAAGGCAAGGGACGCTGGAGAACTGGAAAGTGGAAAAAATAACCATTCCTTTGATTGTTTCAGACCCCCATGAGATCAGACTGGTGAATGGTACAAGTCGCTGTGTTGGGAGAGTTGAGGTGCTCCACAACCAGCAGTGGGGGACAGTGTGCGATGATGGCTGGGATCTGAACAGTGCCCAAGTCGTGTGCAAGGAACTTGACTGCGGAGTAGCCTTGGGGGCTCCCCGAGGAGCTCAGTTTGGAAGAGGTGAAGGCAACATCTGGCTGGATGATGTCAAATGTAAAGGGACAGAAGCTGCCCTCAGAGACTGCCGCCTCAAAGCCTGGGGAGAACATAATTGCAATCATGGAGAAGATGCTGGTGCTGTGTGCTCAGGTAATGGGAGACCCTAAGGAGTGCCATACTATGGCCTTAGAAAGTGGCTAAAAGTTGAACGAGCTGTTTTGTCAACAGTGGGTTTCTCCAGAGCTCTACTACTGATAATACTTATAGAAGAAGAACAATCTTCAATGGATCTTTCGCCCTTTCTTCTTTCTTCTTTCCTTCTTTCCTTTCCACATCCCTCATTAGATAGGCTCAACAGGACACCTTGCTAATTTCATCCACCCCTTTAAACTTCATCTGTTTGTTTTTATTTTTATGGATACATACACAATTTGTTTTCTGAGCACATGTTCCACAGAAGAAGTTCACAACATAAGTAAACAAGCTTGCTATTTCAGCACTCCAGAAACCAGCTAACTTTTTCTTCATGCTTCTTTGTTCCCTGTTTTATATTCAACAACTACACAGGAAGTTGTCCAGTTTCCAAACAAGGAAGAGGAGCACTCTGTCTGAGACATAACCAAATGATACATTAAAATTAGGGATGGATAATCCTTTTTCTCTCAGGGCCATATTCCCATGGGAGTAACTTGCCAGGGTCTGCATGCAGCAGTGGGTAGAACCAAAATGGGCCAGGTTTCACAACACTGTAGGGCTGCATAACTGTCCTTCTCTCCCTCCCCTCTCTCCCCTCTTCTCTCTCTCCCTCTGTGCCACCCCATATCTATGGGCTGAGTTAAATTAGGTCAAGAACCACACGTTCCCCACCCCTGCAATAAATGCACAGTCATATTTCTTTAAAAGAGAGGAGTAATAGAACCAGCTGTGGAAGGCCGGTCCAGATTAGGGCTGTCTGAGGGGGTTTCAATTCTTTCCTCCATTGTGTTTTCCTTACGAAAATTCCCTCCCCATAGATGGTACTTAACCCCTGTAAAACTCGCAGAGATTTATCATAAGAGTGAAAATCTATGTTGGAAATGTAAGGAAAAAGAAGGTACTTTTTATCATATGTGGTGGACTTGTCCCAAGGTGAAAGACTTCTGGGAAAAGATTTATAATGAATTGGAAAAAATGTTGAAATATACATTTATTAAGAAACCAGAGGCCTTTCTTCTTGGAATAATAGGTTTGGAATTGCCCCCAAAAGATGTTAGATTGTTTTTGTATGCCACAACTGCTGCTAAAATTTTGTTGGCCAAAAATTGGAAATTACAAGAAGTACCAACAGTGGAGGAATGGCAGATGAAGATGGACTTTTCGGAGCTAACCAACCTGACCGGAACAGTCTGCAACCAGGAGGAGGAGGAGTATCAAGAGGAATGGAAGAAATTTAAAGACTATTTAGTTAAATATGTTAAGATAACTTAAATAGAATTGCTTATGAGTATCAAATCAGCCTAGGATTTAAATATGTGATGTTGTAGAATATTATGGATAAAAGTTAAAATGAAAAGAAAGATGTTAATTGGACCAAGTAAATTTTATGTAAAATTAGTTTTGGAAAACTGCTACAATGATTTATATGGAAACTCAGTCAGGTGGAGTCGAGGAAGTCATCTAACAATGTTAACAAAAGTGGCATTTCTATAGTTAGGATATATGTTTGTTTGTTTGTTTATGTTTTCTTTTTATGTTTGATGATATGTTTGTTTTAAATCTGGGAAATTAATTTTAAAAAATGGGGGGGGGATTCCCTCCCCACTCTGAATTTGATATTCACCTTGGGAGGATGTAAATGGCCATTTCTGAGGCAAACATCAGCATTCGTTGAGGGAAATGGCATGGGAAACAGCTTCTCCTCATGGGAAGAAAAATGACTTGATGTATTCATGCCCTTTGTGAGATGAGGCGCAGCCTCCTTAGCTATTAGACATAAGATGTTCAAGAACCTTGCCAATAATGTCTTGGCTTAATGAGTGGCGTCCTTCAATGTTTTATTTCCCATCAGAACTCAGGCTGGTGAATGGCTCAAGTCGTTGTTCAGGAAGAGTGGAGATCTTCCACAATCATCAGTGGGGCACTGTGTGTGATGATCGCTGGGGCCTTAAGCAGGCTGAGGTCATCTGCAAAGAGTTGGGCTGTGGCGTTGCTTTGAAAGCTCGTACAAAAGCTGCATTTGGACGAGGAACAGGGCCCATCTGGTTGGATGATGTGAACTGTCAAGGAACAGAAACAGCCCTCAGTCAGTGCCCAGCAAGTGCTTGGGGGATCAATAACTGCAATCATGGAGAAGATGCTGGTGTTGAGTGTGCAGGTAAATTATATTCCATGCTTAATGGTTTGGAACATACATGCTCCTATTACATAAACCTGCATCCCTCTTGCATGAAACTTTGGAGACCTTGCACTGCAGGCCATTGTCTTCCAATCTCGGGTTGGCTGGGATGCAGGACCAAGTCTTCTTCTTTGCCTAGACTATGTATAGTGGAGAAGGAATAGCAGGGGAACATGGCTCTAGCACTTTAGAGCAGGAGCAATGAGCACCAGGGAAACTGAAATACTTTCTTTGATCTGGCGACTGAATGATAACTAAGCTTTCAAGTTTTACAATGGTATGTACTGTATTTGCGTAGAGGAAGACTGAAAATGAGGTAAATAAGCAAAGGTTACTTTTTTCGCTTTGAAGGAATTTGTCCTTCATGCTGCCTGTTTAAATGGTAATCCTTCTTTGCAAGATTTTTTGCATTTCTAATTTAAAGCTAAAAGTTGTTAAAACTGAACTCATTTTACAAGTTGAACCTATGTAATTAGAAGTGAGCATTACTGAGTTCAAGGGAGCCTATTTGTAGGTAACTATACATAGGAGTGACACCATGTCATATGGGAAATCAAGGATGTGATTCCAAATTTCCCCAGCTGAATTCCAGCTCAACTGCTACACCATCCACTGCCAGCTTCCTATTTTATGACTGTCTGCTGACTCTCATAAGCTGGGTATTGTGCTATGTACTGCTGATCTATCTCCCTCTTAAGTTTGAGAAATTCCCCAAAAGGCTTTTGCAGGAGATAATCAGCAGGGACAGGAAAGGAGAATACTGTGCACAACATCTGTGCTTAAATAACTCCACTGGTCATCAATATGTCACCAGGCCACATTTAAGGTCTTGTTGTTAGTATAGAAAGCCCAGAACCAACTGGGATTAGCTTACCTCTGGAAGCATCTTGCCTTGTATATCCCAGATACTTCAATCCTTAGAAGAGGTACTCATAGCAGTGTCATAAGTTCTCAAGGTTCATCTTATGTCTACTAAGAGCAGGGTCTTTAGTGTGAAGGCACCAGTCCTTTGAAATGTGCTTCCAGTGAACATCGGGTAAGCTCCTATAGTTTTGGCATTTAGGAATCTGCTTAAAACCCATCTGTTCACCCAAGCTCTCCTTGAGGTGTGATCAGCCATGTTGATGCATCAGTTCTGCTCTACTGATGGGTAATGTGTTTTGTACTTATCTAAAATGTACTTTTATATTACTTTCATTAATGCTGTTTACCACCTTGATGGTTGCCCTTCCCCCTAATGTGGGCAGCATAGAAATTTTGCAAATAAATAAAAAGAATTAAATGTATTTATTGGCAAACACAGTTTTGGCGAAACCTTAATTTGTCAGAGTAATGGATAGCACTGGCCTCAGTCCAGATGAGATTAGGTATAACCAATACTAGCATGAGTAAAAATGAAGCATCATCTTTCTTGGGAGTTTTCTTGAAATATCTGTGGCTTTGTGTTTCCATGTTATAACTTTTACCATTCCAGATCCGGTGGAGCTAAGGCTGGTCAATGGCAGCCATCGGTGTTCTGGTAGGGTGGAAGTGTTTCATCTCAACCAATATGGAACTGTGTGCGATGACAGCTGGGACCTAAATGAAGCCGTCGTTGTGTGTAGGTACCTTGATTGTGGATCAGCCATAGCTGCCCCCCGTGGAGCTCAATTTGGGCGAGGAGTCGATCCCATCTGGTTGGATGATGTCGAATGTACAGGAACAGAAGCTTCTCTCACTGCTTGCAAGGCCAAGCCTTTGGGAACCAATGACTGTAACCACGGAGAAGATGCTGGTGTTGTATGTTCAGGTAATCTGCTCTGGTGCAATAAAGGTAAAGGGACCCCTGACCATTAGGTCCAGTCGTGACCGACTCTGGGGTTGCGGCGCTCATCTCGCTTTATTGGCCGAGGGAGCCAGCGTACAGCTTCCGGGTCATGTGGCCAGCATGACTAAGCCACTTCTGGCGAACCAGAGCAGCGCACGGAAACGCCCTTTACCTTCCCACCAGAGCGGTTCCTATTTATCTACTTTGCACTTTTGACGTGCTTTCGAACTGCTAGGTTGGCAGGAGCAGGGACCGAGCAACGGGAGCTCACCCCGTTGCGGGGATTCAAACCGCCGACCTTCTGATCGGCAAGTCCTAGGCCGTGTCCCTATGCTCTGGTGCAATATCCCACACAAAAAGGAGGCAGTGACAAGGCAAGCGGGTCATTCCTAGCCCCATAAATCCTCTCAAGGATTTCTGATCTTCACAGCAATCCCTGATTTGAGCCATTCTTTTAAAACACCAAACGTCTGTCCTACATCTTCCTTACAAAGTCTCCTCCTCGTGATGGTGGCTCCTTGCTTGAGACAGGGAGATTATATGACTCATCTACCATGAGCAGGACTTAATTTTTGCATGCCACCCTTTGTTTCACAAACAAGAGGTATTTGATTGCATGTTTCAATTACACATACCAGCAGCAAAGTACTAAAACTGGTCTGAGCTCATAGTGGCAGCAGAGTAATGCAGTTTGTCATCTACAAAGTGAAACAGGATCAACTGACAAGTCTGTTATTTGTTTCCCCTACAATCTGAAGCTGACTGCATGTTCATGATGGGGAGCCAAAATCAGATCCTGCCGATTTCTGCCAGCTGTTTAGGACAGCCAGGATGAAAAGGGAAAGAATTCATCCAAGTCCTGACATTGGTTTTTTTAAGAGCCACTTGTCATTGTTCTCTGTGGAATTAATCATTTGACCCTCCCGTTTTATTCTTAGATGATCTCAGACTAGTAAATGGTACAAATCGCTGCAGTGGGAGAATCGAGTTCCGGCCGCCCCACAGTGAACAGTGGGGAACTGTTTGTGACCGTACGTGGGATTTGCAAGATGCTGAAGTCATCTGCAGGCAACTGGGCTGTGGAAAGGCTTCAGCAGCCCCACGCGGAGCTCATTTCGGACGTGGATCAGGATCCGTCTGGTTGGATAATGTGAACTGTAAAGGCACAGAAGATGCCATCCAAGAGTGCAGCGCAAATACCCAGGGGAACAATAACTGTAATCATGACCAAGATGCGGGAGTTGTTTGTTCAGGTAACCTGCTATGGCCACCTTGTTGTTTCCAGAATGGGAGTTGGGAATGACATGCCCAGGGATGGGGTGAAGAGATGGGAAAAAATTCTCTCTTGGATGTGATGGAGGAGCAGAGAGACTATTTGCACAATGCACTTTGACTTCCTTCCCCACCCCCATTTGTGTTGTATCGAAGTCTTTAAAATTCTTGTCAGTGTCTCTCAAGGACACCAGCTCCTGGGGGCTGAGGTACTTTGCCCTCCCCCCATCTTTTTTTTTAGGGGGTGGGCCCCCTCAATAGTCAGAAGACCCCCACATGCAATGCCAGGACACACAACATTCGGACGCCACATTGCTTGGGAACATTTTTCAGCCTGAGAGACACAATCCCTTCTGCATAGATTAGTTTCTACACACACCTCACTATTCTTCCTCTATCTAGGCAAGCAAGAACTCAAAGACATGCTGCAGTCAGGCAAAAACAGTGAGGGGTGTGGCCTGCTAGGGCTGTATTAAGACATCCTGAGGCCCTACTATATGCCAAGTTTAAGAGACTGCATAGCATTATCAAAAATGTGTGTTAGTCTAACAGAAGGGACAACGGAAACAGTCCTTTCTATTTGGGGCTTCTCTGGGAGGAAGCACAGCTTATAAAATTAACAGAATGAAAGATAAGGCTTTATATTTGCATATACTGGTACATAGATGAGGATGCAAGTAAAAACTAGCAATCAAACTAAAACATAGATCTTGCAACAAGCCTGATGTAGTCTGCATTTGACCTGAACCAGAGGTCACCTGCCACTGGTGCTGTTGACAACTTATGGACAGATGGCCTAATGAAATTTCCATATAAATTAATAGTTGCTGCAACTGCTTTGCAGCACCTAAATCTGTGGACAGCATGGATTTATAAACACAATATAGAAAATGACAAATAACTGAAAATGACAAATACTAATAAATTAAGTATATTTTTGTTATGTCAGTATAATGTCTGTTTCAGAGCCTGTTTTATTTTTTAACCAATTGTGTAAAAAGTGAAATTCAACACAGACACCCCTTCATATTTGGAGGGATGAGCAGAGGCCCAAAATAACAACTTACTTAGTTTGTGCATAAATCTGGCACTGTGGTCTGGGGATAAATCTGAGGCCCAGATAGATTTGGAGACTTCTGGTCTTGCAAGGAGAATGTCACAAAAAGACATGTGCTAAGATGTGGAGTGAAAGGTGCACAATTTCAGCTTGCCTAAGGTCAGACAGCAGACTTGGGACAGCAGCCATGTTTTTCCACCTCCTGCTTTGAAATTGCTTTCATTGAGCTTCTTGCTTTCCTTGTTTTTTCCTTGGTCATGAGATCCTTGGTGTTCCCAGTTGAAGCGATGGGCCTGCATTTCCTGTATTTTAATTTTCAGAGCTTGGCAGTTGCTGCAGATAAACTCTTATGCTCACAGTCCCCCATCCCTTATGTGGATGGGGAACCTTCCAGTCACATCTTTACACCTGCACTGATTTTTGTTCATATTGGGTTCTCTATAGAGTCATCCACCATCAATGTGGTTAACATCAGGCTAGAAGATGGCCCAAACTCCTGTTCTGGGAGAGTTGAAGTCATGCACCAGCAGCAGTGGGGAACTGTGTGTGATGATGGATGGGGCCTTCCAGATGCTAGTGTTGTGTGTAAGCAGCTGGGATGCGGCATTGCTTTGGAAGCCCTACACGGGGCACACTTTGGACGAGGCCCTGGCCCCGTCTGGCTGGATGATGTGAACTGTACAGGCACGGAAACATCCCTGAGAGACTGCCGGGGACGTTCCGTAGGAGAACATGACTGTGATCACTCGGAGGATGCTAGCGTGGTGTGCTCAGGTAACTATTTCGGGGCATATAGCACACATATAAATCCTTAACTTGGAATGAATCTCCAACTTTTAAAAAACAAAATAAAAACAGCTTCAGAAAGCTGCGATTGTGAGAAAAATATTATCATTTAGTTTGTTGCACTATTTGTAAAAGTATCTCCATACTGCCATATCATGAAATATCGGGGCGGTGTGCAAACGATTAAATATAAAACAGGAGGAGGAAATTCTGTAGTGACCAATGCAACATTTGTAAGCTTCTTTACATAATATCTCATATTTTGGCTAATATTATTCAAACTCCAATTAACATTCAACTTTTTCTGTTAACTGGACTGATCTTCCCTAAAGCATAATCAGTAAGTTTAAATGTTTTTTTCCCTAAAATTGTGTTTAAAAGATGATATCACCAACATAACAGTTTTGCAAACTCAAAAATTTATCTGTAACTTAGACAAATTTTCAAAGTGCTGAAATGGCATTGAAGTGGGTACCAAGGAAGCCTTTCTGGGCAGACTGTTGCACAAAGTGCATCACCTCAGTAGGGAACAACCTGTGACTTCTTCCTCTTTCTTCCTGCAGGTCCTATGCAAGTACGATTGGCTAATGGCCCCCATTCCTGTGAAGGGCGAGTGGAACTGAATCAAAATGGCACTTGGGTCTCTGTTGGTGACTCTGGATGGGGTCTTAAAGAAGCCAAGGTGATATGTCGGCAACTGGGTTGTGGTGAAGCATTGTCGGCACCGACGGGAAACCAATATGGCAACAGTGTTGGCCCAGCCTTTCTGAATGAAGTGCAATGTACTGGAGAAGAAGCAGCAGTCACCGAATGCTATGCCGCCCCCACAGGCCCCCATAAGTGCATCTGCAACTCCTACGCTGGGGCAGTGTGCAAGGGACATGCAGGTACTTCTGTGATCCAGCCTATTCTTAAGGAACACTTTAAGGGGTTTAGGGGAGCAAATCTGACAATTTTTACTCTCTGCTTCTTTCGCAGCCTCTTCTACAGCAGCTGCAGTGATCCTGAGTCTCTTGGCTGCTGCTGTGCTCATAGGTGCTGCTGCTGTGCTCTACATGAGGAAAAGGAGAGGGAAATCAATTTGGGTTAACCCTTTAGCTGGAAGAGGAGGTAAGAATGTGCCAACCAATTTACCAGTCTAGCTCACCTGATTGCCAATCCCAGGGCTAGTCTGCACTGATGTTTTTGCAGAAAGTAACCTGTGCAGTTCCCACCTGATAACCATCTCCTGCCCTGAATAACTCGCCTCTTCCAGGTTTCGTTTCACTTTCAGTGCACAAGTTATAAAATAGTGTTCCTGGAGTGTATCCCAAATGCTACACACAAGAACAAGAATTCTGCATTATATACATATATTTAAATTCAGTACAGTTGTACCTTGGAAGCCAAATGCCTTGGCTCCCGAACAAATTGGCTCCTGAACAACTGAAGTGTCATAGATTATATTCTAATCTCAAGATTTGCCTACAGCTTTGTGAGGAAGTTCCAAGTAGGCTACAATACACTGAGTGACCACCTACCTCTAACTCTAGAGCTTGTAGGTCGGCCTTTTGACTATTCTATCGCCGAGCCACAATATATACCTTCTGCAAACTTGGGTATACTTGCTCCCAAAAGACTCAAATGGTCCCCAATACTGAATGAAAATCTAACCCACCTCCTTCAGTCAGCAGAGTCAAAGCTTATTCGATCCGCTATTGTGACAGGCAATTCAGTAGACGCGATCATGGAACGCTTTAAATTACTTTTGGAAAGACTGAAATCCCACTTAACAACAGCGATACATAGCTCCGCCACAAAGAGGGCAAAGGACGGAGCTAGCTGGTTCGACCTGGAGTGCAGGCAAACAAGGAGACAAACGAGAACAGCCTACCAGAAATATAGGAAATTAGGGACTGCTACCTCACTTAATGCTTATATCTATGTGAGACGGTTCTACAAACAATTATTAAGGAGAAAGAAATTGGAAGCTGAACGAGCCGCATGGCAAAGCTTGGTTAAGGCATCGCACGAGAAAGATACTACTTGCTTTTGGCGAACCATATCTGGTCTATTGGACCAGGAGCGCACCAATTCCATCTGCACAGTGGAACCAATGGAGTGGTTGCGTTATTTTCAATCCCTGTTTCATGACCAGGAAGTCCAACATTATAAACTACGCATCCAATTGGAGGATCTACCTCATTGGCCACCAGTAACTGCAAAGGAAGTTGAGAACCTAATCGCACAATTAAAGAACAATAAGGCCCCAGGGAACGATTATATCCCTGCTGAACTTCTGAAGTCTAACATTGGCTGGTGGGCCCCCCTGTTGGCATCTCTATTTTCCTGGATTGACTCAACGGGTCTACTTCCAGATGGCTGGACAGAGGCAATAGTTATTCCAATCTACAAAAAAGGACCTAGGCCAGACCCGGCGAGCTATAGACCAATTAGCCTCCTGCCCATACCCAGCAAACTATATACCAAACATCTTTATATTAAGCTAACCAGCTGGCTGGAAACTGAAGCTATTTTAGCGGAAGAGCAGGCAGGTTTTAGGCAAGGCAGATCCACCATAGACCATTGCTTCACCCTAGCCTACCTAATTGACAAATATGCTAAAAAACCCCGCGGGGTGCTATACGCAGCCTTTATCGATCTAAAGGCTGCCTTCGATTCAATTCCACGTGCAAGACTCTGGGATAAATTGAGCGCATCAAGTATAGATAAAAGACTATTATTTTTGATTAGCTGTTTATATAAAGACACGGTGCTGTATGTAAGAACCTCGCTAAATGGCCATCTTATAGGTCCAGTTCCTGTCAGCAAGGGGGTCAAGCAAGGTTGCATTTTGGCCCCAGTTCTATTCAACTTCTACATCAATGATATGGTTAACTGCTTGTCATCTCCGGACTTCCATGCCCCCAAACTGGCTGACAAATCAATATCCGTGCTTTTGTATGCTGACGATGCGATACTTCTATCTCGAACAAGAATAGGCTTAAATAGGCTCATAGGTGAATTTTCAGCATACTGTAGGAGAGAGCAACTGGTAATAAACTATCAGAAAACCAAAATCATGGTTTTTGGAAGGAATTGCAGACAGTATAGCTGGAGGATGGACAACCAGACAATCGAACAGGTTAAAGCCTTTAAATATCTGGGTATCGTTTTCCAGTCGACCGGGTCCTGGGATGTCCATCAAAAATATGCCAAAGAAAAAGCAGCTCAAAGCATTAAGATGCTGTCGCGCTTCTTTTACACGAAGGGGGGCAGATATATCCCAGCTGCCCTTGAGGTCTTTCGGGCAAAACCTCTGGCGCAGTTACTGTATGGGGCACAAATATGGACGGGGAACCACTGCTCAAGTCTTGAAATTGCTCAGTCCAAATTTCTAAGGCAGATATTCGGTGTCCCCTCCTGTGTCCCAAACGCAGTTTTACGACTCGAGGCCTGCCTCCCATCTGTAGAAACTCAGAGCTGGCAAAGAACATTCAACTATTGGCTTCGCCTTAACTTAAATCCACCCGGCCTACTGCCTCTAGTAATGCAAGACCCTTATAAAAGCATGTGGTTCAAAACTGTGCATCAAAAACTCCTTACATGCGGTCTGCATTCGCAATCCTTACTACCAATGGGCCTCAGTAGAGCAAAGAGCCTAATAGGCCAGCGCCTGAAAGATATTGAACGGCAAAACAACCTGGCCATCCTAAAGAAAATGTGTCCATGGTATACTTACTCTCCCCCCGCTCACTTTGATTTTCCAGCTTCATATTTGTCTAAATTAACCATCCCAAAATATAGACGCGCCTTTACATTGGCTAGATGGGATGTCCTTCCCTCTGCCGTACTCGAAGGTCGTTATCAAAAGACTCCATTCGAAAAACGACTCTGCCCATGCAGAGATGGCAACATGGAAACAGTGTCCCATGTCCTTTTATCCTGCCCCCTTTATAGAGACCTAAGGAATGAGATTATTACTCCACTCATCCTCCCCAACCCCGGCCGTCCACAAGACATTATACTGTTCTTTCTCTTATCTGATACGGACAGTCAGACAACTGAGAAGGTCGCAAGGTTCATCGAGAGAGCTGTGAAATTAAGGGCCACCATCTGAGTGACAGACGTGTTCACCTGACGGACCTCCTTTTGTTTGTTTTTATTCCCTTTTTATGTTTATTTTATTTTATTTCTAATTCTTGTATAGCTGTGGCCTGTTGGCTTTGCTAATAAAGTTCTGTTCTGTTCTGTTCTGTTCTGGTTTTCAAACGATTTTCGGAAGCCAAATGTCTGGCTGTAGTTCCTGTGGTTCCAATAAGAAGAGAGCGCAAGGATCTGTTGCTGGAATATAATGGGATTTTGGAGTCTTGAGATCACTAGTCTGGGAGCTCAATCAATTCACTTTTTTGTTTTGTTGCAGAAGCATTTATGGAAAACATCACTGTTGGATCGGATATGGTCAATGGCATTCGAGAGATGTATACCAGGGGAAGAGAGCAAATTTCATCTGAAGGTGACTCTGATGGTGACACCATCCACCTGGTGAAAAATACTTCTGACTCAGCCACAGACGACGCCAACTGAGAGACAAAGAGCAGGCAATGGTTCAGACGCTTGTGAGAGATAAGTTTCATTCTGGAAGATTGGTTCTTCCTTCTGCCATCCCCTTGCAGGAGGACATATCCTTCCCACCAGCTCTTGTGCCATCACCACAAATGTTCAGAGACTTGCTGGGATCCCTAGGAATATTCAGATATCCCAATTTCTGGGAGTAAGGGACATTAGGAAGGGACAGAAGACAACAAACTAGAAGACCTTAGAAATATCAGTGGTGTCAAAGCTTGGGGGGTGGGGAGGTTGTAGAAAGTTTGTTTCAAAACTTTGCCTTTCTTGTCATTAACCTTGCGGTAACCATTATAGCACATACTGATCACATAGTAAATAGTAAGACCTAGGAACTGTGCCTCCTGCTGCTATTCTAACGCATTTGCAGGAATTGTTTCAGTACAATTTTCCTATTGCAAAAGGGGTCAGATTCTGACAAGTGTCTCTACAACATGAAAAGTGAGGTGATACAGTCCTTGCATGAGGACTGTACCACTTTGTTGATCATACGCCTTAACTGCCATTTCCTCCCACCATCCAAGTGCTAACCGGAACCAACCCTGCTTAGCTTCTGTGTTTTTATGGGGCACCACAGCCTCAATTTCCTTACTTTAAAATCTAACCCATAGTAAATTGGCCAGTTGTTCAATGAGGGAAATTGCTCAATTGCATGTGCTGTTCCAGATGAGTTAAATTTTTGGATTTGCCTGTTTATTAAACATTGATACTAGACTTAAAAGTTTGTCTTGTAGCATGACCCTAAGCACACCTACTCAGAAGTAAAATGCAATCAACACAAGTAGGACTGCAGCCTTAACAGGGAAAAGCAAAAATGGGACAATCCCAATTCCTAAGAACCCAGGATGGTTTTGAACATACAGCAATCATTCTTCCAGCTATACCAAGAAGAGGAGCAACTATATTGTGCTCCTATATTGCAGTTAATGTTGACCACTGTAGACTGTGTTCAGACACTGTTTCAGCAGTGATCATCTAACCAGGAACCCAATTTAGCAGGATGTGGACATGATGCAATAAGGTTGCCAAGCTGGCACCAAACCCCAGTGGAACCCATTACAGTGGTGCCTCGCAAGACGAAAAGAATCCGTTCTGTGATTCTCTTCGTCTAGCAGTTTTTTCGTCTTGCGAAGCAAGCCCATTGACGGATTAGCGGATTAGCACTATTAGCGGCTTTTAGCGGCTTATCTGCTGATCGGATCAGCTGATAAGCGGCTTAGCGGCTTAGAAAAAGGGGGGGACCAGCAGGAACTCGCAATACATTGTCGTCTTGCAAAGCAAGCCCATAGGAAATTCGTTTTGCGAAGCACCTCCAAAACGGAAAACTCTTTCGTCTAGCAAGTTTTCCGTCTTGCGAGGCATTCGTCTTGCGGGGCACCACTGTACTAGAAATAGCCCAGTCATAGAAGTTTGTCCGATACCTTTCTTTAAAAATGGGGGGGGGGGAGAGATTCTGCTTCAACTCTTGCACAAAAAACATGATGCACATATTTTTATTTCAGAACCTGCAAACTCTATATGACACACTTATTCATTCATAATCAGTTTACATTGTCATCCCCACTCCTGGTTTAATATACCTTGTCATAAACCAGAGGAGTGCTTGTGTGTTTCTTGTTTTCTCTCCAGCTGAACTTGCTGTCTCTCCCCATTGCAGATGCCACCACACAGAATCCTCAGCCTTCTTACTGGAATTCAGATTGCCTCCATATATGTATTTATATTTCAATCCAAGGAAGTAGATTAGAGGAGAAGCAGCAGAAGCAGGAAAGTGCCTGGGTAAACAGCAATTCTCCCTTTCCCCAGTTTACTGTGCCTCTCTAGGGGTCACCTTTACTTCTCCCTTGTTTTTTTTTTAACCCTTGGAGTTGCTCAGGGTCACCAAAAGCTGCTTGACCTAGCCAACTTTTTTTGACAGAGGCATGAAGTGGCAACAAGAGGCAGAAATGCAACTGGTGCAGTGCAACAAATGTAGGGTTATGCAAGGGAGGCTGAGTGTGGCTACTCTCCCCATACTTCCTAAGAATATTTATGAATCAAGTGAGTTCAAATCCTCGTTGGTGAATATTAGCACAGAACAGGGAGTGATTCTGGATTAGCTGATGCAGAGCTTGCATATATGATGTAGCACGTGGGTGAGGCTAATACATAACCAGAGACTTCCCATATAACACAACCTTTCTTTCTTTTTAATAACTACACAGAATTCTCTCTGGAATCATTGCTGCTGAGGGTAGTTCATTCTGTAATCATAAAACCAGTGCTTTTCCCCCCTTAAAAAATGTTTAGGGGTACTCTCATTTTGACTCAAGAAAATCACCATTTTATACTTCAAATCAGGAAAAATAAATACAGTAAATGGACAAAAGTAGAAAGATTCACAAAATGTTTAGGGGTATGCGTACTCCTGCGTACCCCCCAGAAAAAGCACTTCGTAATACAGTAATTAAACAGACCAAATCACTGTTTCACACATCAACATTATTAGAAGAGAATGGGTGGTTGGGAGGGCAGGAGAGTTTTTTCTACCTATTCTCAGATGATCAAGATTACATTTTTAAAAAACTTAAAAAACTATTGAAATGCTAGAGCAGTAATAGCATGCATCAACCAGCAGGTGGCAGCCATCATTTTCAGTGCTAGATTCTCCTTAAATAAAATGGGTGCTGGGGTGAAATGCTATTTTAAGCAACCACATCTCCTTTCTATCTGTCCCAAGGCACAGCATCCTGCACAGGAAGTATTGACAACTCCCAGGATCCCAGGGATTCAGTATTCTCTCAGTGCCTGCAAGGAAGGATCATAAGAAAGGGAGGAGAGGGGGCCTTACTTTGGGGGTGGCCACTGGCTGCTCCAGGTCCATCAAAACCAACTCACCCTGCCTTCAAATTATTTGCCTGACTAGCACAAAGGGCTGCAGTGGCGGGTATTCAGTAGCAACAGGGTGCTGAGAACATTTCACATCTTCCTTCTATGAAATATATGGACAATTAACCTTGCCAGTACACTGGTACCTCTGGTTACGAACGTAATTCCTTCCGGAGGTCCGTTCTTAACCTGAAACCGTTCTTTACCTGAGGTACCACTTCAGCTAATGGGGCCTCCCGCTGCCGCCGCGCAATTTCTGCTCTCATCCTGAGGTAGAGTTCTTAACCCAAGGTACTACTTCCAGGTTAGCAGACTCTGTAACCTGAGGTGTTTGTAACCCGAGGTACCACTGTAGGTCTTTTTAAGTTAATTTACTAACTCGGGCTGGTTCTCTGCAACAGCGCCAGGTGGAAAAATGTAGCACCCTGCTTGTGGTTAACGCTTAGCTGGAATGAAATATTCAACGCAGCAATAGAGAAATTAAAATAATAATTTATTTGTCAGACAAATAAATGAGAGGCACAGTGGTATATGGTTACCAAGCTCTGGCCTGGGCTCCTGCCATTATGGCCAGCACTTATATTCCCTCAGCCCAGGCCCCTTGCTCCTCCTTTGGCTGCCTCTGTCCAATCAGCCTGGTTGAATTTCCTATTGGCTGATTGCTATAACCAATCCTAAAAGATACACCCATATCCTCCTGTCCTTATATGGAACACAAAGAGCTATATATTGTTACATCTATAAATGACAAATAAGTAGTAATATATCTTACATGTGTCTCAACAAGGAATCTTAATTACCAGCTCACCTCTTGCCCTCCTTGCCCTATTGCCTTCTAAAACAAATGGTTAATCTTAAATTTTTATCTTAAACATATGTCAAGGATCTTGAGTTTCACATCAACATTGAAAGATCTCCTTCATTTGAAGGTTTCTAAACAAATGTCTGACAACTAATATATCAGGACTGCTTGGATGGCGTCTCTTGTCTGGCAGGGGGCTAGACTGGTGGCTAACTTAATTTCAAAATACAACTCTTACAACTATATGAAATAAGAATCTAGCATTTCTTAAATCCTTTGCATAATTACATTTAAGCCAGCATATTTCATACATTATAGATAGCTTTTTAGAAGGATAAACTTCCTCAAAGTAAAAAGGAAGGAACAGTTTACAGCCTCAAAATAAAATAGGAAAAAAGAAAGGCCTCTTCCCAACATTTATTGCCCTCTAACTTTCTCAATTTAAGAAAGAAACAGCTTTAAAAAGACTTCCCAACAATGCTTTTTTTTTCTGCCAGCTAGATGCTTCTCCATTTGGTCTTGGCCTTTTAACCTTAGAAAGAAGATCTGGCTCATTTTACTGGGAGGCACATTGGTATTATTTTACTATTTACCAACTATTAATTAAGTTTATCTCTGCCTTTTTTATCTTCTGTAACATGTAGGGTCAGTGTCCGTTCTCAGCCTGTAATTTCAGCTTTTACGACTTTGAGAATTGTTTTCTGCTATAAATCAAGGGGCCCCTTGTCTAGGAGGAAAACATTGCCAAGGTTCTCTAAGCAGCTGGTCTTCTGCCTGGCATGAAACTTTTGAAAATCTTTAAGCTCTCTTTAATATACAAGCCCTGATCAAACATTAATAAAATGCAGGCTTATGCCTGATGCCTCAAAAAGACAGCAGGGAACTTTACTTTTACACACACACACACACACACACACACACACACACACACACTGAGAGTGTTATAGACTACATTGTGTGCAACCATGAGTAAAGAACTTTACAGTGGGAGAGCAATTGGAAAGCGACCTTCAGCCTCTCTGCTTGGAGCTAGTGTGCTTTCAGGGTATCACAAAGGACATGCTGCATGAGAACTCCAATGTACAACAGCGGAAATGCAGGCTGAGGTAAAAGCAGAGCAATGTTGAATCTTAAAATAAAGCGAGACACAATATTTGTATGTTAAGTCAGTGTTTCCCAACCTTTTTTGGGCAAAGGCACACTTGTTTCATGAAAAAAATCTCGAGGCACACCACCATGCCAGATGGGGAAAGGTCACTTTTTACTTATGTAAAAAAAAAAAAATAGTAACAGCATAGAAGGTAATGGTTAGGCTAGCATCCCTCTTCCAAATATGCTAGGTTTTTATATGCAGGGACTGTTCTACATGGGAAAGCATTCAGCACTGTCATTCTCCCATCTGCCATCTGAATTGGTACTATTCTGGGTCAACTTACTCTGCTGCATGTGTAGATGAAAATGGCACCAAGTGTGGGGGAGGGGGCAGAACAGGTTTCAGATACAGGATATTAAACATACACGTACTTCAGATTGAACTGGTTGCTTGCTTTGCAAGTTTTCATTTCCCAAATGACTGCCTTGGCAAGCGCAATACCTACCAGGCTCAACGCCGGTCTCGCGCTGCCGCTTCCCGCGCTCTCAAGGACCCGGGAGGAGGAAGGCATGAAGGGAATCCCGAAGGCGCGAAAACCTCGCGCATGCGCAGGCTTTCCGCCTGCGACAGCCCAGTAGGCCGGCCGAAGCAAGCGGCGATGGGATGTGGGAGGGAGCTCGCTCGCCGCCCCGCGTGTGCCTATGTGGGGCACGTTACAGCCCCGTGACGTCAGCGCCACGCAGGCAGCCAGGCAGGCAGACGGCGAGAGCCCCGCGCTGGGCGGCCTCTCCTCGCCGCCGCCGCCCCGCCTCTCGCCGCCCGACTCGCCCACCTCCCTCCCACGGCACACCAGGCAACGTCTCGTGGCACACTAGTGTGCCGCGGAACACGGGTTGGGAAACACTGTGTTAAGTAGGCTCACTTATGCAAGCACGGACAATCTGAAGGTGAGGGAATGGACTGAGAAGCATCACTTTTATCGGAGACTGCTAAAATATAAACAAACCTTGTTTTATATTGAAATGCAATCAGCTATTGAACAGGCCGCAATCAGTAGGGATTTCACAAAATTTTAACACTCGGTGACCTGTTGGCTTAATGAAACAAAATATGGGATTGGTGCTTACTTTATGCCCAAATTGTGAGGCACTCATTTGAAGCAAGTGTTGTATTTTAATTCTGGACCAAGCCAGGAGAAGAAAAATAAATAATAACAAAGAGACAGATTCCTGGACAATTTGAATCGGTGAGCTCCAAAACTAGCAAAACTCTTTACAAATGTCAACTCTACAGGCAACCCTCATAGAGACTGGGAGCAAAGTATTGTGGTCCCGATCTTTAAGAAAGGAGAGAAAATCTAACCTGGCCAATAATCACCCAGTTTATTGGACATTATATCCAAACTCTATGTTTGTTACTTATTGGAAAAGTCTGAGAATTGAGCAGAGCAGAACAATATCATTGGGGATCAACAAGCATGCTTTTGTCAGGGGAAGTCAACCATAGAACAATGCTTTGTCTTAAACTATTTGAGACAGAAATATGCAGGTGCCCTCAAGAAATATCTATATGCTGTCTTTGTCGATCTGACCTCAGTCTTTGATAGAATCAACAGATGTCTAAAATTATGGAGGCTGGGGATGAATAGGTGACCGTTGACAGTAATTAAGATCCTGTACACTAGAAACACAATGCAAGTTAGAGTAGACAGAGATTACCTGGGGCGGAAGTTTGAAACCAATGCAAACACTTCAACAATCCAATGATGTCTTCGTTATGTGACCACTGTAGTTGGTGCTGCTTGGTACTGTGGCATCGTCTGAGAACCACAACAAGGTAACAATCCTCTGTGTTTCAGGCTTCTGGTTTGCCTGCTCCTCTCAGCCATTCTTTCCCTCACAACACAAGCAGTGTATTTATTTAAACTACTGTTATTCTACTCTTCAGGCAAAAGGGGCTCCCAAAGCGGCTTGTAATAATCAAGAATAAGATGGTCCCTGGTAAAAGGTGTGGTACAAAAGGAACAAGGATTTTGAGAGGAGGAAAAAAGTAAACTTGAAGACTAGATGTTAGCTACAAAGGTCTTGTAAGCGTTCCTTCCGCCAAGGAGGGGCAAAGCAAGTTCCCTGCAGCTGCTCCTTTTCTGACCAATGGATGTGGCCAGGTTGGTCCCCCCTTGCTGTGTAATGGCAGAGGCCAGAGTGTGCTGCCCGGTCTCTAGCTCAAACTCTGTTACCTACCTTCACTGTCAAGATCACAGCTCCCATCTCTACAAATTCACTCTCAAGAATCCAACAACTCTTCTTCCTTCTCTCCAGTTTCCTGCCCTCGAGTCCAACTGCCACTCTCCAGTTTTAACTGACAACATTCCAGTCTCCTTGGCAATGGTTGCCTAGTTTAGCACACAGTCACACAATGCATTTAAAACACATTTAAAGAACATGACTGACTCCAGCTGCATAACTAAACATTGATTTATTGCTATTTCATTATTATTTACAAAGCAAATCTAAAAGCTGCCAATGGTTTATTTAAATCAGAGGATCCCAAGGTATCCAGGGTGTGTCAAGGTTATAAAAAGTTTGAAGTCTTTAAACAACTCCTAACATTAATCAATGTGTACTTCACAGAATCTTAGTTCTCAGTATCCGAAATGAAGAGCAGTGATTCCCTAGACTGTGGAAGACGTACAACTCATATAGGACACAGAAATGCCTGTAGATTTGATCACATGTGTGTACACGTGCTTCAGTTTGGGCAGAAATACATGTGAGATCCATAGGGGAAGTGTGTGTGTGTGTGTGAGAGAGAGAGAGAGAGAGATGTGGGGAAGGGTACTGACAAATCAATTTCAGAATATGCAGGCCAGAGCTCCAGATCACACCTAATGCTGCTAATTCAATGAGCACCACTGTGCAGATTCATGAGCCATGTGAACATGGCAGGACTTTTAAGCAGAATCTCCCAAACATCACTGCTGATGTTGTTTCTGACACCTTCGCTTCTGTGGCATCATGGGAAAGATGCCATTATCATTAAGCGATGGCTGGTTGGTGGATGTATGGATCATGGCATATGGGTCTCTGGATATGTGTGATTTACCCTGGTCCTGCAATGGGATTCGGGCATGCAAATAAATTGCTATGTATGGCTCTCCTTGGATTTGCTGAAGTGTGTTTGGGTGGTGGGGGAGAGTAAAGGAGCCACATCCAGTATAATGGGGCTGTGCAGTGTTCCTATCCTACAAATGCACAGCTACACAAAATGGTTACCTTTGACAATGCTGAACAACGGTTGAAGAAAACGAATCTAGGTGCTCCTGTCCCCCAACAGACCTCATGTCACTCACTTATTTCATACAGGTAAAAGGTAGGAGACCCCTTTTATGATGCTTTTTATTTGTGGCTATCTCTGTGTAAAAAGACACATCAAGTTTAAATACTAGACTTGACAATTCCCAGAGATTTTGGGCCATTAACAGGAACCTCCATGTTGTTCCCTCTGCTCCTACATACTCATTCAGGCTAACTTCTACCCTGTGGCTGCAATCCTAGACACATTTACCCAGGACTAAGGCCCATGGACCTCAATGGGATACACTGCCGAGTAGACATGTAGAAGACTACTCTAAGGTTTAGGGACTATTCTTCATCAAAAATATAACAGACAGAATAATCTTTCCACCCAAAATAAAATATATACATACACACAATAACTGCCGTATCAGTTTGAACTAAAAATACTATATATAACTAATAAAAGAACAAGTAACATTAATGGGAAGAGGTTCACCTGCCCCTCTCGCAAATGCTGCTCTGCATTCGACAATGGCCAAATACATCCCCTTAGGAAACCCCACATGGGAAACATGATGGCAACAGTCATCTACTGACTATTTGCAGCACCTGGAAAAGCAGATCTCCTGCTGCCTTTGGTCCCTCCTTCCTACAGGTCCAGCTATGCAGTGAGAAACCCAGTCTGAAGAACTTTTGTGGGCAGGCCCTTAATCTCTATATTCACAGAGATTTTGCTTAAAAAGCAGAGAAGCATGATGACACAGATCAGCCCTAAGAGGACTTCACCAGAGTCTTCCCTTCTTGAGCTCCATTCTGGGAAATGTTAGAGCAGTACAGTACATGGAACAAATTCCCATTCGCCTTAGCTGCATGGTCAGCAATGTCCTCTGAACAAGCCTTGCAAGCAGAGCCAGCGACTTCTTTTGGACAAGAGTCCATCTGACAGGCTGAAAATCGGAAGAAAGCAAGGAACTGGGCTTTGAATTACGTTTCCAGTCACTGCAGAGCGAAGCAATCTTTCCCGAATGCCCTGGTGAGTCTGTCCCAGTAGCCAAATCACAGGGGGCAAGGAAAAAGCAGGTTATTTGCACCTTCTATTATGTCCTGAGCTAGGTTGTCCCCAAACAAAGTCAAGCTATGTCCTTGAGAGGGGCCAGGCATGGAAGAGGAATGAGACCTATCAGCAAACCCAGAAGAAACCTCAGCACAACCTCTAGCATTTGCCTTCCTTCGTAAGGTTGAAAGGAGTCAGGAGCTGGGAGAACACGCTGAGCCTGGCTGCTTCTAAGCTCTTGACACATCTTTCTTTTCTTTATCTGGAACGTCTACCTTCTCTTCAGTCTCGCTTGCTTTGAGTTTGCTCTTTGCCTGTGACTCTGTGGATACCAGAGGCTTGCTTTTCTCGGCCGCTTTCTCCTTTGTGTGGATCCTCTGATGCGTCACCAGAGCGCTCTTCTGCCGGAACCTTCTCCCGCACTCAAGGCAGCGGTATGGCCGCTCCCCGGTGTGGATCCTGCGGTGTATCAGAAGATCAGAGAACCTGGTGAACCGCCTCTCGCACTCGTCGCAGGGGAAGGGCTTCTCTCCTGTGTGGATTTTCTGGTGCCTGGTCAGGTCCGACGGGTAGCTGAACCTTCTCCCACACACACCGCAGCAAAAGGGCTTCTCTCCGGAATGCGTTCGCTGGTGAGAGATGAGGTTGGAGCGCTGGATGAACCGCTTCCCACATTCCGCGCAGGAAAACGGCTTCTCTCCCGTGTGGATCCTCTTGTGTATCTTCAGCGTGGAGGAGGAAACAAACCTCTTCCCGCATTCCAGGCAGATGTAGGGCTTCTGCCCCGTGTGGATGCGTTCGTGGACCTTGAGTGCCGACTGGTGGCTGAAGCACTGCTGGCAGTGAGAGCAGCGGTAGGGCTGCTCCCCGGAGTGGACTCTTTGGTGGCTTACCAGAGAGGCCCGCTGGGCAAAGGATGCTCCACACTCGGTACAGATGTGTGGCTTTTCTCCCGTGTGAATCCTCTGGTGTCGGGTCAGGTGAGACAGCTGACTGAATCTTGTTCCGCACTCCATGCAGCGAAAGGGCTTTGCACCGGTGTGGATGTTCTCGTGCTTAGCCAGGTCAGATGGACGTGCAAAGCATTTGCCACAGTCGATACAGATGTGGGATTTCTCCTTCCTAGGAACCAGCCCGGAAGTAGAACGTGTTCCCTCTTCCTTGGCCCCTTGATGAAATGGACCACCAGCTCTGTTTGCATTCTTGGCACCTGTAAGATTGGGGAGGGAGGTGAAAGAAATCCTGAAGTCATCTGTGAGTTGCTCAATGCACTAATGTGACTAACATTTATAGATGAAAAACCATGTGTATTAACTATGTCATCAGCACAACTCATTCTGCTTCTGGCCAAGGCTGTGTGTATGCTGCAGTTCTGTCTGAGTACAGAAGAAATGCAGAAGAGTGTGGCTGTAGGCATGTACATAATTCAAATTTCCCAACACTCAGCTTTCTTTTGTTCTAAAGCAAGTTTCTATTCCTTATGACTGTGAAAATATGCTTGTAGGTAGATGGACAAAGCACATTTTAACGGCCAATGTATGTTTTAAGTAGCCAGAGAGGTGGCTGAATAAGATGTCCAGTGTCTGCAGAGTAAGGCTTTCACTTCCCTGCACAGTTCATTGCCCCCTCCCTAAACCAGAATAAATTATTGTAATATGTTGTGATAATTTACATAATTTATACATACAACACCAATACACTATTCATGGTACAAGCTTGCAATTAGCAAGGCACAGATTTTAATTTTTTTAGTGTGCCATACCAACAGCTCAGCTTATAGCACTCTTGCAGAGTAAACAGAATGATAGAACTGGAAGAAACCTCAACAGCCACCCAAACAGCATAGCCCTCCATAAAATCTCTCTCCCCTTCCCTGCAACAGAAACCTAAATAAAACCTGAGGGGGAAAATCAACCTGCAGAACAAATAGGTTGACATGATTTGTGTAAGTAAGCCAGGCTACAAGCTGAAGCAGAAGTCGTACCCCAAAAAACCTTAGAGTAAGCCAAGTCCACCCACTGCATATTCTAGAGAAATGTTAGCAGAGACAACCCCATGAACTCCTAACATCAGCTGTAACCGCCTTGGTGCTTACTTTCCACTAAGCAGATGAGGGAGGCTCAAACTGCACATGTTAATTACAGCATCGCCACAGAACAGGAGTGGGAATATGCGGCCCTTCAAATGTCAACAGACTCCAACTCCCATCAGTCCCAGCCAATGACCAGGGAGGACTGACTGCTTACAACAGCTCTGGAGTCTTTAACCTTTTTTGCTTAAACAGCTGATCCTTCAAGAATGTAGCGTTCACCACTAAATTCTAGAATTTCAAACCACTCCTTTGAATACTTTCCAACTCATCTAAATTCCTCCCTGAACTATGGCACTCAAATTGGGCATGGAAGTTAAGTGCAGCCTTAACCTGCGCCGAAGAGCTGTGCTGTGTTCGCAACAGCACAAGAGCAAGACATACCTAATAAGCTGGCCTTCCCATTATCCTGCTGTCGGGCCTCCTTAGCAAGATGCCTCTGTCTGGCATCAGACACAGCCCTCTGGCCTTCAGAGAGATTCGTGGCTGTCTCCTGGAACGAACCAGAGTCCTGAAACAACAAAGAAAGTTGACACTGAAGGCCCTACCTGCCCCCACCAAAAAATATCATGGTTAACAAAATGAAGCAATGGTAAGGCAAAAACCAGAAGATGAAAGCTCTGCAGAGCAGCAGCATACCTGACTTGACCGGCCTGCAATTCAACTCAACCCACCTGTGGTTCATTCTGCAAACTCTCCTGCTGCCTCAGAAGGAATCCTTCGGCCAGGGCCACCGCCTGGGCACAAGTCTCGGGTCCGCGCTCTCGGACCCGGTTCTGGATTTCCTTTGGCAGGACGGTCAGAAACTGCTCCAGGATGAGCAGCTCCAGGATCTGCTCCTTCGTGCGGCTCTCCGGTTCCAGCCAGCAATGGCAGAGTTCCCGTAAGCGGCTGCAGGCCTCGCGAGGCCCCTCCGCCTCCTGGTAGCAGAACTGGCGGAAGCGCTGGCGCTGCGTCTCAGCAACACTGGAGCTGCCTCGCAAGGCAGCTGCTTTCACCTTCCCGTGGTCCCCTCTGTCTCTGGCATTCAGGCTGCTCAAGGCCTGCTGGGCTTCGGCGCTGAGAGTCGGCATGAGGCGGCTCATCCCTTCTCTAGACCACTGGCAGGCACCCACCACGCGGTCAAAGGTGGCCAAGTCATCCCACGAAGCCAAGTCCGGCAGCTGTGGCGTTCCCCACCCTGAAGTGGGATACTGGACTGTTTTCAAGTACTCTTGCCACTGGGCTTCCAAGCGCTGAGGTATCCCTTCCTGGCGCGCTGTTCCCCATCGGGACAAATCCCGGGGAGTACCAGACTGGACTGGAAAAGCGCCTCTTCCTGATCTCCCAGATCCTTCTCCTGCCTCGGCGCCTGCTCGGGTTTGTTCCTCCATTTCCACAAGGTGTTGCCCACAGTTTAGCTCCTCATAAGTATCTCCACACCTGCCCCCTTGTCTTCCTAGGGTTGGCTCTCTCTCAGTTCAAGTGCTCGAGCCTGGTATGCCCTTCAAAATCCCAAGTTTTTTACCTCAGACCAGGTGAAAGGATAGACCAGCACCTGGGCATACATAATGCCTCCGGCCACTTAACATCTGCCACTGTGGGGACTCGATAGACACGCTTTCTCATGCAGCACAGCAGTCATGGCTAACTGAAAGAAACCAGCTGAACCTGCAGCCAACAGGTTTCCCATTCAAGCAGCTTTGTGTTGTTCCTGAGGGAAGACAAAGGAAATTAGCCAAAGCTAGATTTTGGGCATGGAAAAACAAATATACCAGCCCATTGGTAAGCGACTGAATTATAATCAGCCAAGCTTATCGAAACTAAATTGGCTCCAATTACATTAAGAAACATAAAGAATGTCATGAAAACACAACAGTGGTTGCTGGTAATTTCAACTAAAACACCGGAAACAGAGTTTAGATGGGCATATACGGCAGTGTTTTTCAAATGTTTTATCTTGAGGCAACAGACTCCCCATGGATTTGTCTGCCAAGGATTCTGGGGAATGTTATTGGTTGGACTAGTCTGCTTGCCCACAGCTATGGCGAAGCCTATTGGGCTTATTGTTGCTCAGTGTGAATTCACAACCATGTGCAGAACCCTTATTCCCCTGCTCTGTGCTTTCCACAAGGAAAAGCTGCCTTTCAAGAAAGCTTGTCCGCCATCACTGATCTCAGACAGAAACCAGTAAGCTCTCAAGAATCTGGAAGATGCCTTGCAACATTTGAAAACTGCTGAGTTTGTGCGACTTCCAGCCATTCTTCACACCTCTCCTGCCCACAATCCCTCAGAAACCAAATTTACATTAAGTGTTCCCCTTCAGTAAGACAATACAGATCTATTTTTGCCGGGGTGGGGGTGGGGAGAGGGATTTTAAGAGCAAGTCTTTTTGTTGTTTTTGAAATTCCTATAGGGAAAGATTTCTTTCGTTTATTTTCTTAAAAAACTTTGTTAGCCATATTTGGGCCTTAGAATCAATATCTAAAGTATCTGGAAAGCGCTGCAAAGATTGGCCAACTCTTCTGAAAAAATAGAATCCTAACTGCAAATATAAGATTGCATTTGTGGGAAGCTCCAGAAAAATAATTATGGTATAGCATCTTGCACTACAAAGGTGGGCATGGGAAATATAGAGCGGGGAGGGCCCAGGATATGTCAGGGGTATTTTTCTATTAACGCTTTCTTTGAAACTGCGGCCTCAGAACATGGCTGGCTGCTGCAGGGAGAAGAGAGCCTCTTCGGAAAGAAAACAGAGATGTTGTTGTGCGGGGTCCAGAGAGGGATAAGCCGAGCTCTTAATCGGCTCAGGAGTTAAACACATTCTGCAGAGAATCAGCATCCACAGCGCTTGCTTGCCCTTCCCCCACAGGCCTTGATTCGCTGGGGGTCTCTTAATCCCCCACCCCACCCCTTAAATCCTCAGATGCTAACAGAATGGAAAGGCTAGCTAGAGCTCCTGCTAAAGTCTGCATTTTTCTCCAGGGTCTCTCTTTTTTTCTCATTCTCTCTCTCTCTCTCTCTCTCTCATCTCCTTCTCTTCTCCATCTTGACAAGAAGGTGGAGGTGAAACTGTATTCAAGAACTAAAAGCAAGTGGAGGGGTAGAAAATTGGTGAATACACACACACAAACACAAGTCCTTTAGGAAAGCTACAGCTTAATTATGCTGCATAGACAAAATCCACATTGATTAATCCACACCACATCCTGATCCCATGCTCACAATCATTAACTTGGATTACAAAACCTTCATCAACCCACACTGGAGGGATGGCAGCATTCCAGTCCTTTCACCCCTGATTCTACCACACCCTTCTCACAAGGAACTCTGAAGTCCTGGCTCCAAGTATTCCCTAACCCACCCCACCTCACCTCCCAATCCTCTAGTTTTTCTCAGCGTGGGTATAAACCCAGAATCTCAGCCTCAGTGCCTCCACCCCTCTGCCCAGACACTCTGTCGCCACACACACTTAAGTCACACCACTGCATTCTCTTAATTAATATGAACTAAATGCTAAAACTCCTTTGCCCCCATACAAATGTACATGGGGAATCCCCACTTTACACACAAGCCTGAATTGGAAGGGTGGTACAGAAAGCCACTCTTTAAGCACTCCTATTATGGGTAGAATAAGGAGGCTAAAGGATGTTGAGAGGCAAGAAATCTAAAGAGAATAGTCATAGTCCCCACCACACACAACAAAAAAGAATCCTAAGGCAGGATGTGAAGGTTCCCCACAAGACTCTCTTGATCTTTTAAAGCTACAAGCTTTCAAAAGGAGAGGAATAGTGAAAAGTAAAATAGTGAATAGTAAAAAACGGGAGACAGAAAGTTAGGGAACAACATTGCTTCTGAGCTCTGGGTTCAAATCCAGCCATGGAACCCCCCTTGTGCCCTAGGGCAATTCACAGGCTTGCCTCTTCAGCACTTTCTCTCCTCTTCGGAGAAAACTGAGCACTGTTTCTTCACTTAGATGAGGATAACGGATGTAGGAGGGGACTCAGAGATGGGGGGGGGGAGAAGAAGAATCTGGGTTCAAATCCCTGCTTAGCCAGGAAACTCACAGGGTAGCCTTGGGCCAGCCACTACGTCTTAAACCTACCTCATGGGAGTTCCTAAGGCTGCCTCTCCTGTCCTGAGTGCCTTGGAGGGAGCGCTTGGCACAAAGCCATTACCTCGGATAAAATAACGGTTTCTGTGCCATAGTTTCGTCCACTATACTTTGCACAGAAATCATTGCAAATTTGGACTGCGGCTCTCCAGCCAGTCAGATTCCACTCGGAGCCAACCCTACAAAGGCCTTTTGGGAACAGGCGCACACCCTGCAAAAAGCTCCCTTCCCCCTCTCCCGTTCTGCTTTCCCACCTGCCTTACAGGCTCCTCCAGATGTTTCTTCCTTTCCTCCTCGGCAGCTGGATCTGCCTGCGCCCTGCTCGGACGGCTGCAGGCTCCTCGCCCCAGCCAGCGCTCTCGCTCGGCGCTTCTCCTCCGCCCAGCCCCACGGCACAAAGCCCCGCTGCGGAAGATCTGCAGCCCTGCAGAGGCAAATCCCCCCCTTATTAAAATTCAAATCCCAAGTTTTTGATCCTGGGAAGGGGAGGAGCAGGAAGGTGCCCTCGGCTAATACATCCCCCCTCTACTCCGGCCGGGTTTCCTGAGCCTCTCTAGGGCGCAGAGCGCACGCTCGGCTTAACCCTTGGCTGGCTCGGCAGCAGGAGAGAGAGGAGACGAGGAGAATGATAATTTTTTAAAAAACGGAAGTCGTTTCCTTGCCAGGCGCGAGAATAGCTCAGCTGGATAGAGCTTGGTGCTGATAGCGCCAAGGTTGCAGCTGCATATTCCTGCGTTGCAGGGGGCTAGACTAGATGATCCTCGGGGTCCAAACTCTTACAGATCTAGGAAACAGCCCCCCGCGTCAAGACTCCGCAGAGACGCGAGATTCGTGCCAGAGGCTGTTCTCACGTGAGCGACAAGCCATCAAGTGATGTGAAGCTAAAGCGTGCAAAGGGGAGCAGGTTGTTAGATGGCAACTTCTATCATTGCTTACCTCGGAAGAAGGTCACAGGTTCCCTGCCCTAAGGAAAAGATGCAAGATTGAAAATTGTATTGCCACATCTTCCAGGGTGGTGTCCTGGTCTCCATCCAAATAGAACAGGAAGGAAGGAAGGAAGGAAGGAAGGAAGGAAGGAAGGAAGGAAGGAAGGAAGGAAGGAAGGAAGGAAGGACCTTTGCCCAAAGCTCAGTATTGGAAAAGTAGACATATCTGCAGAACATCAGGGGGGGGGGATGCAAACTTTGCTTTCATATGACAGGCACCTTCAACTTGTGCAGTTGCACACTAGCTATGCTCAGGTTGCAATCCTAAACACACAAATTAGACTGCAGCATAAGTCCCATTGAACTCGGAGTTTACTTCTTGGGCTTCCACTGCCAGACACAAAGGGAAAACACCAACATCCTTGCAAACCTCCCAAATGAATCTTAATTAAATACTGGTCTTGAAATAGAATATTTCTCTCCCCCCCTCCCTTTGTTTCTTTTTTAGGTCAGGTATTGGAGGGGGAATATTGAGTTGGGAATGAATGGGAAAGAGGGTCTTTGAAAATGACAGCAGGAGGAGGAACTAGTTTCCGTGTGGTTAATCATTATTTGTGACAGTTCAATAAGATAAAATAAAAAGTTATAAAAACCAATAAATTGGCCTTTTTTAAAGTCTGTTACTCCTAATATTTAACACTCTCATTTTTACCAAGTGGGATTCAAATTAAGTGAGTTGTACTTGATAACGTTTCACATTGATTTCAGTAGGACCGAAGTGCAACTAACGTGGCTTGGATCCAGACTGTTGAGTTGGTCTTGACAAGATAAGAGCGCTGGTGGATCACAGCTAAGGTTGCTCTAGTCTAGCATCCTGTCTCCCAAAGGGTCCAGCCAGATGCATCTAGAAATATCCAATGCCGTGCCCAGTTGAGAGACCAACTGCCTATGAGAGATTCCACTCATCTATCATGCCTAACAGTCACTAACTGGCAAATCCTCTGCAGATTCGTCCAAACCTTTTATAAATGTGTCTATACTTGTGGCTACATTTTGTGTAATTGTGAGGAAGTACTTTTGCGTGACCTGAATGTATCCAAATTCATCTCTCCGAACCCAATGTTCTGATATTATCAGAGGGGGAGAAAACAGTCTTTCAATCCATTTTCTTTTCTCACCATATAGAATTTCAGAAACCTCCGCATCACCCCTTTTATTTTTATTTTAAAAATGAATTTTCATTGGTTTCCAGCTAAAGGAGAAAAAACCCCTTCAAGCTTTAACCTCCTCTTCTTGGGAGGATATTCCCACCCTGCAATCATTTAAGTTGCCCTTTACTACATTATTCCCCCCCACCCACCCTCCCTTTTGCCAGCTCTACAATATCCTGTTTTTAGGTTGGGTGACTAGAACCGTATGTAGTATTCCAAACATGACCACATCCTGCAAGATAGCTCACTATTCAGCACAACCCTGTAAGGTAAAAATGATTCCATTTTACAGATCGAAGATAGAATCTGAGAGTGGACTTGCACAGAGGCCAGGCAGGGGTTTATTCGCGTAGTCAAAAGGGATTGCGATCTGGTCTAAAAAATGGGCACATCCACTGCCTTCTTAACTTGGTGTCTCTGAGCCTGCAGCAAGGCGTTTCTCCTAGACCAGATTATGAAGGGTTAAATAGGTTGATCTTTCTGGGTCCTAGAGCCCCTCCATATCTTTAGAGACAGGGGGAAGGAATAAGGTACGGAGCTTCCTCTCTCTCACAGTCAGCTCTTGGGGTTTTTTCCCCCTCTCTCTTCTTCCCAGCAGCAGCAAAAGCAGCAGATCGAGACAGTAGAAGCCCCCAAGCTGGGCAAAGCAGCAGAGGTGAGTCGATGGGAATTCTGCTCGCGGAGAATTGCAGTTTGCGAGATGTCTTGAAGTTGCGGGCGTCTGCTTTATTTGACTGACAGGGAAGATGTGGCTTCTGCTGTAAGGCAGGGTCATTCTTTCAGTGGAGCGATGATCATCAGCTCAAAACATGGGATGCAAATCCACGAGGGACTAGCTGGTACTGATAATCCTTCAACAAACCTTGCTGGAGCTATTTTATGAAGTGCTTTGCAGTCTTTAGCTTGTTCTCTGTCACAACAGCCTTGTGAGATAAGAGTACACTTGTTCCCGTTTTGCAGATGAGGATAACCGAGGATGTGTTTAGTGCCCAGCAGTGCTTTCTAATGCATAAAATAGCCTTCCCTAATCAGAATAGTGCAAACAGAGATTTTGTATCAAGTACTTCACCTGTGGGTTGTAAGTCATTAACAAATCATCATCATCATCTATTATTTATTCCCCAGCAACTCTGGGCGGCTCCCAACAGATTAAAACATCATATGCATGACTACCAAGAAGCAAGCCTCACTGAGTTCAGTGAGACTTATCCCAGGTTAGTGTTTATAGGATTGCCCTAAGAGATGCTCATGCATGTGTGTTAGCCCACCTTGAGACTGAGAGATGGTTTGTACTTTGTCTGCACAAACAATTGCTTGTGTGAATGGTCCACTTGCAATGAGCAGTGGGAGAACAGAACACTTTGCTGAGTTACAAGCAGGTAATCGCTGGTTGTCTTTATAGCTGTGTGTTCTGCTGCCCCAGCATCCTGAAGATCAGCTGTGAAGATAGATCTGAAAGTATGTGAACAATGGCAGAAGATGCACAGAAGTCAGAATGAAAGGTGATCAAGATTAAGGCCTGAGTGCCTTAAATAGCTCTTTGCCCATCTGCTCACACCAGAATAGCACAAGCAAAAATAAATAACGAAAAATAAAATAAAATTGCACTGGTTCCAGAAACCTGCATTTCTTTATGAATCCTGCTTATTTCAAATCAGTGTTTGAAATGTAGGGTCTCTCAGTAATCTATATCTTCTCACTAAGATTATACCGACCATTCTGATTTCTCCCTCGACCATCTCCCCAGGCTCTTGCAGTGTTTAATCCCTCCTATTTCTAGTCCCTGTGTGACATTTTTGCCCCTTCCAGACACAGCTGCCTTCCATTTACCTCAGAGCAACAGCACTGATTTTTCAACATTCCGTTCCTAGCCCTTATTCTGTGATATCACAGCAGCTCAGCCAATGGCTAGGAGCGAGGCATGAAGTCAGTGGATAGCTGTGAGCTCACTATGCGTATAAATGTCTGGGTTCTCTTTCCCTCTCTTCACAGGTTCTTAGCGCCTTAGATGGGGATTTTGCTGTGCTCTTGATGGGAGTAGCACTGTTGATGAGAAGCCCTGTTCTGTTGAGCACAGTCCTGCCAATTTGGGCATGGGAGTTGAGGAGCTGAGAGCAGCGTCAAGGCCAATGCCAAGGAGACAAAATGGCTGCAGTTGAAGGGAAGCAATAACACTACAGCTCTAACTGCCTTTGAGAGCAACCAGAGGGAAGAATGGAGGAGCCAAACCCAAGACATCCGGAACTGGGGGAAGGGGTAGGCAAGTCTCCTCGGGCTGTCCAGGCTGGGGCAATCAGTGAATTTCTGAGGTGGGCCACACCGCACCATGGTAGGGTTGACAGACAGGAGGGAATGCGCCCTCATGGAGAAGCCCAGTGGCAAGAAATCCTCAAAACGGTACAGTCCTCTCACTCAGGTTGGGCAACTTCCCAGCTGCCAGAGTTGCCACCTTGGGATGACCTGTCTACATTTGAGCGGGTGGTTGATGCTTGTCAGTGGCCACGAGGAGAGGGCATGGCCAAACTTGTGCCGAATCTCGCCGGGGAAGCACAGCAGGCCTTCAATAGCCTAGAAACCCGAGAAAGAGGAGATTATGGGAAGGTAAAAGTTGCCATCCTGCGGGAGGACTTTGTGAACGTGGAGGCCCAGCGCCAGCACTTCCGCCAGTTCCGCTACCAGGAGACCGAGGGTCCCCGGGAAGCCTGCAGCCGGTTGCGGGAGCTGTGCCATCGCTGGCTGGAGCCGGAGAGCCGGACGAAGGAGCAGATCCTGGAGCTGCTGATCCTGGAGCAGTTCTTGACGATTCTGCCGAAGGAAATCCAGATTCGAGTCCAAGAGCGCGGACCGGAGACCTGCGCCCAGGCGGTGGCCCTGGCAGAGGGTTTCCTTCTGAGGCAGCAGGAGGGGGGGAAGCGGGGACAACAGGTGAGGTCATTTATTCATGGTGGTCTTAAAGGGATGGGGGTTGGAGGACCGAATTGGAATTTTTCGGGTTGTTGAGTTTTAAGGAAGCACTGCTTCCTTAAAACTTTGACATGTGTCAATCATGCGACTATGGTGTCTTAGGATTGGCGGGTGGGTGGTTTCATCTCCTGTCAAAGTTGGCCTGCAGTAGTAGGGGAGATAGTGAGGGCACTGTGACCTATGGCTGAGAGTTATGACCTCTCACCTGGAAGGCCTGTCCGCTAACTTGACAGCTTGCTGTGACTACCTTGCAGCAGCGTTCAAAATTAGCCACTTGTGACCAAATGAAGGTGCCTGGGCACCAGGATGGCACCTCCACCATCTTAAGGTGTTTGCCTGCGGATCCTTGGATCGTGACTGTTTTCACACACTAGCAACATATCCTGCAGAATTCTATCTGTTACATTTTATCTGCACAGCCAGAATGAATTTCAGAAACCAAAAAGTCATATTGAAAAATACAACTTTCAAGCCATCTGGCCGAAGAATGGCAACCAGGCATTCTGATTTTGCATTCTATTTTGTAACTCTGGCTTAAGGAGCCATTTGGTGCCTGAGTTTCTAACGCTGCCTTGCAGTGAGTAAAATACACCCTGTACATACTCGGAGGCATATTATAAGGCTGAGCCCTAACACTGACAACAGATGGCTGATCTAATCACAGAATATACTTCGGTTAGAGGGGTCATTTTCCTGCTTCAGCAGCTGAGAGAAATGCTGCTTCCTTGTTTTTATGGCCAAAGTTTTCAAACTGTGGTCTGCATTCAAGCTGCATTCAAGTAGTCTGCAAAAAGTCTGTGGAACAGAGAACAGTATATGTACTTAGCTCTGCATTTGACTAATGTTTTTTCTAATGATGGCGATTAAGACCATTTTCTCCTGGACTGGATTATCAAACAGCCTAATTAAACCCTAATTTAGGGCCCATGATTTTCATAGTTCAGTCTGGTGCAGTCTATAATTCCTCCCCCCAACAATTTACCAGTTTAAAAGGGCTCTTCTCTGTTGCCAGGCCACCATCAAGTCCAAACATAGAAGCAGGATAAATACTGGAGCTAGCCTGAGGCTTAAAGCAGACCAAACTTTACACCTAACATCACAGAATTTGTTCACACAAAAAAGCAAGTCTGTGCTTATTGTCATATATATGATATGTGGGGGGTTTGATTTGTAGGACAAAGGTTTATTAAGTGGTCCATCAAGACACTGCCATTTTTGAGTGGTGGGGGTGGGGAGAAGAAGATACTTGAGAACTTCTGTCTTATGGAACAATCCTGAAGCTGTAGAGAACTTTGCAGTTTCTTAGCAAGTCTACAACAGTTATGGAAGTGCATCCACAGTTGCCCAGCAACCACTCACCTGCTATCTCCCAAGCCTTCAAAAGTCTTTTGTTCTGGTCTGTTGTGAGAAGGCAGCAGCAAAGAGATCCAGCAGGGGTCTCAACAGAACTTCATGAAGAAGTTTATGAAGTTGGCTAAGGGAGGGAAAGCTGTAAGCTCTGCAGATGTTGTTGGACTCCAATTCTCATCAGCTGTAGCCAGCAAGGATCAAGGGTCAAGGATGCTGGGAGTTGCTCCCCACTTCTGATCTGGACAGTGGCCAGGACAAGGCAGAAAAGTGATTTCTGGCTGGCTGGCTTGGAATGAGCTTCAAATGGTTGTGTCAGGCTTCACTTTTGTGAGTTTATTGTTTCTCACAACGGATAAACACTCAACACCACCATCCCATTATTTGTTTCTCTCTTGATACCACAGAGGATATCAGCCCGTGTAGGCCCAATATTCCTTCTTCACTTCCAGTGTGATTGTTGCTGTTGTTACAGGTATCGGGAACAGCCCAAGAAGGGCCTGCAAATTGCTCTGAAGCTCATCGGCCTCTGGGCAACACCAGGCAAAGGCAAACCTATAAGGAAGTCAGGCAGCAGGACAGTGGGAATGCCAGCTCCCCCGGTAAGGAACCACACCATTCCCTACATTATTTCCCCTCCAGTCTTCATTTCGTTAAGGGTGTGTTGGTCTGAATGTGGCCCATGCTCATTAACTGCTATCAAGGTGATGGAAAGAATGATGACAGTTCATCTGCAGATGTTCTTGCAGGAAACTGATTATGTTTGACCCATTCTGTGGTGGGAGCCACCACAGAAAAGGCCCATTCTCATCTTGCCACTCTACAGACCTCTCATGAAGTAAGCATACGAAAAAGGGCCTCAGATGATGATGACAGGGTCTGGGTTGGTACTTACCTACCCAACACACCAGAGTATGCATCTGGATTGGCATAGAGGTGGGGGAAGCTCAGTGGGTCTTTGTGAAAGAAAAATCCTGCATTTAAGGGCAAACCACATGCTTAACATAATACAGTTGGACCCATATGTGGTGAACTGATGCTTGTAGCTAAAATGTGAGCTGGGAAGTCTCTAACTGAAATCACTCTGTGCAAGTTGTGTTGTGGTCTGTCAATCTAAACTTGATTTAAGTCTAGTTACATGCAGGAATTTCTGAATGTTAGATTTTGTGGATGTTTGATAATTTGTCAACATTTTGTATTGTAGCATCTTGAGTACAGTGCAGAATTCTTTGGAGTACATAATTTTTTGTTAGGGTTCAACACAGAGTGTGTATGTGTGTTTGTGTCTACCTAGTCACAGCATTGTATCTGGCTCTTCTTTCCCACTCAACAGGTGCCAAGTTTTTGGGAAGAGCTGGACAGTATTTCCAGTGTCCGGACTGTGGAAAAAGGTTTAGGGGAGAGGAGGAACTCCGAGCTCATGGCGGTATCCACAGGAAGGACCGACCTCATGCCTGTGCTCAGTGTGGGAAAAGATTCACCCGCCCGTCGGGCCTAGCCAAACATCTGAAAACTCATTCAGGGGAGAAACCTTACCACTGTGCCCAGTGCCCAAAAAGCTTCATTCAGATGTCACACCTCACCAGACACCAGAGAATCCATACTGGGGAGAAACCCCACCCTTGTGCCGCATGTGGGAAGCGCTTCAACTGCCCGTCGGACTTGGCCAAGCACCAGCACATCCACACGGGTGAGAAACCCTTCCGTTGTGCCGAGTGCGGGGCAAGGTTTAACCAGTTCTCGCATCTCACAAGACACCAGAGAATTCACACAGGAGAGAAGCCCCACGCCTGTACAGAGTGTGGCGAAACCTTTAGCCAGCGAGCGCATCTTATCAGCCACCAGAGAATCCACACGGGAGAGAGGCCCTACCGCTGCACCTATTGCCAAAAATGTTTTAGCCACCTCTCGGCTCTTACAGTACACAAGAGAATCCACATGGGACAAAGACCTTACGGCTGCCCTGAATGTGGGAAAAGATTCATCGCCTCATCTGCTCTAACCAGGCACCAGAGGACCCACTCAGAAGAAAGGCCCCACACCTGTGATGAGTGTGGCAGGAGGTTCAACCAGCTCTCTCATCTCCACAGGCACCGACGGACCCATTCAGGTGAGAGGCCCCACAGCTGTGAGGAGTGCGGGAAAAGATTCAACCAGCTCTCATCTCTCACCAGACACCAGAAAATCCACACAGGGGAGAAGCCTTATCCCTGTGACGAGTGCGAGAGGAGGTTCGTTCGGCTGGCCGACCTCATCATTCACCAGAGAATCCATACAGGAGAGAAGCCGTACCGTTGCACCGAATGTGGGAGGAGGTTCCGGCAGAGACAAACACTCGTCAAGCACCAGAGACTTCATCCAATAGTGAATTCATAATCTGTTAACATGAAGCAAAGCAAAGCCTTTCCTGCTTTTGGGTTTATATCAAAGCAATTGACAGTATAAAACTGGATTTTTTAAAAAAAAGAAAAAAGAAAGAAAGATGAGGGAAGACATTTAATTCCAGCATCCCAGTTTCCCCTGTTACTTTTTCTACTGCCTCTCTCTGTTCCTCCCAAGGAAACGGATGCAATAGTTTATAAAGCCTTGTTAAAAGAGGATCTTCCAGTAGAATTGTGTCCCCCATCCACAAAATAAATTAAAATTAAAAAGACAGGCATGCATGAAGACACACATGCATGCTGGAAATGGAAGCTGTTGGATTCGGAAGCTACCTTCTGCAGTGTTCCAGTGTCGTGCAGACATTTGGATGAAATAAACAATATGTTATAGGCATGATGAAGATACTTTAGTGTTGGGGAGAATGGATTTCTCCTTAAAGAATTGGAAATATAGAGATCAAAGGGGTTGAATGATCTGAGTCAACTCTTTCAGCATAGATTTTCTGGTACTAAGATGAGCATCTTCTTTTGTTAGCACCATTTTGTCCCTCAACCATCCCCCCTCGCCTTCTTAATACTATGAGGAATGCCACACCATCTCAAATGCTGCTCAGTTGTTGATTTCAGGCAAATCTTTTCCTCCAGCTTAGATGGAACTTATGATTTTATTTATGTATTCCTTTGAATGTAACAAAGGGCCTTACAGTCTAAATCAACAACCCTCGTGTGGGTCATTATCATTCCCACTTTTCCAGATGAAGGGGCTGAAATAGACAAAGCCTCATGCCCAAGGCCATAGAGGGAATCCATAGCAGATCTGGAATTTAAATCCGGAAACTCCAAAAGGTGGCTGGCTCTCTGCATATACTACATTGTACCAGCTCACATTCCCCTCCCTCCCTATTTTCTCATCACACTTTTAGCAGAAGTAAACGAGAAGAAAACAGAGATATGGCACCTTCACAGAATTGTGATCTTTACTTGTTATGTAAATTTCTGTGGTTCCTGTTTTCCAGATAAGAAACTCTTCCTGAGACAGAATGGTTTGTCCAAGGTCTCCCATTGAGGCATGGCAGAGTCAGAGCTCGAGAACAGGACATGCTTGCTTTCTCGATCCATCTTCATAGGTTTTAGCTTGGAGAGGTCAGAATAGAATTAAGGTCTTCTCCAAGGTGTCAGTATTTTGCAGGAGGGGTTCAAGTGTGTATTAAATATTTACTTCTTTGTGCATCCCCTGCCAACCCCCCCCCCAACAGACTGTTTGCATTTAGAAAGGTGATGGGGAAATGCACTGAAAAGAGTAGTATGAACGAATGATGAATGGGAAGGTGTATACCTGCTGTGAAAGCAAATCAGGATGAATTCAGGATGAATGCTCATTGTTGTATAACCACCCTGCAAACGAATCAAAATGAATGCTGAATAAGGATTGGGCATAGTCTAACCTCCCTGTAAGTCTTGTGGAAGCAAATCATGATGAATACTCAATAAACACGTCATCTGGAGGAGCCCCAGATTTATTTATTTCGTGTGTGTGCCATTACTGCAGCACCTGCATTGTGTCTTTTCTGCAGTCTTTCTCAATGAGAGCATTTCCTCTTAAAGACAGATACTTGGAACTCTCTTGTGCTGTCAAAAGCCAAGTTTGGAGGGGGAATCACAACCGACAGGCCTTTTTCTCTTCTCAAGCACCATGTTATTTTCAAGAGAGCACCCTGGTCTGAAGAATGAACAACTCTGCCACTTGCTGAACTTGACCGTGTAAGCCAGGGGTAGCCAATGTTGTGCCCCCCAGATGCTGGGCACCAACTCATCCCTGGCCATGTTGGCTGGGGCTGATGGGAGCTGGAAGGCACCATGTTGGTTATCCCTGATCTAAGTACTTATATTTCAACTCTTGTTGGGTTTTGTCATTGACTGCAATGCTTGAGGAACGCTCTAAATCTGGAGGTTGAATAGGAGCCTTCAGGTGTACCAAACACATGTTCTGTCACTATTCCTCCTTGTTCTCTCTCAGCCTCCATCCTGTCCTCATATTTATCTCCAAGACTAGAAGGGAACCTGTTTTGTGATGGTGGAGAGGGAAGCACTGTTGAAAGAAAAGCCATGGATCTCATCCATGCTTTTTGTTGACCGTCTTAGTCCTCAGATAAGGATATGCTTGGAAAATCCAGTCCACTGGTAGCGTTCCATGTTGTGGCTGCATCTATAAAACTTGTGGGTGAATATGGAACATGGCAAGAATGGAATTTGGCCATTTGGTTGAGATAGGAAGTGGAGACTGAAGAAAGCATTGCTACAAGCTTTCTCTTAGGAGGCTAGGAGCCATGATGAGAAACCTGCCCCCCCACCTTCTAGCCTTGTGGCTTCCCATTGATTCCATGAAGACTGGTGCAATGACTGCAAAAGGCAATGCAAATATAGGTTGTGCCAACCAGATCATCATTTCATAGATGCTGGAAGGGATGGTCCTGCTGCCCCCCCAGTACTGCCTTGATCTCATATTGCAACTCCGGCATTCCATTTTTGCAAATTCCTTTTACACGCAAGCTCCAATGGAGCATTGTGAAGATCAGAAATGATCCACAGTGCAAATCCTATAAGGACAAAATATCGTTAGATTGGAATGGGGGGGGGGGTTCAAGTGTTTCAGAGGAAGGTTATTCAAGTCAGACCATGATAGGCATCCTTTGCTTGCCCTCAGCACCTGCTCTGATCCAGCTTCCAGGCCAGAGGATGGGGTTTCTATTCCTGTTAAAAATTATTAGTGGAAGTAGGAGCTGGTTCTGGGAATGTGTACCCTCTTTCAGATGAGCTGATGCCTTGGTCTGAAACAGTTCTCATGCAAGTCCAAGGAAGTGGCTACCCACCTGTGTGCAAAGTTATCTATAAAAATGCTTTGGAAGCAGCTGGGAAAGGAAGAGGGGAATATCACTTTACTGTTCTAGGGTTTGATGTGAGGGAAAGATGCAGGCCAAGCTGAAATACAGAATGGGGTAGGGTTGAATTGCCTAGTGATTATGTGAAATCTAAACAATACATCGGGGGAAATACTGGGAACAGTTAAGTATCTTTGTTAGGGATAACACACAAAAATAGCTTGCTGCATTTCTGTGCTATGATTTTATTAAAGTACAATTTGCCTGATGATGAGGATTCCTTTTGTGGTGGCTCTCTTCATCCCTATTTACACGCGTGTGCAAAGAAAAGCAAAACTTCACACCCAACCACCCATAAAGGAAGCATTTCTCGTGTTTCTCTCTGTGGGTGTTTCCACCTCACAGCACCAAGACAGGAATCCAACTCTGAAGGTATTGCCCACATACTCAGTTGTGCTTATTGGCAACGTGCAAGTGCCTGCATTTGTCACAAAGAAAGTGACGTGGCAAAGAATTTAACTATCTCTAAAAATGGACTAGAAATGATTTCAGTACTTGCCAGCCAGTTTTTGCCAAATTCTGCTTCCATCGCCAGGCTGCCCCATAACACCATTTTGTGTCCATTAATTTTCAGCCACCTCAGGGGGCAGGGGGATAGAGAGGTAGAAAGTTTGAGAATCCTTATTATTATGAGAGCACACCCTACTTCAATATAAGTTACACCGTGGTAGACACTAACTTTCTACCTTGGCTCTGAAGGAGTGACACCTGTTTTCTGCCCTGCTCATGCCAGTTCTTCTTTGCTATGAATTCTGGCAGATAGGGATGACAACACTGTTACACAGAAATGTGTCGCTTGCCACAATGAATATGCAAAGTCCATTTTACAGCTCTAAAATGTGGCTTGTCACTGAAATGAGTTGGGAGGGTACATATTTGGAGACAGCCCTTGAAACCCCACACATTAATGATTTCCAAATGCCATATTCACTATAGGAAGAAGCTGTATTAGGGTTCTCCTCCTTGGATCACAACTCATTTTAAATGAGGAACAGTGCTTGGGATGCTTCCTTGACATTAAAAAATGACATCTGGACATGCATAAATATAGGATCCTCATCCCCTTAAGGTTGTGATTTGACAGCAACAATCACAGGTAACAATGGCTCTCAAAGTGAATCATTCACAGTGGGATCAGGTTTAAATAGGGTTGTGTTATCGCCCCAACTCTATATATTATTTTCATCGTCATGATCCTACACTTTGTCGAAGGGAAACATCCCACTGGAGTAGAAATCATATATTGAACAGATGGAAAGCTCTTTAGTCTGAGTAGGTTGAAGACAAAGAGTAAAGTTACCCTAACTTCCATCATAGAGCTTCAGTATGCTGATGACAATGTAGTGTGTGCAAACTCAGTGGATGACCTCCAAACCATCCTAAATAGCTTTGCAGAAGCTTATGAAAAGCTTGGCCTATCACCCAACATCCAAAAAACCCAAAGTGCTGCACCAACAAGCACAAACAACCCCTCTGCAGCGTCGCAAATCCAACTCAACGGTGTAACGTTGAAAAGTGTTGATCATTTCTCCTACCTGGGCAGTTATCTTTCCACAAGGGCTGACATTGATGCCGAAATCCGCCTGAGCTCTGTGAGTGCAGGTTTCTCCCGATTGAAGTGCAGAGTGTTTGAGGACCAGGACATTCACAGGGAAACCAAAATGCTTGTTTACAAAGCTATTGTACTACCAACCTTACTGTGCTTCAGAAACATGGACCACTTATAAATGCCATCTCCCAACTCCTTGAAAGATTCCATCAATGGTGTCTCCCAAAAATTCTACACATCATTTGGGAAGACAGGCAAACTAATACCAGTGTACTGGAAGAAGCAAAGATCACCAATGTCGAAGCAATGATTCTGCAACATCACAACTTCATTGGATTGGTCATGTTGTGCGGATGCCTGATTATCGTCTTCCAAAGAAACTGCTGTATTCTGAACTTAAAAATGGAAAGTGTAATGCTGGTGGTCAACAAGAGGTTTAAAGACTGTCTCAAGGCAAATCTAAAAAAATGTAGTATAAACACTGACAACTGGGAAACACTGGCCTGCGAGCGCTCCAATTGGAGAACAGCCTTTACCAAAGGTGTCATTGGCTTTGAAGACACTCAAACTCAGGACGAAAGGGAGAAACAAGCTAAAAGGAAGGCACGCTTGGCAAACCCTCGCCATGATCATCTCCCACCTGGAAACCTATGTCCCAACTGTGGAAGGACGTGTGGATTCAGAATTGGCCTCCACAGTCACTTACGAACTCACTATTAAGACCGTGTTCATGGAAGACAATCTTACTCAGCTACAAGTGGTCACCGAAGAAGAGATTTTAAGTACTGTATCCTGTGAAAAAAGGCAACAGGAAGCTGCAATTCTGTGCTCATTGACTTGAAAGTAAAATTAATTAAATTCAGTGGGACGTCTGAGGAAATATGAGCAGGACTAGGCTATAGGTGAATTTTCCTTTAAACCCCACTTTAGGAAATGGCTGTAGTTCTCTGCATTGCCAGCTTGGGGAGCCACAGAACTGGTACATAGCACTCTATACTGTATGTGTGAGAGTAATTTTCTGTTTTTCCTTTTGGTGCATCTGACAGTTGCAGCAGCTGCCTAGTCAGTTTCTTAGGTGGTGCAGCAGTTGCAGACCCTTCAAACATCAAAGCTGACTTGTTGCATAGTTGGCCAAGAATGTGGGAAGCACTTTCCATTGTTGTTGTTGTTGCTGCTGCTGCTGCTGCTGCTGCTGTGGCGGCATTCAGGATAATTTTAGCAAACCCATTATGATTTACATTTATAACCTGCTTTTTGACCATCTTGAAAGCACCTAAGAAGGGAGAGAGAAACTGGAAAGCAAGTATGATGTGGGCAATAGCAATAGGACTTAGGAGAAATCTGTGTTCAAATTCCTTTATTGTTGTGATGTCCGGTCACCACTTTTCAGCATAATAAATTTACCTCACAGGTTTCTTGTGAGGATAAAAATGGGAAAGGGGGAGACCACATACACCTAAGAACCTTTTTCTAGAAATATTACTTGAGGGAAAGTTGATATGAAAATGCAGAAAAATAAAAACAGAACATTAATTCTGAATCCTAAAGTAAATTAAATATAATTATTACACAGTAAGGAAATAATTAAATTTTTCAGCTTTGGTAGGCTCAGTGTGTTTGTATAGCTAATGTATGCATATATAGTCATAGCTTCAGCCTCCAAAAACAGCCAATGAGGTTCTTCTTGCAGGCTTCCCATAGGCCTCTGTGATAACCAGATGCCTGACTAGATAAGTTTTTAATGTTATAACCGTGTTCCTAATGACAGATCTCCTTTGGAAGCTTGTTTCACTTTATGTTATCCATGTTTTTGTATACGTAACCACTAAACAGTGGTTTCATTTTCAATACGGTCAAGCACTAAGGATACTTTAGTGTTTTCCTAGAAATGCTACAAGCGCTCAGATTCCAGTAATACAATACTGTGAGGTCAGCCAGTATTTTTAATCCCAACAGTGCAGATGAGGGGGGCCTGAAAGTCTGAGGCCTGTCTGAGGCCACACAGCAAGTTCTGATTGACCTGAAATTCAAACTGGGATCTCATGCTCTGAATAACCATTGCTAGAAGCAGAGGCTAGAGCACACTGTGAACACAGTGGTGGTTTTAGCAAAATCATCATCATCATCAACAACAACAACAACAACTCACAACGTGCCACATAAAGTCACTGGTTTATCTTGGTCTATACATGACTCTAAAACTCCAGCTCAAAATACCAGCTGAGTGTTGATCCCCTCATTACTGTGCCAGGATAATGACCAACAGAAAGCACCCTTGCCAAGGTAAACAGCGCCCAAGTCTGCAGCTGTTGCCTAGAGGTTCATTAGGCAGGAATGTGCCACCCGCCAGCTGGATGGGCTCCAGGGCAGCAAGACTGACGGTTAAGGAGGATCAGTCATGGAATGGAACAATGGGCATCATAATGGGTCCAGTTCCTGACCCATCCTGGACCCCCCCCCCCGGATGGAAGCTGCATGAGCCATCTTTGGCTATGGCAATGGAACAATCTTGACTCTAAAGGAGCAAAAGTGTTTATAAGGGAGGGGGTTGCCATGGCCGCAGGCCCCAGAGATGACTGGCCTGGATAGTTCACAGGTCGGTGACCAACCTGGGTGAGTTTAAGTAACCCACATCAAAGATGGAAGAGGTGAGGCAATATTAATCAAATGGAGTTATAAACCTCCTGCTTAATTAGGCACGGTGGTATCAATCTGGGAGGTTTCTGACAAGGCTCACACCCTAAGGTGCAGCTCAGAGCTCAGGAAAGTCTTCAATTTGGTTAGGAAGATGTTATACACTGCCCACCAAGACGCTTCGTCAAATAACAAAAAAGAACCCTATTTCCCATACTTTGGGCAAGACCCAAACATACACACTGGATTGTGATGTGGTAGACCGTTGCGGGGTTTTTTTAGGTGTCTTGCTTGTTCACATGTAAAGTGGTGCAGGTGGGGAGGGGGTTCAGTCCTACTTTTCTAGAAAAAGAGGTGCTGAAACTCACCATTAACACCATCTCATTCTCTTAGAATGGCAAATGGCACCCATCTGAGAGGTGCCAGAACTGAATCCCAGCAAACTCCAGCTGAAAAAAAGCCCCCCACTGGGAGAGAGGAGCTAAATTTCTTTCTTCCTGCATATTACCTTTCCACTGTTGGTTGTTTCAGGCACTTTGCTCCCTTTCCCACCTCCATTAACTGAAGAAAGGGAGAAAACACCTGGAACAACTGACTTTGAGGTGCTTTGAGGTGCACGAATGGCTGGTGCTCAGACTGCGGGGTGTTTGTTGGACTATGGCTCCCATCATCCCTCCTGACCACTGGCCATAATCGCTTGGTCTGATGGGACATGGAGCCCAACAACATTTAGAGCAGGCTTCCTCAACCTCAGCCCTCCAGATGTTTTGAGACTACAATTCCCAGCATCCCTGACCACCGGTCCTGCTAGCTAGGGATCATGGGAGTTGTAGGCCAAAAACATCTGGAGGGCCAAGGTTGAGGAAGCCTGATTTAGAGGGCCATTGGATCCCTACCCGGGTTCAATGGATTTCTCCTCCAAGCTTTTACTGTAAAAACAGCATCAGCATCAACAGCCTTGATATGTGAATGATGTCCCTTTCATGCGTAATTTTACATACTGAAGTTGGCACTGGAGGGGTAAAATTTCCAATTCCCTCTTGAATCTGCCCCCTGAAGCAACTGTTGTACTTTCCTTCCATTAGTTTCCATAACACCATTACTTAATGGTATTATGGATGGGAGGGGGAGAATGCTCTGTTGATGGCAATGTGTTTTACTTCACTTACTCCAAATTGCCTCGTGAGGGGTAAGATAATGTTCTTTGAATGCTCGTAAGCCTGTCCTGCTGCATATGAGGGAGCTGTTTCTGAGCAGGGCTCTGGACTTCTGCCCCCAAATCCTGCCCTGACAGCACATCTGACAAGCCCCACTAAGGAGGAGAAATTACTGGTACTTGCCTTTCTCTAGCATTATGCTCCCAGACAGGCAGTAGTGCCTGCTGAAAAAGCTGAGCTCTGCACACCAGGAGAACTTTTCCTCTGCTCCTCTCTTTGCCCCCTTCTCTCCAAGAGCACTAAAGAATTTCAGCGAGTGACTCTCTATGGAAACCCAGACCAAACAAACAGCGCACTACCCACCTGCCTGTGTAAGCCCCCCCCCCGCCCTTCCCCAGAGGGAGTTTATTGCATTTGTACATCAGTAAGCCACCACTGGCAAAGGGCAAGCCACACGCTAGGCAAAGGCTGCCAAGGAATAAGCAAAGGTCAGGACAAAAATCTGTTCAGGGAAAATATACATATCAGCAGGCCCTTTTGCAGAAGGCTTCCTGTTGATGCACATCAGGTAAATAGATCTGGTGAGAAGGGGTACTCAATTCTAAGCTTTCAGGGTTCATCCTCAAAATTGCTTAACAGTGGCTGTGTACGCATCAAAGTGTTGATGTACACATCAGTCACACGGATCCAATTTTTCTGCATGAGCTTTTGTGCATGTTCATCTACACATGAATGTTTTCAGTTGAACACTATCTCCATGTTTCCCATTAACCATTGGCCTCCCTAATAAAATATTTGAGGAGGCTGGGGCCCCCCAGAGTTAATGGGCATTGCCATTCAAATGGTGTGTATGCACTGTGTCTTGTGATCAATTATGCTGGGCATGGCTTACCTGACCCCTCTCCCAATATTTTATTCAAGTTGGCACTCCTGCCATCCACGCTAGTAGGTAGCCCTTGATGGGATATATTTGTGCAGATATATTGTGTGAAAAGCAACTGCATAGTTGCCATATAACATCACCAGCCTTATTCTTCATTACACAAAGTAGCCCTTACTGTCTAGGTTTTTGTATGGCCTGGTATTTGATGGGCAATGGCTATTCCAATCTTATGGAATGTGTCACACCCAGATGACTTGTGTGGAGCTGGAAAGGAACACTTTGTGCAATTTGAATTTAGCCAGGGGAAAACAGCACTGCTAAAAAGTACTAGGCTGGCAAAAACAGTGCTTCTTTGGGGCTAGCGTTGCCAGCCTTTGTGATTGCTTTCTTATTTATTTTATATACCATTTATATGCCCAAATGCCCGTAAGTGGTTTACAACTATAAACATAATTAAAATGCACAAGAACATTAAAACATCTTGCTTGCATGTTCAGCCTGTGAAGAAATAGATATTGCAATATGTTGTCCTCTAGTGGAAACTCCTCTTTGTCAAAGCTACCTTAGAACTTCCCATGAGAAATGTGAAGAAATTGGGCGATTTTTTTGGTATATAATATTGGTATATATTCATATACCAAAAATATAATATAATATAATATAATATAATATAATATAATATAATATAATATAATATAATATAATATAATATAATATAATATAATATAATATAATATAATATAATATAATATAATATAATATAATATAATATAATATAATATAATATAAGTTATAAACCACCAACTCAGAAAAAATATCAAGGTAGTAAATAAAATCATAAAATACAGAATGACCAACACTGAATCAAATTACGTGCAGGTCTCACTTTCTGAATGCTTGCTATGCGAAAATTCACTTATCCGAACACAAGGTATTAGTACCCAAACCTTACCATACACACCACCAATTCAGATATCCAAACAGCTGAATTGCTTACTTGTTTGTGCTTTGCTGGTCAGTGGCAGCCATTTTCAGGCTTAAACCAGGCAGGGAGGAAGTGGGAAGAGATCGGACAAATCAGCTTTCCCTTTGTCTCTCATTTGATGGTTGGCTGCAGCTGTTTCAGAAAGAAACCATGGAGGGAGTGAGGAGGGATATTGGACAAATCACAAAATAGAAATGTTACTATAGGAAAGAATGGAAATTGTCAGCTCATTAAGCAAACCACTTGCCTAATGAACAATTTCCTGGGAATGCATTGTGCTTAGAAAGTGGGACCCTGTGTCAATAATATGAAACAGAAATGGGCAGATCAGGATTCTTTTGATGATCCTTAGATGTTTCTGATTCACAAACAATTGGTGATAGCAATCCATTTTTCTTCCTCCCTGTGCCTCAATATTATAAAAATGTAAGAATGTATTTCTGAAGCCCCCATTGGATGATTTGTAGTGTCACACGACACCCCTGGATTTGCACAAAGCCAGGGAGGGATAGAGGAGCAAAAATGAAGGCAGGTTGTACAACACTAATGGCCATGGCATGGGAGCAGGAAGGGATGGAAACTGAGAGGGGGGAAATGGTGGTTTGAAACAATGGCAGAGGTTTGACTAAAGTGAGAGTGGAGAAACACCGAGCACCTTTAAACAACAGGAGTTTGAATAAAGCAGGGGGAAATGGAGGGGGAAATGGCAATACTAAATGGCAGAGGCTTGAGTAGAGCAAGCAAGGGTTTTACTGAGGGAAAGAGATGGCAGTTTAAAACAAGGTTTGAGCAAGAAGGGAGTTGCGAAAGACTCTGTTGTGTTAGTTTTTTGGTTTTAGTTTTTAAGCCTCAGTGTCTCTCCATCCCTGCTTTTCTCAATCTTTTGCATTATTTAAGTACAGTGTGGTTGTGGGGGGCCCCCAATCTCACTGGGAAAAGGAAAAGGAACTCATAGAAGCCTGTAGCTTTAAGAAAATGCCAAGAAAAAGCTTAGAAACTGCCGAAAAAGCTTTTGTTATGCAAGCACCCTTTCCCATGGGAAGAGAAGCTAACATTTTTTATCACAGAACATACGCAGCTATACGCGTAGGTTCAACAAAGCACAATTGATTTTGCTATAAAAATGTAACACAATGTTTCTATATGGAGGCCATATATATGAGAGCAAAACAGCTGGTGCTTATGCTAAGGTTGCGCAAGCGCACTAACATGAAATGTATCCAACAACTAGAATGAGGTAATTGGAAAATGTTTCTATGCATATGATTGGAGAAAATTGAAATGTTTTCTGTAAAAACTTATATCACCCCCAGGCCACGGAGTCACGGTTGTAGCTTTTGCGGAACGATCTGGCTGTAACCTATTGCTTGGAAAGTAATAAATCAATGGACTCTTTATCTCCTCCTGGCTCCTGAGTTTTATTGGTCTCAGACCTAGGAGTTTTTAATAGCCTTTGAGGGCTTGCAACAAGATGAAAGAGACCTTGAAAGATTGGAAGGCTGTTTTAAATTTCTACTTCTTCTATTCCACAGCTCTCAAATATTCCATAGTACAATCCCATAATCATATATTTCACTCCTGGTATCATGTGTTGTCTTCAGCATGAAGTTCCAGCTTCAGTGTAGTAATTTAGAACAGATACTTTGTCAACAAGCAAACACCCATATATGTCCAACATCCATCAACTGGACTTAACATTTTCTAACTGAATAAGCTAACTGACAGGATTGCTCTTAACTAAGATTCTATTCATTCTATTCTAATCATCTTAAAGATTCAGTGACTTATATCAGCATGGGGTGGGATGCCCAAAGGGAGTTGCAGAATAAGAGAGGAGGAGGAGGCATGGAAATTGAGGGTGGTCTGTGCGCAAGGCAGACTTAAAAAAAGCAGGAAGAGCTAGGGAAAGGGGGTAAAGGTAATTGTGTGTGTGTGAGCCTGTGTGCATGCACACAAATGGGACTGCACAACTCTGGAAGGTGTGGAAATGAGAGCTCTCTATGAGTTGAGGCAAGTAAGGAGGGTCGAGAAAAAATAATGAATGAGGGTGCAAAGCAGGCTGCAAAAAAAGGAGGGAGCAGGATGCATGTGATTGGGTCTGAAGATGGAAACAGGGGCATGAAGGGGTCTGCAGAACAGGAAAGGAAGGTGGCTTCATAAATAGGTGGAAGAGAAAAGGGTGTGTAGTACAGTGGTACCTCAGGTTAAGTACTTAATTCGTTCCGGAGGTCCATTCTTAACCTGAAACTGTTCTTAACCTGAAGCACCACTTTAGCTAATGGGGCCTCCTGCTGCTGCCGCGCTGCTGGAGCACAATTTCTGTTCTCATCCTGAAACAAAGTTCTTAACCCGAGGTACTATTTCTGGGTTAGCGGAGTCTGTAACCTGAAGCATATGTAACCTGAAGCGTATGTAACCCGAGGTACCACTGTAGTTGCAATGGGTGGGAGAAGGAAGATGCAGGGTGGTTTTTGTGCAGGGGGGGGGAGTGCACAAAAGGAAGAAGGGAAGAGGCATGGGCATGGAGGTGAAGGGGAAAATGGGTACAAAGCGAGACTGCAGAATTGAAAAGTGGCTTTGGAAATGGGGTTGGGCAAGTGCAAAGCAAGGGAAGCTCTAGGGGTTTGGTGTGGGAGGAATGCTGGGAGTTAGTGAGCAGAGTGAGCTGGTGCACAGCCCCTAGTAAGTTATATATTATCTCTCAGGCTTAGTGCTTGTCACCAATAATTATTATTTGGTTTGATGTGCTCTGGAATGGGTTGTAGGTTGAGGCTGGGGCAGCGACCAGCTGCCTGGCAAGTTATGAAAAGATGGATCTCTAAGGGCACAGTGGCCTTTCTCCTCTGGCCTGATACACTTTGTCTCATCAAAGCTCAGCCACCACCGGGCCTTTGAAGAGTGAGAAGAGAGAAGCACTTCTTTCCAGGAACATCTGGGACACATAGACATATGCGTAGCAGCAGCTGGGCAAGCAGTAGGTAAAAATAACCTTGTTAAGTGGCTGCTAATCCTGCCCCATGGAACTGCCTGGACTCCAGAGCCCTGACCTTTCGGGGCAGAGAAGAGATGAGAGGGGGTGGCTTGGCTGCCTTCCCTATTTATGCAACTGGACTGAACCAGATGGGAAGTGGCTGCTATAAAAGGCTCTATGAGGATCTCCACGTGGCAGGTCCCAAACAGACAGACAGACAGCAAGTCAGTCAACAAAACACTCTGAAAGGAAGAAGCACAAGTGTCCCAGCACCATTGTGGCAGGTAAGTGTGTGTCTTACAGGCCTGGCAGGTAGGTAAGCCTAAAGGTTTAGAGTACTCTTTGCAATTCCTGTAACTGTAATTCAGGTGCAAAACTGACAGGCTAGGAAGTGCATTTGACTGTGTAATCAGAAGCATGTTCCATTGAATTCAAGACTTACTCCTATGCATGAGATTGCAACCTAAGTATATTTCTCTTGCTTTATACCCTGCACCAAGGGAGGAAGACATATAGAGCCACTTGCAGAAAAATGTATTTTTTATAGGCACTGCTATTTTTCTAGAAAATGAGGTGCTGGAACTCACCATGAATGTCTCCCTTGTTCTCGAAAGGTGTTGGAACTGAATTCTGGTGAGTTCCAGCTGAAGAGGGAAAAAAGCCCTGATTATAGGAATGCTTTTGTGTTGTGTGAAGCTAAAACATCCTTAAGTTATTCCCCACCCCCGCCATCCCAGGCCTTAGTTTCATCTAACATAAGAGGTATTAAGACTGAAACACAGCTGCCTGTTAATCAAACTCTCTGCCCCCTAAGTGTTTCCCCCAGATCCCAAATATGTGAGCATTGGTTGTAGTTGCTCTGTGAACAAAAGCACTCTGCACACTGTTAGAGGTGCTCCTTTCTTTACACTCTCCAAGTCAGAACTCCAGCATCATAAACCTTTTTGCAATCATCCCTCATCTGACACAGGACTCTGCACTGAGTCTCATTTTGTGACTTGTTCCACCAGAGTTGGGCAGCATCTGGCTGTCCTTCAGAGGCAGCTGATGCAAAGCCCAATACCTGGGGTGTCTGGTTATGTAAACACTCTGGTGTCATCATTTCTGATTCCGTGCCAAAAAAAGGAATCATTGCTCTCACATGGCAATACATGCTGATTCGGAATGACCAAGGCGTAGCAGGAGCAAGGAAGTGTGGAGAGGGAAATCATCATGTTGGGTAACAAATGGCCCCACTTTCCATAGGAAGGAAGGAACCATCTGCAGTAGTGAGATAACATAATTACGGTTGCCTTGCGCTGTCTGAACCTATCAAGGTGAATGGGCAATTGTGCAGTCTTTATAGTGTTGCTTTCCCCCCTGCGTTATGCAGTATGGTCCAGTTTCATGAGAGTTTTGCACAGTCTGTTTCATGGAAATGGTGCAAGTTTCTTGGAGAAGATATCAGTCTGTACCTGTGCAAGTTTCATGGAAATGGCTATTCCTAGATCTACTGTTTATTTCGGAAGGCACAGGAACATTGCCTCTCTAATTATTTCTTTCTTATTGGGCCTTTTGCCTTCAATGCAGAAGGGTGACCCCATCCCAGTTCCTGCTATGCATTTTAGTCACCTGGCACCCACAAAAAAAGTGTACATGCAGAAGGGTACATTGGCAGTTGGTGAGTGGTCTTTTTGCATTTACTCCAAGTCTCTTCTGTCTCTCCTCCTGAACAGCCATGAAGCTTGTCTCTGGAGACATCGCAAAACGACTTGAAGAGATGGTGTTGTTGACTTCTCAGAACCTGCCCCAGGTGGAGGTGGCTACGAGTTACACTGTCCTCCGAGAGCTTGGCAGTGGCTCCTATGGGCATGTGCTGATGGCAGTCCACCAACGCCAAGGTAGGTCAGAACCCAAGAGGTTGGAGAGGCAGAGAAGGCTACAAAACAGATCACTGAACCTATGAGAAAACTTAGGTGTAAGATATGTGTGTAAATTAGTCCTTGTTATTCTACTTGAAGGGGTCGAGAAGGTTCTTCTAGATTGTTGGTGAAGTAGCCGTTAGAAAGTGTCAGTTGAATAGATTTCTGGGGTGAGAGTGGAGACTCCATCTAAAGAAAGTTAACAGGATCCTTTCTGAGGAGAACAGAACTCATCCGTTCCTAGCTCTGGGAAGCTTGCATTCTACTCTGAAGAAATGTAGATCTGTCTGTCTCCTGAAAAAGAAGAAATACCAACATCTCTTTGATTTTCAAGTATTGGGATGGACCCTAACTATAGTTGCAATTATACTCTAATCCTGTACTTGCTTACATCATTGGGATTTATTTCTGGTACTGAGTAGACATACAGTGGTACCTCGGGTTACATACGCTTCAGGTTAAAGACTCCACTAACCCAGAAATAGTGCTTCAAGTTAAGAACTTTGCTTCAGGATAGGAACAGAAATCATGCTCTGGCGGCACGGCAGCAGCAGGAGGCCCCATTAGCTAAAGTGGTGCTTCAGGTTAAGAACAGTTTCAGGTTAAGAACGGACCTCCGGAAAGAATTAAGTACTTAACCCAAGGTACCACTGTATATAGGATTGCTCTGTAGATCCTTCTAAAATCAATGGGAAATGAAGTCATGGTTGAATCCTCTGGTTGAAATAAGTTATACTGGATCTAAAGTAGCATCATTTAAATCGATAGCATATTATTGTTTTGCTGAAAAGAATTGTGTTCGCTTTTGCACCACAAGAGCAAAATGTGAGACTAGCTTGTCTGATGTGGAATGTCCTTGGGGGGCACTCAAATCCTTTATATTTTCTCCTCTTTCAGGGGCCAAGGGTCTCTTGGTTGCCTCCCGATTGCCATTGTTTGTGGGAGGGATCCAAGCACATTTCATAAATTTAGTTTGGCACATTTAGGTGGACTGAAGCACTCTGTTGCCCTAGCACTATAAATCCACTTTAAATAAGAAACAGGCTTTTTCCCACTATGAAAATGGCAGGGAAGAACATTGGAGAGTGTAGAATAAAAGAACAGTTAATGGGAAGGCTGATAAGGACTCCATAAGCAAATCAAGATGAATGCAGAATAATTGCTCATTGTCCTATAACAGCCTTGCAAACAAATCAGCACAAATGCTTAATACGTAAAGATCAGACATAGTCTAACCTCCGTGTAAGCTTTGTGTCAGCAAATCAGGATGAATGTTTAATAAACTGGTCATCTGGAGGAACCCCTTATCTTCTCTCTTGCAGGAACACCCATGGCACTGAAATTCGTACACAAGAAGGCTACAGAATTGCTAGATTTCGTGAATGAATACTGCATTGCGCTGACTTTGGGGGCTCATCCCTGCATTGCCACTGCCCTTGGGATTGCTTTCCAGACCCCCAAACACTACGTCTTTGCACAGGAGTTGGCTTTGGCCAGTGACCTCTTCTCGCTCATGGTGCCACAGGTAACAAACTCACCAGGCATGGACACAGACCACTTATGCCTTCTGTAGTTGGCAGCTTCCCACCCCATTCCATGCTTTTCAAAAAGTTATGGTGGGGGAGAAAGATGTGAGAGAATGGAGTTTCTTTGCTTGTATGCTCCTTTCCCCGCTACTCCCAAGTCATTTCAAATCATGGAATAGTACCAAGCTGGTTTTCACTGCCAGGACCACCTGTAGTAATAAGATTGCCTATGAGTTGCAGCTGATTATTCTGTTGGTTAAATCTGCATATAGGTCAAAACAATATCTCTGAAGCGAGAAGCATGCTGTCTTTAGTTTTCAGCAGAAAACATCTTTTAATAAGAGGCATTCCTCCTGCATGAGACGGGACAAAGCTTCTTCGGATATGGTACTCACCATATGTAGTTTTTATAAACACTTGTATTTTTTGCATTTTTAAAAAAGTCTTCTGCTTGTTTAATCAAGTTGGCTTTTTAGTCAAAGGTACAGTTGAGCTTTCTAACTACTCTTCATGCTTGAGAAATTAGAAACATATTTTAAAAGCTTCCCTGCATGCTTTTTTTTTATGTGATACCAAACGCAATACTTACAACACATGATCACAGAAACACAGGATACAGCCAGCCTTAATAGTGCATATGCACTATTTTCTTCCTCATCGGCTCCTTTTCAAGTTGCTTTCTGGAAAGCTGCCTGAGAGCGAGTGCTTCAAAAGACTAGATAGAGTGCATCCACTCATCTTGACTTAGGCAACTGAGCTGAATGGAAGTTGTTAATGCAAAGGGGATCAATCATGAACCTCGAAAGAAGACCCCAAACGTTGTTGTTGTTTAGTCGTTTAGTCGTGTCCGACTCTTTGTGACCCCATGGACCAGAGCACGCCAGGCACTTCTGTCTTCCACTGCCTCCCGCAGTTTGGTCAAACTCATGCTGGTAGCTTCGAGAACACTGTCCAACCATCTCGTCCTCTATCGTCCCCTTCTTCTTGTGCCCTCAATCTTTCCCAACATCAGGGTCTTTTCCTGGGAGTCTTCTCTTCTCATGATGTGGCCAAAGTATTGGAGCCTCAGCTTCAGGATCTGTCCTTCCAGTGAGCACTCAGGGCAAATAACTGCCCTAAGACTTCCCACAATATAATCTCTGCCTGCTTGAACACACTAGAGAATGGGGTTGGGCAATATATCATTCAAAACCAGTTTGAATCCATATCGTGATATTAGTTCCATAATTTTTGACCTGAAAATATATTGTGAAACATGATGTGTTTGTGTGCTATGCAAAAATCACGATGTGGGAAAACCCATGATGCCAGCCAATGCCTCTACATACATTTCAGACACTGTGATATATCACAATGTTGAAAACCAGGTATCCCTCAGCCCTACTCTTTATCTCTACATAGTTTCATCCTTATTTCAGACATTATGATATAATGGTATATCACAATATTTAGCTGGTGATATATCATGATGTTGAAAACCAGTTAGCGCCCAGCCCTACCAGAGAACTGAGGAATGGAGCTTGGAGATGTTTCTCTCTACCTTCAGGGAATTTGTGTGGCTGCACACGTGACTTTCAACTCTCCCTTTCTTCCTCCAGGTTGGTGTTCCTGAGCAGAGGGTCAAGCGCTGCGCCCTGCAGCTTGCCAGTGCCCTTGAATACATGGAAACGAAGGGGCTGGTGCACCGCGACGTCAAGCCAGAGAACGTGCTGCTGTGTGACCCCGAGTGCCGTCGCATCAAGCTGACCGACTTTGGGCTGAGTTGCCCGCGAGGCCGGGCCATTGAGGCTTTGCCAGAGAGCCTGCCATACACGGCCCCCGAGTTGAGCACGCTGGGCCCCAAAGCTCGTTTGGAGGCCCAGCCCAGCCTTGACACATGGTCCCTGGGAGTGCTGCTCTTCTGCGTGCTAACCGGCTACTTCCCCTGGCTCACAGCTGTACCCGCTGACCGGTACTACCGCAGCTTTGTCTGCTGGCATCGCAGCCCCCGCTTTTCCCCATGTCCACCCCATTGGGGGCATTTTACTCCTCAGGCATTGGAGATGCTGCGGGGACTGTTGATGCCCAATGCAGCTCAGCGTAGCCCAGCCAAGGAGGTGATGAATTATATCAAAGTGCCTTGGTTGCTCCCAGAGGCCCAGAGCTGTGTTCGGCCTAGCAGAGATCTTCTTGGCACCAGCCGGCGCTGCTAATAATCTAGGCCATATGTGTGAAGCAGGGAGGGGTGGCACCAATCCCAAACCTAGCCTTAGCTGTTGAGGGACCAAAGACACCATGCACATCACCAAACCAAAACACCTCATTGTTCCTGCGGGCAAAGAGAAAGCACAGTCAAGCTAGGGAAACAGAAAAAAAAAAGACTGTTATCCTCAGAAAACAGAGCAAGCTGCCAGCAGGGCAGGGCAGGGCAGGAAAAACTTTAGGGAATCATTCCTCTCCCACATATGTGATTTTCATCTTAGGAGGGTCGCTCTCCAGTCCTGATTCTGGATCAGAGATTCAAAAGACTTGATTTCAGTCCCTCCTGGGTCAATAACTGGCCACTCCATTGAATGGAAAGGAACCAAATAGACTTACATCTAAAAGGCAATGAAACCTTGGTGTCTGTCACTCACCCTGAATTAGACGAACTGGGGGTGGACTAAAATTATGTGTGACTGGATTGGGAATGAGGGGCCAACAACAATGGTCAGATTTTTGAGACTTCTGTATGGTTGTCAATCATGGTGACCACAAAGTCTGCTGATGTGACAGTGGACATTGATGAGCAGTTAACGCTGCTCTTTGTGCTCTTTCCAGCCACCATGGATGGAACCATGGATGGACTGTCTCTTGACAAGTCATATCCAGTGGAGAGAGAGAGAGTGAGGCAGAAGAGATCATAGAATCATAGAGTTGGAAGAGACCACAAGGGCCATCGAGTCCAACCCCCTGCCAAGCAGGAAACTTAAGAAGCAATTTGATCTTTGACTGGCAGAGTCACCAAGGAGATGATTCGGAGGTCTAGAATTGATGTTGCTGTGGGTCTAGCAATGTTTTGCTGGAAAGCTGCCCAGAGCGGCTGGGGCAACCCAGTCAGATAGGTGGCATATAATTAAGAGCATTAGTAGTAGTAGTATTGCCTGCCTATATGCTTGTTTATATGCTGCTGTAACACCCATTCAACTTGTACATTTGTAAATAAAGAGATTATATTATGAAAACATTGTATATAGTCGGTGCTCTCATTTTGCAAAGAAACACATCCTGTAATGCAGCCTGCAATGGTGACCTCCAGCTGCTTTGGACTACAAGTTCCATGAGTCGCAGCCAGTTAGGGCTAATGGGGGTTGTAGTCCAAAACACCTGATGGGCACCAGGCTCGGAAAAGCTGCTGTAATAGTTGACTCTGACTTCCCACTGCTTGGGAACTGGGGAGTGCAGAATTAGAGTTAGAAACTGACAGCCAAAGATATGATGGGTACATTTGAATCAATACATGCCATTGATAGGTGTGCCCACCAGCCTGGGCAACTGGCTTCTGCATTGCTTCAGGACAGACATTTCCTAAGGCAGTCTTAATGATACCCATGCTCACCAATGCCAATCGCCAGGCAGGACGAGCCCTTGCCAACATAGCTGCTCTTCTGAGAGCAGGCCTATGGGGGATGCGCTCTTGCTCTGCACCCCAAAGGCTTCCTGGCTTCTTGAGCCGTGTGTCGCATGGGGCTCCATAGGCTTCGAAACATGAACATCCAAAAGCAGCTGTAACCGGAAACGATTAACAAGCGGCCAATTTGGCTTGGCCCCGGCGTCCTCTCACGCACCTGCTAAATATAACCCACAGCTGACAACAGACACAGCGGGTGGGTGGGAGAAAAATACTCTCATCCCACCCTATGCTTCCTCTTTGTTGATTCTCTAAAGGAGAGAGAGCTCACATTTGGGGTCACAAGGCTTTGAGGAAGATTGCACAGCCCTTTCAAACAATCACCCTTTACAAATACATTTTGGTTTTTTGTATATAATTTTTGTTAAATTTTCTGTTTTACAATTTAAGATACTTATTTTTACATCCTTAAGATATCAGTGACTTCCCTTCTCTTTCCGTGGTTCATTTTACATATCATAAATCCCTGCATATTTTACAAAAAAACCTATCCCGTTCAGTATTCCATTATTGCACCCATCAAAGCTTATTTACACTGCTGAATTTATCTTAATGCTGCCAGCGTTTTCAGCTGTACACAATTGTTTCCCATATATTCAATAAACGTTTTCCAATCTTCTCTAAACATATGTTCTTCTTGTTCTCGTATTCTATATGTTAAGTCTGCAAGCTCTACATATTCTGTCAACTTAAGTTGCCATTCTTTGGTTGGGACCTCACTTTACAAATAAGTGTATTTTTCTGTGTATAAGACGCTATTTTTTCCTTTGAAATAATAGGCAAAAATTGTGGGCGTCTTATGCATGGATAGCAGTGGGGGGGACGACGGGCAATTGGTGCCAGCAGCCAGCAGGAGATTGGCAGCAGTGATTGGGTGTGTGATTGGTTGCTGTGGCAAGGCCTGCTGACGATTGGCTGCTGCTGCGGCAACAGGGCAGGCTATTTGCGGCAGCGGCGAGGCATGCGCGCAATTGGCTGTTGTTGCTTTGTGTGTGCAGGTGGGCTTTTGGCAGTAGTCTTATATATGGGGGGTGTTATACACGGAAAAATACGGTACATTTTGGATTCTAACATCCCACAAGAACTGTTTTTTTAAAAAAGGTATACGTTCATGTAAAATATATATATTCATTTGCTGAATTTAACTGGCTACTTTTGCAATTAATCAAACACTCGTAAAAACAGGCCAATATTTTGATTAATCCACATAAATACAGGTGGTACCCTATCACACCCTTGTACACGTGCACTCTACATGTGGCTGCAACAGCAGTCAACAGCTGGTTTTGTATCAGCATATATTTAAATGAATTGAGTGATGTGCAAATAAATATCCCAGGGTGGGGAAAGTGATGACTTTCTCTCTGCCCCATACCCATGGGCCGTCCATTGCCAGTGTCACTGTGTCTCCTTCAGCTGCTCTAAAATATATTATTTGCAAACTGGGGCTGGCAGACACTGGAAAGAAGAGTGACATGAGGGAGTCATAAAACTGTCAGCCCCAGGAGTGAATTACTGGAACTGGCAGGGCAGGGAGAGTTATGTTCAAAACATAGTAAACTAAGTAAAGCTGAGTAAAGCCGCTGGCTGGTTTTAAATGTACCCAGATAATTTTTGTTCTGCAACCAGGGTGATGGACGTGTCCCCGCCCTTGGCTCACACCAAACTCAGCTTCAGTTAAAAATGTACAGCTTTAGAGAAAGTGTCAGATCAGTGGGATCATAGGTCTTCATTTAGGACTTATCTACACTTTTTTTTTGCCCCACTCTTTCCAGGCAAAGGTCCATGCTTAAAAGCTCAAGTCCAAGTGTCTGTCCTTCCCCTCCCCAAGCTTTCCCTGCTGAAAGCTGCTCTCTAGTGCTCAACTGGAGCAAATGTCAATTTGGGCTTTCCGCAGATTGCTATTTGATCCAACTGAGCTTTAAAAAGCAGGTTTTCATGGGGAAAGTTCCAGTGCAAAAAAGGGAGGGGGCCCTCAGACATGGAGATTTAAAGTATGGACTGAGACTAGAAAGAGTGAAGGAAATGTCAGTGTGGATAAGCACTTAGTGGGGCAGGACTTACAAGTGTCCCAACCTAAGCTGGATTGAAACACTTGCATCACCACAATTTTCTATTTTGTTTGTTTAAGGTTGTTATTTTTAAGAGAAAGACAGAGCAAATAGCTAAGGAAGACAGGCCTCCTGAACTGTTAAGTGCTGTGTAGAAAAGAAATTTTCCGTTTTTTCTTACAACTTATTATCAACCTATTACCAAAATCTAAACAACTGTATTTGCGTATTTCTATTTATATCATACTGATATGTGTTATGGGCGAGGAGTCGGCTTCGCCTGCTGAACAAGCAGCCTGAAGGGGGAGAAGGCAGAGGGACTCCACCTGCAGCTGATCGGCCTTCAAGGCCACAGGGGAGAAGGTGCTGATGAGAACCAGCAGGCTTCAGCCTTCTTAAGCAGAGCTTCCAGCAGCAGTCAGAAGCTGTTAACAATGCTTGTAGTTCCTGGTCCTACCTTGCTGCTTCTTGCTTGTCTTGATCCTTGACTCCCTGATCATTGGATTTCCTAACCTGGACTGTCTCGCCACATAGATTGTTGTTTGCCTGCCCCTAGGACTGCACCTTACTTTGGATTATGACTCTGCCCCCAGGCAAGTACGTGTCAGAGACAATTCTGAGTGGCTGGCCTCCCACTCCACTAAGTTTTGTTCAGCAATGAGACTATGATAATACACCACTTCTTGGATGCACAACGGGCCCTCAGTGCACCTGATGAGAAAGAAAATAAAACAGTAATAAATGAAATGTGAAAATCAATAAAAACAGCCACAGTTACGTAAGTTATTATGCAGCAGCATAAAACAAATAATTCAGAACATAAAGCTATACTTAAAATCTTTCTGGAGACCGGTATGAAAAGGGTTAAATCAGATTGGACACCTGGGTAAGTATTATCTAACGAGAGAACACTTGATTACTTTCAGGTAGAAGTTTATTGTGGAATCGAGGCTGCTATATCCCATGAGTGGCAATTCATTTGGTGAACAGCTTTGTGATATGTTGAATAATTCTGAAATACTTCCAGTGGAAGCAATGATTTAAAATGCAAAACAGTGCAGAGGAAAATACCAGGCCACTTTTAACAGTCCAGGTTTTGGAAGGTTTCATTAACAGGCAGAGGAGCTCTCTTGCAAAATGCTTATTTGCTCTAGTAAACACCATCCATGACAGCTTGACAAATTTTCTAAAGTTTCATCAAGATACAGCTGTTTTGTATAATGGCAAGTGAATCGTAAGAAAGCGCATTCCTAAGGAGTGAGATCAACCTTAAAATTTCAGAGAACTGGCAAGTCTGTTTCTTTGCACATCACCTTCATGGTATAGCAAACCATAATTGCTAACACCCAGATTCACAAACACCACCAACTTAGCAACGCTGCTGACGCAGGAGCTCTCCCCATCATGCCTAGAAATTTGGACAACTCTTGAGACTATCAGCACTGAATAGCTGAAAATCATGGCTTGCCAGGGAGAGAGACCTGCACTGTGAAATACATGGGACCACTCCATTAGCACCCTTGTAAAGGAGTGTCTGTGTTTTGGAGTCAAAAGATCACAATTTTGTTGGAGAGTACTGAATGTGCTTTGGTGTGTTAATCTTCCTGACCTTTAGACAGATCGTGGGGAGTTCTAATCCTCTGCACCTTTAAAAGGCTCTTGAAAACTGATAGTTCAGGTGTGAAGATCGGAAGAGTGATTATCTTAATTGCAGGACTGCAGGCACCTGTTCCTAGAAGGAACGACTTCTTCAATAAACAGATTCTGATTCGTAGAAGTAACGATCTAAGCTTTCAGTGACCAATAAACTATAAATTTTTATATTGAGGTACCAGATTTAGCTTATAAACAAAAGTTGGCAATCCTACACAGGTGCCTAGGAAGCAGTCTCATCATTCGCTGTATTTGTTGTAGAAACGAGAGGACACATGATTTGGTATGATGTTTTGTAAAGGTTGTAGGAAGAGCTGAATTCTGAAATTTATTACACTTCTCAGCTTCTGTTACTGTTCTACCTGAAACTTTCAATATTTGATGATTGATTGCATGTCACCAACATCTGACAGGTCAGTTGTCTTAACTGACAGGTCAAATACTAAATACAGCTCAGAGAAGAGGGTGATGGGAAAGATCGAAAAGGAAACAAAATATTTTGATTAATTGCTTAGGTTGCTTAGAATATGGAAGCTCCTCTGCTAAACTTCATCTTCTCCTGGACTCTGAGCCTGGTACTTAACATGACATGGCAATGTGTTGCTGCAATCAGACAAAACTATTGTGTGGAACTGATGCTGCCCATTGTATGCCTTTTGATCATCAACGGTTGGTCAAATATCAATACAGTACTAAGAAGGAACAGTGGTGCTGGTGGTGGCGGGTGGGGGGCTGAGGAAACCCTGGATTCAAAACCCCAACAAACTGAAATTAGTGTTTTGCTAGTTGGTCTTACCTTGGACAACAAATGTCAGTGGAGGCCCTTCAGTTTCGATATAGCAATGTGCCGCAGCAGAGGGAGGTCAGGTAGTGAGGAAAAGGCAGGTGAGTGAAGAATAGGAGATGTGTTCTGTTACACTCTTATTGCTCAACTGCAAGCAGAGTGAGTAATCCAAAGACGACTTCTAGAGACACTGGATAAAACAGCTAATACTGCTGAAGACAGTTGCTGGCTGGCTTGCTGTAACACTATGATGCTGATGTCATCCTCCCTGTAATGCCTCTCCATGGTGACATCACAATGCAGTCACACGTCTAAATGGATGGCATCACAAAGTGCGAGCACATGATTGGCTTATCATGCCTGTTTACAATTATCAATTACAAAGGCTTTTCTGAATACTCGAGTGTCCTGCGGTATTAGCAGCAATTAGACTGCGCCAGCCAATTCAGCAGCTGATGCACAGCTTTACAGAGGACACGCTAGATGTGAAGACGTCCATTCCCTCTCACCAAAACCTCCACACATTATCACTAATTTTCCAACACAGGATTGTTCTTGGCTCGGTAGGAGCCTGAGCTCAAGTATCCCAGTGCGTCAGAGGCCCAAGAGAGCCTCCTAACAATACCTCTCTAGAATTTGCAGGATGTTGTACAGAGAACCATTAGTCTTAGTCTCAATTTGAGGCACAGCTTATGCCCAGAATGTGCTGTGGATGTCAGGGCTTAGTCCTTCAACACAGGATTCCATAACAAAGGAAAGTGTGCCTCTGTGCATGTTCAAAAAGAACACATACATAGGGACATAGGGACCAAGGCTGCTTAAGCTTCCAGTTCTGCTTAAGCCCCCCTCAGAATTTTTAAACGAAGTTGTTGCCTCACCTCTGCCACATCGTGATGTGTTTATTCTCAGCCAGTTTACAAGGACCCAGCCCTTTCCTTATTTACAGAAAACTGGCTGTCCTTTCAAGAAATGGTCATCAATCAGGGGTAAATAAAGATGAAGCAGGAGGGCTGAGGGAAGGGCATCCTTGGGCTGCTCCCATGGCCCCAGATCCCTAGCAAGGACTTCTGCTAAAGTTTACCCCAGGCCCTACATTTAACTCCCCCCCCCCCCGGTGCTTGGCTCAGGGTTGGGCTGCTGTGGCGTTCTTCCATTTAAATTTCCTATGATGTCTCAGAGTGAGAGTACATCAGAGGGCATTGTGGGAACCTTAAACAGAAAAATAGACCCAGAAGGACTGCAGCCTACCCCTGTAGTAGAGGAATTACCAGAGTGCTTAGTACACATTCAAACCAGCTCCATTGTAATATATATATAAGGATCCATGCCTCAGTTAGGTGTTTTTGCATTGTTGCAATGCTGGAAGGAAAGTGCTGGATGCAGATTGTTCTGTCAATGGATGCAGATGTAATTGGCGATCTCATGGTGCTTTGTGAGGTTGGGAACACTGAGATAATTATGCAGTTTCAAGAAGATCTATTTTACTGGATCTGACACAAGTATCCATGTGTGCCTAGCATTCCACTCTATCCCTCCTGTGACACCCCACTTTATCTCTCGCCCTCCACATGACTTTTTCTCCCCACAATCTCTCACATTTCTCCGTTTCTTCCATCTCCCTAGGTTGCTCTGCTATCTATTCAAATACACTCCCACTTGCCTCCCCCTGTAGCTCTGTGGTGGATTGACTCACTATACCCAGTGCCCACAAAGCACTTCTAATTCTGCTTCTGTCACCAGTCCAGGCACTTCTTCCTATCTCTCTGATTTACATCCCTGGTCTTGTCCAGAGCAGCTGCGACAGGAGTTGGCAGTACTAGAACACCATCATACGCAGAAACCTAGATTTGTCAGACCTTGTTCAATCTCTTTCTGCCCTTCACCACCCCTTCTCCCCTGCCAGAACTTATATAAGCTTCATACCTTCCATCTAGCCCACTTTGATGCTACCCAATTTTAGGACAAGTCCTCTAGCTTTGACACTGCACAGGGCATTGAGAAGTTTTCAAATTCTCTGAAGTTTGTTGGTGGATATTCAGGTAAACTGCCTAGCTGCTGAGTTTGTTAGATTGGCACACACTGTTAAAGGCTACTCAGGGTCTTTTGTCGAGTAATTCAAATAAGCCTTGTAGATCCCAAGCTTCTTGCAAAACCTCTGGTTCACCGCAAAGAAATTAAGAATGACAGATTTTGGTACATAGCAGCTCTACATTTTGTAGTCAGTACAGTTGGGTCTTTACTGCTTCACTAAACTAGAGCTACTGTATCACTTCAACCAAACGCTACTAGCAGATCATTTGACAGCTTGTTATGCAATACATGCTTAGATTAGGAATTTTGGAGCGGGAGAACAAAAACATACAACCCAATCCTATGCAGATTGGGCTCATAGTCATGCCAAACTTGCATAGAACCAAGCTGTAAAATTCAGCCGTAAGGCATAATAGTATGAGCATTAAGAAGTATTAAATATAGCAAGGTGCAAACTCACATAATTTTTTTGCTAAATGTAAAGAGACAACTACTCCTTATCACTGCTACCACTACTACACGGTCTGTGAATATTCTTTCTCTTTGCCAAGAGTAAGAATGATCACACTGTTTTATTCTGAATATAATAATCTGGGATATTTACCACTCCCTCATCTTGACACAAGAGTTTAGAATGCCTACTTAGTACTTAAACATACACAGAAAGAGCAAGAAAAGTTTGTTCCTTGTAAACACTGTACATCTGAGCTACCCAGGTTGCATGAACAAAAGGATAGCTATCTAATCAGAAAATGCACAGTTTGGTTTTCTTTCTCTATTAGGAAAGAGAAAGGGACGCCTGGCTGTCAACGATTGATGTTGTGACTTCCCAGCTGGCAGTTCAGGAGAGCAGCCAAAGGACTGTTGTGCAACAGCGAAAGTGTTTGTGTAATCTTTCACCAACAGTGTTTGGAATCTGCTCTCGCACCTCGATTCGTATGCTGGACCTACTCCAGCGGGCTAGCAGTTCAAGCTGGCCCCCAAAATGCCATTCAGCTGCTGGGACATCTCAGCAGGTCACCCAGATCCTCTTCGCCCTGGCCTGAGGCAAAAGGACATTATGATCACTTTGTTAGGGTTCCCTCCTCCAGTTAGAAGTGGGAGACTCTTGGTGTGAATGAATATAAAGTCAAAGCATCAGAAGAGACCAGGGGCCATTGAACCTCATTCCCCCTATAGTAAGAAAGCAATCTCTGCCCATCCACATCAAGAGGGCCAATTTATGCATTCCATATCACAGCAGGAAACAAGCTAAGTTGCAGAAGGGCATTTACAGGGGAAAAAACGTGAAACAACACAATCCTAGCTGCTACTGTTGCTGGTATAACTATACGGACAGAGGGTGAATATGCTGTGTGGAGAAAGAGAGATGACTAACTTAGGTGCTACAGGTTGCTGGGTTTTTTCTTTTTCTTTCTGATATTGCGGTTTCTATGGCCTATGGAACTCCTTTCACTTAAGAGATATTTGTCCCCCTCCCCAATTTCTTTGATATGGGTCTTAGAAAACTTTATTCCCAGCCTACCTTTGATTAGAAAATTTGGGGTGGTTTTTTTTAATCAGTTATTATATTGTGACTTGATTATGTTAACTGGCTGTTATGGTTTTCTTTTAATGCTGCTGTATTATCTTTGGGATTTTTAAAGAATTTTTCATTTGCATATGATTTTAATGATGAGGTTTACTTGTCATTACTATATTTTCATTTGTAACTCCCTGACATGGGAGCTTTTGACATGGTTTTGAAAAAGCATATAAGATATGTAAATAAAAGAAATAATGTATTTTAAACCAGTGCTTTACATGGTTATCAAGACACTTTGCGGATTCTGATGGAGGGAATAAAAAATTATATTTGCAAACTACCAAGAGCTGTTTTCAATGCCTTTTTGAGACATGAAAGCAAATGTAGGGTAACTTATGCACGTAATAAATGAACCATGGAACAAGCCAAGGAACAGGACAAGCAAAACATTTTTTGAATAAAGTAGTTCTAGGAAGAAACAAGCGAAGCTCATGAACTGAACTGGTGCCTTTTGACAAGAAGAACAGAAATGATGCTCAATTTATGTAAAGTAGCCTACAGAGATCCATGCAGGCTGTTATTACAAATAACTGTACTAGTCCTTTCTTCCCAAATGAACAGACTCTATTTCCTACCAGGTACAGCCCTCTCTAAGCAGCCAGTAATCTGCAATTGCACTTTTCCTAATCATCCTTTCAACCAGAGAGGGAGTGAGCAGGATCTCCTTTAGTTGTGGCAGACTTAATGCATACAACTTAATGCTGCCCCCAGGTGGATAAAGGATAGCTGTGCCATTGATTTTCTTAAATAAGAGATAACACACCTGTCTTTTAATAAGGGGAGAAAGGATGAGAATGGAAACAGCATGACAGTGGTATGACACTTGTTCTACACAACTTCACCAAGGCAATTTATTTTTTTTAACAGATCCGGACTTGAACTTGATACACTCTTGTCTTATTTGGCATCATATTTCTGGGAACTCTTTGGGGCTGAAGAGCAGGCTGTAAATATGTGTGTCATATATAGATAGATAGATGGATATTACAATAAAGAGGGTTCAAATTGCTTATTGAGAGTTCAAAGAGAAAATTATTCATGTTGCTGTTTCTCCCATTCCTCAGCTGTCAGTGAAAAGGCCTCACCTGATAAAATTCCCCTTTCTATACCCTCCACCCACAGATTCCCCAGACTGTCAGCAAGCCCCATTCAATTCAATAGGACTTACTTCTCAATTGCTACCCCCCCCCCGATACTCTGGGTAGAAGCAAGTTGATAAACAAATATTATTTTCAATTATTTCATTTAATACCAGCGAAGGTAGGATGATGTCATTATAAACCGTGATGTCAGTATTCACTAAGGCCACATGGAAGCAAGAGCTGGTCAACAATTTAAATTACCTGAGCTTCCTATTCTCGCTATAATACATATTTTTTATATATATATAATGGTAATGGTGTTATCGGGCTCACAACAGCGAGGTCATGAAGTTTATTGTAAGGCCTCGAACGCGCTCACGATAAACGCCACTGCCACCTTTCCGGCGACACACAGAGCTTTCCCTTCCCCAAGCGCTTCCCAAAACACGTGGTGCGAGAACAACATGGCGACCGGCAGCGTCCTCCTCAACAGCCTACAACTCCCGAGATGCTTTGCGTGGCCAATGGCAGCGGCGCAAAGGGGTGAGGCTGGCTGCCCTCGCGGGCGGTTAGTGTGAGCGAGTTAAAGGTTGGGTGTCTCGCAGCGCCGGCCGTTGGGAGGGTGGAGCGACAGCCCCTCCCCCCCCCAGCCCCGCTGCACCCCTCTTATCCAGCTCCTATTGAGACGAAGTGCGCAGGGAGGAAAAAAAAAAGACCGGCCAGGTGAGGAAAAAAAACAGGAGGCAGAGAAAGGAAGGGAGAAAAGATGTCGCGAGGCCGAACGGCAACGAAGGGGGAGGGGCGGCAAAGCTCGGTTCCTTAAAGGGGCAGGTCCGCATTTAAAGGGGAGTGTGCCACGGAGAGGTTTCCTCTGTTTTTTATCTGCCGACAGAACAGTGCCTTGTTCTGAGTGGCGGGTGGCTGGAGGAGGCACGTGGGGAGAGCGCTTTTTAATTACACGCGCGGGGGGTTGGCCCGAAGAAATCCCCTCCTCCAGCCTACGTAACGTTGGCAATAAAGCGGAGGCCTTAAAGCACTCTGCTCATGGTCAGGAGAGCCATCTGACTCTTTGGCGCAGGTCGGGGAAGTGATGCAGGGTTAATCTCTCCAAAGGCTGGGCTCGGATAGTTTGGTCCCCTATCCTTAAACTTTCGACACAAAAACACGAGCGGAATTTTTTAGCGGCTGCTTCGGGAAAATTCGTGGAGAATTGCGTGAAACAAGACAGCCTTAAATCCTCTGGGAAAAAACAACAACACTGAATTGTGTTCTAAATTGCGTGCGCTCTGTTTTCTATGTAGTCAGCGTTTAATTTGAAAGGTTAAAAATTAAAACTTTTTTGCCATGCGGTCCTTGGAGTGTGGGTTATTGCCAGTGTGGCCCTTGGACATGCATAATAACCTTGGCCACTGTTATTTCCATGTATAGATCAGGAACTGAAGCTAAGAGATTTTCATGGCATACAGGCTACTTAAACTTTTCACAGCTCATTTGGTCTCCTGGTCCTAGTCCAAGCATGACTTCAGGCATCCATGCTTGTTTAACATTATTTGTGTCTCACCTTTGTCTTCTCACCAGACCTCCTGGGTAATTGACAGAAATTAATGACAAGGGTTGATGGTGGGAAATGACCACTAACCAGATTTAAATGCCAATGTTGTGGCTGGCCCAACTGCTGCTGTTCAAAGTTTCCATGGTGACCATCAAGTAAAATACTGCCCGCCCCCCCATACACACAATGTGTACACTGAAGCAGTCAGGGCCAGGTAGCACTAGATGTTTTGGACCCAGGCAAGTGAGGCATCTCCTGGGCATCTGGACAACAGTCCGCAACTGCTGACTCTTCCTGCTAGCAGAAGGAAGATCCCTGGGGAGCGGGGGGGGGGGGGATGACGGTGGGAAGATGCCTGTTTTCCAGGCTGCAGTCTAGGGATTGGGAACCTGTAACTCTCCAGATGTTGAACTGCAACCCCAGTTATACATGACCATTGGCTATGCTGACTTGGGCTTCTAGGAGGGCCACTGACTCACCTTCCTTGGCTCTAGAGGTTGCTATGTAATGGACTTTTATGAGTTCAACACCAAGTAGGGACCTAACCCATGTGTGTGTTTTGGGCAGAGGGGAGGGGGGGAGTCAGCCTCCCAGGAAGAACATAATGTCATGGCAAAGATCATCCTGAGAAGGAGCAGCTGTTCCATTGTGAGTTGTATTTTCTTCCCTCTCCATTCCTTTTCCCTCTTGTATCATGTCTATTAGATTGTGAGGATAGGACAAAGGACTGCCATTTTTAAAATACTGGTACAGTAGTACAGTACTTAGCAAATTTTAACAATGTTAATAATACAATTATTAATAATAAAATTACTCTCCTCAAAGGTTGCATCCTTTTAGTCAGGGCTGTTCAAACATTCACTTTCAATCATAAACCAAAATGACTTCCTGTGCCTGTGAGCATCACTGAACGACCACTGCTTTTTAAAGGTGGCAGGTCCATTTGAGGTGATTTTTACTCTCTCATTTCCAACTAAGGGGGTATGTGTAAGAAACACCCCAGTAATTCCTGGTGTTTGTAAGGTAAGTGCTAGTTTGCTCAGCTAGTTCCCCATTTGAAAGTGAAGCGGTAATGTTCCTATGCAGATTTTACTGCCTGAAGCACAAATGGAGAGGTGCCACAGCTCAGTGGTAGAGCACATGCTTTACATGCTGACTCTCTCAGCTTCAGTCTTTAAGCATCTTCTGTTTAGTGATGGAAAAACTGTGTGGACAGTATCAAGCTAGATGGACCAATAGTATGATTTAGTATAGGAGAACCTCTATAAATGAGGCTCGGTCTGTCACAGTTACAATAATGGTGTTCTCTCTTTCTCTGTATGTGTTTTTCTAGCAGGTGAACTCTGGTGCAATGGTGGGAGCTCAGCAGCTAGAAATGCAGGCAGCAGCAGTGCCAGCGGTGGCCCCAGCAGGTGGAGGCCCCAGTGGCAGCAGTGGCGACCACCAGTATGAGTGCCTGGAATGTGGCAAGGTATTCAAATGGTCATCGCGACTCATCCACCACCAGAGGACTCACACAGGCGAACGCCCTTACAAGTGCTCAGAGTGCCCCAAAGCCTTCAAGGGGTCCTCAGCCTTACTGTACCACCAGCGCGGACATACGGGGGAGCGACCTTACAAGTGTGACAAGTGCGGCAAGGCATTCAAACGGTCGTCCTTGCTTCAGATCCACCAGAGTGTGCATACTGGCCTGCGTGCCTTCAAGTGCGCTCAGTGTGGCCTGGCCTTTAAGTGGTCCTCACATTACCAGTACCATTTGCGCCAGCACACTGGCGAACGCCCCTACCCTTGCCCGGCGTGTGACAAGGCCTTCAAGAACTCTTCCAGCCTGCGGCGCCACCGCCATACACATACAGGCGAGCGCCCCTATGTCTGCCTCATCTGCAGCAAGGCCTTCACGCAGTCCACCAACCTGCGGCAGCATCAGCGGGTGCATACTGGCGAGAGGCCCTACCGATGCCAAGACTGTGGTAAGGCCTTCACCCACTCTTCCAACCTGGCGCTGCACTGCCGATCGGCACACGCTGCCCGCCCCGCCCACACCTGTGTTATCTGTGGCAAGGCCTTTGCATCGGACACCTATCTGCAGCGGCACTTGGAGTCTCATGGGGACATTGCGCCTCCAGCACAGCTCTTCTTGGAGGAGCCAACCACCACTGTGGAGATGCTGTTTCGGTGTAGTGTCTGCCATCTCACCTTCCCCTTGCAGGAGCAGCTGCTGAGCCACCAGGAAGCACACTTGGCCCCAGCAGAGCCACTGCCTCTGCCACCACCACCACTGCCACTACCAGTGCAGGAGGAGGTGGCGGCTGTAGCATCCCCCACACCCTCCCTAGCTTGCTCTGTGTGCAGTAAGACTTTCAAGAGTGCCGCGGGTTTAGCACGGCACCAACAGAGCCAGCACTCATCCGATCGCACCTACACCTGCATGGTGTGTGAACGCTCCTTCCCGGCACTGGCCAGCCTGTTGGGCCATCAGCGTTCGCATCCCCCGGCTGAACAACGGTTGGAGGAGGCAGAGGTGACGTGCCCAGCACAGGCAGAGCCAGTGCCTGCGGCCACAGTGACGCCGCCCCCACCCCCTGAGCGCCCCTATGTGTGTGGAGAGTGCGGGAAGTCATTCAAGGGCTCCTCTGGGCTGCGTTACCACCTCCGTGACCACACGGGCGAGCGCCCCTATGCTTGCGGCGAGTGTGGCAAAGCCTTCAAGCGCTCCTCGCTGCTGCGTATCCACCAGCGGGTGCACACGGGCTTGCGTGCCTTCACTTGCTCCACCTGCGGGATGGCATTCAAATGGGCTTCCCATTATCAGTACCATTTGCGGCAGCACACCGGCGAACGCCCCTATGCTTGCCAAGATTGCGGCAAAGCCTTCAAGAACACCTCGTGCCTCCGGCGGCACCAGCAGTTGCACACCGGTGAGCGGCCCTTTGCCTGCCAGACCTGTGGAAAGTCCTTCACGCAAACATCCAACCTCCGGCAACATCAGCGGGTACACACTGGCGAGAGGCCCTATTGTTGCCGGGACTGTGGCAAGGCCTTCACCCACTCCTCCAACCTGGCGCTGCACAGACGTACCCATTCGAGGGAGCGCCCCTTCCAGTGCCCAGTTTGCTCCAAGGCCTTTGTCATGGCCTCTTACTTGCAGCGCCACTTCCGCACCCACAACAGTGCTGAGGCGCCCAGCCGGCCAGCCACCACCTCACCTGCCACCACTCAAGAGGTGCAAATCATGCCTAACTTGCAGGCCACTCTGAATGTGGAGTTAAGTGGCAGCCCAGCCCCTCCTGTCTCGTCAAACACTCAGACTTTCCTGCTTGTGCAAACATCACAGGGCTTGCAACTTATCCCCAGCATACAGCAGCCGCCGCAGCCACCACCACCCCAAAATTTACCCCCCAAACTTATCCTGCTGCCTAGTCCCCAGGTGCCCACTACATCCACTGCTCCCACCAGCATTACCCTGTTGCCAGCTGCTCCTACCACCCCAGGCAAATCTGCCCTGGTCCGTCAAGGTAAGGCCAAGAAACCTGCGCCGTTGGCTCCCCCACCACCATCGGTGTCTGGCAACCAGAATATCATTTTGATGCCCAGTGCCACCGGGGCCAGCGTGCAGCCCCTCTCTAATGTGCAAATCCAGAGGACGCCAGGGCTACAGACTAGCGGACAGAATGTTATTGTTCTCCAGAGCTTGCCAGAACAGCAACTGGGCACGGTGCAGATCCAGACTGTGCCAGCTGCTCCACCAACAGGCACCATTCAGATTCAAACCTTGCCCCAGCCCCTCCAGAGCTTTCCCACTGCCCAGCCAGGTGGCACTTTGCAAATTCAGACCGTACCTGCTTCACAGCAACCTGGCACAATCCAGATCCAGGCCTTCCCACATCCTCCACAGACTGGCATTGTGCAGATTCAAAGCCTGCCCCTTCCCCAGAATACAGTCCAGATCCAAAGTTTGCCCACCTCCCAATCAGGAGGCACTGTGCAGATCCAGAGCCTGTCTAGTTGTCCACAGACTGGCACAGTGCAGTTTCAAACTCTTCCACCTTCCCAGAAGATGAACACTGTACAATTCCAAGCTGTGCCATCCTCTGAGCAGGTAGGGACCCTACAGCTCCAAACTCTCCAGCCTTCCCAGCAAGTGGGCCCCATTCAGATCCAGACCTTGCCATCCCTGCAGCAAACTAGCCCTCTGCAGATCCACAGCCTGTCCCCCTCCAATCAGCCTTTGACCAGCGTCGAAATCCAGAGCCTCTCGCCTTCCCAACAGCTGGATGGCACCATTCAGATCCAGGAGCTGGTTTCTTCTCAGGAAGGGGAACAGCTTCAACCTTCAGAGGAGATGACCAGTGTTGAGCTTCAGACTTTGAGCCCACCACAGGAGATGAATGAGGTGGGGACTTCTCTGTCCAGCTCCCATGAGTTCTCTGAGGTGGACCTCCAACAGGGACCTGGTGTGAAGGAAGAAAGCCAGGACCTAATTGTGGTGCAGAACTCTCCAGGGGAGGAGCTTCTGGGGCCAGGCGGGGAGGTGGAGAGCCTGGAAGGGGTGCAAGACATGCACTTTGAAACTTTACAGACCGATGAGGGAGTTCAGAATGTGTTGGTGCTGAGAAGTGCAGGAGGAGAGCAGACCCGGTTGTGCGTGCAGGAGGTGGACAACATCCAGACAGTGCAAGAGCTGCCTGGCCTCCAGCTGCAAGGGCCCGAGGGTAGTGCCGGGACTGGGCAGAACCTCCTGATCATCCGTAGTGCCCAGGGGGAACAGACCCTCCAAGTGCTGGAGAGTGTGCCAACACTGCAGGTGAGCAGCCCAGACAGCACCCAACCTACTGGGGACAGCAACAGCACCTCCCAAATGGTGCAACTTCTGCCGAGCCCAGTAACTTCGCAAGGCCTGCCCTCCATTCAGATTGTGCAAACGGTACCCAACATGCAGCTTGTCCACACTTTCTGAGGACAGCTGTCCCTATCCCTGCGTTGGAGTACTCAGTTGTGCTCTCACTAGTGGCTGCTATAATTAACTGTTTTGCCGGACAGAATCAACCTGGGCAACTTCAAGACTCCTGGAGGTGGCTCAGCTTAGGTTCCTCAGGACAGTGTCATGAAATGACAGCAGAGAGCTTAGCTCACGCCCATGCCTGCAGGTCCAAAGCATACCCTTGATTCCCTCACTTCCTGCTCACATGGGGATTGTTGTTGCTGCTCGTGTCCTTGCAGTTACAATGGCTCCACTACCATGTCCTTCCCCCAAACACTTTTGTCTTGTTTTGCATGTGAGAAAGGGATAGCCAGTCCGGTCCTTGATACAATTCCCTAACCTACCCATTTCCCCATCCTGTCTGAAATACGTTGTTCCAACAAGAACCAAATGTATGTGAGGTCTGATGGTTGGAAGACTGTGCAGCCAGAATTCCTGGTTTTTCTCTCCACACTAGACAGAAAATATAGTTAGCAGATATCAACTGGACTGCTGGCCTCTCTCCATTTCCCTGCTGTGTTGCAATTTTGGAGCTAAGTGCTGTGGAGCAGTGTGAGCTCTTTTTATGTATTAGAAAATGGGGAAAGTTCGAGTTTTGGGGTCTTCCTTTGATACTGGGTGCTGCAGGAGGCTGCTTTATGAGCTGTCATAAACAGCATCTTTTTCCGGTTAAGCCCCTCTTATCTATTCTCCATTCCAGCCCCTCACCATGTGCAGAACCACATTTCTTCCCAAGTGTACCCCAGTTCCTGGTGCTAACAGACAAGAGGGTCATAGACTCTTGGTCTAGAAGAAAAATAAAAGACTGCTTCAAAGCATTTTTACTCCTTTCTGTGTACTGCGCAGAGGCTGGGTTCATCAATACATGTCATACTTCTTTTGTGCTTTTTAGGTCTGATTGGCATTTCAGTAGCAGATTGCACAGTCCCCAAAGGAAGTCAACTAAGAACATAGGAAGTTGCCTTATACAGAGTAAGACCATTGGTCCATCTAGCTCAGTAATGTATATATCGGGGTTTCCCAAACTTGGATCACCAGCTGTTTTTGGACTACAATTCCCATCATCCCTGACCATCAGTCCTAGCTGTAGCTCAAAAACAGCTAGAGACCCAAGTTTGGGAAACCCTGATCTAGATTGAAGGGTAACAGCTCTCTAGCATTTCAGGCAAACATCTTTTTCAGCCCTCTCTTGAGATATTGTGGCTTTGAACCTGTGTTCCTCTCCATACAAAGCATGTGATCTACAACTGAGCTGCAGCCCTGCAGCTTTAACAGGCTTGAGAGGTGCAAGATAAAAGGTTCCTGCTTAGAGGAAACTGCTTATGTTTTTCTCGAGCGGCTTCAACATGTTGAATATTGAATTTTAAACTGAAAGGTGCTGGGACTCAAGCCTAAATGGGAACTTCAGCTTAGTGTTGAAGTCAGTGTACAAGATTTCTGGAAAATGCAACATGTTTGGTGAATTTCTTGGGGTAGGAGGTTCTGCAGTTTGAGGAATGATTGTGGTTGAGCTGAGAACCAAAGACCAAAGTGGGCAGAGTTGAGACTTGTGGGATTTCCTGTGGGTTGTTTTTTTTTCCTTCCTCCGCGAACACTGAGATCCACCAAACTGATGGCTCAGGTGGCTGAGCCAATTATGTGCTGCACACTGTAGCCCTACACAGTGAGAGCCAGTGTGGAATAGTGGTTAAGAGCGGCAGTCTCTTAATCTGGGGAACCGGGTTCTCATCTCCGCTCCTCCACATGCAGCTGCTGGGTGACCTTGGGTTAGTCACACTTCTCTGAAGTCTCTCAGCCCCACTCACTTCACAGAGTGTTTGGTGTGGGGGAGGAAGGGAAAGGAGAATGTTAGCCACTTTGAGACTCCTGAAGAGGAGTGAAAGGCGGGATATCAAATCCAACCTCCTCCTCCTCCTCTTCTTCTTCTTCTTCTACACTTGAATAACCTGTACAACTGTTTCAGTGTATCTGAAGAAGTGTGCATGCACATGAAAGCTTATACCAAGAACTAACTTAGTTGGTCTTTAAGGTGCTACTGGAAGGAATTTTTTTTATTAATGGTACCTCAGGTCACAGATGCTTCAGGTTACAGACTCCACTAACCCAGAAATAGTACCTCTGGTTAAGAGCTTTGCTTCAGGATGAGAACAGAAATTGTGAGGCGGCGCAGCAGCAGCAGCAGGAGGCCCCATTAGCTAAAGTGGTACCTCAGGTTAAGAACAGACCTCCAGAACGAATTAAGTTCTTAGCCCGAGGTACCACTGTACAGAAAAAGCTGTCCACAAAAGCTAAACAAGTGAAACCTGGCCATGCTCTTTCTATTTATGGTTTGTTAGCAATCTTCCCTCTCAGTATCTTACTCTATAAATTATATGATGCATTGCGTTTTAGTACTTGAGAACTGACCATCTTGGGAGAGCCACTGGTTCCCCACCTGCAGCAGAGAACATGGGGAAGGCACTTTTACAGGACAAAAAACTGAAAAGATTAAGAACCAACTCTCAGGGTCAGTGTGGGACAACACTCCTGTTCCACAGGGGACCCCCCCCCCCACTGTGTTAATCATGTTCTTAAATACAGTGGTACCTTGGTTCTGCAGAAGTCCGTTCCAAAACCAAAACATTCTAATACCAAGGTGTGCTTTCCCATAGAAAGTAAGGCAAAATGGATTAATCCGCTCCAGACTTTTAAAAACAACCCCTAAAACAGCAATTTAACATGAATTTTACTATCTAATGAGACCATTGATCCATAAAATGAAAGCAATAATCAATGTATTGTAGTATAAATTAGAGAGTATTGTAGATGATAAAAATTAAAATTACATTTTTTTTCTTACCTGCACTGATGATAGTCATTGTTTGGATGGGGTGCTTTTATCCATTTCTGCAGTCGCACAATCAATCAGTAGCTGAACTGAGTTCCATACAGTCACAAAAACAAATTAACCAAAAAAGCCTCGAAAACAAAAACACAAAATAAATAGCAAAAACAAAAGCGACAAACTTAATCTGTTCTAGAAGTCCATTCGACTTCCAAAATGTTCCAAAACCAAGGCACAGCTGATTGGTGCAGGCACCCCAGAAACAACAGCCGACAACCGCATCGGATGCTCAGCTTCCAAAAAACTTTTGGAAACTGGAACACTTCCTGATTTTTGGTGTTTGCGAGCCAAGGCGTTTGAGAACCAAGGTACCACTGTACTGCATGGCAGGAGGTGAATGGCTCACAGATATGCTTAAGGTGAAGACAGACATAATTGTAATGCTGCCTTAGCCATTTCACACATTGCATTTTTTGCCAATGTGAACTGCTGGTTTTAATGCTTGTTTAACAGGCAAGGAGCTGTTAAAAGGACCTATGCCCCATGTGAATTTGACAGCCACCTTGTGGTGACGTTGAAGAGTTTTTAAAAAAGTAACATCCCCATTTTGCAATGATGAACAAAATGGGTTACAAATAGTTTACTGGGTCAGTGCCAATGTTACTGTTTTTAAATGCCAGCTTCTAAACCACTCAGAACTGTTATGCTTCTTCAGACCAATATCCATTTCCTTTTGACATCGGCCAGCAGCCAGCTGGTTGCAAAAAAGGAAGCTCACAGGCAGAACAGAATGGCTGCAAATCAAATTAGTGCACCTGCTTATCTCCAACAACGATGCTTACTTTCTTAATATTTACATTGAGAAAGCAACATGTCAAAGGTTACTCTCGGGAATTCAGTGCTTACAATGTAATGAAATAAATCCCTTTATTTTTGCTATCTTAACCATGAGCTCCAAATTCAAGCCAAACAAACAGTCTGTGCAACTCTTTAAAAAGTTGAAAAACAAAACCCTTATGGAAAGACACATACACTTCCAGGTGGCTTGCAACTTCATGTCAACAGCATAAAATGGGTACATAACGAAAATGATACATTAACAGCCACCAGCTGTTTACATTATGGGCAGCAGGTCGTGTGTTTTTTAACAGTTCCATAGCAGACTAGCAGCAATAGGGGAAGGCTTTTCCAGATTTCCCTCTCTACTAGCTGACTACAGCTATACCCGTTGAATCCCCGCCTGTCACTTCACCATGAAAAAGAAAAAGAAAATTAGAAAGTCAGATATTTCCCTAAGTCCTAAGCCATTCAAACTGAATCCACCCCCGCTGCTGCCCGCTGTCTCCCATAAAAGGCAAAACGGGTTTGGGACTCGCTGCGCTTGAAGGCCCCGTTTCGCCCCCTTAGCAACAGTTGCCAAGAACTGCGTAAGGAGCGAAAGGCGCCGAAGAAGCCTGGAGCGCCACGCATGCGCTCATGGAGTAAGGCGCTGGAGCTGCGAAGCTGGGGAGGGTTGACTAAGAAGAGGCTCTTGGGGCGAAGCTCTTTTCCCCTCTCCTTCCCCCCCTCCCTCCTGAAAAAGCGGGCGGGGTGGGGAGAGAGAGAGAGATGTAGGAGGCCTCGGAGAATTCCACGGTCCTTTTATGCAGGCGCAAAGGCAGCCGCTTCCTACAGGCTGGGTGAGTCCATTCCGCGCCTGGGGGGGGGGAGTGGAGAAGTTTTGCGGGCGTTTCTATTTCTGCGGAGGGGTGTGGCCGCAAGGGCTAGAGTGCCGTGGCCGGTCAGTTTACGACGGCGGGGCTGGCGTTTTATTGCGGATCTGCCTTTGCTCCCGGGAGGGACAGAAGGGGCAGGCCGGAGAAATGTGGGCGTCGCGTTATTTTTGTCCGTTATGTGGCATAAATTAACGGTGGTGCTCCATTGCAAGGGACCCTACCTTGCAAATAGAGTAGGGGGCGCAGGGAGCTAGCTGGGAATCAAGAGGCTGCTGGTAAAATGGCTCCCACGACCTTTAATTAAATGTATTTTAATTAAATTATTTAATTAATAAAGTATACACGGCCTAAGTCTCGTTACTATTCAAAACGACCCCAGGAGGCATGTGGTCCCTGGGAAACTAAGGCCAAAAGACTGCCAGTGAATCTGCTGCAGAACAAGAATATATTCTTCCCAGCTATACCGGTTGTAGTTGCTTTTTTAAGGGTTGCCAGCTTCTTTTCTTACCAGGGCTGCTGTGCATTTAAATTGGAGAACGATTGTGAGGCATTTAACACTTTAAAATGGAAAGCGTGTCTGTTGAGAAGAGATGAGTTCTGATTTCTTTGTGTATGTAAATGTACAAGAGCCATGCCACAAGCAAAATAGTTTTCAACTCTTGCTGGCATTGTAGGAAGTTGCTGCTTCTGTGTTTGTTAGATTGCCCCCCCCCCCAAGTACCTATTCTCCTTTAGGAACGGATTGGAGTAGGATTCTTTCTCCCCATCCCCCGAGATTATTATTATTGCTGTATTTGTATCCCGCCTTTCGTACACAGAGCTCAAGGTGGTGTGCCTGGTTATCTACCCAGTTTTCATGTAATATTCACAACAACCCTGTGGGGTAAGTTGAGAGACAGTGACCGGCCCAAAGGCACCCAGCAAACATCATAGCTGAGTGGGGACTTGAACTTTGGCCTGTCAGGTCCTGGTCCAGCACTAACCACTACACCACACTGCCTCTGGTTTCTGTGCTGCTTCAACATAAAATGCTCCCTATTTACTCAAGAGTGTCCCCAACCACAGTGGAAGGTTGGGCTCTGACAAATGGCCCATGCTAGTTGGAGACACTTTCCTTGTTCATCCCAACCTCTCATCAAGGACAAATCAGACAATAACTGGGCTTTCCCTCTTTGAAGGTGCCATCTGCTGGCTGCCAGCATGCCTACCCTGGAACCTGAGCAACTGACCATCAGAGAAATGAGAGAGGAGGAGACACCAGTTGTCTTGGAGCTTCTGAAGGTGAGATGGGCTTCTGAGAGACGTGGCAGAGAGCCCAGGCTATATAAGCACTCTCTTTTCTTCCTTTCTAGAGACTTATGGATTGTGTCGTTTAATAGGAACCTTCCCCTAGAAGTGGGAAGGCAGTTTGGTGTTCTCCCGATGTTGTGGACTACAACTCCCTTCATCCTTTACCACTGGCAATGCTTATGGGCTGGTGAGAGTTGTAATCCACCAAACTGGAGGACATTGCATTGTCTACTTCGGGGTCAGCAAACATTTTCAGCAGGGGGCTGGTCTACTGTCCCTCAGACCTTGTGGGGGACTGGACTATATTTTTGGGGGGGAGAATGAATGAATTCCTATGCCCCACAAATAACCCAGAGATGCATTTTAAATAAAAGGACACATTCTACTCATGTAAAAAGACGCTGATTCCCAGACCGTCCACAGGCCAGATTTAGAAGGTGATTGGGCCAGATCCGGCCCCCTGGGTCTCAGTTTGCCTACCCATGGTCTACTTCATATTTTAGAGCAGTTGCACATTGCAAGGGAACTATGTGTGTGTGTTCTAGGAAGCTGTTTCAGTTCGTTTAGGGCACATACTTCCCAAACTTGGGCCGCCAGCTGTTTTGGGACTACAGTTCCCATCATCCCTGACCACTGGTCCTGCAGCTAGGGATCATGGGAGTTGTAGTCCAACAACAGCCAGAGAGCAAAGTTTGGGAAACACTGATAGGGGTAACTAAGAAGCCTAATCAGTGTCCCAAGTAGGAAGCCTTCTAGAACAGCATCTTCTGTAAAGCGCAGAGCTCCTCAACAGACAACTTGGAATGGGCAGGGATGTTTGAAAACCACTGAACTGGAATTACTGGTTCTGCATGCAACTTTATTTCCTGATTTTGATGCTGGCACTTCTGTTTTCTTGCATTCCTTTCAAACTGCAGTACCTGTTGCAAAGGTGGTTTTTTTTACTGATATTTCACTCTAAATTTCATTGACAGCAGTGAGTGTGGTGTGACACAATAACGAAGGTTACTGAACACTGCCACTCCACCACCACCCTTTCCGCACATGCATGCTTCTGTTCTCCCATGATTCACCCATGAAAACAGTAGGAAAGATCTTTATGCTGGCATACCGCCTCTATTTTTGTCACTTTACACCTACAGTTTTCTGGCTTATTGGGGTTGCAAACAGATTTTTTATGAAAGCAATTAACATGGAAATGAGCACTAAACTTTACCATATTCTGCTAGATTTCCAGAAGCAGCTTTTACATATTGTAAAAGCACAAATATAATGCAGAAATTAGAGAAACAGAATAAACTGCTGTGTGAATGCAGCCCACTCTTCCTGCCACATCCACTCTGATTTTTTTTGGGGGAGGGGTTAACTGAGCATATTAAACCTAGAGAGAGAGAAAATTGAGGAGATGTTTGCAGCATAAAAAAAATTTAAAGGGAATTTGGCAAGAAGAGGAGCTGCATTTGATGATACTTACCTCTAAGTGTTGGGCAATAAGCAAATGTGTTACTGTGTTATTTATCCCACAGTTAAACACTGGAAAGAAAATTCCCTCCACACTTAAAGACTGGGAAGAAAATTTCCTAAGGGAAAGAAAGCGTTGTTCAATCCACTGGCTCTATCTCAATTCCAATGCTCTTATGTCGAGGTTCCTTGTTTCCCACTAGGGCTTGCATTATAGAAAAGCTGGGGTAGAACAACTTTCGTATCTGCAGGACAGTTCTGCTTTCAGTGTGGCTCTTGTCTCCCCAGCCTTTTCTTAGCTCTGTGCAAGTTGCTACAGACATCATAGAATTCCCCTCCTTGTACGTTTTCAGGATAAGCATTTGTTTAGAGATACACAACACATCCCTGGTCCCTCATAGCTGTATATGGTCCTTTACTTCATATCCCTTTCTATTTTCCACCAGGATGGATTCAAGGATACAGAGAACCGCCTGATCCTCTATGTGCTGACGCGGCCTCTGGCTTTGCTGCTGATGGCGGTGGTGAGCAGCGGCCTGCGTTTCTTCCTGAACTCGTTTGTGGTGGCTCTCGTGCTGCCGGTCCTGCTCACCGTGGTGGCTTTGAAGCTTCTGCTGTGGCGCTCGCCGGACTTGAGGCACCTGCATGCCTACTACAGCGCAGGGCAGCGCGGGCTGTGGGTGGCTGTATACGACGAGGACGACGTGTGCGGCTGCGTGGCTCTGGAGCCCTGCGGCGGGGAACCACGCACGGCGGAGCTCAAGCGCCTGGCTGTGAACCGGTGGTACCGGCGCTCTGGTGTGGGCCGCTCCCTCCTCAGCTTCCTGGAGGCTCACGCTCGCGCCCAGGGCTTCAAATTCTTAGTGGCCCAGGTCTCGGTAGTCACCAAGGCAGCGATTGGGCTCTTTGAGAGCACTGGCTACAACATGAGTGGTGGGCGGCGGTGGCTGGGCTATACCATACAGCAGGAGTTCAGCAAGGAGCTCTAGTTGGTCTGCCTGCCAGTTAGCCACTAGTCTTGAGGATTCCCTGCCCGCCCCCTAAATGTGGGGAAAGCACCAAGCTCCAGAAGCAAGACTGCAGGGAACAAGTCATCTCTTAATCCCCCAAACAGGGCAGTTCCTCTCAACAAAAGTGGCTTTCTCTGCCTGGAAAATCAGACACTGTAGCCATGGACACAGAGCTAAGCAGGGGAAAGGGTTGCCCATTAAGAGCCTTCTCCCCGGTTTGCCACATCACTCAGGCTCCCTGTCATTTAGAGTTTTCTACCAAAGCCACCCCAGATTATCTGTCCATAGTTTTGAAGAGTGGAAATAACCAATAGTTAGCTGTTGTCCCCCACCCCATGCCCTGCCTCTGGTCAGACTCTACACCAAACACATTCAAATCTTAGACCAGGGTAAACCTCAAATTATAGGACTTGCATAAATACTGCATATCAAGCATAACAGTGCAGTTGGCGTGAATGGCATTTTACAGAACATGAGAGGGCAGGGCTCTATGCCAAGGAGCTTTATTTATTTATTTGCTATGTTTTATTTAATAATAATGATAATTTTATTATTTATACCCCATCCATCTGGCTGGGTTGTTGTATAGCCTTGCCCTATTCTACTGTCTTTTTGTGCATTTGGAACTTCATGGGGAGGAATGCTTTTTGTGGGTGGGTGGTGGTGCATATTTTAGGAATATGCACAGGTGTGTGTGGACAACTTTTCTGCTTCCTTCAAATCTCCCCCTCCCTCCCAAGCTGCTTTTCCTTAAAAAAGAGCTGCTGGGGTTCTGTTACACTCATTTCCATGCAACATGCAGTTTGACTTACAAGGTGGCAAATGGCACCTTGTTCTCTGTTGGATTTGTACAGCTATCAAACTAGGTAGATTCGAGGATGATCCATTCAGGGCTTTATAGGTCAAGGCTGATCCTGTCAACTGTGTCTCTATACGCACATGGGTTTTTTTTGACGGTATCATTGCAGCTGACAGGGACTTTGCCTCTATGGAGCCTTTCAGCTTCCTCCTGAGGCCCGGGACTTGGGGTCTGAAGGGAGAGAACCTCTTCCATGTGGCTTCTGGATCCCAGTTCCTCCAGATGCTGAAGCAATTGAGAAAACTGTGGATTGGCTGTGAGGTGGGTGGGAATCACATGTCCAGCTCCCAGCTCCCAACTCAAGTCATCCTGGGCTTGCAGCATCTCTGTGTGTGCACCCCACTCCCCAAGAGGACACAGCAGACTGGAGACTCTATGATAAGGCAATTCAGGGAAATCTATGATATCGCTGTAGATAAATATGTCTTGCTAACAGCCTGTGATTATGAGTGGGAAGAAGTGGCTGGACCCAGGGGTGTAGTTCATAATACAGAAATGCACCCTGCAGCCCTCTGGAATGAATCCCTGTTGGTGGGGACTGGGTTACCTATATTGGGTGTAGAGGAGATATTTTGCTTTCCTTATAAGTGCTCTCAATATGAGCCATTTCCTTTTCCCCACAGGAGCGATCCCTAAAGGAGGAACAGGGAGCAATGGCTCATTTCTTTTTAACAGGATGATGAGGATTTCAGCTGGAAACCACCTTCCTTGGAAAAGTTGGGCCATTGGATGAGGGGGAAAAAATCTCCATTACCCCCCACCCCACCCCACTCCACCCCACCCTCACAAATAAAAAGCTTGCCTACCCTAGTGTGTCTAGGGGAAATGTATTTTCCCAAAGTGGATGAAAACTGGGAAATGGGCTTGAAGTGTGAGGGTGATAAAACATGTCCACAAATATTAGATCTTTATATGTGGAGAATCCAGAGGGGAAAACTTGTGATACAGAGAGTTGTTCCACCAAAGGTCAAATGGCATATTTGTGTGAATATGTACAGGAGCGGGCTTCCCCAGGTTTATGTAATTTAAAATGGGGGTAGATGTTCCTCCATTTAAGAAATGAATGTTGGGTAGGGAGAGGGAGGAATCCAAATGGGTGGTGATTTGGAGAGGGTTTCAAAACGCTGGAAAGGAATGACTTTTTGTATGTGTGTATAAATAAACATTTAGATGGCTTTAATTAAATAGTTTTAATGACTTGGCAGTTCAGTTACACTCTGTGTGTAAACCTCATTGGCAGACGAAGGTTAAGATTAGAAATTATTTAAATACACATTTTAAAACAATCTGAATGACATGGGAATTTGCTGTACTCCTGCTTATCTGATGCAGGCTGAAATTTCTGAAGAGTCCAGGGCAGCTCCACATCAGACATATTAGACTACTGTTGCCTTGCAGCCCTTTGAAAAAATAAGTTTGGTGCCCAGCACCCTTAGATGGAAGGGACAGTCTTTGATCAGGAATCTACTGCCATAAATTTCAAACTGTGTAGGACATAAGCTGTGAATACTTAGTAGTGCTGCGAAAGGTTCGCTACACATTCTCAAAAGCACTAGTCGATTGCTTCACATGTTCTAGAGCTGCAGCCTGACTTTGTAAAACGTAAGTCCCAGGGACCAGACTAGGCTGAATAAACTGTTGCAAATGTGGTTTGTGTGCACACCAATTACCCCAACAAAAGATCCTAGCAACTATGCACTTAACTATATTTTACTGGTCATCCTCCCCAAAGTAGCCTGCCGCTGCTCTAAATTAGTCTGGAATGTTTAGCTGTGCAGTGCTGGGTTGCTATGGTTACCAGTTATTGTGCTAGAAACCATGGAACAAACCCAGTAACAGAAATTCTTGTTGGAGCAATGGGTGCATCCCATAAACTAGGAATAGCCACCATTGGGTCCCCCAGGCTCGCTCAAAGCTGCAGGGCCTGGGTTCATGTTTCTGGTGGTACCTCCATTGTGATTTCCCCCAGACACAACCTCATCTTGACTGTTTCTGTTCCTCTTTTCCTAAATACAAGAAGACCAGCTGCTTCTCTGGGATGGTGGGTGTGACTCATATTTCCTGTGACATGCTTTCCCTGTGGATAGATTTGGCTATTGCTTTGCTGCTGTTGCTGCTGCTGTGCTTCCAACCAGCGTCAGTCTACATTTCATCCCTGTGTGGGTGTGAAGATAAGGAAGCTCGGAATATCATGAAGCACAGGAACTTTCACAGATCTGTGGGCCTCAAGCAGGGGCCACAGTACCACAGAAACCTGTCAGAATGGTTTCCATGCTCTCTCATTTGTATTCTGCCCTTCCAAGGAGCTTGTGGCAGCTGACTTGGTGTCTCTCCATGTTTATCCCACGCTGAATGAACAAGTCAACCACTGTTATCTTGGTGGGTAAGATGCCATTTTATAGATAGCAAACAGAGGCAGAGTACTTGCACCAAAACCAGCTCTAATACTTGTGAAATGAGGGTAGGGACAAACAACATGTTACACAGCAGCTTTGCAAAGTGATATTCCAGCACTTCTTCCTTTGAAACATATCCACCAATTCATTTGAAAAGGGCAACGGAGGGGGAAGGGATATTCACCTGAGCTCTGTTCCTCAGTGAAAATGGTGGACCTCCCCCCAGCTGCTGTTTGCCCTCTGAGAAGGGGGAACTGGTCAGAGAAATGGCTGAGGGGAGGGCTTAAGTGTGTGTCGTTGAAAAAAACAGTTGTGGAACTCAGTGGGAAGCAATGATTGGATTTAATTCAGCAGTGTATTAAAGGAAAGGGGCAGTGAGGCCAGGTAGAAAGGAAGTTGAAGGAGGTGGGAACAATGCCAGAGGGTGTGGGAGATGTGTCGAGATAGAAAATTAAGATAAATAGGGACAGTGGGAAAGGGTAGAAAAAGCATTTGTGTGAGTTTACTATCTTTTCTCCAGCACATGACAGAAGTTCCAGCAGTGGAAGTTTGGACGGAGGCCTCATGGAAAAACATTCACTTGAGTGATACTGCTAAAGGTGCAGAAGAGGTGCAGGGGGCCACAAAGTAAGGGATGGGAGATGAAATAGGACTGAGGAAAATGTGCAAGGGATGGCTAGCGATGAGGTGTGGCTCTGAAGAATGTTTTCACTCTTTCTCCCTACCTCTGCACACAAGTGGACTGGAAATGCAAAAGAAATACTGCATTGAATGAAATTGAATGAATGAGAGCTTATACCTCTTGTAGCCAGAACACACCATTTCAGAAGTGCTACTACCAATGTTGTTCCTTTGAAAATCCTTGCACAAATGTGGCTCTCCCAGGATTGTTGAAACGCCTCCTATCGGTCTCCCCCACTCTGGCTCTTTCCTCTTCCCAGGCTGCAGATTGGAGGCTGCATGACCCAGAGCAAGCAGGGGTGTTTCCCACTCTTCTGCCTGCCTGACTCACTGCCTGGGTCCTCTGCCGGCAATAAAAAACGCCTCTGATTTACAGAGTTTCCTTTGCAGCTGACCAGGACGCAGAGCCGGCCACTAAGACAATGCAACAACGCCTCTTGTTACTTCTGGGTGAGTGTTGCCCTCTGCACAGCCAACCCCAATTCCTGGATGCAACTCTTAATTATCTTGTGAACAGCTGGTCCTGCCAAGGAGCAGGGGGCTAAGAGTTTCCACATCAGAATTGTGGGGTTTGTTTATTGGGGACCAGGATGTCTGAGCAGGGAATGAGTTCTACTTGAGAAGCATTGAAAAGAAGCCTACTCAGGTCAGTGCAATAGTGTCTGCAACATAAATAGCATCTTTGCTTTCACAAAGCAGCTCTGCTTGCCTCCCCCACCACCACTTACTTGCACATTGGGAAATCTTTTCTCCATCTAAAATACATGTTGTACATTCATTTAGCCTGCAATAGCCTGATCTGTATTGGTTTCTGAAGCAAGGGACTCTTAGTAAACTGACCGTACTAGTTTACTTTTTTAAAAAACCTGAAGAACGATGACTCTCATAACGGATCTGGTTACACTTGCATAGAAAAGCTGCAACTCAAGCCTGTTCTGAAACTTTTATTGTCCCCATTTACTGTGAGTGGAGGGATGGAAGAGAAGCAGTGTACTGATATGTTGTGTCCATTTACTAAAATCGAAGTTTGAAATCTGCAGAACACATTTTTTTTAAGACATTCCCAGTACAGTGGTACCTCGGGTTACATACGCTTCAGGTTACGGACTCCGCTAACCCAGAAATAGTGCTTCAGGTTAAGAACTTTGCTTCAGGATGAGAACAGAAATCGTGCTCCGTTGGTGCAGTGGCAGCAGGAGACCCCATTAGCTAAAGTGGTGCTTCAGGTTAAGAACAGTTTCAGGTTAAGAACAGACCTCCGGAACGAATTAAGTACTTAACCCGAGGTACCACTGTATCTCCCTGAAAGACACGGCAGGGACATGTTCCAGAAAGCAGAGAGGTAGCTTGACCATATTTAGAATAGATGTTGTTAATGGCATTTTATATTTTGTGAATTCTGTCCTCCCATAAGTCTCCCAGGGCAAAGTGGTAGGCTTGTGGCAGATCCGGTTCACCTAGTGGAAGACCAACACATTTGTCCCTCCCCTCAGTCCCCTTCCATGCTGTAACTTCTGGTGGGGGTGTAATAACATAAGTACTGAGCACCTCATCACTGCTGCGTTTCTAATTTAGGTCATTGTTTTGGGCAAGGGGAATACCAAAATGGAAAAAAGGGGCTGCTATAGCTCAGTCAGTTGAGCATAAGACTCTTAATCTCATGGCAGTAGCCTCAAGTCCCACATTGGGCAAAATATTCCTGCATTGCAGGGAGTTGGAATAGATGACCTTCACGATCCCTCCTACAGGCAGGCAGTTCAGACCTCTGGCAATAGGGGTCTGCCTTTATTCTGGCATGTGGCCCCTAACAGATTATCCCACCCCTTGACAGAAGAAAGACTCCCCACCGCTGATCCATAACTGTGCTCTGAACATGTGAATAACATCCAAAATCCTTCCCTATAGCCTTTGTAAGTTAAGAGTACAAAAGGCTGATAAAAGAGTAGTAGGAGTTAAAGAAGCTGGTGTAATGCTCTAGGTATTTTAAAGAGTATTGGTGAACAGCTGCTTGTGATTGACAGGAGCATTCCAAGGCGGTTGGAGTCTGTTGGAATCAGAGCCCATTGGAGAAGGCCATTGGGCTACCATATTTATTTGCCACCAGTAGCTGCCTCTATCCGCTCCCTCTGGAGGAAGGAAGGAGCCTGGGACTGGGGCCCATAAACACCTCAGCACATCCCTAATATTGAGAGCCAATCTTGTCTTTTTTGAAAAACAGGAGTTAAATAAAGTGTGGAATAGTATCAGCAGTGGTTAGAAGACTCAGGAAAGAAAAGTTAGTGAGATTAGGGTGAGGACAGGGATGGAAGATGCAGAAATAGACTTTTCAGTTGTGGATAGGTTCAGAGTTTGCTCTTATTTTATAGGAAGAAGTCCCAGGTGGTACTGGTTAATACACACTTTTTTATTTGTTTAACCCTCCAAATATTATTTTCTGGCTCTGGCTCTCCCATGGGCATGAAAATGTCTACCTAGGTCCATCTCTGCCAGGGCTTGGCGGCCTGTTGTGATCTTGAGAACACAGCCCAGAATGTTTACACCGGTAGAACTAACCTTCCACTTGAGCTTAATCTCATTTGAAACCTCTTGCCTTGTTTTTGCAGTTGCCTTCCTGAGACTTCATGCCACAGGTAAAACGGAAAGGAATCTCTGTCTCTTTCCCCTTTGCTTCCTCCAGTGACCTCCAGGTTGGGAAGATAGGAAGCTTAGCTGTCTTACACAGAGTCAGATAATTGCTCAGTCTAGCTTAGTATTGCCTAACACTGACTGGCAGCTGCTTTCCGGGGCTTCAAGGAGGAGTCTCTCCCAGAACTATTTGGAGATGTCAGGGATTGATCCTGGGACCTTCTGCATGCAAAACAGATTTCCTACCACTGAGCTACGGCCTTTCTCCACAGCCTGAGATGCTATCATCATTCCTTCTATTTTCAATGTTCAGGCCGGAGTGCTTGTGCTGTGCAGGCTAAACAACACCATCCGTGCACTAGATGAACATTTCAGAAGGCTTGCAGAAGTAAAAAAAACCACCCTCAAAACCCCTATAAAACAATAACCTAGAAAACTGGATGGGAAGGGGAACTGAATGGAATACGCAGGTAGAGGGCATGGCTGACTGACTGGCACTGTGAACAGGAGAACTCCACACTGCAGCATTTTGTTGCAGGTCCCCTGTGTCCTGCATAATTAGATGTAGAATAGGCTGACAATTTATTACATGCTGTGCTCCCCATCATTTTCCAAGGGGAAAACTTCTGTTATTTTTCATTAGTGTGCAAATGAGAATAGCATGTTTACAAACACTATTGATTTGATCTTGCTATAGTTCTGGCCTTGGGGGAGATGGCCTTAAGAGCCAAGGTCATTGTTTAGGAAAGGTGAAAACTGATTTGATAATCAGATCAAGAGAGGAGATGTCAGGATAGGGATGTGGGATATCAAATTTCAGAACTGCCTACTTAAGTGGGAGAAAGAGATAAGACAGGTCTCTCCTTGACTTTGATTATTTCTCCTCCTGGCAGGTTCCTTTCCAGTGCGTCTGTCTGGAGGCCCAAGCCTCTGTGCAGGACGGGTGGAACTGTTCCACCAGGGTGAATGGGGGACAGTGTGCGATGACAGTTGGGATTTGCAGGACGCAGCTGTGGTGTGTCGAGAGCTAGACTGTGGGGCTGCCCTTTCAGCACCCCATGGGGCCTGGTTTGGTGAAGGACCTGGACCCATCTGGCTGAATGAGGTGCGCTGCATGGGCACTGAGGAACACCTGCACTCCTGCCCCCATATTGGGTTTCGCAAGCATGTCTGCACCCATGAGGAGGATGCCAGTGCCATATGCTCAGGTAGGACTCTTGTGATTCAGAAATTTCATCAGATGAACTCTGATGAAAGCTGACTTTCCCACAGAGTTGACTGCTTCAAGCAAACGGGTTGTTGTCGCACACACATCTCTGTACAGTCCGATTTAAAGCATCCAACAAGAGGATGTTTAAAGATAAATTCAGCACTTGAATTATTGGAAGACATGTTTGTATAAAGTTACATTTGGCTAAACTTGTGGGAGTCAGGGGGTGAGGCTTGCAAATTCATTAAATGGCCCCTGCCTTTCCTCTGTATAATTCATACTGCTCTGCTTAGTTAAAAAGGCCTACCTGCGAACTCTCTTTAACTGAAAGCTCTGCCGTCTCAACTTTTGACAGTATGGAGGAATGTATCCAGCCAACTCTTTAAAATTAAGGCTGCTTGTTGCAATTGGGTCCAAGCATAGAGCTGGAGGCAAGTTTAGGTGTTTAATAACTATTGTTCTATCCCTGAGGAAAAGGGACCTAAGTGTTTTCTAGCATACTGGACCAACCAGCACGTTCATTTCTCTCATCTCCCTTGGCAGCTCAGCGCTTTGCTCCTCTTACTGCCTTCCCCCCTCAACCGGCATTCAGATGGGGCAACATGAAAGCAGTAACGACAGCAAGACCACTCATATCTTCTGCACCTGCTGAGGGTGAGTGTGCAGGCATCCCTGAAGTGCACCACTTTCATCGTTTAGCTGAACAATATCCATCTCTAAAGTAGGGTTAAAAGAGATTGTGGGGATGGGTTCTGGGGACCCATTTATTAAATCTTTTGCCATATATTTGCATGGTGGCAGTGCTCCTGTTGTGACGCACCTAGGATCAGGTTGCAACCCACTAGTGGGTCCAGTCCCACCAGTTGAAAACCAGTGATCTAAGAAGATCAAGCTTGCTTCCTTTTTCTAGCCCAGCTTTAACTTAGCCTGAGAGCTTCTTCTGCTACATTTTTATGAATTTGTTAAGGCACAGGAGCTGTTTGATTCGGGCACAGGAGCAAAGTGGCAACCATACCATTTTTTTTATTCTATTATTGTGCCAAGTAATCATGGAGAAAAGGGAGAGAGAAAATGTAGTACGGAAGAAGGAAAAGTCTGTTGGTTTCACAAGACACTTTCTATACTGAATAAAAAGCCATTATTTAGCTCAGAGGTGGAGAACCTTTTTCAGTCCACGGACGACATTTGCTCATGGGGAACCTTCCAGGGGCCACATACCAGTAGTAAGTGGGGTCAGGGGCAAAACTGGGTGCTTAACATTGTACTGGGCACTTAGCATTGTACATTCCAGACATGAAACCTCAGAAAGTCCGCCCCCCCCCCCACATCTCCATCCAGGTCAATTCAAGATATTATACTTAGGGAAAAGCAATCAAGGGTGTAAAGCAGAACCAGAGAAGGGTAGGTCATAGCCTAGGAAAAGTTCTAGGGGCCCAAGGTGTCCCTTTCCTGCTTTAGTTGCACAATAGTTGTGGGCTTTCATCTAGAAATAAAATGAACAGTGGCATTCAGATCGTGGCTTGGGCTGGAGACAGTTCAGTTCCACATTCCTTAAGGTTAGTGGGGTTCAGCATTTGCTTTAGTGCCCAATCAGAAATTTGGACTAATTTTCCTTGAAAAATCAGTTAGGCTGTAAGATGGGAGAACCCCATGCCCCACTTTTGGGCTCTCCAGGTGCTATAGCTTCTCTTAATCTCCTCTCCCCCTTTCCCCCTCCAGGGACCCCTGCTCTACGTCTCGTGGGTGGCAGAAGCCGCTGTTCTGGCCGACTGGAGGTGTTTCATGAAGGGGAATGGGGCACAGTATGTGATGACATGTGGGACCTTCTGGATGTTGCTGTGGTCTGCCGGGAGCTGGACTGTGGGGAGGCACTGGCAGCACCAGGCGGTGCCTTCTTTGGTGAGGGGAGCAGTGTCATCTGGCTAGATGATGTACAGTGCCAAGGAGAAGAGTCAATGTTGTCGGAGTGCCATACCAGCCTTTGGGGGACAACCAACTGCCGACACAGTGAAGATGCTGGGGCTGTGTGTTCTGGTGAGAGAATTGTAGCATTATTTACACTTAATCATTCAGACTTCTGAGGAAATTCTGAGAATTCTAGTTTTGTGAGGATTCCAGAGGCTAGGAATCTCAATCCATCCCTTAGCATCCATCCCAACAGCAATTTCTAGGATCAGTTGGATGAAGCCATGAGTTATAAAGCTGGTGAAAGATATGAGTTATAAAGCTGGTGTAGATATACCATTGGTATACAGTGGTACCTCCGGTTACAAACTTAATTCATTCCAGAGGTCCGTTCTTAAGCCGAAACCACTCGTAACATTTGGCACGCTTTCGCTAATGGCGCCTCCCACTGCTGCTGCACCCCCGGCGTGCAACTTTCGCTCACATCCCGGGGCAAAGTTCGCAACCAGAAGCATCTAATTCCGGGTTAGTGGAGCTCGTAACCCGAAGCGTTCACAAGGAGGACGGTACGCAACACGGGGTTCCACTGTACTCTGGCCATGGAAAGGTAGCATTGGTCTTACTGTGAAAATTATTTCTCATTTGGTGTGTGGATGTCTCCAAGTGAGATGTGTTTCTCCTGTTGCTCGTTAAGGCAGGAAATCATGTTGTATGCTCTCTCTTCCTGTTGAAGCCTCAGTTCCATGGCTGAGCTAAATTCTCTCTCTCTCTCTCTCTCTCTCTCTCACACACACACACACACACACACACACACACACGTGTATGTATAAGCAACAGAAGAGATTATAGAAGAGTATGGGCTCTGGTAATACTGGATGTCAGGACTACAAGTTAGCTAGCAATATAAGAAACAGTGTGAAATAACCACTGTTAGGATGTGACCTGTGCAACAACTTTCACAGTAAGACTTTTTCTTTAAGTACTGGATATCTCACAGTGGGGTGTACTAAAGCTAATGATACATTGGATGGGAAATTAAGTGTCTTCTGCCATGGTTATTACATTTTTGTCTCAAGTTGCTCATACTTCTTGGACACTTTTTGTTATCTTGACCACAGGCTGTCAGTAAGTGGTCAGAGACTTTAGTCCTATAACACCGGTGATCAGGTATGTGTTGATCCCAGAGTGTTCTTCCACACTCAGGTCATGCTTGCACTATAGACTGAGTGCTGCTTCTTATAATTCTGAGATTAGGAATCTCAGGCTCGGTCATGTGTCTTCAGCCAGTTTTGATTTGCAGTATTGGAATTCCAGACTTCATCAGGAATACTGAGGCTTCAACAGGAAGACAGAGTTGAGAAATTCCTCTGAAGCAAATGGTTTTCTGCCTTCCCAAGCAACAGCAGCAACCCAACCCACTCAAAGACATCCAGCACCCAAGGGAGAAGCTAATGATTATACCAGTATTAATTTTGCTCTAAATTATTGTGCGGGGCAATGGTTGCACTGAAGCTTCCTTTGTATGTGCTGTGTCTATGTCACGTGGTGTATCATCTCCTCATAGGTGAGATGCCCCTGGCCATGGTAGAAGAGCATGTGGCCATGCTCACAAGGACCTTGGCACCCCAGAGGCGCCGGTATATAGCCCCTAAAAGAATTCCCCGTCCTACTCAGCCTACAGGGAACCAAGAAACAACTGTAGCTAATGAAGCGTTACAAATAGAGAAGAGCCAAAAGGAAACAGTGCCAGATGGTGAGTAGCAGAGAGAGGTAGGTGTTTATGTCCAATATAATTAACAACTATGAAAACACAATCTAAGTGACAAAAGATATTACATGACAACAGATTTTGCATCTTTGCTTCAACAAACCCCTTAAAAAAGGGAGCAGAGATTGAGTCACTGGTTGAACTTCAAATGAAGAATTATGAAACAAAATTCAGTTGTGACATCTCAGTGCTCAAGGAAGCTATCACATTATACAGCATGCTTTACTTGTTTTATGGCCCCCTTGAAAACATGAGTGAAGGTCAAGTTAAAACATAGGGCCCCTCCATTCCCCCACCTGCTGCTACCTAAGCAAACAGGTACAACTCCACTTTCATTTGAGTAAATGACAAAATTTGGGGAGATCCAATCATGGATCTTCCACATGGCATCTAGTTTTGTCTTGAACTGCTTTCAGGGGTCATGGGCTGCATAGTCATGGTATCTGGATTCCTTGCAATGATACTGTGTTTAGATTTTTATTTATTTGTGCTTTAATTTGTTTTAGTGTTTATACTGTGGCTGTAAGTTGCTTTGGGTCACTTTTGTGAGAAAAGCGATATCATCATTATAAAAAATAGAGGCCTTTGGGATTCACTAGAATGAACTGAGAACCTCAAAGGGAAGGACCATGGTTTACAAGTGAGAGATCTGTGATGCAAGGACTTTTAACTCCTCTTATCCTATAAACATTTCCTCTTCATATGCTTTTAAACTCAGGCCAGTGGCAGGTGCGGCTGCAAGGAGGCCCTGGATCCTGTGCTGGACGGGTAGAGGTTCTGTATCAAGATTACTGGGGCACGGTATGCGATGATGGCTGGGATCTGGTGGACGCGGCAGTGGTGTGCCGCGAGTTGGGCTGTGGGGCCCCTCTTCTCAGCCCTGGTAATGCAAGATATGGGCCAGGATCTGGACCTATCTGGTTGGATGATGTCAACTGCACTGGGGCAGAGTTCACTCTACAGAACTGCCGCTCCCAGCCATGGGGGACGCATAACTGCAATCATCATGAAGATGCTTCAGTCATCTGCACAGGTAGGGAACAACTCAATTTACCAGCTGATTCCCAGTCATCTTCAGCGAGTCCATTTGCCTGGTTCCAAAACATTATGAGATATGCCATATTTAGGAGAGAGAACCCTGAACTTGTGAATAAGCCAATAATAGAAAATTCAATGTCCTTGGGGGGAAAGCAGTAGCAATTTCAAATGGGCTAAACCCAGTTTCATTCTGGAGACTCCAGTAAGCACCTTATTCAGGGTATGTATATACAGTACTAAAGACTTATATTGGTTTTAGGTAAAGGTAAAGGGACCCCTGACCATTAGGTCCAGTCATGACCGACTTTGGGGTTGCGGTGCTCATCTCGCTTTATTGGCCAAGGGAGCCAGCGTACAGCTTTTGGGTCATGTGTCCAGCATGACTAAGCCACTTCTGGCGAACCAGAGCAGCACACGGAAATGCCGTTTACCTTCCCTCTGGAGCGGTACCTATTTATCTACTTGCACTTTGATGTGCTTTTGAACTGCTAGGTTGGCAGGAGTATATTGGTTTCATGGCAGTTTAATTGCTATGGCTTTCCATCTTGGGAATCTATTTAGGTGAGGGTGCTGAGAATTCTCCCTGCACTGCTATAATTCCCCGCCAAGAAGAAACGACTGTTAAAGTAATTTTAGTCTGTGATGTAGGAACACCTTCTGTATTTTTAGGCAGGTGGAAGAGTCTGTCATTGCCAAACTCATCAAGCAATTCAAAGATAGCTGCACCTGCTACAACCATTAATTCAGGGCAAAGCGTCTTGGATGTGGCTGAGACCAGCCCAACTACTCAGGAGTTTTCAGCCAGCTGGGAGCTAGAGTTCCCTGAAGCACCAATCCTAACCACACAAACTGTGGAGCTCGAACTGGAAAAGGAGCAAAAGCAAGCGAGCCCCTTCAACAGAATTGAAACAACCACTAATACAGAAGCCCTGCAGCACATCCAAGAGGTGGAGTCAAGCAACACTCCAAAGATAGAACCATCCTCACAGGAAAGGGGACAAGAGCCCATTTATGCCTCAGTTGAATCTCTGCCAACCTCAGCCACACTGGATCTGGTATCTGAAAGAGAAACAGAGACAATAAGCCTGTGGAATATAGATAAAGCAACACTTAATCTAGAGATCCTGCAGCACGTTCAGGGTACAGAGTCAACCAGCACCCCCAATACAAGGCCACAAACACATGGATTGGGACAAACCCCCACCCCCTCCACAGCTGAGTTTCAGCCAACCTTAGCCATGCAGGAACTGGAATCTGAGGAAGAAACAGCGACAACAGGAACAGGACTGCCCATAGTTGAACCAGGCCTAACACTTGCAACAGAGGTAGTGCAGTCTAAGCAATGGGACATTGCATTTAAAGTGCCCTCAGTACAGAAGGTAGAACTTACCAGTCCCACAGCTACAGATCAGTCTACCACTTCCACTTCAGTTCAGGAACCTGAAAGAGTGAATGTAATTGATAATGTAGTAAAGGAGCTGTTCCTGTTCTCAAATGTCTTGAAGGCTGCAAGAGAGATGGAATTGTCGGCAGCCACACAGAATGCACCATCTGTAAACCACATGGAATCCATAAACCACAAATCTTCACATTCTGAAGAGAACACAGATCAGAAGCAACAAGAGGAATCACACACATATTCCCATACCATGGGGCCCACAGGTGAGTAGCTGCCTCAGTGTCAGCTCCAGGATTTTGAGGGGCCTCAGGTAAAGTATCTGCATTCGGGCCCGTCAAATAGTGTGGGCAGTGGTTGTTCCTCATCATTCTCACCACCAGAGGGAGAGAGCAGGAAAGTAAACTGGTTCACCTGCCTGTCTTTTCCCTCAGAAGCAAAATCTCAGAGGAGATTGACAAGAAAGTCAGTTGGCAGATGGATGGCTGGCAGCAGATTCATCTTTTTCCCTCCTTTGCCATCAACCTGTTTGCCTGGCAAAGGCTGCGTACACATAGTACATTTAATGCACACACATTCTCCTCCAAGAATATTGGGAACTGTAGCTTTGTAAGGGTAAATTACAATTCTCGGGATTCTAAAGGAGGGGGGAGATGATAGCATATTTTAAATGTGTGATGTGTATGCAAACTAATAGAAAAGGCAGGTGAATTGCCTGGAAGAGGAGGAGGAACAGAAAATGTGGTCAGTTCTGCTCAATGGTCAATTGTTCACTTACTCTGTATTTTCTCCTCTCCCAAGAGGGGAAAGGTGAGCAGGCTGCTGCTGCTATGTAGCATTTCTCCCTCTGCATCCCTCCTTGCAGTGACAGCAACTGTAGAGACTCTGTTAGCTGCCTGTGGTGGGCTCCTGCCTGAGCATGGATGCTGGTAGACACCCAACCACACGAACTACTTATATTATGCCTGAACTGCTTATTAGGCAGGAACATACCTTCCCCTTTAGCTCTCTCAGTTGGTGCGGGTTAAAGGTGAGCCCCAGCTCTCTGTGAAAGAAGAATGCCTTGTATAATTTCCTTCAGAAACCTATGCAATTGCCAGACTTTTTTGGCAGGCAAGTTGATGGAGAAAGGGCCTGAGATAGCCTCAGCTACCCTCCTAAGATCAAGCATACCCTGCTCTCTTTTTTTTTTTGGGGGGGTGTTATTTAACTCTGCTGCTCTCATTTAATGTTACCACATTCTCCCTCTCCATTTGCACCAGAGCCTACCATTGCTCCCATTGTCTTGACCTCTTTGGCTGAAACAGATGTTCACGATACGACTGTTCTGCTCCAAAGTACAGTGTCACATACAGTTTCTGTGGATGAGCTGCTTGAAGATAGTATGGTGAGCTCAGGAAACACAGAAAGAGGAGCTGGTAAGTATCAGAGACAAAGCTTCACTGCTGAGGCTAGGAAAAGGGTCTTACTTGGAAGGCCTCTTCCCAAACCGCAGAGCATCATTTACAATTTCCCCACCTTCTGTAGCTGTCAAAAGTTCAGAATTGGGTCTCACTTACCTCACTGGCCATGTTTAAGTCCAGTAGTCAGGGATGGAATTTCATCCTGGACAAAGTGAGTTTTCACAGAAGAATTTCCTCCTTTTATATACCTTTGGCTATGCTTATTGATCATAGTCACAAGCTACGGCCATTGTGTTTTTGTAGTTTAGTTGACCACATAACGAGCAAACACACCACCTTGGGTCTACTCCTTACTGGCTACTGGGGTGATGGTGTCAAAGCACAATACAGTCATTGGTTATTTTCTGTCTCTCTGAATACATAGGTACCACCTCCGCACCAGTCTTGATTGAAGCACCAGGTCCAAACACCACTTTGCCTGAATCTGTCACCCACACTGCTACAGTTAGCGAGTCATCCTCGGACTGCCCTTTTAGCCAAGACTCAAGGGGAAAGGATCAAGGCTGTTGCTGTTCACCACCTGGCCTGGAAAACTTGGTCCATGCAATGACAGGTCTCCGTGGGGAACTAGGCTCCCTCTCTACTGCCATTCAACATCAGGGCTCTCAACTAGAGGCTCTTGCCCGCAGTCTGGCTGAGCTGGCAGTTTCTGTGAACCATCTTGTGGTGGTGCTGCCTACCTTACTGCAGCCAGCAGCTGCCCAGTCCTCCTCAGCTCAAAATACGCAGGATGAAGGCCAAATGCATAACCAGCTGCCCTTAAAATGAAAATAGGACTTTCTATAAGGAAAGGAAGTTGCCTCTCAAGCCAACTAAAGTCAAACTTCTGCTATGAGGTGAGCCCACCTCCCATGAAATCCCATTAAATATGCCATAAGCAGAGGTCATACATGCTACAAAAAGGTACTATAGGAGACCTCCACCCCAATGGTTATGGGATTTTGGTTGATCTATTTATAAGCAGTTAACTAGAAAAATGTGCTGAGAATGGTAAAATTGGGAAACATTGCACAGTTCACAGGAGGATGCATGATCTGAAATCCAGAAGTCAAACGGATTTGTAGAATTTTTTGAAAAATGAACAAGATATAGCAATTTCAAAGGTAAAAATGCAGAACCAATTATGATTGGGTACTAGATTGATTGGGTACTAGATTGCGCTAAGAAAAATGTTCAAATAAGTGTTTGTATAATTGCTTACATTGATGTGTGGTGGGCTGATCAGTATTATCTTCTAAAATATTTTGGATTTTAACATAAGCCTTCATGAATACTCCATTCATTTGTTTGTGTAGGCTGGTCATTGAACCTTTTTATGTAATAAACTGTTGAATTTTGTGTGATCATTCCTGTGCAAAATGGGAGAAATGAGTAGAAAAGGCTGGAAAGGGCAGGAGCTAAGCACTAGGTGTATTCTTTTTGGTAATACTATATATCCACTGTCTCAGAAGTAAATTCCTGAAATGACCACGAGATGTCATCACAATGTCATATAGACACAACCTATAACTGAAATCCCTTCCATAGTTGAAAATCCTCTTCCCCCAGTCAATTTGATCAGTTAAACCTACACCTAATAAAACTACTACAATAGTGTAAGAAGTCACTTAGAGGGATGATTTCAGGAGAGAAGCTGACACCTTCACTAATGTCTGAATCTGTTGGACAAAACTCTGCAATAATAAACAATTAAATTATAACCATTATGCTTACTTTGGTAAAAATAAAATAAAAATATGTATCCAATACATTAGAATTAGGAGTTTTGCTGGTGATGTCAATAAGGATGATAAATGGTATCATTATCATAAATAAACAAAATGTCACACTTGCCACATGCCACGGTGTTCGTATGGATGGCTTCTGGGTCAGGGACCTAATCTCCCCCCCCCCTTATGCTACTTAATAAAGCCCCATGCATTTTAATGGAGAAAGTATTAAGAATTTAAATTTTAACAGAGAAGGGTGACCAAGATGATCAAGGATCTGGAAGCCAAGCATTACGAGGAACAGTTGAAGGAGCTGGGTATGTTTATCCTGGAACAGAGGAGACTTAGAAGAGATATGATAGCCATCTTCAAATATCTAAAGGGCTGTCACATGGAAGATGGAGCAAGTTTGTTTTCTCCTGCTCTGGAGGGTAGGACACAAACCAATGGCTTCAAGTTACAAGAAAGGTGATTCCAACTAAACATCAGGAAGAACTTTCTGACAGTAAGAGCAGTGAAACAGGCTCCTTTGGGAGCTGGTGGACTCAGCTTCATTGGAGGTTTTTAAGCAGAGATTGCATGACCATCTGTCATCATGGATACTTTAGCTGAGATTTCTGCATTTCAGGGGGTTGAACTAGATTACCCTTGGGGTCCATTCAAAATTTACAGTTCTATGCTTCTATGATTGTAACAGATTAAAATAAGCTTCCTTCATCCAGAGGCAATTATTACCGATTTCTAGAAGCTGGAGACTTTTCCAGGTGACATTTAGCTCACTGCTGTTGAAGGTCTGCTAGACATTTAGTCTGTTCTAACAAAGGAGGCATTCTCTTCTTGGAGGCATTGCTTCTGCCGCTTGCTCCAATAAGCAGGGCTTATGCAAATTAGCTGTAGAATCTTAGTCCCTATGAGTTGGAGGAAAACTGTCTTTTCCTAGTTCCAGCCTTCTCAGTGGTCTGAGACCGTTTTTGCACTATTGTCTTTTTGTGGCGCATAGGTGCCAATTGTAGGCAAAAAAATTGTGCTTGTCCACACTTCCACTTGTCCTAAGGCTGGACAGCATGGGCCAATGCACTTTTGCCTTTGTTCCCCAACTTCCCCCCAGAAAACCCGCTCTTTAGTCCTAAAGCAGAGCAAACTGGCGTTTGCTCCAACTCAGCGGTAAAGATTGGGCTTTCCTGGGGGGAAGTGGTGGGACAAGTGCAAGTCATACTGTGGACATACTGAAGCATTGTGTGGGCAGGGTTTGTTTTTTACATGTGTGGTGTAAAAAAACTACACCCTCTACTTCTGTTGGAGAGCTGCTTCTCTGTGGGTTGCTAGTAGGTCTGGGCATGTCACACACATATGTTTAATTTTTGTTTTCTTGCTATTCTGTGAAAGTCTGGTATATTGGAAAACTTGCATCTCATTTATAAAACATATAAATGGTACACAAATACTTGCTTGAATGCCCACAAAAGTTGAGATTCTTGCATTGCAAGGTGTTGGGACTCGATGACCCTCAGGCTCCCTAGCTGAGAGGTAGCAATCGGAGTTCAGAATGAAGTTTGCTCTGGAGACTAGACAAGCATATGATTTTTGCTCTAACCATGGTAACAGGATATGAACATCAGAGGGATGACATCACAATGTAGGCAACAATGCTAATGGCATCACAACAGCATAGGTGACATCAGAGTAGGCTACTGTTACAACCCCAAGGTAGCACTTTGCTACTAAGTCAGTCCTTTCAAGTTGTGACAAAAAACCAGGCAGGATCTCGATCAGGGTGGCCCAACTTTTGACAGCAAGTGGGCCACAAAAGTACTTCAACAAGGAACCTATGGGCCACACACTGCTTTGTTGTGGGTCTGTGAGGGGGGGTTAGGGAAACAAATCACACACCCAGCCCTTGTTCTGCCTCCCCAAAGCTGGCTATGCTATGCGAGGTACCAGGCTTTGGGAAGGAGATGTGAGGCTTTCGCAGGGTCTTAGAACCCTAGCATCTCCTTCCTAAAGCTGAGAAACTAGGCTTTGGGAAGTTTCAATATTCTGTTTGGTTAAGGTATTGCCAGGCAGAGGGCCTTCTTGGTAGTGGTGCCCGCCCTGTGGAAAGCCCTCCCATTAGATGTCAAGGAAATAAACAACTATCTGACTTTTAGAAGACATCTGAAGGCAGCCCTGTTTAGGGAATTTTTTAGTGAAGTTTTTAATGTTTGATGTTTTATTGCTTTTTATTGTTGTTGTTGTTGGGAGCCGCCCAGAGTGGCTGGAGAAACCTAGCCAGATGGGTGGGGTATAAATAATATTATTATTTCCAACGCCGCCCTTGCTCCTTAGTGGATCAACATTGATATCAAGATTGCCTTACAGATTTTCCTTCAGGTTCTAGCTCTAACTGACTTAAATGTCTCATCTGTGCTGGGAATGCAAAAGGAACGGTGGGGTGGGGTGCCATGTTGGCTTTGAACACATCCCATTGACCCTCTACTGAGGACTCCGTCAGCTGCATTATATTTAGCACAGTGATTAGAGAATGAGAGGCGTGTCAGGTGCAGCTGCTGCCCAGGGATGGGAGGGAGAAGAGAGGTGCTAATTCATTCCGTCATGGGTTGGGAGTGGCAGCCCAGGTGCCACGAGAGACCCTGATAAGGACAGAGCTGCTGTTCAATGAGCTGGTGGCCCCACGGGGGCCTCGCACCTGACCCCATTATGTAAGCGCTCATTAGCAACTAATCCCGCCACCTGTCCCAGCCTTGAGGGGACCAGGGGGGCATGTTGTGGCATGAAGTCCATGGCACTGCACACTCCAAGGACATGTGCCGCGGATAGGTTTGGTGTCCTAAGCACTGCTCCCAAAGGCGTCCTACATATGAAAAAATCCAAAGTAATGATTTACACTAATCTTCCTCTATATGTGGAAGTAATGGAAAGAGTTCTAGAATAGAGCATATTATTTTAAAAATAGATTTTCATGATTATTTTATATTTTCAGCTCCTTGGGCGCTTAAAATGTTAATTTTTGCCCATGTATTTTCTGTAAAGCACCATGTACACTGATGGTCCTTATTAATCATATTAATAATAATTGCAGGTGTTTTTTCCAGGAAAACCTAAGCCCTAACTAGGAATGGCTGAATCTGCCAATCTCTCTGTTTCTCATTCTTCCAAACTTAATTTCAGTGACTCACATTTCCAAATGGTTGTTGTTTTAAGTCCTTATGAAAATTCATAGCATTTTAGTGTGAATTTCTTCTAATATACATACATACATACACACACTTGCATGCATCTTTGTATACATTATTGCAAGGTGATTTTCCCATATGTAATGCATTTTTCTATGTTATTTTCACTAATATATGCATTTTTATGTACACTTTACCCTAGTCTATGCATTTTTGTACACATCACTTGGATGGAGAGTTGAATTGCAAAATACAGAGAATTTCTAAGAGCAGCAATGTCCCTGTTCCTGTATTGTTTCACAAAGTGCAAATTAGGTTAAAGGTAAAGGGACCCCTGACCATTAGGTCCAGATGCAGATGACTCTGGGGTTGCGGCACTCATCTCACTTTACTGGCCGAGGGGTACGGCATACAGCTTCCAGGACATGTGGCCAGCATGGTGAACCAGAGCAGCGCACAGAAATGCCATTTATACCTTCCTGCCGAAGTGGTACCTATTTATCTACTTGCACTTTTGCGTGCTTTCGATCTGCTAGGTTGGCAAGAGCAGGGACCGAGCAATGGGAGCTCACCCTGTCACGGGGATTTGAACTGCTGACCTTCTGATTGGCAAGCCCTAGGCTCTGTGGTTTACACCTTGAATTTGCCTTAAAATGTGAATCAAATTTCTCCCCCACTCCTAACATAAAGGTAGCCAATGTGGTGCCCTCCAGATGTTTTGTACTATCACAGCTATCAACCCAGTCAGTGTAGCCAATGGTCAAGGACTTGATTCCACATCTGGAGGGTACCATACCCTAACCCCTCTTATTTTAGAAACAAAGTCCTGTTGAGGAGTGTATTGGGTAGTTACTAAGCAGCTATCAAGTGCTTCCTCTCCCCTAGGACAAAACACCTCTCTTGAGCCAGTAATATGTCAGCAACAGCACTGTTCTCAGGGAAGAATACTGTCAGCACACAGGGTCTTCTGCAGACTCCATTGCACAGGCCACACTCAAGGCAAATCAGTCATAATTAAAGCATTTAGTGGCTATGTTCCAGCAGTACACATGAACTGAGTACAAAGCAGCAGCTGGTACATACAGTGAGAAAGCAAATGCCATTCCAATCAAATAGGTACAACTGGAAGCTATGAATGCCCTGCCCTCTGCTATCCCCAAGGGTAGCCCCCAAGCAACAGCTGCTTGGGCCTACGTCTGGAGTGTTGCTGAACGTCCTTCTGTCATCAGGCCTTCACTCAGCATGGCCACAGAGGGGGACTATTTACAGCCCAACACATCTATTTATACCGCTTTCCCCTCCACCCTCTTTGCTCTGTGCTGCCCCTTGGCCGTTTCATTCCTTCTCACAGCTCCTGGAGACGTCACTGGGAAGAATGTCACTATCTCCTCTGCAATGGGACAGGGATGCCAACACCAGCTTCTGCGGTACCCAACAGGGGCCTCAGTGGTACCCACACAGGAAACCTTGGCCATACAAGGCAAAGATTGCCTCTTTGCAGGCCCTGGTGAGAACAGAAAGCCAGCAAAATTGACAGGTTGGGCATACAGCTAATTAGTCATTTGCTACTCTGCTAGGGATTAAGAGCAACAATTGATTGACTTCAGGAATTCAGGCCCCAACCAAAGGATTAGGAATCGGGACATTCCCAGGAAATGGCAACATTTGCCTTGCATACTCATGTATCTTATTATCAGGGGAGGGATATATACCAATATAAATTTGGGGTGGGGGCAGGCCACACATAATCTTTACATTTAGTGAAGTGTTAGGATTTGAGCAAACACAAATTCATGAGTTTAGCAAGGGCTAGGAAAAATACCAGCTAGCTTCCTCATGAGGCCAGCCTGGCATTGGCTGGCTGGGGGTGGGTAGTTCATAGAATCATATAATTGTAGAGTTGGAAGGGACCCTGAGGATCATCTAGTGCAACTCATGAGGAAGCTAACCCACATTTAGTTGGATAAATTGATCTTTGCCACATGTGTCTACTCTGTTACGGTTTTAGACTTGCTTTATTCTATTTTTTGCTGTATTTTGAGTTTTTCACTGTTTTAATCATCTTCTGTGTGGCTTGCCTTGAGATGCTTCTTTAGAAGATGATTAATAAATCAATGATGTTGGTATTTAAATTACAGAGGGGAGGGTCTGTAGGCATTTATAGCAATGCAAAAAGATCTTGTGAGATTGTTGGGAAAGTTGCCATTTATGTCATCATATGCATAAACTATTATTCTTAGTTAAAATGGGTTTAAATAAAAAAGAAGTAAACCAGTAGACCTGAAAGGTCAGGAAATGTATAAGATAAAATCTTGGTTTCCTTTGCAAACCTCAAATGTATAGTGGATAAACACAATGACTATTCAACCAAAGCAGCAATATTCTGTTAAAATCTTTTGCAATCCATTTGTCCCTCACAACCAGCTCCACTTTATCAATATGTAATGGTTTCTTCTGCCTCAGGTCCTAAATGAACCTGACTGATCTTGGGTGCTATACAGTGGTACCTCAGGTTACATATGCTTCAGGTTACATACACCTCAGGTTACAGACTCCGCTAACCCAGAAATAGTACCTCGGGTTAAGAACTTTGCTTCAGGATGAGAACAGAAATCGTGCTCCAGTGCTGCGGCGGCAGCGGGAGGCCCCATTAGTTAAAGTGGTGCTTCAGGTTAAGAACAGTTTCAGGTTAAGTACGGACCTCCGGAACGAATTAAGTACTTAACCTGAGGTACCACTGAATACCTTGCATTGCACTGGGGGATCCATTTCTCGTTCTGCCTCCATTAGCAAAATGTATTGACAGCTAGGAATGCACACACCTAGGTTGTCATGCAAAACATGTGGTAAAATGCCCGGCTGAATTCACTTCATGTATTGTTTTAACTATCACTGGAAACAGGAGTCCGGACTGCAGAGTAAACTCATCTATTTGTCTCTTTTGGGTACAATGTTATGTTAGAATGCCTACCTGTATCAGCCCTGCTGTTAGGTCAAGTGAGATGCTCGTCTCAGGAAGCTGACTTTGAGCATAATGGAAGAGATGGCAGATTTTGGGCTCTCACACTCCATTCTACAGCATTGTTGTGGCGCCCCCTGCAGCCAAACCAGTCATGCTACTATAAAACCACCTCTGATAGAAGGGCAGAAAATTGTTACATTTTAATTTATTATTATTGCTATTATTATATTCCCAGGGACAGGCATTTGTGGGATTTTCTGCCTCAGGTGCCAGTTTAGGACACTATGCATCTTGACTTGACTGGAGATGGGTGCCATTTGTTGTTCCACCTCAGGCAGCAAAATGTCTTGGACCCGCCCTGATGCCCAGGTTGCTTTGTTTTTAACTCTCTAGTTGTCACAACACTGCAAGCCTCTTACATAAAAAAGGAGACTTGCCAGTGCCAGGCCGTTTGAGTGAGTCACTGAAGATGCTCCTCGTGTTGGGTTTTTTTTAGGTTGATTATTGCCTGCGGTTTGATATTTTATTGCTGCACATGTTCCTACTAGTTTTACGGTTGAATCTATTTTTAAATATTAGATTTGTTCTTTATTTCTTATTTATGTGCACCTAGGCAGCACCTCTGTTTTCTCTGTCCACGGCAGCCATTTTGAACTGGAACCCACAATGCTTTTACCAATATATGAATAACGGGACCTAATTTGTTTATTTATTTATTACCGGAAAGAGCACTGTGTATACACTTACAGGGTTACTGGTTTTATTTCTAATATAACAAGGCAAGGCTTTTTTTTAAAAAAGAAGAAGCCCAGAGAGGAATCTCACATGATCATTCCATGAGCCATACAGGTTCCCCACTGGCCAAGGCAGAACGAAGGGGAGGCAAGGGCAGCAACCCCCAACAAGTAGCTCACCTCCCCACCACTACCAGATACCTATGGTTACTTGAAGGAAAAGCATTTTCCACATGCAATTAATACATTAATAATAGATTAAAGCTGCAGACCTCAGCATTCTTATTGAAGACTCAGCTCAAACCAATAGGACTTACTTCAGAGAATATGTTTAGGGTGGGCCTTGCAACTTGGCCCTGCCTGTGCCCCCATCATTTTTCCTCTTGCACCACCACTGCTCCATAGCTATTGATGCCACATCTTCTGCATGCTGAAAGGTTGCAGGAAATGGCCTACATTCCTGCAATTTGTAGACAGGTTTTCCTTGCATGCTAGCTCATGTACACTCTACACATGCTCCAGAAGCCTCCTTTATTTGTATTAATGAATATTTGAAGGTTGAGCCACAGCAGTGAAAACACATTCTAGGACCCATGTAGAGTCTAGAGGAGACTGAGATGGAATCTACACACATGAAAATGCTTTTTAAAAAAAGTTTTGAAAAATACATTTGAGTTTTGCATAGTTCATTGTCACCGTCTAGGGTCACATTTATATATTGCACTTTACAACACATTTAAAACGTATTTGCAGCGGTGTAGATGAGTCCTGAGAGGAGATCTGATAGACATATTCAAATATCTAAAGCAGGGCAGTCCAACTATTCATACCAAATAGGCCACAAAAGTACTTTGAAACAGTACCCACGGGCTGCACACTATAGCTTTGCTCAGGAGGGGGCGGCAAGGTCAAAATTTGACACATACCCCTGCCACCCTCATGCTGTCTTCCCAAAGCTGGATAAGCAAGGCACCAGGATTTGGGAAGGAGGGACTAGGCTCTGTCGAGGTCAAATGTTGCCAAGGGCTGCCCTGACCTAAGGGCTGTCACATGGAGGATGGAGCAAGCTTGTCTTCTCCTGCACCAGAAGCTAGGACTCGAACTAAAGGCTTCAAGTTACAAGAAAGGAGATTCCGTCTAAACATCAAGAAGAACATTCTGACAGTAAGAGCTATTTGACAGTGGAACAGACTCCCATGGGAGGTGGTGGACTCTCATTCCTTGGAGGTTTTTAAGCAGAGGTTGGATGGTCATCTGTCATGGATGCTTGAGTTGAGATTCCTGCATTGCAGGAGGTTGGACTTGATGACCCTCGGGATTCCTTCCAGATCTACCATTCTATGATTCTATGACCCCTGGTTATGGTTACACTCCTAACAAGACAGGAATACTCATGACAAATGGCACATATGGAATGCCTATTGGGATAACACTGTCTGATAGTAAGCTTTATGGAGTTTATTGCCTCTTTAACACATTATACCAACAAATCAATCTACAGCTCAAACTGCAAATTCTGCCCTCCAGAAAGGTTTTCCTCTGTCCTTTCTGCTCAGCTTCCCTCTCATTCTGGGAGAAACCAGCTGCAGGGAGATAGCCTGACCCTCCTGGCCTCATTTGGAAGGTAATTAATACTTGACACCACATTAGCAGCACCTGGGCTTGGCGGAGGGAAAGGTCAGGCATGCAGCCATTTACCCGCAAAGACTTCCGAGCAGCCGCCTCTCTTTGCCTGCCTGCTTAATTTGTTTACTCACTAGGATGAGATTGATGGTTGGAGGACAGATTGGAGAAAGATGCCTCCAGAACAGGTCCAGACACGAGAGACAAAGCATTCCATGTGCCCACTTGCATGCTTAGAGTATAGGTCAAAAGATTTCAAGTCCATTTCTAAGTGCCAGAGTGATGGTTAGAAGTGTACAGTGCCTTCAATCATGTACCTTTATGAGCCTCAACAACTGGTGAGCCATGGCTTACCCACCTCTATAAATGAACTGGGACAGGTTACACAATAGACTTTCAGATGGACATAATATATTTGGCCTTCCTCCTCCCGCCCCCCCCCCAAAATCAGGCACTGCTTCTGACCACTACATGTCATGCAACATCTGGGGGACATTTGGTCTGACTTCTGTTCCAAACTCTAATCAGTAGACGCCCAAAGTTGAAATGTCAGATGGGCTGATTCAAAGCTTTGTGCCTTTTCCTGCAGTTCTAAAACATATTCACACAACTCAAAAGATGTTGCTATAGAAGTTAGGAATCAGAATTCCAAGCTCATGGCTCTTCCCACTGACCCCAATATACTGTATATTCACTTTAGCTACAGCGAGGAGCCAGGAGTCTTGGTTTCTAACAAAAGTTCTTCAAAAGGAACATAAAATATATGAAGGAACCTGCTGGATTAGATGAAAGACCCATCTGTCCAGTATTCTGTTTTTAGTGACCAACCTATGACCCATGATAAGCCTTCAAGTAGTACATGAGTGCAAGAGCACTATCCTTGCTTGTGCTCCCCAGCTTCTGCTCTGGCATTCAGAGACATAGTGCCTGATACTAGATGTTGTGCACAACCATCATGGCTAGTAGTTACTCGTAGCCTTATCCTTCATGAATTTGTCTATACCATTACTAAATCGTGTAGAAGAAGTTTTCATAGTTTAACTATGCACTCTGTGAAGAAGTACTTCTTTTGTCTTTCCTGGATCTTGTAACCTTCAGCTTCACTGGATGACATCAGGTTCTAGTACCACGAGAAAGGGGGGGAAATCCCCCCTCTATCCACTTTCTTCACACAAGGCATAATTTTATACTCTTCTATCATGCACCCCCATTCACCTTTTTCCTAAACCAAAGAGTCCCAAATATGTAATATTTCCTTGTAGGAAAATTGTTGGACCAAATGAATCTCGGGATCCCTTCCAGCTCTAGAATTCTATGGTTCTATTATTTCTTTCCTCTAATACATTCTTTGATTTTGCTTGTTAACCAAGCTGACGTCCTCTTGGCCTTGGTGCTACATTCTGGCTGAACTTCAGTTTATTGTGGTTTTGAAGAACGAACAAGAATTCTGGGGAGGTCTGACCCTGTTTACTTTCCCTTTCAACTTTCTTTTTACCAATCCAGTTTTCAAAAGAGAATTTTTCTCTTTGAAGTAACGTGTGACTGTGTTTGACTTTCACTGTATATGACTTTTTTAAAAAAGCAACTGTCCACTTAATTTGATCAAACTGGTCTCTGTACATATTGTCTTTATATCCAGTCTTGTGCAAAAGCCAAGTTTATATATTTATTACTTTTGCATCCCATGCTTTTCCAAGATACAATGATTAAATGAAAAGCAGCTATATAGAAGTGAAATTTTCATAATGTGCAGCTTTTCTTAGTCCTGGCATGACCAAATTCCCTTTTCCCCACTTCTGTGAAAGGGACAGAAATCCTTCCCTCCTTTGCATCTGGTTACCCAAAATAAGCCACACTACAGTCTATCCACCTTACTGCCCTCTCTGCCCTCTGGGGGTGGGTCTCAGTGGAACTATCAATGTCTGTTATTGGGGTGCTTTGCCCGTAGAAACTAGGTGCCTCCTCTTTTTGACATTAAACAACTCAGCTCAATACAATAATACTCTCCTGGCAGGACACAAACTCTGTGTGCTGCCAAAGAGCTGTTGACAGAGCATGGCCTCCAGAAATAGACCCCAGGAAATTTCCATTCCTGACAAGTCCAGATGTGAACAGGAGGTGGTGGGTTAGCATGGGGATCCATCAGTGTGTGGATGACCAGAAGCAAAGGTGGACAAGGAACTGTCATTTAGAAATTGCATATTTTGCCCAGGTGTACAGGTGTGAAAAAATCTGCACCTCCTGAAATTCTCTCTTCTGCACAGCTCTAAAGGCTGTACTCCTCTAGTCACCATTGATTAGACATGCAACTGGGAAGTGGTTATGTAGGCTCTCAGGCCTTGGCTGGCAGCTTCATTTTCTCACATCCAAACGAAGAACATTTTCTTCTGAACTTTGAAGCGACTAGTAGATTTAAATGTATGTGGGTGTGTTCGCACACTTGTAGATTCCTAACAGTTCACCTGGGTCCTCTCATCACAGCCAAGACATGGGTGTGTGGGTGGAATCTATGCATGGCGCCTCAGTCCCTTTGCCAGTCACACCTAGCACCAAAGGAAACAGTTACATAAACATAACAGTCATTATCTCAACATAGCCCTGTTCTGAATGCAGATTAACTGTTCCAGCCGCAACACTCATTCCCCTCCAGGAGGTGCTCTTCTTAAGGCACAAACCCATGATCCCAAGACAGAGCCTGGAGTTTTGCAATGGTAGTTCCTTTTACATGAGACAAAGAACAAGGGAGCATTTACATATGCTGTATTGCTTTTAACACTTGATTGGGAGCCGCCCAGAGTGGTTGGGGAAACTCAGCCAGATGGGCGGGGTATAAATAATAAATTATTATTATTATTATTACTACTGGTATGTAGAACAATATCTGCTTAATTTACCTGCTAAAAGGGGGACAGGAAGCATGAGCTGTGCTTCCTGCTTTCAAAACAAGTGGTATAAGATTCAACATGGAACTTGCATGGAAGAAAATCACTTAATGCATTCCAAGATTTCCTATATCTGTTTGCTATCATTACATCAAATACATGAAATGGGAAGCATAACTCATGCTTTCATTATCCTGTAGGCAGAAAACATGCAAAAGAATGCACAAAGTACATACAAATGTGCTTTACAACAGGGTGATGCATTCCTGCAAAACAACCCTGACTTTATTCTGCTGACCTTTACTGTGAAAAAGGATGGATCTTGTGACACAAGCACACACTTCCACATCCCTCTCTTATGGATGTTGAGTTGGATCCAGACAAAGGGCTTATCCACACTTATCTGTGCTTAAAAGCTCCACTTTCAAGTGCTTTCCTTCCTTTCTTTTTGCCCCAAAGCTTTCACTGTGAAAACTGCTCTTTGGTGCTCAATTGTCACAGTTGTCAATTTGAGTAATAATAATAATAATAATAATAATAATAATAATAATAATAATTTATTATTTATACCCCGCCCATCTGGCTGGGCCTCACCAGCCACTCTGGGCGGCTTCCATAAAAACCAAAAATACAGTAAAATATCACATGTTAAAAACTTCCCTGAACAGGGCTGCCTTAAGATGTCTTCTGAATGTCAGGTAGTTGTTTATCGCTTTGAGATCTGCTGGAAGGGCGTTCCACAGGGCGGGCGCCACTACCGAGAAGGCCCTCTGTCTGGTTCCCTGTAGCTTTGCTTCTCGCAATGAGGGAACCGCCAGAAGGCCCTCGGTGCTGGACCTCAGTGTCCGGTTAGAACGATGGGGGTGGAGACGCTCCTTCAGGTATACTGGACCAAGGCCGTTTAGGGCTTTAAAGGTCAGCACCAACACTTTGAATTGTGCTCGGAAACGTACTGGGAGCCAATGTAGGTCTTTCAAGACTGGTGTTATATGGTCTCGGCAGCCGCTCCCAGTCACCAGTCTAGCTGCCGCATTCTGGATTAGTTGTAGTTTCCGAGTCACCTTCAAAGGTAGCCCCACGTAGAGTGCATTGCAGTAGTCCAAGCGGGAGATAACCAGAGCATGCACCACTCTGGCGAGACAGTCCGCAGGCAGATAGGGTCTCAGCCTACGTACCAGATGGAGCTGGTAAACAGCTGCCCTGGACACAGATTTGACCTGTGCCTCCATGGACAGCTGTGAGTCCAAAATGACTCCCAGGCTGCGCACCTGGTCCTTCAGGGGCACAGTTACCCCATTCAGGACCAGGGAATCCTCCACACCTGCCCGCCTCCTGTCCCCCAAAAACAGTACTTCTGTCTTGTCAGGATTCAACCTCAATCTGTTAGCCGCCATCCATCCTCCAACCGCCTCCAGACACTCACGCAGGACCTTCACCGCCTTCACTGGCTCTGATTTAAAAGAGAGGTAGAGCTGGGTATCATCCGCATACTGATGAACACCCAGCCCAAACCTCCTGATGATCTCTCCCAGCGGCTGCATGTAAATGTTGAAAAGCATGGGGGAGAGGACAGAACCCTGAGGCACCCCACAAGTGAGAGCCCAGGGGTCTGAACACTGATCCCCCACCACCACTTTCTGAACACGGCCCAGGAGGAGTTTTCAAAGGATTGCCATTTGCTCCAAATAAGCTTTAAGGAGAGGCTTTTCATAGGGAAAGCTCCAGAGTAAAACAAGTGGGGGTCACTTGGAAAATGAAGTTTTAAAGCGCGGATGGTACCTGGAAAGAGCAGAGCAAAGGCAAGTGTGGATAAGTCCTGAGTTGCATTTAGGTCCCACTGAAAGCAATGGGATGCATTAGTCATGCCTTAAATCCTATGTAGACTTCAATTGGCATTTTCAGTTCAGTTCTATAAATGTCCAGAAAGTGTGCATAGGATCCAAACCACTGACCTCTTCTTGTAAACAGGTTTCAGCAATTAATCTTGTGAGCACATAAAGACTAGAATGAGATGAACTGTAAAGCACATGCTATGCAATTACTTTAAAAATAGAGAGTGTTTGGATTTAATGGCATAAACCTGATTTATTTACTGTATAAATACAAAAGCCATGTATTCAGTGTCAGTGTTTTTCAAGCGTTATCACTATTTAAAAATGACCATTTGAAATCACTTTATGTGGCTCATTGCTGTGGTGCTAATGCCGGACTATTTTTGTAATTCTTGCTTCAAAGCTTAAAGCCTCCCCCCAAAGCTTCCCTCCCCAGCTGTTCCAATTTTTAAGTAACCATGAAAAGGAGTGCTTAAGCTTGGTTCCAGATGCATAAGCCAAGCAGTTGCGTACTAAGAAAGTCTTTCAGCAGCTGTGGAATTTTAAAAAGCACGAAAAGAACCGTTCAAGGATTTTTACTAGACCGAAATGATGCGTTAAGTGATTAGCTCATAACCATCTCATCATTGGCAAATGATGACATTTGATTTGAATACCTTGGTCTCTTGAAATGCCTTACCTACAATGTAAATCAAATAGTGATGAAATGGAATGCAAAACATTGCAGGGAAAGAGGTCTGTCATCTGCCCATAAACCCTGAGATTCCCTTTCGCCTCTATTGATCTAGTTTCCCTGGAGATGGCAGTTGTTGCCTAGTGAAGGGCATAGGAAAAGAGGTAGCCACAAGAGTTTTAAACCTTCTGCTGTTTGAAAGATTGGAAGCAAGCTTTGAGGAGGTTTTTTTTAAAATAGGTAAGACAGAGGAATGGAGGACAATTATGGAAGCACCTGAATTGATGGGAAAAGGAAAAGATGGGTTTAAAAAAGTGGACTTTGAAGAACAAATAAAATGAGATACAACTGCGCAAATGAAGAGACGTGGAAAAAGTAGTCGCTGACTGTGAGAGGACTGCTTGAAGATTTGCCAGAAGACCGAGATTGTCACCACAAACAAGTCTATAAAAGGAGCTTTGGAGAGCAAATAGGCAAAGACACAGAGGATAAAACGATCACTGGCTCCTAGTTTTAGCAGCTATATTACCTCCAGGATTAGAAGCCGTATACTCTGAATATCAGTTGCTGGGGATAAGGAGTGGGAGAGTGATGTTGCTCTCATAAGCTACTTGCACGCTTCCCATAGGCATCTGGTTGCCGCTGTGAAAACAATCCTGGACTAGATAGGCTCTTCATGTGTTCTTAAAGTTCTGATATTTATTGGGAGGAGATGAACAATTGATATATAAATATATACAGTCAATCAAATATTCAAGTTGGTAAGAAAGGCAATACAAGTTACAATTCCTCCACAGAATTCAGGAAAGACCATTAGAAAAAGTAATGTATAGATATCCTGCTGTTTTTCCTAGAATTTTGGCAAAGCATACATTTATTTAATTCTACTGATTCGTACCCAACCTTCCTTCTAAAAGTACACATATTTACGCTGACAGAAGCGTTGCCCTCAAAGGCTCAGAAATTCTGGTAGGTTGTGGTGAATCATTTTGTGTAGCAGGATGAGGGACAGGCAGACCCTGAAAACCCTTAGAGAAGCACTTGAAATTACTTGAAATTCTAGGCCAAGTTACTTTATTTCTTACTGTATTTCAGTACTACTTTATGAACTGGCCTGACAATGGAAAGGCAGTATTAAAAAAACAAAAACCTTTTATGTAAATGATGTGGATTAGCCACTGCATGACATGCAAAAATCAAAACTTTTCCTTTGCATGAAGAAGAAATGTCAGGGAAAGCTAGACCTGGTCATGAAACCTCTGGTCATAAAAAAAAGGGTTGCAACCTTAGGCTCAGTATTGCATTTAAAAAATGCTTCCTGTTCGTTACCAAGAAAATTTTATAGGGTTAATTAATTAATTAATAATATTTGCCCCCTATAAAGTAGAGAAAGGTATGTTCACAGGATTATCTCTTCTGTGCTGTTCTTTTGTTTGTACAATCTGGATTGAGGGTAGGAGTTTTTGGCGTTGTTTAATTAATGTGAAACAACAGAATCATATTGTGTATATTCTTTTGAGGCATTTTACTAGATTTGAAACTTGTGGACACAATTTGCTTCTTTGTTTTAACTTTCATATGGTGCCTGAGCATTCAGGATAGCAATCATCATCCCAATAAACAGCAAACTTAGCGGTCCTGTGCTTTGTTAAAAAAAAGAAAATGACAAAGACAAAAGGGGACAAAAGTTTCAAAAGAGTGATGAGGGGTGGGAACTCTCCTATAGGAAACAAATTCTAGAAACACTAAAAAGCCTTGACAGTTATGAAAGGGGAGGAACCGGCAGTTGGTGACAGTTGAAATAAACAACAGTTGATTTGAAAAACTGCAGTTACCTCTTCAGAGCCATTGTAGATTTTATGAGAGAAAGAGTGCTACACACTGAACTTCCATCCAGTTTCTAACATAAGGAAAACAGAATTTCAGAAAGTAACTGCACAAGGAAGAATGACTAATGAGAGACAGAATTTGGAAAATAGTTGAAACCATTGTACATCTCAGGAAAGAAGAAAAATAAGAGAACTAGGCACTGGCACTTAGAAAATTACATCTGGAGAGTATTTTGAGAGTAGCAATTGTTTAAAGTTGGAAGAGAAATTGTAGAAAACCAGACTGGATAAAGAAAATAAATGAATGCAACTGCATAAATAAAAAAAATATGTGAAGGGGGAAAGTACTGATAGTAGAGTATAAACTGAAGAAAATTAATAATTGAGAATTGATAAAAATCACGCAATAATTTCAGGTAAAGGGGGCAGCAGGGTATTTTGGTACTCTACTCACAGTACCATGGCAAACATTTTGTGGCAGTACCCACAGCATTTTTATCAATATATGAGTACTGGCACCTCAGATATTTTTTTTACCACCCCCCCTCCCCATGGGGGTATTTTTTAAAAAAACATGGAAATGTGTTCACATAGTTCACTATTCCACAGTAACATCATAAAAAAAATATTCATTCTTTATATTTGTTTTTAGACTTTGTTGATTTATATGCATTTCATACTGTTTTACATTAGCAGTTTAGACTGTTTTTCTTTTTTTATTAAGCTGTTTAAACATTTTGTTAAATAAAATATAAATAAAACAAACCCAGGGATAGAAAAGGGCAAAAAGTGCTCAGTTCAAGTCTAGTTAACAGACACTGATGATATTCTGATCAAAACTAGCATAAAGATTTGGGAGTGGGGCATTTACGGTATTTGTGGGGAACATATTTATGAACGTTTTTCAAAATAAAAGTAATTTGCCAAGCATAGAAAAATATGAGCAGTTGTTGATGGTTCATATAATATAGTGAAAGGAAACAGAAGGAAGTAAAAGGAAACAGAAAGGAAACAAAATGAGGCGTGAGGAGAAAAAAATCATGTAAGTATTCCTGAAAAGTATAACCAAATCTATTTCAATGCATACCCGCCCACCCTACCAATAAAAGGCATGAACATAAAACAAAGGGGAAACAACCCTCAAGTTATTAATAACAGACCAAAGGAATGCTATAAAGAGGTGTGAGGGGAAAAATAAAATGGGAGGATTCCTAAAATAGATGGAGGAAAAATATGAAACTCTAAATGAGCACAGAAATGCTAATGTTAGACAGTTTGTACACTACAGTGAAGGGAACTGAGGGAATTAAGGCAGCTTATAAACAGAAAACTGAAGTATAAAATTGGCAGGAAAATACCAAAAGCAAAGAAGAGGATACTCAAGGCACCAAGTAGATAAACTGTTGGGTTTTTTGTTTGTTTGATTTAAGTTTAGTTATACAAAAGATACAACAAAAACATCTGAACAGATCTGTGCTCATTGGGCAGAGCTGAGAAACAAACATACAGAAAATAGCAGCATGACTGTAAAAACCTGAGTGTTCCAGAGCCCTTCAGTGTGCAAAGGACACAATGAGTTTTCTATAGACAACTTGAGACACATGTGCCAGCAAGGCTTAGCTCACCCAGGAGGCATCTGTCTCAGCACAGGATCCATAGGGGCAGCAGATCTCGCCTCCAAGGATGCATTGCTTGCAGCTGACACCATGGTGGCAGCAACAGCTGTGGCGTGCTCCTTGGAGACTGGAACATTTCCCCTATGAGAAAATGGTGATCGCATGCTGTCACCATGGAAAGGTAGATAATAGCAGTGTAACATGGTGTTTGGTCTCTCTGGGAATCCATTTCAAAAACCCTTTAATTACTTTCACCTTACTTTTCATACAGTTATTGTCTCCCAAAGCAATAGAGAGAGAGAGGTGCTGCTACTAGGCTTGCAAACTAGAAAGACACACAAGGGAAGGGAGTGGAAAGAAAAGGCAGAGAAGAGAGATCAGTCCCTCAAGGCCAGAACAAAGCACAGGGCTAAAAGCATTTATATCTAGTTTGGGCCAGGCTCATCTTCCCTTGCCAGTGTTTTGCCTCTAATTAAAGTTAGTGGCTCTTTTTCCTTTGGACGATGGCTGGGTCCAGTGTGTTCTTTCGCCTTGCCTCTTGAAGTCCGAGAGCAGCAGGCAATTTCCTCCCCAAGTGTCACTTTCTGGTAGAGAGGACAGAAGCAAGTCCTTTGCAGCTGCTCCTTCTCTGGACAATGGATGGAGCTAGGATGGTCCCCTTTTACACTGATGTTCTTTCGGGAGGCAAAGAGTGCAGCGTCCCAGTAACCTGTTGTTCCCTGACCATTGGCATAACCATAGTCCCTTCAGCTCTGAGGCCCTCAGGCAATTGTGTCTCAACACAGAGATCAGCGTGTCATAACATAACAGACTTATAACCTGTGCTATTTGATCACTATTTGAATGTTCTGTTAAATTAATAGTAATTTAATTACAATTACTATTTAAGTGGCAGCTGGTTGACCACTGTGAAAACAGGATGCTGGACTAGATGGAACTTTAGTCCAGCATTCTCTTTCCCACAGATGCCTTTGGGAAGCCCACATGCAGAACATGAGGGTAACAGCCATCTCCTACTATTGTTCACCAGTGACTAGTAGTCTCACTGGTGGTCTCTCGCCAGAGGCAGTACTGAGATTGTGCCTAGTGGAAGATGATAGCCTACCCTTTTGTGTTTTATAGCTGTTAAGTGTGCAGGAATAATCAGATGAAACTTTTCACAGCACAGAAATCAGCATTTGCCCACTAACATCTGCATGTCAAATTCCTGTTAAAGGTACAACAGCAGGTCCTGGGCCAGCCTTTGGGAAGGGTTTATATACATCTTTTAACCATAAAAATAATGATGATGAAAGCAACTGAGATGTGAAACCATGGAATTTGCAGTGACACTGTAAAATCTGTCAGAATAGGCATCCTTTTTTGATCTACTTGATGAAGTTGGACTCATCAAGTCCCAGATTTAGCACTTGTTTTGAATTACATGACGTACCTTAGAACATGTTAAGTAATATTGAAAAATGAGCATGGACAAAGAGTTCTCCTTCATCATATTTATGAATCAGATGCATCTGATGAAACAAGCATTACCTACTAAATCCCATAAATCAGTCAGATTTTAAGGGGCTATCATAGGACTCTGTCCTCTCTTGCCTACAAGTAACTACAAACATCACATTTCCATCTAGGTCAGAGGCTGCAGCTTCTCTCCAAACTCAAATTCCCTATCTAGAATCTAAGCATGCAGAATAGGTTTTAATTTCTAATTCTCTGTTGCTGGCTTTGTTTAGTCCTACAATGAAAATGATTAGCTATACATACAAACCTGAGCACATGAACCTGGTCTCTTTAACCACATACCGGTAATTAGAAAGAAAGTCAGCAATAGGCAGGAACCCGGCACACATTTTCTAGAAGGCTAAACTGATGTCTTTGTTTTATTGCAAAAAAATTTAAGGCTTCTACTTCTTGGTGCAAACATTTTTCTTATTTTTGCTTGTAAAAGGGAGAAGCAGCTAGACTACCTTGTAAAGTAGGGCATGTCCCAAAGCTGCAAATGAGCAGGACCTCAGCCAGCCATTGTAAATAGTTGAGGCAGCTGCTGGGCTGGGCTGGCCTAATGTTACAAGGCGGTTTTATGGGATGATCCCCTCTCACCACAAATATCTCAAGGGGCCACAGAATAGGTCGCACTAGGGGGTTGGCTCTTAGCCCCATCATTTTTGCAGAGTTAACTCAGACACCACATCCTGACCTTTGCTTTCACTCCTTGCCTCTGCTTGGATTATGCTGGGCAAACGCCAGGTTCATTAGCTATTTATTTGGAGAACATTTGGTTTTCTTTCCTTGGACTCTAGTTCAGATCCAGCCAATGCTTTCCCCAGTGGTCAAAGTCATTGCACCAGTTATGGGACATGTAAATGGTAAATAAGAGAGTGCCTTGGCATATGTGACTACTTTCCCCTCATTACCAAGTAATCACTGCCAGTTCCCATTTCTGGACTGAAACATACAGTACTTGTTCCTGACAATTCTCTTTTGTGTATTTTGATGTCAAATATTCTCTGTAATCAAATATATGCTGAATATTCTCCTGATATTTGTTATCTATATTTGGCACATATTGATTTCAGTATCTGATATCTGATGAGTGATAATTCGATAGATGACATGCACTGGTATTTAAAATCTGATAGTATTAATATTCACTGTTGTATCACAGTGGTTTTCCATTTTCTATCTCAAGGGAGCACTCTCAATGCCAAATAAACTGCATATTACTAAGGGTTCTGGGACTTCTTTTAATGCTGCCAGTTAACGTAGACCAATGATTTGGGCCTTACCATTGCTCACTGTGAACTCATTGCTCACTCCCTTATATGTATTGCTGAGAAATATCAGTAACATTAAGTATGCTGTCTTTCAAGAAAGCTTATAGATGTTGCTAGAGTACAACTTCCATTATCCCTGACTATGCTGGCTAGGGCTGACAGGAACTGGAGTCCAACAACATCTGGAAGGTGGCAGTTTAGCTACCCACTCCTGACACACAGAGAATCTTCAGGTGTAAGTAGTTAGACATGCAGGAATATCTAGTGTATTGCACACCCATAGCTGTATGTCATGAATTAGGAGTTTCATAGGTACCAGTCAATCAGTGTTGTGCATTGCCACCTTCTGCTGCAGTCTCACAGAACAGTCTGCTCCCTCTAAGATCAGGCCTGGAGAAAAAAATTGTTTGCTTGACTAGAAAAGGACAATGTGCTTTCAGAGTAGCCCCACCACACAGATAAAGAGCATATCTGTGGTTGAAATTAGATCTGAACTGCATATTTGCTTGCTCCCAGTCTGTTGTCACTATACAGTGCTGTCTCTTATTACTATATCATTCTAGAAAACAAAGTCCTCTCACTGTAACACAATTTGAGTTTCTCAGAAGCAGCTCATATATATGGACAAAATAATCTTTTACAAATAAGAATGCTTTTCTGTTAGATAATCCAATTTTCTTTCCTAGGATATAAGTTTTCTGATGAAGCGTTATGTGGTTTAAGGAGTATTGAACTAAGATGCGCTAGCTAATCACAGGATGAAGTAGATGTGATTTTCAGTAAGGCACTTTCAGAGTCAGACCAACATTTTCCAAAATAACTAAATATAAAATGGCAGTTCAGCCTCTTTAAATGCAGATCTGCCCCAATCACATTGGTAATTGATTCTTGTGAGAATCTCTACCCCCCCACCAACTGCTTGCCTAATTGCAGCCCATTCCTCAGATACTATGTCCAATCCGGGCTTATTTCCAATACTGGAGTCCAGTCAAGAGAAATTCACCTCTGCTCTGAAATCTCCTTTGCTCTTCCAATCAGTTTTCAACTCTTTTATATTTGATTGGGGAAGGTTCATATTTAAAGAGATGTGTTTGTCACCATCCTCTAGTTTGAGAACTTTTCTCCATACAAATATTTACTTCTTCTTTTTTTGCATATTTAAGTAAAGCCCAGAGCTCAAGGCATAGTTGCTGCATGGTATAATTGTCAGAAGGCCATGGTATAGTCATCCAATACCACATTCTGAAACTAACCCTTCAGGAAATTCCAAAATGGAACTTTTGTGAAACAGTGTCCACGGTTCTGCATGCCTCAGAATTAGTCTAGAAGGATACAATGGTCAATGGTATCAAAAACCACTGACAAATCCAGCAAGAATAAAGGTCCTCTATCCTGACAAAAGCAAATTCTATCCCAAAAACTCGGCCCAGACTGATGATATGGCTCCAAATAATCAATTTCCTCCAAAAATGCCTGGAGCTGCCAGAAGTTAAATACCACCTACACAGCACTTTAGGATTAGGATTAGGATTCAGGAAAAAATTATTAAGAAGTAGCTGTACCATTACTTATTTCAAAGTAGCAGTCACCCCTCCCCCCTCACTACGCCTAGAACTGCCCCCTTCCCAATCAGCATCCCCATTTAACTCATATTAGCCATGATGAGCAAGTGGCTCATTGACACCATTGTTAAAACATATGCACTTTCTCCCCATCTACTGTGAATCCAAGGTCCTAGCATTAATTTATAATGCCCTGAACGACTTACACTAGGTCTAGGGTACTTCGGCTGCCTGAACCCTTACATCCCAGCTCAATCACAGAGATAATCTGCAGGAACGTCGTTGTTGGTTTCTTGAGTTGTTGAGACTCGCTTGATGACAAGTAACTGAGTCTCTTGTGCCATCAGCCCAGTATTGTGGAATGGAATAGTATTGTCAGCAGAGATTCAGCAGCTGCCTTCTGTTTCAACGCCTGCCAAAAACATTTCTTTTCCATCAAGTTTTTGCAGGCTATTAAGAACACATCTTTCCATAATAGTTTGCTCATTTGTGATTTTCACATTTTTATATGGATATTACCATATGGTTTTAGAACATAATTGTTGAAAACAGCTCTGATATTTATAATAATAATAATAATAATAATAATAATAATAATAATAATAATAATTTATACCCCGCCCATCTGGCTGGGTGGCTCCCAAGAGAATATTAAAAACACAATAAAACTTTAAAAACTTTCCTAAAGTTTCCTAAACTTCCCTGTTCAGGGAAGTTTTTAACGTGTGATATTTTATTGTATTTTTGGTTTTTATGGAAGCCGCCCAGAGTGGCTGGGGAGGCCCAGCCAGATGGGCGGGGTATAAATAATAAATTATTATTATTATTATTAAAGAGGGTTGCCTTCAGATGTCTTCTAAAAGTCAGATAGTTGTTTTTTTCTTTGACATCTGATGGGAGGGCATTCCACAGGGTGGGTGCCACTACCAAGATTTTATTATTATTATTATTATTTATTTTTTAAATAAGTAAGTTTAAGAGGTACAGCTATAAGCACCTTGTCCGTGGACCTCAAAAATGGAAACTGATCATGTACAACTCCTTATGGTGGTGAGCCTAGAAAATGTCACAGATAGTGAGTGATTCGCACAATAATTCATTATTTGATGTTTACTTATCATTTAATGACATCATTTAATACTGAATGTTTGAAAGACTTCCAGTTAAAGTACTGCATAGGAGATGATGTATCAGATCTGGCCATTCAATCTGATCTATGGTGGCTCTTTTACAAATACAGTAGAAGCCACCATATGATTTTACAATCACTATGTGAATGTGTATGAATTCATTCAAACCCAGACTTATATCCTCTGGGTGTGAAGTTAATTTGTAATCTTTCATCTCTAAAATTGTTTTATTTTTATCCCCATATCTGTCTACCTTCATCCTCATTGCCAGAAGTTCATCTCTCTACGTGGGCTGCTCACCTCTTTGGGCTGAGGGTCCTGGGCCTGAGCAATACCCAGCCTCTCATTGCCCACACAGGTGATGAGCTTGGAGTTAGTTCTGGCACCGTGAATTGTTGCCATCACCTCACTGCTCTCCCTTTGCTTCCCCTGCCTAACTTTGGAAGCCTGCCCGGCTTGTGTCTGAGCCTGTGACACATGTTGCCTTCTTCTCACAGTGGGAGAGATTAGAATGAGCCAGCTCTCACAGGCACAACTGACAGGCTGAGCAGAGCAAAAATCTGACTGTTTTGCAACGCTCTGCCCACCCAGTGTACACAGCTTGGACCAGAGAGGAAACAGCTCAGCCGGCACCAGAAACGATGGCACCTGGGCAGATTGATGCCATAGGACACGAGAAACAAGCAACAACAAGAGAATGGTCTGTTGTTGTGTTTCCACAAAAGACTTCTACAGCAGCAGCTCAGAAGTGCCCTCCAGATCAAGGTAAGTTCTAGGATACAAGGGGAACATATACCTGCCAGTCTATGAGGTAAAACCAGCATGAGCTTGCAAATGTTTCAGTTGCACAGGGCTTTAGATCTAGCAGTAAATTGTTTTGTGCAACTCAACAAATTGCATATTCTCAGAGTGCTTGCAGATGGAGGCTTAATATCGCAGACAAGTCCTTCAGATATCACTAGCAACAGTTGGGCCTATTTTAGTTTATCAGATTTTTCTGCACAAAGGGTAAAACTGGATTAAATTAAGGGTGAGGGAATTATGAGCTAGTATTTTTATGCCGATGTAACCATCTGAATGCTGGAATGCATGAACAGCACCAATCCCACAATAACATCCTCTGGAAGCACATTTAAATAGACATAATTCAGGATTAATTCAGTGCTATTCATGTTTGAATGTTGTAGGGTAAATGGGGACACAAATGTGTCTTTGCATTTCCTGCAAGAAAGACTGTTCCTGTAGAAAATATTTGCATGGTGCTTTTGTGGTGCCTTTTCCCTTACTGCTTTCTCACCAGTGTAAATGGTTTGCAAATAGCTCATAATTTTGTAAGTGTTGCAGAACACATTGATCATGCATTATGTTCAGTGTGTTCATATATGTTCTCACAATCTGTGCATGGCAGAGATAATCATGATTACACTGTGGAAAACCTTTGGAGCTTCCCAGAAGTGATGTTTCATCAACCGTCCTTGCAATCTACATTTGTTCAAATGACTTCTCCAGCGTGTATACAGATACAGCTCCGTGGCCAAAACAAATGCATATTTACTCAAAGAAACTCCAACTGAGTTCAATAATAAAAGCTCTGAATATGTAACAGCATATCAGTGGGAACATTTGATTGTATGAAAATTAGGTAACAGATGGTGTCATTTTAAATAAGTAAATTAAATGCAAGTTCTAAATTCTAAATTTCAACTGATTAAGAATATCGGTGCTTTCTGTCTCACAAGTATGATCAAAACAGGGCTTTTAGAGCTCCAGCCCCAAACAGCATCTGAACTGTAATTTAAACAGAATAATTTCAAAGTTCCACTGAATGAATTGGTTGTTATGTTTAATGGTCTTTTATATTTCTGGTCTGTGACCATAATAAATCAGTTCAATTCAATGGTCATTTAAACACTCCCTCTCTCTGCAACGGTCACCGTAATGCAGGAATATCATAAATATTCTTTTAAATATCATGAATTGGTAAAGTATATGGCAGTGCAAATATATTTCACACATGCTACCTTTATCTCTCAGCCTTTATTTCTATACTTTTATTGTCTCTTCAACAATAACAAGATATCTTGTAAACTCCCTGAGGCAGAGACCTAATAATTGTTTTTTCTTTCTCGTAAATTGACGGTGAAGGACCTGGGTGGCGCTGTGGGTTAAACCACAGAGCCTAGGACTTGCTGATCAGAAGGTCAGCAGTTTGAATCCCCGCAATGGGTTGAGCTCCCATTCCTCGGTCCCTGCTCCTGCCAACCTAGCAGTTCGAAAGCACGTCAAAGTGCAAGTAGATAAATAGGTACCGCTCCTGCGGGAAGGTAAACAGTATTTCCGTGCGCTGCTCTGGTTCGCCAGAAGCAGCTTAGTGATGCTGGCCACGTGACCCGGAAGCTGTACGCTGGCTCCCTTGGCCAATAAAGCGAGATGAGTGTCGCAACCCCAGAGTCGGCCACGAGTGGACCTAATGGTCAGGGATCCCTTTACCTTTAAATTGATGGTGCATAATAATCATTAGCAGTAATAGTAGCAGCAGCAAGAGTTTGGCCTTGGGGCATACAGAGGGAATCTTCCTTTCTACAGCTCAACATAGAGCTTGTTTTCATATTACATTTCTAATTCAAACAAACTATTAGAAATAACTTCCAAGAAAACCATATGCTTTCTCTGGAGCTCTTGTCAGCAACAAGTTTAATAAGCATGGCATTTTTAGTAGTGATGGTTGACGGTGACAAGCAAAGCACCCACAGCAACTTTGCAGAGGGATTTATCACTACATACATCTGCTTTCAAGCTCTTTCAATATTATCTTTCCCAATGGTTCAATGGTTGTGTTTTTTTAAAGTAACTCTTTATTTGAACTACAGTTTATTTTCATCCTCTCCAATTATTAAAATATGCGTACAACACTTTTAAAAGTGTTTTAGAGCAAATTTAAAACTTGCTCTTTCTAGTGGGTACCATTTCAGCAGTCTTCCCCCTGTCAATTATCGTTATTTATATTATTGAATAAATATATAACTAGATAGATAACTAAATAAATATATAGGTTAATACTGTAAATATCTGCAGCCCTGTAACATTATTTGTAATGAAAGTGATTCAGTGGCTTACATTAAAGTAAAATAAAAAATATCACTCTGACTTACATAGTTTTTACATCCTTATATAGAGGCATCTTGTTTGATCTCCAAATCATGATATATGTAGACGACAACTAGACATTAATTTCTAAAAAGAGAGGTGCTGTGGCTGAAGACTTTTTGGCTATTCCACCTTCTTAACTTGAAAGCCCTTGTCCCTAAAGTCAGATACATCAGGACTGATTGAGGCCTGTTTGAAATCTGCCAATATTCGGAGCTTTTCTCTTCTAATTGATTACTTCACATCTTCAAGGGCTGAGCACCAGCAATTAAAACAGAGTCCATGGCTTAAACGAGATGAAACTTGGCTCAGAGAACTCCCATAGGTAATAGATAGCTTGAGACTATGCTCAATCATCAGTTGACCATGTGTGCGTTTGTTTGCATTCCTATGTACTGCATTTTTATCCTGCACTCCTCCAAGGACCTCAGGGTATTAAACATGACTCCTTTCTTTATCCTCACTGCAACCTTTTGAGGCAGGTTAGGCAGGGGGAGAATGACTCAATGAAAGTCACTCAGCAAGCTTCACAGCTCAGCATTAATTTTCCCGTGTCATGGTTCAGCACACTAACTACTACTAATCCAGACTCTCTATTTTCCAGTGGAATTCATTCACATACTAGCGAATTCAGGTTGCCTTATTATAGTTGACTGGGAGGTCTTACGCAACAAACCTGCTTCCCCCAAAGATTGAACTTTTTGCTATAAGGAAAGTGATCAGGAAACGCATTGGAAAATGTGAGGCAACACTTGCTTTGATGTGTCATCAGACCTCCCCAAAAACAAATCAGAATGGGTGCTCATTAAATAACCTATGTCATCTAATTTCCTTGCAAACAAACAAAAACCATATTTATTGAAGATATTTATATTCCACTTTTCGGGCGAACCTCACAAAGAGGTTTACTTTAGATTGTTACTAAAATAAACATCTTTTTTAAAAAAGCAACAAACCACTTACAGTAAATATTACTGTCTGTTCAGAAGAAGTTGCAACTGCTTCTTCTCTGCTCCCTGCAGGGCAAGATGGTCCTTCAGAAGCTGCTGTGGTGACAGGTGGAGGCCACCACTGGGAGCCGGATGGAAGCAGTTCACCAGGCTCTTTCCTTCTTAATTGCAATCAACCCTTTGTGGCTGTGCATATTTAGAAGCCCAAGCAAAAGTATATCCATGGAGTTAGGCATTAAGTTTCTGCCTTAAGCACAACAGGACAGAGAAGTGGGGATGGAATTGTTTTTTTGAAATTTACTCCCAATGGAATGTTTAAACCCCCCCAAAAAAACCCAAAAGCAAAAGTCAAATTGCATGGAAGACTCCATCAACAAGAGAAGATTGCAGGGGAGGAGAATCCTGTTGCTGTGGGACGTTGTCAAAGCTAAAAAGATAATTGGGATATGGGAGGTGGATTAGAACATATTCACAGAGGATAAATCTATCAACACCTACTAGCCATAGTGGTTAAAGCGTAATTTATCCAGTCGTTTGACCTGAGACAGCTGAAAGCTGAAAGGGAACAATGGTAGAAGGGGAAACTATAAAGCAAGAGAGGTGATATGTTTATCTTGGAATGGCTAAGCTATTAAAAAACACTGAAGAGAGCTTTCTAATTACAGCGATATCTTGTTCAGGCTAAAGAACAAAAAGGTTCAGAGCAAAAGAGAAGTTTCATGTTCAAAGAACCACAAGCTGCCTCTCCTGTTGTTCTTTGAACAAAGGAAGGAGGGGCTACTGAAGTTATAATACAGAATCAAAAATTAAATACAGAATCACAAAATATTTAGAGGTAGATCTTTAGCTCTGGCTACGCAAAAGGTAAAAAGAGCTCAGTAATCCCAACCTTGAAAGAAGCAAGCTATGAAAAAGTCTTCTCATTAAAATGTTAAATATTATAATATAAAAATTATCTTGCTCATTTTTTCACTGCTTTGACTTGAAGGAAGGGTGTGTCTTTTCTGTCTGTGTGTATGGTGGAAAAAAGCCATGCTATTTATAATCCAATTAGCACAGTCCTTAAATTTGTTCTAAAAATGATTGTTTCAGATAGAAAATATGAACACAAACCTCTAGCATCTTTCCATTTTGTTATGAACACCTTCGCCCAAGCCACAAGCATCTAGTATGCTAGAGAAGAAGGAATATTTCCTCTCCAAGGGTTCTACTCTGTTTACGCAAATGGATCAAAGAGAAGAGCTGCAGCTGAGGAAACCATGGAGGAGAGAAATTTTGTTCCCCCTACAAGAGTTTATCCAGTCATTACAATTTTTTCTGTGGAAAGTCCCAGCAGACTTAAATTGTGAAGGGGAAAGGGAACCTCAAACTGGAAAAATTACATGTGATGCAATTATGACTCTTCCCTCTTAATATTTTTTTCTGGTTAGTCTACTGCTCCTGGAAAACTGCTGCCCTAGGCAACCATCTGTGTTACCTATAGGGTTGGGGCAGTCTTTGTTTATTGAGCGGTGTGAAGAAGTCAGAGCTCCTAACTTCAGTGGTGGGAAGGTTGGTTCTACTTGCTCATTGGTGAAGGGGAAAGCATGCTGTGCAACTCAGTGGTATTCTAGTCATTATTATTAGTTTTGTGTTCCAGTGAGCCTTGGTACTGAAACACCAGGCAAGGTTCTGGTGAGTCCTGGATGATAGTAAGCCTGGATCAGATCCAATACTTGGTTAAAAAGCAAGGTGGATTAAAAAGAGCAATGCATGGCAATAGATTTTTCAGAATCATTTACAGACCTATCAGGCAGGTTGCTTGCACTCCCCCCCCCCCCAGTGGCCATATATTTTCCCTGTGGGTTTCAGAGCCGGGCCCACTGAGTGTGAGATTCTGTCTCAGCAGGAGCTCTAATATCGCTGTGCAAGGGCAACCTGGCACCCAATACCCTATCAGCAATTTCTCACAAGGAAAGAGCAAACACCTGCCCAGGTCTGCAGGGCATTCCCTTCCCTCCTCCTGCACCATGTTTGCTGAGTGAAACTGAAGCTAGTGCCCTATCGAGATCTGCACTGTCTATCACTATCAGTTTCTTAAAGAGAGAAAGCTAAGCAAGGTTTAACTTCTAAAACCAGAGGTGGTGGGTATTCAAGCCGAGCTGAACTCCCTTCTTGATTTATAGGTGTGAATGGGCTGCTCAGAGGTGAGAGAAAGGCTCTCAGCAAATTCCTGGCTTACAGCTTGTTTATTTCCTCCCCCCCCCTACCCTTATCTGAGTAGCTCAGGGCACAGTACTGTACTTGGTTGTGAAGCACCCATCACACAGCACAACTTAGAGTGAAAGACAACCCAAGATCACCCAGTCAGTTTTAATGCTGACTGGAGATTTTATGTCCTCAGGCCACCTAGCTTTCTAGCCACTACTTACAATGTTGCTACCCTAGTTACAATTTTTATGGTATTGATTGCAATGTGGACTACCAGAGCTGAGGTCCTAGCTTGGAAAATTTTTGACTCAGGATTCCATGGCTGTGCACAGACACACATAATCTGAGCAGTGTAAAAGTACACTGAAAGCATTATATGCAATATAATCTCTCCCTATATCCATTTCAAGGGAAACCTGTACTTCAGGTATGCAGCAAAGGCCAAATTTACAAAGCCCTGGTTGACTGAATTCCCTTTCTGGAATACTTTTTCAGCTGCTTTTAAAAAATGTTCTTGACAGGATAAATATGCAAGAGAGGCTAGTGGTGGGGAACACAGAACACAGACAGTCCGAAGCATGGCAAGAGAGGGCAGAGAACAGGAAAAGACCATCACCATTTGATTTAGAGGCTGGACATGTGTCACTTGAAGGGCAAAGGCAAAGAGAAGCAGATCTCGGAAGGAAAAAAGAAGGAACCTGCTTGTCTTTCTAACAGTGCATAATAATGTAGCAGTGCTCTGTCAAGGAACATATGAAATAATAAAAGTGTATCTGAATATGTCCAGAGTGCCTTTTAATGACTTTTTAACAGCCCAGGTTTATTCCCATATATATTATGACTTCCAGGAAATTTGAGTCCCTTCTGTTTTTAGAATTTAATAACAGATCAATTTCCGCAAAATTACAATGCTTCTTTGCGACAACATTCCATTAATGATAGCTTAAAATGTATGCCACCCACCGAAGGAGTATTTTGGCATTTGAATATTAGAGGTTGCTGCTGCTGTATTCTTAGGGTTCAAATTGTTCAGTGCTTTCAGGCACCAATCAGCAGTTGGGGGAGTGGTGCAGGAAAAACAACTTACTCCTTACTTTAAAGAAAACAAAAGAGATGATTGTGGACTTTAGGAAATGTAAATTGAATATTCAGCCAGTGCATGGAACAGGTCTCGGTGTTTCGATTTCTGGGAATGGAGTTGAGAGATGACCTAACCTGGGGAGAAAACAGCAAAGACCTTATGAAGAGAGCACAGCAGAGGTTATATTTTCTGAGAATCCTCCAGAAAAACAATCTCTCAGATGGCATTTACCATTGTACTGTGGAGAGTGTATTAACTTATGGTCTGTGTGATTTGGGAGCTGCACGACCAGGGAAAAAATAATGCTGTTCAGGATTGTAAAGACTGCAGAGAGAATAATTGGGTGCACTCTTCCCACCTTAGATCAAATCTATGCTGTCAGGTGCCATAAGAAAGCTGCAGAGATAGCGCAGGATAGTGCGCACCCCGGGAATGATCTCTTTCAGCTTCTGCCTTCTGGAAGAAGGTACAGGGTTATAAAGACCAGGATTAGCCGCCTGAGAAACAGTTTCTACCCAAATGCAATTCTGGTTTTAAACGCAGTATAAGGAGTCTCTATAGGGGTATATTGTATTTTAAAATGGGGGTTTCAGAGTTTTTAGGGGTTTTTGAATGTCTTATGTAGAATTTTCAATTTCATTGTTCCGTATGGGACAATGACAATAAAGATATCATATTGTATCGTAGGCGGTGCAGTGATCGATGGTACCCAGCAAAGCATTGCCAAAAACATTTAAAAAACAACAACAACCCAAAACAATCCTGCCAACAGAAAGAGTTTCAGTACATCCCCAGTTGGGTAACATCCCCCCCCCTTACTACACTGTCTGTGGATCAAGAAAATCCAAATTAAATTGGGGGTGGGGGAGCACAGGCTGCCACTTGAATGAGAATGTCATCATGTGAATGAAGCGAAAAACATACACACAATGGGATGCATCATATCCAGTTTAAACTGCTGTGTTCACCATCTTTCTGCTATGAGTCACACCAGACTGCTCCATGAACAACTTCTCTATAGCTTCAAAAACAACAGTGAATTGTATACTGGAAGATGAAGAAGAGTTTGGCTGTGAAGGATAAGGTGATTACTTAAGGGAGGGTTTTCTATGCCATATATGGTTTCTTGGCTGTTGATGAGTTAGCAGCAAATCCCTGTGCGATGCATGCCCATGCCAATGTGTTTTACGGTGCCTAATATGCAAACTGACTCACCGCTGTCTCTCCCATGTTTATCCTCCTAAACAACGTATTCACCAGAAAGCTGGGGAGAAAACACTTCACCCCGCTGATTGATGAATCTCCCCTCTATTTTCTAAAAGGTGCTCGTTGTTCCTAGTTGCTATCTCATGATGACCAACAACTGTGAGTATCTAGTGCACTGGCCCCAAAATGGGCCTGCTGTTTGTGTGCCTTTGGTCTCATGAGAAGCATCCCTGAAATGAGGGGCCAGGCTTCTACCCAGAACACCTGGTTGCCCAAATTTTTTTTCGTTTAAGTTTAAAATTATGATAGACAGCTTTTTTTAAAAGAATGAGGCCTTGCCCACTACCTTGCAAGCCATACCTTTTCAAACTCCTAACCTGAATCGCTCAGCTTGCTCATGATTCCTGCTGGTTTAGGGTGGATCGGAAACTAGCCCCTTATCATACTTAACGTGTGTGTGTGTGTGTGTTATTTATTTAGTAATCTTGTAATTATGTTTTATTATATTTTTAACCTTCTGTTTGCTGCTTGAGCTTTTTAAAAGGGAAATAATGATGAAAACATTTTAAATCAACAAACTAAATGACTGGCGGAGTGGGACACCCAGAGACCGCAAAAGCACAGCTGCAATAACTGTGAGCATGATAGGAGCTTTAGCGGGGCAAGGGAAAGGCAACTTATTTAAAGGTCTTAAATATAAGCAGGTAAAAGCTTCTAAACTTAGGGGAAAACACCTGTATTTAACTCAAACATATTTGGTAATGATGATTCAGCCGCAGATATTTGATTTGGGGTTATAAGAGCTTACTCTAATGATGTTAACTGTGGAACCGGCACTTTACAAACACCGCATAATATTTATTATTCACCTATGAGAAATCAATATTTTAGTGCGGCAGCACCCATTCTCCAGAACTCCCAGAAAATTAATATTGGTCAGGTGCCATCTTTGTACTGCTTTCAATGTCTGCTAAAAACTGTTTTTAGGCAAGTCTACCCAGACGTAATTTTATTATTTACAATTGTTTCTGAAACTGGTTTTATTGACATTTTAATAATTTTATTATGTCTACTGTTTTTAAAGTCTTTTTTATTGCTATTTTAATTCATTTTTTATATAATTTCATGGAAACTGTTAGATATGTTGATTAAGCAACACATAAGTTTTGCTAAATAAATAAAGGAAAGAACTGAATTTACTATTTTGAAGAAAAATTTTGAAAATCAAAAGATAAACGGCTAATATGCAAAATTTGTACATTTTTTTTTTTAAAAAAACTGAATAGAAGCCACTATTCATAAAATGTGTTGAATCTTTAGATTGGCACAAAAACTAATGAAAAATATTTTAAAGCTTTTGAACTATGACAGTTGTGGGGGAGGATAAGAAGGATCTTAGGCTGCTGGGAGCCCAAGTATTAGAAAATAATAGTCTCCAGTGAGAGAAAACCAAACCTAGGTAAGATATAGCCCTGAAACTTCCCACTGTGTGGGATAGTGGGGGAAAAACACATTTCATTCAAAAAACCAAAACTCTAAAGCTGATTTGAATTTGTGTGCAAGTTTAGCATGTCGTTAAACTTTCAGAATTCTGATTAGAAATTTCAAAATGCTCAAATTTCAGTTTTAAAGCCAGCTGTTGAAAAAGCCATTTCCGGCTTCAAGGAGATGGGGTTGCGGGCTTGCTCCACCCCCACTCCCGCGCGGGGGCTGGCTCTTCCCCCGCGCGAGAACAGGGAATCCCCGGGCGTGTCACTGAACCGGCCAGCCTATTGGCTGGCCGGGGAGGCGGGACCTTGCCTATTTAAGGCCAGGCACGCCCGGGGATCGCCCTCTTCCCACCTGGACCCCAGAGAGGTTTTTTCTTCTAGAGGTTTTCTTTGAGCGTTGGAGAGCTTTTCGTCGGGACGTTTGGCCTTCGCTTCTGCGTTCAGCTGCTGAGGACCCTACCGGCTGCCGCGTGTGCTTGCCCCCGCCTGAGCTAAATCACTGAGGAGACCACGGTCTCTTCCTGAGCTGAAATCACTGGTGCTGCGGGGGTGTACCGGCAAGCAGGTCGTGAGGCGCCAGCAGCTGCGCAGGAATTTTTTCCCTTTGCATCGCTCCAATCCGGAAAGCGGAAGAGAGGCAGGGTGATCGGTGCGCCGGACAAGTCATCCAGGACCGGGCACAGAGGACAGGGCGCCACCGGGACCCGACATCGCCCTTGCTCCAGGAAAGGAAGAGGGGTAAAGTACACCCGGCAGCCTCTTTCCGCTCCTGAATTCCTCCCTTTGTGCCGCCCCGGGTCGTCTCCTCCCCGCTTTCGTTCATTCACCCCCTTAATTGCAAGTGTCTTTCCCTGCCTGCCTTTGTTGTCCTGTGCTCCCCAGCGTCCCACGACCATCATCTGTCCTCCCGTTCTCCTCCGCTCTGCTAACGGTCTGCCTGCCGCTTCCCCTCCTCCTCATCGGCCGCCTAAAGCCTGGTCCCTGCTTACCGTACCCTTCCGTTGTTCTCGGCTGTGCGTTCGCGGCATTTATTTTGGTTTCCCGGGATTCTGAGGCTACCGCCTGCGGCGCGTGCGCGTTGACGCCGCAGCCCCCTGCCCGGGACTGCTGGAGTGAGGGCTGAGGGAGGAGCGTTCCTTGAGTGATAGGGATCGTCGGTCTTGCGGCCAGTCCGCGTACAAGCTCGGCAGCAATTTTGAGCAGGTCCGGGGGCCGGGATTTCCTGTGCCGCTGCAGCCGCCATATTGGTAGGGGCCACGTGTCTAGCCCCGGCGGCCATTTTAGGTGTCCGCTTCACTGTTTGGCCTGCCTTCAGGAACAGTGATAGTCCATTTTCCTAGCTTATTTTTCGGCCATTTTGGGGAGGTCCACACTCTCCTGGCGGCCATTTTAGGTGCCCCCTTTTGTTGTTTTCGGCTCTAGTCTACCCTGCCTTAAATCTAGCTTTTGCCGCGGGGAGGATTTCTATTGCCTGCTAATTTACCGCTTTGCCTCTATTGCGGGCTGCCGCGGTCTGGGAGCGGGCAACATACTGGCAAGGGCCACGTGCCAAAGCTCGGCGGCCATTTTGAGTGTGTCCTTTTGACGTGACCTTCTGTAGCAGCGGCCGCCATATCGGTAGGGGCCACGTGTCAAGCCTCGAGCCTCGGAGGCCATTTTAGGTTGGTCATCTCCCATCGCAGCCCCACCCGCTTTGACACACCTCCTTGTTCTGTGCGGCCTTAGTAGTTTTGCCCCAAGCAAGCATATATATAATTTAAAAAAAAAAAAAAAGAATTAGTTTGTTTGCAGAGCAGCATAGGATTCTCCATTTGGTTTCAACAATAGTGTTTGCATTACACTGGAATAAATAAACAAATAGACAGATAGATAGATAATAAATATAATTCAGATATTTAAATAAAAGAAATAAATAAAGAAATTAGAATAAATAAATAAAATAATAATAATAATAATAATAAATAAATAAATAAATACAATAATAACTTAAAAATAATAAATAAATAAATAAATAAATAAATAAATAAATAAATAAATAAAACCCAGGAGGCGGGGGTACGTGAGTAGGCTATTGAACTAGTTTAGTCGGTAAGCTGCTAAGTCAGGGTTGAGAATACTGAACTGACAGCGGTACTTGGCAACAGGATACTACAGCATTCACAGTTCGCACAGTCCGCAAATCTCGCCAGTTTATTTAGTGAGTCGTTTCCCATCCAGTGGTAATGGCTTCTGGAGGAGACCAGCAGGCATCTACTTCAGCCAATCCGCCAGCTCCTCCTGCAGGCAATAGTGGCGCCCAATCGCCTGCCCTGCCTGGCAACCTCCAAGATTTTGCCCAATTGTTCGTGGCCTTTGAAACGTTCTACAAAAGATATAAGTCTAACGGCGGTTCGGTGCCCTCAGCACCAGAACCTTCGCAGGAAGTCATACCCGACACTCCTCCCAGCCAGCAGGACACCCCCGCTATTGCAGGCTGCAGTAGCCAGGCGGAAACAGTGAGCGTGTGTCGCCCTAATACCCGCTCCCGGTCGGCTACCGCTAAGAAACCAACCAACAGCTTGGGCAAAGGTAAGGCACCGGCCAAGGGTGCTAGCAGGGGGGCGGCCACGGCCAAGGGCACCAGGGGGAGCCGCGGCTCAAAAACGCCAGGGATTCCTAGTGTCTTCCAGGAACAGCAGGCACACTACAGCTCTACGGAGGACAGCGCGGAATCCGCGCTGGAAGAAGAACACGTTGAGCCGAGCACCCCCCAGCCGGTGGTAACCGCGAACGCGGCTAGCGACGAGGTGCAAGGCGGGAAGAGAAAGTCTAAGAAGAAGCACACGTCCTCTAAGAAGAAGAGAAGTAGACAATCAGAGACCGAGGATGACTCAGGTACGTCATCATCTGACTCGGATGGGGAGGGACCCATGGATGGCTACTGGGTTTTAGGGGAGGAGAATCATGGGCTCCCACTTTGGGCACACGAAAGGAGGGCCAATTCACATCGTAAGGCCTTTAATGGCGTATTGTCTTGGAGGAATGGGGCATTGGTGGAGGACGTTAAAGTTGCCACCCATCAATCCACCGATTTCATACTGGGGTTCCACTTGTCCCATAAGAAGAGGAATAAGATCCTCAATGGGGACTACGTAGACATGTTCACCCTTCTCCCTCCAACCAAGCTTACGGGAAAAGGGGAGAAGAGGCGTTCTTATGGTAAGCGAAGGTACAGGACGCCGAGGGCGGAGCGCACCTTTGAGAACTGGCTGGACGGGTACCAAGTATTTATGGGAGTTGTGTGCGCAGCCTATCCTATGCGTGCGATGGATTTAGTCGCCTATTTGGCCCACGTCAGGAGGGCTCACGCCCTCGCGGGGGAAAACGCGGCCCTGACGTACGATGAGTATTTCCGTAGAAACGCTTCTCTCCTGCCTTCTACCCGCTGGGATCTAACGGATCCTAACTTCTGGGGCCAAGAAGTCAACCCATACATCGAGAAGAGAAACCTGGAGCCCTCCAAGGCGGGTAAGACAGAGACGAAGCGCCGCCGACAATGCTGGGAATACAACAGGGGCGTTTGTTCGCGCCCCTCCTGTAAGTATTTGCACGAGTGCGAGCGGTGTTGGGGTAGCCACCCCGCCTCGGCCTGCTTCAAGAACAAGCAACAGCCCTTTCGGGGGGGTAGGGGGTTCTCCCACAGCAGCAATAGGGGTGCCCCCGGATCCGCACATCAGGGACCTGCTAACCGTCAATAACCACTACCTGGGTTTAGCCGCCTCCCCCATCAAACTCCAGCCCCTTAAGACCTTACTGGACCTGTACCCCGACCGGAAGGCTGCACAGTACCTGTGGGAGGGGTTCTCCCTGGGATTTAGAATCCCAGTGTCCACCCCCCCTACCACCGGGGACCCCCAAAATCAAAAATCTGTTAGGGAGAGGCCTGAAATAGCCCAAAAAAAGATTGCGAAGGAAATTAGCGCAGGCAGGGTGGCAGGTCCTTTCACAGAACCTCCAGTAGAGGGTCTTCACGTGTCCCCGTTGGGTATAGTGCCGAAGAAGGCCCCAGGGGAGTTTCGTATGATCCACAATCTCTCATTCCCAAGGGGAAGCTCCGTTAACGATTCGATCCCTCAAGAGCTTTGCACGGTGAAATACGCCTCCTTTGATCAGGCTGTTAAAATGATCCGCAGATTTGGGCCTGGGGCACTCCTTGCCAAATGCGACATTGAGTCCGCATTCCGCCTACTCCCGGTTCACCCGGCTGACTTCCGTTGGTTGGGTTTCCGATTTAAGGGGGCATATTTCATCGACAAAGCGATGCCCATGGGATGCTCCGTGGCCTGCTCTGCCTTTGAGACCTTCAGTACCTTTCTCGATTGGGCCCTTCGCGCCAGGACAGGGTCATCGGGCGTGTCTCATTACCTCGATGATTTTATTTTGGTGGCAGAGGACAAACCACGATGCACAGCGCTCTTGGACGCCTTCATGGCTTTAGCAGATGAGCTTGGGGTGCCCCTGGCTGCTGAAAAAACCGAGGGTCCCGCCACCACCTTAATTTACTTAGGCATTGAATTGGATACCGTGGCCCAAACTTCCAAACTACCCAAAGAAAAGTTGTTAGCTCTCAAGGAGGTGATTCAGCAGCTTCTGCCCCTAAAGAAGGTTACACTAAGGCAGATCCAATCCCTATTGGGCCACCTGAATTTCGCTTGCAGGGTGGTGGCACCGGGCAGGCCCTTTTGCGGACGGCTAGCCAGATTGTCGGCAGGTCTAAGGGCACCCCAGCATAGGGTCCGCCTCCCCAAAGAGGTCAAAAATGATCTGGAAATCTGGCTACAATTCCTTGAAAATTACAACGGTGTATCACTATGGCAGGATTCCATGACACTCAACGCGGAGTTCCAGGTGCAATCGGACGCTGCGGGGTCCTTAGGTTTTGGGGTCTATTTCAGAGGGCAATGGTGCGCAAAAAGGTGGCCAGAAGAGTGGCGGGGTCAACCCATTTCTCGGGACATGACCTTTCTGGAATTCTTCCCTATCTTGGTGGCAGTTCATCTTTGGACCGAGCAATTCCGCAATCACAGAGTTTGCTTCAACACAGATAATCAGGCAGTGGTGGCGGTTCTGTCCAGGCAGTCTGCCCGTTCCCCTAGGGTTGGGAACCTTTTACGGTCCTTCATTCTCCAATGTCTTGAGCACAATATATACTTCTCAGCCAAATTTGTACCCGGGATTAATAACGATATTGCGGATGCTCTGTCTCGCTTTCAGATGGAGCGTTTCCGCTCGTTAGCGCCGGAGGCGGAGCAGTCATCGATGCCTTTCCCGGAACACCTCTGGAGTCTTGGGAGCAGGAAGTGTTGAAGGGAGTATTCGGTGCAGTTGCCCCCTCCACTATGAGATCCTACAAGAAAGCGTGGGCTGACTTCCTTAAATTTCGCAGTAGATCATCTAAAGTCAGCCAAAAGGCCATCCCCTCCACGAGGGAGGTCTTACATTATTTGGCATACCTGAAGGAATTGGGCCGGGCACCCAGGACCCTCAATATTCAGTCCGCCGGGATTTCATATTTCTGTAAAAGCTTTTTCGACACTGACCCGTGCGCCAAGTTCATAGTACGGAAGACCCTTGAGGGCTGGCGTCGGGCCCAGCCTTCCTGCTCCGATAAGAGGAGGCCCATAACTTATGATATTTTAGCTCAAATACACGTAAAATTACGCGAAATTTGCTGGTCTAAGTATGAAGCGCGCTTATTTTCAGCTGCCTTTTCCATAGCCTTCTTCGGGGCCCTCCGCGTTGGGGAGGTGGTTTGCGAGGGCGGGGCCGCCCTCGGCTTGAGGGGCATCCACATAAGTGATATAACCCTATCGGCTAGTGAATTGTTAGTCCAGGTGCGCAGCTCCAAGACGGATCAACAGGGTAGGGGGGCCTTACTGCGCTTACCAGCTGCCCAAGGTACTGGGCCCTGCCCGGTTAGGGATACACGCCGTTTCCTATGCTTAAGACCAAGTGGTCAGGGCCCCTTCCTAATCCATGCCGACGGGTCCCCCTTGGCGCGACACCAGTTTACTAGAGTTATGCGCAAAGCTTTGTCTGCCTGCGGCCTGCCCGCGGGGGAATTTGCCGCTCATTCATTCAGGATTGGTGCTGCAACTACTGCAGTGCACCTTGGTCTCTCGCTGGAGAGGATAAAAGAGCTGGGTCGGTGGAAGTCCAATGCATACAGGGCCTACTTAAGAAAGTAAGTTTAGAATGGTGACAAACCTGACCTCGATCTCCTTATTTGTTTCCTTACAGAATCACAAAAGATACACATCTGGTTAGTGGGCCACAGCATTGTACATTGGGCCAATGTTCGAGCCAGGACTACCGGGCTGGGGCCTAACTTAAACTTGCCTGCTTATGTCGAGCTGAAGTGGTTGTCAAGAAGGGGGATGCGCTGGAGCGAATTCAGGCCCCTGGTGATGGCGAGAGCTGCCGTGGACGGCCCCCCAGATGCACTAGTTATCCAGCTGGGGGAGAATGATTTAGCTTATCGCAAGGCGATTGACCTGAGATGGCACATATTTGACGATCTGGCTGAACTGTTGGTGGCTTACCCGAGCATCACAATTTTGTGGTCCTCACTGCTGGAAAGAAGGACTTGGAGGGACTGTGCGAACCCGGCTGGGGTCAATAAAGCTCGAAAGGTTTTAGAGCGGGCAGTGCAGCGTAGAGTGGCGGCTCTGGGCGGGTGCGTCATTGACCACCCAAGCATCCAGCACAGCAACGAGGCCCTCTACAGATGTGATGGCGTGCATCTTTCCAATGAGGGAAATGACTTGTGGTTGGGGGACATTATTGCAGGGATTAGGGATTGGTTGCAGGTTTAAAAGGTATTGGCGGCGAGCTTTGCTCGAGTGGCGGTTAGGCATTGGCAGGGGGAATTGATACGCAAATGAGAGGGGGGGAAGGAAGCGCCATCACCTTCCCCCAAATAAAAGGGGTAGTCCGGTAGAGGACTCCGGGGGGCGTTGCCTTGTCCGAAACCTACGGAGGTAAGGGCCGCCGGCACGCCCCCGAGCGGTGACACCCGTGGGATCCTAGTTGGCGTACTCCATCAGGACCCCCCACGGTTTGTGGACAACCCTCCCGGTCACCATGCCGGGTAGTCGATAGGAGCCAATGCCTAAAGCCAATACCTTTCAATTCTGTAATCAATAAAGTTGTGGCCTTTTTTATGCCCATTAACCGAAAATACTGTGTCCCGTGTCTTCATTTCACAATGGGGGGGGGGAGTATTGCCACGCAAAGCCATTTCTGGCTTCAAGGAGATGGGGTTGCGGGCTTGCTCCACCCCCACTCCCGCGCGGGGGCTGGCTCTTCCCCCGCGCGAGAACAGGGAATCCCCGGGCGTGTCACTGAACCGGCCAGCCTATTGGCTGGCCGGGGAGGCGGGACCTTGCCTATTTAAGGCCAGGCACGCCCGGGGATCGCCCTCTTCCCACCTGGACCCCAGAGAGGTTTTTTCTCCCATCCCACCCACCCGTAGGTTTAGCTAGTCTTGGCCTTGCTATGGACTTCGGTTGGTCGCCGCAAGGGGCCTGGTAGGAATTTTTCCAAGTTGGCCCACTTCGTGCCTTTTGGTTTTTTCGCCTACCTCGTAGCAAACGTCACAACTTCCCCGGTGTTGGCGGTTAGGCATTGGCAGGGGGAATTGATACGCAAATGAGAGGGGGGGGAAGGAAGCGCCATCACCTTCCCCCAAATAAAAGGGGTAGTCCGGTAGAGGACTCCGGGGGGCGTTGCCTTGTCCGAAACCTACGGAGGTAAGGGCCGCCGGCACGCCCCCGAGCGGTGACACCCGTGGGATCCTAGTTGGCGTACTCCATCAGGACCCCCCACGGTTTGTGGACAACCCTCCCGGTCACCATGCCGGGTAGTCGATAGGAGCCAATGCCTAAAGCCAATACCTTTCAATTCTGTAATCAATAAAGTTGTGGCCTTTTTTATGCCCATTAACCGAAAATACTGTGTCCCGTGTCTTCATTTCACAATGGGGGGGGGGAGTATTGCCACGCAACCTCTTAATGCTGGCCACTAAATCTTTTTATTATTCTCATTGGTAAATATTTTAAACCAAAATTTGTTTTCAGCTTAAAAATTAGCAGTTTGTAAATCTGTTCATTTAAACATGGTAGTAAGCGTTGCTCCAGGTGTTCATTTTGTTATTACCCTTTTCTACAGCAGAACGGTCCTATGTTCCCATGTTTTTCTCATCAGGGGGCAGCAGAAGCAACTTCCATTTTATCCCTGTAGTTTTGATGGTGCTATTTAAGTAAATTTCAAATGTGAAATTGCATGTGCTCAGAATATTCCCCCTCCCTCCCTCCTCCTCCTCCTCCTCCTCCTCCTCCTCCAAGTCAAACTCCTTTTGTTTATTTTTTCGCTCTATACCATATCAGGAATGCAAAAGCAGATGTAAAGTATAGAACAGCTGGGAAGGGGAAATGTTAAATGTGTGTGTGCTTCGTATTCATAATCGAATGAATACCTACTGCTGTCTAAAAAGCACAGAGGAAGGTGGGGGCTTAAGACCATAACACAAGGGTCAGATTACCTAGCACTGCTTTTACCTTTCTTATTGCGGTCCCAGAGCAACAGAGCTTTGCATTCAACACAGCACCCCCACCCCGGCCAGTTTTCCCTAGGCACTGCTCTGACTCCCTGAGAAAGTCTTTCTGGGATCTCAAACTGCAGAGTCATCTGCTAACACACAGGCAAGCGGCATGTAGGGAATGTCCTCCCGCGGTGCGCGGGATGGTGGAAGGATGCCTCTGGCCTGGCGCTGCTCCAGTTCCCAGCCTGCTGCTATATTGGCTCCCTGCTCCCGTTGGTTATCTAACAACCCCCCCCCCCCGTCCGCTGCCTCTTCTCCTAAGTGCATACTTTCCTGAGTGCCATCCTTCGATAATAAGAGATTCAGGAAGCAAACCTGAATTGCGCCTCATTAAAATCAGGGGCAACTGCACCAAAACCTTCCCTCATTGGGCTGTGCAGGATAAAGTGTTCAGTTTTTGAACAGAAGGCAGGAGGAAGAACCTCAGCCTAAGCTTTAAGAGAGCCCTGTGTCCTGCACTGCACAGGGGAGGATTTGAAGGGCTGTTCATGCCAAGTTGTGTTTAAAAAAGAAAAATAAGCGAGCATGAGCATTAAAGTTATCCATCAACACTCACTGGACAGCAGATAGGGAGCCAGACATACAGTTCACATTCTCCCTCGCTGTGGTGAGATGTATTTTACGGTCTATTTAAATAAATAGTGATTGTCACTAAATTTGCAGCCATACTTATGCACGTCTTATGAAAATGTGTCCTCTCCTCACCTCTTTTTTTGTGGTTCATTTCCTCTTATTTGATGATGGGTAAGTGGCATGCATAGCTTGCTGCTGCTCCACCGCCTCTTTTATCTCACAGCAAGACCAGATGCCATTTCCCCCCAAAGAAAGCAAAGTCAAAGTCCTCAACAGTTTCTTACCTCAGGCAACTGTGACATCTGTTGTCTCTCACCTACGTTACCGTATTTTTCGCTCTATAGGATGCACTTTTTCCCCTCCAAAAATTAAGAGCGAATATTCCTATAGAGCGAATGCAGGATGCGTGGCTAAGCCCAAAGCCAGAACAGGGAGACGGAGCGCTGCACAGTGCTCCATCTTGCTGTTCTAGCTTGGGGTTAGCTGCGCAAAGCCTCCGCAGGGCAGCAGGGTGCCTTCACCCTGCTGCTCTGCAGAGGCTTCAAAGGCTGCACTCCGGGGGCTTCAGGCAGCTATCCACAAGCCTTCGGAGCACAGCAGGAGTTCCCGCTGCGCTCCAAAGGCTTGTGGATAGCCGTCTGAAGCCTGGAGAGCGAGAGGGGTCGGTGCACACCGATCCCTCTTGCTCTCCAGGCTTCGCTTCGCTGGAGAGGTGCTGCACAGTTTTCCCTCTCTGCGCAGCACCCCTTCAGTGAAGCAGGAGGAGAAATGGAAGGGGCTCCGTTTCTCCTGCCGCTTTGCTGAAGGGGCGCTGAGCAGAGAGGGGGAGAATTCCCCCCCCCCGTTCTCCCCCTGCTATGGTCCAGTGCGTCCTATAGAGTGAAAAATACGGTAATTAAGTGTAGGATTCCCCATCTTCTGTGCTCTTGCAAAAATAAATAAATGAGCCCAGCCAAACTGAGGGGAAAGGGGGCCTCTCCCCTTACTCTGCTGTTGATGTTGGAGGTCAGCCTTCATAGAATCATGGGATGGGGTCATAGAATTGTATAGCTGGAAGGAACACCAAGGGTCATCAAGTCCAACCCCGTGATGCAGGAATCTCAACTAAAGCATCCATGACAGGTAGCCATCCAACCTCTGCTTAAAAACCTCCAGTAGAGAGTTCACCACCCTCCAAGGGAGTTTGTTCCACTGTCAAACAGCTCTTACTATTAGAAAGTTCTTCCTAATGATTAGTCTGACTCTCCTTTCTTGTAACTTGCAGCCATTGGTGCAGGTTACAACCCTCCAGAGCAGGAGAAAACAAACTTTCTTCATCTTCCAATGGAATTTAGAAGACTACATGTGGATTACAGATAATTTAAAAAAAATATCATTCCTCCTTTCTCTCCACAGGCTCTATTCATGAGCAGAACACCACCTCAACTGAGGCTCTGGAAGATATTGAAGACAATGAGAAGCTCATAGAACAGCTCATGTGCATCACCTCAGACAGCTTACCTCAGCTAGAAGTAGAGGAGAAATACGACATAGCCAAGGAGCTAGGCAGTGGCTCCTATGGACATGTTCTGCACATCCAGCATCGTGAGAGAGGTGAGAGTGTGAAAAGGCAAATTCCATGCTAGGGATCATTAGGAAAGTGACTGATAACCAAACAGCCAATACCGTAATGCTGTTACACAGATCTGTAGCATGACCACTTGAAATACAGTGTACTATTCTGTTCATCTCACCTGGGAAAGGTTCAGAAAAGGGTAACCAAAATGATCAAGAGGATGGAACAACTCCCGTATGACGAATGACTATAACATTTGAGTCCTTTTCGTTCAGTGAACAAGCGGGGAAATGATAAGAGGTGTACAGATGTACCTTGGAAATCGAACTGAATCCATTCTGGAAGTCCATTTGATTTCCAAAATGTTTGGAAACCAAAGCGCAGCTTCTGATTGGCTGCAGGAAGCTCCTGCAGCCAATTGGAAGCTGCGGAAGCCCCATCGGACATTCAGGTACCAAAGAACATTCACAAACTGGAACACTCAGTTCCAGGTTTTGCGGTGTTCGGGAGCCAAAACGTCCGAGTACCAAGGCAATTGGCATCCAAAGTACAACTGTATACAGTTCATGCACTGGGTGGAGGAAGGACATTTTTGTCCCTGTCTCATTATGTTGTAACTTGGGGATATCCAATGAAGCTGGGTGTTGGAAGATTCAGGACAGACAAAAGAGAGTTCTCCACACAGCACATAGTTAACTTGTAGAATTCACTTCCACAGAATGTCAAGATGGCCACCAATTTCAATGGCTTTAAAAGAGGATTAGAAAAATTGTTGGAGCAGAAGTTTATCTAGTTTACTAGCCATTTTCTGCCTCCACTGTCTGAGTCAGTATGCCTCTAAATATCAGTTGCTGTGAATCACAAGTGGGAATAATGTTATTGAATGGGCTTCCTATGAGCATCTGGTTGCATCTGTGAGAACAGAGTGCTGAACTCGATGGACCTTTGGACAAATACAGCAGGTTCTTCTGATGTTCATAAGGGCCACGCCAGCCCACAGGAGGCAATGTGCTGTTACAGCTGGGGACCAGAGTACCAAAGTCTGTTAGTGAATATTAGAAGCTAATAAACCGTAGTATTTGGATAATATTTGGGATACAAAGGGGAAATGCAAGCTGCAGAACTGTGCCAGACAAGGAATACATGGGTTAGTTTATGCAAACCATATTGGCTGAACAATGTGGAAAGAAGTACTGAGCCATTAAGGGCCACAGACAATGCAAAAGAACTGTCCTTCTCTTTGCCCCTCACTCCCAGTGAGAATTAGGGGAGGGGTGTAGTATCACAGGAAAATTTGTCCTTTTAGAAAGCTAAAGGTTTGTTGGGAAGGAGTAGGACAGAATTCCATGGGCTGCTATGGAGGAAAGCAGGAACACGATAAGTAAAAGTTCCTGCGGGAAATGGGATGTTAACCAGATTAGAGTGTGGTCTTGTCTTGAGATTGACCCTAGTCTTGAAGAGAACCTACCCTCTAGAACTGCAAACATGCCCTGGGGCTAACGCTTGACTTAAGACCTGCCTGGAGCTGGCTCTGCTGCAGCTCAGCCCAAGCTGCCCCACTGCCCTCTTCTAGTTCACTAAATCCTGTAATTAATTAGCTGTGTCATCCCAGGAGTGTGGGCAGCTGCCAGCCAGCAGGTGCTGTGTTGGCGATGCCAAGTGCCTGCAGCAGTCCAAGTAGCAAGCTAGCCAGCCTCACAGCTGTAAGAATAAGAAGGAAGGAGGTAACCATTTGCACATAAATGTAGAAGAGTATGGCACTGAACAACAGATTCAATCCGAGTCCCAAACCCAGGTTAGGGACAGATTATTTTTTCTGTTACCCAGATGAAAGATCTTCCTCACCATTTGAAACTAACTTAGCAGTGCCCCCTGCTGGGGAGACAATGGTATGCAGCAGTTAATTTCTGAAAACAAGTGTGTTGCCAAAGTTTGAATTGCCCTCCAGAGCTTCTGACCCGAGTGTTCCTTCTCCCAATCCAAGGATGATCAGCTTCTAAGGGCTTACAGGTTAGCCGCTGTGTGAACTGCGTTTTCGAGGTACAATGCCTGGCGCGTGCAGGTATCAAGTACTAAACAGAAGATTTATGTGTGACATGGGCACTACTTTTGGTGCTGTGGCACCCAGGCACCCACTAATGTCCAGCCGCTGACATTTTGTTGTTGTTTGCAGGAACATCAATGGCTCTGAAGCTGATGTCCAAGGAGCGGACAGGGAGGCACGAGTTCCTGCGGGAATACTGCATTGCTCTCTGCCTCTCCTCACACCGCGCCCTTCTCCGAACCACTGGCATTGCTTTTGAGACATCTACACATTATGGCTTTGCACAGGAGCTGGCACCAGCTGGTGACCTTTGTGCCATCCTGAATTCAGGGGTACGAAGTGGGATGGAAACTTTGTGGGGCCTACAAATGGGAGAGTCTCAGCACAGGTGGGAAAGCAGGATTTATTTTGTGTATAGGGAAAGATTAAACATGCAAGCAATTGTAATCTAAAACTCAGAGTGAGCCTGCAGTGTAGCTCCAGCTTCCTCCTGGCTCTAATATGAATGGCTGAAACACACCCTAGCACATTGTTGTCAAAACTTGGATCTCCAGCTGTTTTCACCATCCCTGACCACTGGTCCTGTTAGCTAGGGAGACACAAGTTTGGGAAACATTGCAGCCTAGCATATTAATTAAATGCTGGTTCAACTGGCCACCTTTTTGTTCTTTAAGTGCCACAGTACCTTTCCCCATTTTTATGTTTATCCTTTGCCTTCAGTGCTCCAGTGTTAAGCAGCTGATGATAATATAGCAAAACTGTTCTAAGGATTGGGGGGGGGGAGGTGTCTAGGTGACATCATAGGTACCACTAGCCAGGCAATTACATCTACAGTTAGCTTCTTTCAATGAAAGGTCCATTTGCACTTGACTCAACGACGGTGCTTCCAAACTGGTCCCATTCCTCTGAAAGATGGAGGCTGGAGGGTAATCCTTTTCAAGAGGTACTGCTCATCTTTACCCCCTGCTCTCTTTTCTCTTTCTCAACAGGAGGGCCTTCCTGAGGTACAGGTGAAGCGGTGTGCAGCCCAACTGGCCGAGGCGTTGGATTTCATGCACGGCAAAGGCTTGGTGCACCGGGACATAAAGCTGGACAATGTGATGCTTTTTGACAAAGAGTGTCGTCAGGTGAAACTGGGAGACTTCGGCCTCACACGAGTGGAAGGCACACAAGTGGCTGCTATGTCTGGCACTCTGCCCTACTCCCCACCTGAATTGTGCCTTTTGGAAGGCACCGAGACTTTGGCTCTAGACCCCAGTCTAGATGTCTGGGCCTTTGGCGTGCTACTGTTCTGTATTTGTACAGGTTGCTTCCCTTGGGATGTGGCCATGAGCCCTGACCCTCAGTTTGAGGAATTTGGCATCTGGCAGAACCGCACGGTGCCAGGGGAGGCTCCGGCCCTGTGGAGAGGCTTTACCACCCATCTCTTGGGTCTGTTCCGCCGCCTAATGGCCATTGACCCTAACCGCCGCAGTCCTGCTGTTGAAGTGCACAAGTACTTAGCTCTGCCTTGGCGGGTGGACAGCTGTGGAGGGACACAGAGTCCTCAAGATGAACCTCTGAATACAATGGATTCAGGTGCCTTCCTCAGTGACCCTATTGGGGGCAATACTAACCTGGGCAATAGATCTCAGGAGAATTGTCCAGGGGAAATACTGCCTGAGCTAATTCTCTGTGAGAAAACCCACACCATTCAGAATGGTCATAGCCCCGGAAGCAATCCCAGTCCACAGGAAGCCTCATGGCTAACTGAGCCTGGGCTCCAGCCCTGATTTTAGATAATCCTCTTCCATGAACATGCTGAAATGAGTTGAAAGACCCAAGTAAGGGAAATAAGACTTAGCAGTAGTTTGTTCAGTATAATGCCATCTCTGCTATTGGTCAGGTTGGATAGAACTAGCTAGTCAGTAATGGGTGATCTACTCACTGCCAGAGAGATAGTGTGTAGTTGGGTAGCAATGGTATCAGCAGAACAACCTTTATTTCAATAGCAGGAACATCACTAGAGAAGAGAACAGTTGCTTCCTCTTTAGCTGGATTAGCTGGAGATGCCTTCCTTTGTTCACTTACTTTTTGTGGAGCATCTAGGCAACGTCATTATTAAGGTGTTGCAGTCCAAAATTTTCTGTATCATCTCACCATGATATTTTTAAGACAATTATGACAATTTTAAAGAAATAAAATATGATCGCTGGACCAGCCTGCCCATGAGGAACAGGCAGAGTTCTGTTCCAGCTTCTCACAGCTCCTGTACCTTTAAAACAGGGATGGCTAACTCACAGGCCGGATCAGGACCACCAGGCCTTCAAGTCCACAACCTGATTTGGAAATCTCGCCTGCTCTTTAAGGAGCAGATGGGGCACTTAAATCTCCAGATTGAGGCATAAAATTCCTCTTCCTTCTCTTTATATCCACCTATGGAGAGATAAAAGATCCCTCTGGCATCCCTTTAGAAGGGATATCTGGAGAGCAGTCATAGGAATCATTTCTCCCTGATCTTAATGCTCAACACCACAGTGCTGAGACTGGAGATTATCCCTCTACCTGATATTTAAGAGTAAAAGGCAACATGCCCACCCCTCAGTCCAGTCCTAGGGTGGGGAAATGCTGAGTTTTAATCTTAAAGAGCAAGCAGAAGGCTCTGGAGATTATCCCTCTACCTGATATTTAAGAGTAAAAGGCAACATGCCCACCCCTCAGTCCAGTCCTAGGGTGGGGAAATGCTGAGTTTTAATCTTAAAGAGCAAGCAGAAGGCTCATATCCAGCCTTAGCACTGTGATGGCTAGCATTAAGATCAGAGAGAAGTATAGGATAGGTTTTAGTGGGTAGGAGAGGATATATTAATTGCACTTTATCCCTCTAGGCTATGTGTATGGGGTGAACAGAGTTTTAAAATCCCACTCCAAACTGAACAATTAAAAGAATAGGAATTAGACTGTAAAACCTTATTTTTAGCAAGTCCAGCTATGAAGTAAGTTGGCTCTCCTTTCTTACCCTGCTCAATAAAGATTGGGCAACAACTCGGAAAGTAAGTTAAAAACTATAGCTTGTTTACTTATAATCTAGCATTGGTTCAAGCAATGGTAGCAATAAAAACTATGCAAGCAAAATACATTTGTAGTATAAACATCTTCAGTTATGCACCTAAAGCTGGAGTAAGTAGAGGCATATCTGCATCCATGGCTGTCAAAGGGAGAGAGAGGAACAGGAAGTACTGCATGCTCCTTCCTCTCCAGGAGGGGGGGGGAATGACATAACACAGAGCCCTCGCTGCCAATTTTAATTTGGTGGTCTGAGTATCTATCAGCAATACAGCTCTGTGGACATAGCCCCTTCTCATGCTAACTCAGCAAGAATATGTGTTTATTAGGTTTTGCTGCTATCTCCCACAAGATTCCCATGGCTGCTATTTAGATCTCCAGCACTAGAGTAGTGTGGATGGAAATGCTGTCCTTAACTTCACATAGTCCAAAAACAGCTGTAGGTTCTTCTTTGTCAAGAGGATCTTTAAAGCAGTGTCAGTGAACAGCTTGGCTTTTTTACTTATGGCAGACTAAACTGAAGGCTACAGGGAGATGAAACATATCCCTATAAATTTAAGGCTTAAAGTTTCAGCAGTTCCTCTTTTCAGATCTTGTTTTGCCCCCGATTAGGGGATTGGTGCTAAATAACCTATTAATTGCCTCTTTAATTTACCATTCAGAATTACCCAAATGTCAGTTTCTGTTATTGCTTTAATTACTAGTTTCCTTCTGTTATATTTATTCCCACTCTCCAAATAGTGCTGTTTCACCAGTAAAGAAAAGAAAAGAGATCAGTAATCAAAACATCTTTCCTCAGAAACAGAAATTGTCAGTGGAGCAATTCTGAGAGACTATTCACGGGGTGATCATTCATCTCCCAGGTGCAATTAATAGGAAGCAATTGAACAAGCTGAACTGCAAGTAACAAACTTTTAACTGAATGGGACTTTCTTGGGGGTAAATATTATATGAGGATCTTGGCCACAAAGGAAGGGTGTTGCTGCATGATATAGTGCTATATTAATATGCTGGAAACTCCATTTTAATTACCCTTTCAACTATTTAGAGAAAAAGCAATACGTCAGCTGTACCAAAGGACTTTAAAAGCAAAGAAACCAGAATGCTTTATGTTTCCAGCAGACCAAGACCTGAGAGTAAATATATGGATTTTTAAAATATGGTGAATGCAGGAAAAAAACGGTTTGGCTTGTTAAAATAATGAATTATACAGGATACTATATGTATATTTATTGTACTGTATGGTTGATGAAATTTCTGTAATAAAATTGTTGCCAAGAAAGAATGCTTAATTCTATGATGCTTCTGCACACTCAAGTGTAATGCAGTGTTTGTGTAGGTTAGACCTCAGAGTTTGTGTACATTACACACAAGCAGGAAAATATTTGACAATAATGCTATCCATGATATAACATTCTTTCATTTACATAGAAATAGGACACATCCGAGTAAACAAAAACGTTATGTGGGAACAAGATTTAGCAGTGTTTGTGTCTGTATGTGAACTCTCTTGGTTTCTCTGGTCAAGACTCTATTAAGCTTGCCTACATCTTTTCACAACTAATTATTTTGCAAGATAAGAAATAAATCTCATTGGGCAGAAGTTTGTTGGATGCTCACTGCATAGCCAAGTTGGACAACACAGAATGCTTAAAGCTTTGGTTCCTCCCCACCACAGTGTTGCTTCAGTATCTTCCTCAACCTATCCCAAGAGGCAGCCTGGGCAGCTGGCTCCTGAGGCCAGTCTAGATACGCCTTCCTCTTCACCAGCTTTGCCAGACAATGATAGGCTGAGAGACGGTATCTGGAGATGTGCTCCATGAACAACAGGATCAACGTATCCTCTTGCTCAGCCACAAGACGGTATGTGGCCAGGGTCATCTCCAGAGAACACCAGGAGCTGTTGAGGGCGTGGTGGCTGATAACACAGATGGTCTTGTAGCTGCTGTAAAGACTCTCCATGATATTGTCCACAATGGCCTTGCCCACCACAAAGTCCCGGTTGCGGAGACAGAGCTTCAGGAAGGGGGGTCACTTCTGCTCCAGATGGGGCACCAAGTGCTGTAACACCCACTCCTGGTCCTGACTGCTGTAGGACACAAAAGCATCATACTCAAACCTCTGGCCTATTCTGTTATTCAACAGTCCATGCCACCATGCTCTCAGGATGTAGATCAGGAAAAGAAGCTCTGAGCCGCAAGTGGCTTTCAGGATAGGGAGTGAAATAAGGAGGAACAGCACCGAGGAGGTTGAAACAAAAAGGAGGAAGCCAACATCCTGACTACAGTTCTGCTCTATGAAAGACAGATAGTTGCCTTTCTTTTCTCTCCTTTGGACATCCAGACAGTCTGCATGCTCCAGCCCAAATACATAAATCTCTTTCCTTCTGATGGCCCAGTCAATGAGCCAGGCACTTGAGCAGTCACACCTGAAGGTGACACTGGAAAAATGCAAGTAGCGGAGAGGCGTTTGTCCCAGTATTTGATCCTGAATGTCACTGTCAAGTTCCAGGAAAGCCTCCTTCTCTAGCACGAGTTGCTTGAGTTTGCACTTTCTTCTGAAGAACTTTGCTGAGATGTACCTGATGTTGCTGTTCACCATTCTCAGGGCCTCCACCTGGGGCAGATCCATGAAGAGGGACTGCATCTCTGGCGCAGAGGAACCGTAAGGTGCTTCAGGCAGGTTGTGCACCTCAAGCAGTTGCAGCTTGGACAGATGAGACATGTTGAAATTCCATTCAGCAGATCTTGCTTCTAAATTATACTTGTAAACAAGCTGCTCCAGCACAGGAAAAAGCAGATGGAGGGGCTTAGAAGAATCACATTCCAAAGCTGGCTCCCAATGCATCAATCGCACATTGGGGAAAAATGTGTTATGAGACAAGTTGTAAAATTCAAGCAGCCACTTAGAGTCATATTCTGCACTGAAGCAAAGTCAGACTGTGGCGGATTGTATAAGGCAATTGATGAAAAATTTAGCAATACAAGACTTTCTACATTTTTCGCTGAGAATCTCAGGGTTTCTTCCCCTTCCTGAAAATATGGAAAGCCTATTTGGAGTTCTCTCAAAAAAGCCAAACCCTGGAATGAATCGCTTTCAAACTGTGTGATGGGATTGCCACCCAAGTCTAAGGATACCAGACTGGACAGTTTATAGAAAGAGGCATTTGCAAGGTTGCGTAATCGATTGTTTCTCAGATTTAAAACCTTAAGTTGGCCAAGTCTAGAGAAGGCAGATACTGGAATGTTCTCAAACCCACAGTCATTGAGAGTGTCTCTAAGTATGGCAGGCAGGAGAATACAGTAGATTGGGGACTTTTAAATCTGTTGCCAGAGAAATCAAGAATCCTCAGCCGGGAGTTAAAGTTCATCTTCTCATACTCCAGTGGGCAAAGGTTCCAGTAAAGATTATTTCCAGAAAGATCTAACAGCTGGAGATAGAAGAGCTTATACAGAAGCAAGGGATCTACTTGCTCCATTTTATTATCCTCAAGTACCAAATTCTCCACAGAGTAGCAGCCAGGAAGCTCTTCACTGTTGAAGTTTTTGTAGTAATTCAATGAAAATGACAGAGATCGGAGGGAGAAACGGGAGGCCAGAGCACAGACCTGAAAAGTCTGGTTCTCATGCATGTGGTGTGTCTTCTCCAACGAAAGTGCATCAAGTTCTTTTATTTCTAAGGATAGAAGCTCACTGAGTGCCAGAGGGAAATGGCTCAGCACCAGGGACTGAAGTGAGCTTTTGTTCTGAGAATAAAGACCCGTTCTTTCCTGTGATTGAGAAGATGGGACCCTAGAGCTTGAGAAGTTAGGATGTTGCCTCAGATACAAAGAGTGGGGAAACCTCCCTATTTCACAGTTATCTACAGACACGTGAGGCACTGACTGCAAAGATGGGAAAATGCTGAACAGCTCTGAAAATTGGTCTAAGCAGCATCCAGAAATGGAAAGCGATTTTAAGTGACTTGGAAGATTTATCCCTCGCTGTCCTGTGAGATAGATGCCCTTCATGTTCAAAGTCTGCAGTTGCTCTGATTGGTGGAAGGCTTGAGTTGGGATGGAGCTGTTGCTGCAGCCTGTATCCGAGTGGTGGATTGATAAGTATTGTAGCTTGTCCAGGACCAGGAAAGCCCTGGGTGAGATAACAGGTGCCTTCAAGTTGATGCTCAGGTTATTAAGTTCTGGAAAAGATGAGAAAGCTCGTTCATAAATGACAACACTCCCGGAGAGACAAAGGGCACTCACCAGCTCAGGAACAGTAGCCAGATCTTCTTGCAAGGGAGGTGACATTGCTACAGAATGCAACCAGACCCGCATCTGAAGCAGAGAGACAGAGGGATAGGGGTTCAGATGTGTATGGTCGTAGCCAGCCCTCAGTGATCTGACATTTGCTGGTGAGCGTCGCCTTGCAGAGGTGGGCTCAAAAACAGGAAGAGCAGGAAGATGCTGGCCACTCTTCTTGCTTCCAATTTATTCCAGCAGCTCCTCTGAAAAGGGCTTCCATCTCTCTGAAAGATATTTGGGAATCATACATTGTCCATCTAGTGATCACTGTTTGGTTTTTTTAAAGAGGTACTTGCGGTGATCAAAACTGCCTACTGTTTGACATGCAGACACTGGTACCTGGTATTCTGCAATTCGCATTGGGGAATGCAGGGAATCTTTTCACAGAGGCACACTTTTTATACACATCTCTAATGTAATGTCAGCAACATTAAAAATCTTGACACTTGTTTAAAGCCTATTTAGTTATCATGATAATTCCCACAATGAACTCTGGTACTGAATTTTTGAATGAATGCTAAGTGAAGGCTTTGCTAAAGCTTCTGCATCTCTTCAAAGAAGAAATACAGTTCCCAGAATCTCTTTGCTAGGGCAGGTAAGTGCCTGAAACTATTTTATATGTGGAGTGTTGTCACACTCTTATCAGTTGGTCTACTCACTTCACTTTATTCTGAAGCCTTTTAAGAGTCTTGAATTAATATGTATACATTTGGATTAATATTAGAGATCAGGTGCATACAAATTCACTCATGTATCAAAAAGCATGGGAATTTGAGATTAAGGTGCCCATCTTATGTAACATGAAAACATTAAATATGTACCACAGTTTTATATATTGTACTTGTTACAACTTGGCTCCATGAAAACAACCTTTACCTTGGTCTTTCCACCCCAATTTTCTTTCTTTAAAGTTTGGGGAATAACTGACCTTGTACTGTTGTTGTTTAGTCATTTAGTCGTGTCCGACTCTTCATGACCCCATGGACCCGAGCACCCCAGACCTTGTATTAGTATCCCTTAATTATTGAGGGAAGCCGTTTTGCCCTTGCTCGTGAAGTTTCCTCAGTACCTGGTGGCTGTTGCTTCTAGCAACAGACATCTCAATACATCTTTAATTCTGCCCTGAGTTATTTGTATAGGTGGATAAATGGACAGGTTCTGCTGTACAGCTTCATGTAAAGTTATGCACAGAAAGACAACTTCCTCACACAATTCAGGACATCTTTGTTGATGTCTATAAGGCAGCACTGTGTTTACCCCATGTGGCATGAATGTCAAGACTTTCTTTCCTGATGGCCCATATTTAAAGTCTAAGACCAGCATTAAAACACCCACCCACCACAGCTATATAGAGTTCATTAGGTAGTAGAAAAACACTGGTACAGCCTTATAAAATATATGCTTTCTATCTTATACACAAATTTGGTCCTGCATGTATGAAAAAGCAATGTAACCCTAAATAGTTAAAAGCAAGTGAATATATTAGAATGACAGTGTAGGGCACTGTTGATCATTGCTCAACTCCCATTAGCCTCAGATAGCATGGCCAATGGTCAGGGATAGGATCTGTACTCCAACAATATCTGGAGGGCCACAGCTTCCCTATCCCTGGTTTGCAGGAACTCTCTTTGTATGTGAAGGCGCACAAAATGTCAGTTGTATGAACCATGGGAGTGTGGCTGTGCTCGGCCTACTCCCACATTGTGTCCTGGGCTGACCCATCTTCAAGGCCGTCTTTAGCATATGTGCCACCGCGGTGCACAGATCCGCTCAGCGCCCCCAAATTTAGTTAATTTTGCGTGCACAGCACAGTTGAGAATGACAAGCGCTATCATTGAGTCTGACAAGCACGCCGTTGTGAATGACAAGCGACAACCACTTCAGTTTTTCACCCAAACCCACCAAATTATCACCACTTTGTCAATGAGTTGCACCTACCAAATGCATAAACAGTACTGAAGAGGGGCAGGGCTGTCTTTACCCAGGGGTGCAATGGGTGCGGGGCACCTGGGTGCCGAATTCAGGGGGGCACCAGGCACATGCCGCTGAAGCCACCTAAGCTCTTAACTATCTACCTGTTATGAAATAATAAAGAATTTTAATGAAGCTAGAAAAACAGAATACATATATTTCTAGGCATTACCGAAATGTATACCTACTGTTTCACTAAAGGACGTTTGACTTTGTGCGCTCATTTACCAAAGATGCGCCACGCCAGTCATTTACAAATATACACAGGGATATGGGGAGGGGGAGACCAAAGAGGTGATTTGCACATCAGTTCCCCAGAGACAAGCAATATGCAACCAGCCTTGACTGCTCCTCTTAACCAAATAGGAAAGGTATTCGTGGTTGCTTAATTAGTGTCATTGTTTCTTAATCTGCCACACCTACATAAATAGATTATCAACTGGCTATCAGGTCCCATTAAGCCAATAACATACTATAACAGGAGTGAGGAACTTCAGGTCCAGTGGCTGAACATGAGCCTCCAGTCCTCCCTATCTGGTACTTAAAACTCTCTCCAGGCCATACCCTTCATTGGCTCTGTTTCACAACGCTTTTGCCTGGCTAGGATTGTTCTTGAGTTCTGATAAAAGCCATTTACCTGAATCAAAGGTGAGTGGTGGTTGCAGCCTCTTTGTAGCAGCTGGCCATTGGGTCCTCCTCTGCTCAGCTGCTATGAATGGCAGTATAGCTCACCAACAACAAATGTGAACTGCCCAATCAGGAGTAGGTTGGGGGGCAGTGCCTGGGCAGTGGAACAGAGTGTGGAAGTCTTCATTCTGGTCCACCCCCTGGAAATTTAAGCCGACTTCACCCAAGTATGGTACACTGTCTTGTCCTATTTGTTTAAATGTATTGTTGCCTTCACTCACATTCAGTGGGGGGTGCTGTGAGTGGGTCTGCAATGCCTCTTGCTTGTCTGGATGAAGGATAGAGCTGTTGGCAGGTGTGTGTGTGTGTTAAACTAGCCTACTGTACAAAGGTTAAAATTTACATTAGTTGCCCCACCCATCACTGGTCCTTAGAAGGTTGCCCAGAATGAAACATCCCCCACTCAAGTGCTAAACTATTAAATTTCAAACTGTGTTCAAAAGAACAGAGACCTCCTGGGCTTCTTTGAAAGCTGATTAGATTCCCAATGGAATCTAATGGTAGACAAGCTTTCATAGAGGAAAGATGACTAATGATGATGGTGGTGGTGATGATGATGCTGAACAAAGTGAACTCAAACTGTTTGTTTTTCTTTGCCAGGTTACTTGGCACCTCTAAGGTGATCCAAACTCTTCAGCTGTGGAAAGGAGGCCAATGCAACAGAGAGGAACAATGCTGGCCATCTTGATGCTTTTTTCCTTGGGACAACCTTTCTCTCTTGCTTTGATGAACCTAAAATGCTATTGAAGGGTCACTGATGCCTTATGTGGTGCATCACTTTCCCAGCTGCTCTCCACCTAATAGCACCAGGCTGATAGTGAACTGCCAGAATGTATGTTCCTTGCCAGAAGACATCATCACCGTCCCCAAGGAGGTTGAAGCACTCTGTCTCTCAGGGGACATTAAAGTCTTGGAAGCTCAAACCTTCCAAGCTTTTCCAGAACTCCACTATCTGAGACTCATGATAAAGAAGGATGTTGTTATCTCACCCAGGGCTTTCATAGACTTGAATAAATTGCAGTACCTTTTCATCGTATTCCAAAATCTTCAGTCTTGTTCCAAACTCATCGACATTTGTGAAACCTTCTTCCCTATGCCCTCCATTCAAACTCTGGTCCTAAGTGATGTCAGTCCCACAGGAGGAGAGATAACATTGTCTCATCAACTCCAACTGCTCTCTGTTTCTAGATGCAGCTTGAAACACGTTTTGGAGCTGTTCCACTTCTTCCTCTCATTGAAGTCATCACCTCAAGGGTCTGTAAATCAACTCATGCCAGATTCTTTTTCTTCCTCTTTGTCTCAAAAGCAGCATCCTAGCAGCTTGGCTCCTGCTGTCCCTAACTCATGGTCTCAGAAAGAGGGAAAGAGTCCTGAAGGCCAAAACAGATGTTTTCTCCAGAACCTAAGATGGAGCTTTCCCCCTCTGACTCTGGGTGAGATCCTAATATTAGCATTAGAAATAGAAAAACTTGACTCCCTTTCACTGGAAAACACCAACCCAAGGTTCAAGAGCCAGACCTTCCCAGTCTGTGATTTGGCTTCCCGTTTCTCCCTCTGTTCTCTGTCACTGTCCCGGATATTTTTCAAAACCTTTGATGCTGTAAAGTATGATGCCTGTCGCTCTCTGGAGAAATTAGCACTTGTGCGGAACCAACTAGAATATGTAGATTCTTTGATTCTATACAAAATGCCCCAGCTCCAGCTTTTAGATCTTTCTCTAAATAACCTCCACTGGGGCCTGTGCCCACCAGTGTATAAGAGGATGAATTTCACCTCTAAGCTGCAGATTATGAATTTCTCAGGAAATAATGTCAGCAACCTCCAAGCCTATGCCTTTTCCTGCCTGCCATATTTACAGGAGCTCTTACTCTATGCCAGCAATATTGAAAGGATAGATTCAATGGCATTTTATGGACTCCATCAACTTAAGGTACTCAATCTGGAAAACAACTACCGGTACATTATTCATTTGACAAATCATTCCTTTTCTTCCCTCTCCAGGTTGGCCTTCTTGAACCTAAGGCATAACCCAATTGAAGTGCTGACAACATACTTCTTTCAAGGTCTAAATATGGTGAGAGAACTACAATTTGGTTTTATAAATTATGGTGACCTGAATGTGGGCTTTTCAATCCCTGGCTTTGAAAATCTTGAACTTCTATCCAAATCCAGAGTTAGATTTAGAAGACAAAGCATGGAGATGTTTTCCACTTTGGAGAAATTAACACTCAAGTGTAATCAGCTTGAAGTGGATTCATGCAAATCGCCCTCTTTATTTGTCAGGATTCATTTTTTCCTGTAATACCTCTAGGCCTTTTTTCCATGATTTCCCTCTCCTAGAAAAACTTCACCATAGTGTTATCGTACAGGGTTCTTACAGGGGACACTTCAACTTTTCCCATTTATCAAACCTAAGGGTCTTGGTGGTTTTTAACCTTGCAGATGCAATTAAAGATATTCCTAAAGCTGATGCCCAGTATCTCTTCCAGAACCTCACTCACCTGGAGGTATTGCACTTGATGGAATCGGGCCTGGAATATGTATCCCCTGTTTTATTCCGGGACATGAAGAGTTTGCAGCTTCTTGTGTTGCAAAGTGAATTAATCCTTACCCTAGATGCTAGCTTTCAGGATCAAATGGGGCAACTAAGGTACTTTTACCTGAACACAGGCAACTTTGGGTGCTACTGCTCCAATGCCTGGTTTGTCAGCTGGGCATCAGGAAAGAAAGACCTTTTTGTATCTATTGTACACCCACTGAGGTGTCAGCAACTGACAACGGCATTGAAATCTCAGAAGTTCTTGCAATTTGTTGAGCACAATTGCATCCTGAAGATAGACTTCATTCTCTTTATGGTCACTTCCTCTCTGATCCTCTTCCTCATGTCATTCCTATTGATTCATGTCACCTGTGTTTCAGAGCTCTTCTTCCTCATCTACATACTACGAGGCTGGTGGCATAGACTGTGTGGTGAAATAGGGAAAGGCAAGAGGTTTGAATATGATGCCTTCGTGTCTTACTGCAGGCAGGACCAGAATTGGGTCCTTCAGAACCTGGTACCCAACCTAGAGCGCAATGGTCCTCCCTTCCTGAAGCTCTGTCTACACAGTAGGGACTTTGTGGTGGGCAAGGCTATTGTGGACAATATTATGGACAACCTCTACAGAAGCCGGAAGGCCATCTGTGTGATCAGCCCACACTCCCTGTGCAACCATTGGTGTTCTCTGGAGTTGAGCCTGGCTACGTACCGACTCTTGGCAGAACCAGATGACACACTGATCCTGGTGTTCTTGGAATGCAGGTCCAGGTATCAGCTTTCATCTTACCATCGGTTGGCCAAGCTGGTAAAGAAGAAGACCTACATAGACTGGCCTGAGAAGCCAACAGCTCAGCTTGTCTTTTGGGATAGGCTGAGGAAAAGTCTTAAGCAGCCCTGTGGTGATGAAGAGGGGGCAATCTGAAGAAAGTGCTACTTTAAATCTCTGAACTGTAGTTATAACTGCCAAATCTGCAAGATTAGGACATTTATTCTATTCAGGATGGTCTGTCACCCCCCCCCCGAAATAGCTTCAAAGTATTTTCTATATAATGTTTGCTCCATATTTGTTTCCAATATTTCAAATGAAGATATACCATAGTTGGGATAATGTCATGATTACTTAATAATACTTCCCCTACCCCTTTCTTTCCTGATGTCTTTTAGCTCTTCTTCTCTGAAAAAAAAAGGTAGTTGAAACTTTGCTTACTATTTTTTTTTAAAAAAAGGATTAAAAAATCTTAGATTTTGAAACAGAATACTGAACTTGGGTAGAATCTATAACAAGATCAGGCGAAGCAAAGCTAAGGGGCAGTTACAATGATCATAGTAAAGTGGTAAAGCTTGGCTTGGATGAGGTCTCTTCAGAGGGACCAATGAGCCTTTCTCCTATACGAAGTACCCTAGGGAATCAGTTATTTGTACTGGAGATAACCCTGAAGAAAATTAATTTCTTAAACAGTGTCATGCACTTGTCATCTCTGAAAACACACAACCACAGCTGTTTCCCCTCTCCCAGCCAGTGTTCCAGAAGTGCACCTCACAAACACAGATCTAGAGAACCTTGTAAAAATAAAAGCAGAAAGGAAAAGAGAAATCTTCCACTTCCAGACCTCTTCTACTGTAACCCTTCATGTGAGTTGCTTAATGTGGACAACAAAATCTGAAGTGACACACTCACTGCTTTGTTTCCTGGAGATATGGGAGTCTTACCTCACATATGAGAAGGCCTACTGCCATCTTCTGGCACAGAATAGTATAAAGTCTTTATTAGCAAAGAGTGGGCAAGAGGAATGTTTGTCTTGCACAGTGCAACTCTTAAATTCTTTGGTTCATAGTGAACACTTGGTAATCTCCCCAGGCCTTGTCTGAAGTTGTGCTATGCCAAAATCTCCCCTCCATTTTCCCCTCCCACCTCCTGGGAAAGAAGTTTCCATTTCTGTCCCTTTGCCAGGGCACCTTTGGATTTGGGTGGGTGTGGGGTTTTGAGCTTATCATCTCAACTAAAGGTGGTGAGAGTGGGGGCATCTTTCCAGTCAGTATTTCTTCACCATTCTGCGACCTCCCTGGTGATCTCTGCTTCCTGACCTGGAAAAGACTCACAAGAGGAGTTACCTCATGTCTTCCTCCAGGCTTTAACTGTAGCATGGGAACCTGGGAAGGATGCAGAATGCAGTGCACTGGTGATATGATTTGTGGAAGGAAAGAAAGGACTCCTTGGTGTTACACGAAGTTTTATAATGATTTGGGGTGGGGTTGCCCCTCCAGCACGCAGTGTGTACCCCCCCCCTTTGTTCACAAACAATGTCTCCTCAAAGCACCACATAATACACGACCAACGTTGTTCTGCTCTGGGAAAAGATGGCTACCAAAGGGGGGACTTGGGAAACTGGTAAACAACAACCATAATTCCTGAAACCTGGGATCAGGTACACAGCAGCCTCTTGCATAAGAGATAATCACTGGCATCCTGGCAAATGGGTGCCAGACAGGTAGTCATCCTGTGGACAACAGCAACCCATCCAGGAATGGATTAGATCAGGGGTCAGCAAACCTTTTCAGCAGGGGGCTGGTCCACTGTCCCTCAGACCTTGTGGGGGGCTGGACTATATTTTGAAAAAAAATAAACATGAATGAATTCCTATGCCCCACAAATAACCCAGAAATGCATTTTAAATAAAAGCACACATTCTACTCATGTAAAAACACGCTGATTCCCAGACCATCTGCAGGGCGGATTTAGAAGGCGATTGGGCCGGATCCGGTCCCCGGGCCTTAGTTTGCCTACCCATGGATTAGGTTCTTGATCAGGACAAAGAGCTGTGATTAACTTGGTTGGGAAAACCAGGAACTTGTAAATATTTCTTTTGTCTTACTTGATGGGTATGAGGTGGAGGTCAAGGGAAAGATGGGGGCAAACCTGATACTCAGGTTTCTGTCACCAGACTCTCCCAATTTGTGATGTATTTGTGATGTATGTACAATGTAATTTTAGGGGTGTTGTGGGTATCTTTGTAAAACTGGGATTCGGGTAGGTAGCAGTGTTGGTCTGATGCAGTTGAAATAAATTAAAAATTTTTTTAAATGTCCAGTAGCACCTTAGAGACCGACTAAGTTTGTTCTGGGTACAAGCTTCCATGTGCATGCACATATCTTCAGATACCGTATCTGAAGAATTGTGTATGCACATGAAAGCTTATACAGTGGTACTTCTGTTTACAAACTTAATTCGTTCCGGAGGTCCGTTCTTAACCTGAAACTGTTCTTAACCTGAGTTACCACTTTAGCTAATGGGGCCTCCCACTGCCGCCGTGCCGCTGCTGCACGATTTCCGTTCTCATCCTGGGGCAAAGTTCTTAACCCGAGGTACTACTTCCAGGTTAGCGAAGTCTGTAACCCGAAGTGTTTGTAACCCGAGGTGTTTGTAACCCGAGGTACTACTGTACCCAAACAAACTTAGTTGGTCATTATGGTGCTACTGGACAATTTTTTAATTTTTTAATTTATTTTGATAAAAGTGTACCCAGTGTACCCAGAACAAACTTAGTTGGTCTCTATGGTGCTACTGGACAATTTTTTAATTTATTTTGATAAAAGTGGGTGCCATCTTTTGTTCTGGGCTTTTTCCTGCTTTACCCATGTGGCGCCCATGTGGGTGGAAGTCCTGTTGCAACAGTCCTTTAAAATAAAGACCAGGCCTACTGGCTGCTGTTTTGCTCCCATATTCCTGGCTGGTGTCTTTGCTTGGCAATCCAAGTGAGCCCAAGGATTTCCCTACAACATTGGCCACCTCAAAAGTAAGGGTAGGCATGGCAGAAACAACAACAACCCAGCTCTCTACCCACGAGAATTTGACTAAAGTTTCTTTTCCCCTTTGAAAAGTTTCTGTTCTCATTGATCAGTGGAGAATGGTATAAAATAAACCACACACTACTGCAGGAGAATGGTTTGGCACAGAACTAGTTTGAATGGTAGGCTGGAATAATCCCAGTGCAGTTCTGTCAGGTGGGCTGTGCCCCCACAAAGACATACATGTTGATGTAGATCATGGATTCCATGTGTGTGTTAGTGTCCCTTCACATATGGGCACCTTCCATTTTATGCCTCTTGGTGTTTCCCATCCACACTAGTGGGTGGTGCTTGATGGGATATATTAATCCTGAATGTTGTTGCCTCCTGCCCTCGGTTAGTACTTTCCCACCCAAAGTCCCAGAAACCTGAGGCTAGTTGTGGGCATTTGTTTAGCTGGGTGCATGGCTTTAATTTTTAAAAAGGAAAAAATACAAAGTTTTACAATATACCACATTTACATAAAACCACAGTAAAAAAGAAAAGAAAAAGAAATATGTGCATTGCTCAAGGCCAGGCAACCATTTGGAGTAGCTGGCATGAAAAGCTGTCGTTTCCTTTTCCTCCCCCTTTCTTTTCTCACCTCAACCTGCTGGTGTCTTTGTTTGACAATACAAGCCATCCCAGTTTCTGATTTGATCCTGGAATTTTCTGCTTTTCCTTAGGATACCCCTATTTTCATCAGAGAAATGTGGGAGGGTATGGAGTTATGTGACCCTGGAGCCAAGGAGATATGCAACTATCAACTATCTGCCAAATCTTTAGAAGACATCTGAAGGCAGCCCTGTATAGGGAAGATTTTTTAAAATTTTTAATGTTTTATCATGTTTTCATATATGTTGGAAACCACCCAGAGTCGATGGGGCAACCCAGTCAGAAGGGCAGGCTACTACTACTACTAAGATGATGATGATGATGGTGATGATGATGATGGAAAAAGATGTCCCTATTTTCATCAGAGAAATGTTGGAGGATATGTGTTCACCACTTTAGAACATCTGTAACACCAAAGTTACAGAAAGAGAGAACTGTTGTTCTGGAAAGAGTAAGCTTATTTAATAATGACTAGTAAAGGCCCTTCAGTATAAGGCTAGTCAAGTCTTTGAGGGCTTCTCCAACAAGGAAGGCAAGGAGGTGTGTGTACATGGCACCATCTAGTAGAAGACCATTCCCACTAAGAGGGGCGCTTGGATGCACAGGGGTGTTCATTCCCACTGTTAATGGTCGGTGTGGCTTTGGATGCTGATAGCCTGGGAGTAAAGCCAAAAGATTCCGGAGCCATGAGCTCTGAAGAGATGACCTCAGAGCACAAGAGGCCCTGTCAGTCGGCAATGGCAGCAGCTGGCTATACTCAAGCTGGCAGTTGAAAAAAGGATCCTAAAGGGAGTTGCTAGTCTGCCCCCATAGTTCTCTCATCTTCTCTCCACCTGCTAGGAGGGGAGGTGGGGGGAGCTGGTAAAAGGGTAGGTGAGGGGAGAGGGTCTCACTGTCCATTGGAGATTTATCGCCAGCAGGAGGTGGGAAGAATGCTTTGAAATGCTTCAGAAAGGGGATGCCCTGCTCCATCTTCTCTGAGGTGAACTTAGGAATCCGGTCCTAAGTACAAGGCTATACTAGCTATAGAAGGCCATTCTTTAGAGCCTCCTACCACTACATGTTTGAAACATGACACTAGTAGTTAAACATCTACATAACTCTTATCCTTTCAGTGGCAAAATGAACCCTGAGCTCAAGTCACCTGTGGAGCTGCAGGGAAGCATTCTGGTCCCATCCGTCAGCTAAGGGATGCTTGAATTGTGCGATTTCAGGATTTGCATATTGCAGCCTGTTGTAAGCTGCCTTGAGGACCATTCAACCAAATGACAGGATATAAATCTTGTCACTAATGAAGCAAAATCCAGTTAATATGTAGATTAACTCCACCCCTTTCCCCTATACAGAAATAAAATAACATTCCCGTGCCACCTCAGCTCATTCTTGTCTTTTTCATTCAACCACCATTTTAAACAACTAAACTAAACAAAAGCACACATAATTACTTCTAATATAACCTATCAACAAAACAAAACTTTGGAAGGTAAATTTAATTCTCTATAGATAGACCCACACACCTATATGTCACTGTTGGGCTTTAGGATTTGGCAGACACCATCACCCCACCAAATGGATGAAGGTCAGTATAGAAATTTAATTGAAAAATAGTTATAACAGCCTGCTCTTCGTTGCTGAATCAGAGCAAATGTCAATAGGGTTTTCCACAGACTGACGTTTGCTCTGATTCCGTGGTAAAGAGCAAGTTTCCATTTGGGGCAAATGGAAAACCACTCTTGGACCTGGGCCTAGTAGAAAGCACTGGACATGCAGAAAACCTCTCTAGAACTCAGACAAGCAAAGTGTGGATGAGCCCTGTATAGGACCATAAAGACCTGGTTTGAAACCTCCTTGCAGCCGTGAAACTTGTTAGGTGATCTAGGGCCAATCCCTAACTCTTAGCCTCACCTATTTCACAAGGTTGTTGCGAATGGGTGGGAGGAGATGGGGCACACCATGTATGCCACCTTGAGCTCACTGGAAAATGTAGAGCTGCCTTAAAACTGAATAAAAATGCTGGCCCATCTAGTTCAGTGCTCCCTATTCTTACTCTTACAGCAGATCTTCAGGGTTTCAGATGGGAGTCTTTCTGAGTCCTACCTGGAAGTGCTAAGGCACAAACCTGGGTCCTTCTAAATGCACAGTATGTGTTCCACTGCTAGGTCACAGCTCCTGCCCTTGTAGAAATGACAGGCTATAAAGAATAATAGAAGCCTTCCATGCCTCACAAAACTACCCCATATTTTCTCCAGTGTTTTCAAGCCTTTTACGTTGGTGTAACAGGGACGCAGGTGGCACTGTGGGTTAAACCACAGATCCTAGGACTTGCCGATCAGAAGGTTAGCAGTTCAAATCCCTGTGACGGGGTGAGCTCCTGTTGCTCGGTCCCTGCTCCTGCCAACCTAGCAGTTCAAAAGCAAGTCAAAGTGCAAGTAGATAAATAGGTACTGCTCCGGCAGGAAGGTAAACGGCGTTTCTGTGCGCTGCTCTGGTTCACCAGAAGCGGCTTAGTCATGCTGGCCACATGACCTGGAAGCTGTACGCCGGCTCCCTCGGCCAATAAAGCGAGATGAGCGCCGCAACCCCAGAGTCGGTCACGACTGGACCTAATGGTCAGGGGTCCCTTTACCTTTACTAACTGTTGTAACGTTGGAAAGCATCCAACAGGAAGTTTGACCATACGAGATCCATAAAGATGCAAAAGAAGTGGATGCAGAATGCTATCATCTCCTGCTCATTTTGGTGAATCATGTGCAGGAGAACTTCCCAGTTGGACACTGTGCCTCTTTGACCATTTCTTGGCTTGTTTCCCTATCTGCTTACATGTTTTGGACGTTAGTAGGGAAACATTGCATTAGATGTGATTACAGCAGGAGGAACAGAGCACCAGTCATCCCTTTGAACTATATCATCCCCCACCCCCAAGCCTGGGCAGCTGTCGGGGTGACACTCTATCCAGATCATTCAATGGCTAATTGAAAAGCTTAACAATGACCTCAGCTTCTGATGGATCAACAAACAGCCACCGGACTGTTACACATTCCTTGCTGTGATGGAGTTAAGCTGCCTGAACTAAACTGAAGGTTTTGCTGAGTCTCTGCACATTAGATGCAGTTTGAGGAAGGGGCAATCGTGGTGGTGCTACCTATGCTGTCCGATTAAGAGTTGACACAACGGAAAGAGATCACTGGGAGCAATACAGAAAATGTAAAGACTAGGAGGACGTTTCCCCTAGACCACAGAAAACCATTGGAGATGTTTCTTAATATTTTTTCATTTTCATTTTATTTATTTCATAAAATTTATATACCACTTGATTGTAAAAAAAAAACCCAAACCAAAACCCCCCTCAAAAGGTTTATAAAACAATATAAAATCAAGAAAAAAATCACAGCCATACTTCCAAATACTAAAACAGATTATGTAGTTCAATTTCCACCCTTCTTATTCTGAAAGGGGTCAAAGGTGGGTAACCTTTGGTGCAAAACGTACTGCCGAAACAAGATAAAACAAAATAAAACAAGATAAAACAAAAACTTCCTGTCATAAAATTACGCTGCGTCTGTTTAACCGAGTGCCAATCCAAAGAGAAATGTTTTAAAGGTGCCTGGAAACAATAAATGTTTGTGCTTTTCTGGATCTTTATGGGAAGCTTATGACTAAGAAGTAGAAGAACCATTCCTGCTTCTGAATACATACTAATAGCCCAGTCTTCAGATTACTACTTCTTCACACAGCACATAGCTATACTGTGGAATTTTCTCCCCTAAAGGGCAGGGATGGCTACCAACTTGGGTTCCTTTAAAAGATAACTATACCAATTCATTGAGGGTAAGGCATTCAGTGGCTGCTAGCCATGATGGCTGTTTTCTATCTTCACTGTCAGAAAGCAGTTGATGGAAACCACAGGAGGGAAGCGTGCTGTTGTGCTCAGATCCTCCTTGTTTGTTTCCTGCAGGCAGAGCCATAAATACAGTGGGGGCAGGGCGGGTAGCCATTTTTTTTTTGCCCCAGGTGAAGACTCTAAAGGGGTGCCACTGAGGTTCCAAGCCTGTGTGTGTGTGCGCACGCAAATATGCATGGTGTTGGTGGTGCCAAACTGGGTCTTTGATCTGGGTGAAATAAAACCTAGTTTCGCTCCTGCCAACAGGCATCTTGTTGGCCAATGTGAGAAGAGGATACTGAACAAAATGGACCACGGGCCAGATCAGGCTTCTGTCATGTGCAAAGAAAGATAAAAAGAGAGCCAATATAAGAAAACTTTCTTTTGAACAGAGGATGAAAGAAGGCATTAAAGCTGCCAAGAACTTCCAGAGGATCTGTTTATCAAACATTCATCCTGATTTGTTTGTAAGGAGATTAGAGAACGTCAGCCATTTATAGAGCACTGATTCTGATTTGTCTGTGGAAAGGTTAGGAAATGTGGAATCAAGCAATCATTATCCCACACTTTCTGGTACATTTCCCCGTCACTTTTCTCATTGCAAAAAGTGAAATTTGGGTGCTGGGGTGGGGAGAAGATTTATTACGCAAGTGCTCCAAATTTACTTCAGTTGCACAACTTGAATATGCCAGTATGTGACTGTCTTCTACCTGAAAATAGCAACAGCTTAGAAGTGCTCAGTCTCAAGCACAGAGCTGTGGCGCTTTGAAAACAAGAAGTGTGAAGTTTATGGAAGACATTCTGAGAGTCAGTGTAGGCAGACGGATAGCATGACTATAGTAATGGGAGAAGCATCAGTTTCATAGATATTATAAATTTCCCCAGAGAGGGAAGGCATTCAGGGATTGATTCAAACCTGGGCTCCTAAGCCCAGCTGCGCAGAATTATAAAATGATATGAACAAAGACATCTCTTTGAGCGCCACGGCAATAGATAATAGGCAAGTACACAAACCCAAGTTTAGCATAACAAGAAAAGAAGAATATTATGTGTGCTAATCTAGAAAGATTCAGACAGTGGCCTATGAAAATTTTATTATATTTTGTTAAAATCAGCCTCGAAGATGCAACTTGACTCATAATTAAAATAACCATCACAAAAAGAGAACCAGGTATATGATGTGTGTCCTAAAACTTTGCCTCTACAGCATTGCCTGTCTCTGAGTACCCCACTGAATGTAAAATTCAGTGCATTTCTAAACCCAACATGATCATACTGCTGTCTTCAACCCTGGCATTCTACTCTGTTTTGAACACAGCATGTTCATGAAGCAAAAGCCCATTAATATTTTTCTAAGTCAATTAATGGCAACGTAATTAACCAGTTATAGTATGATTGTAGCAGAACTTCTCTGTGATAGGGAGAACTCAATGCTACAGTAAGATTGTCAAAGGTCAGACGGGGTGTATGTGAAGGACACAACATTAACAAACAAATATTTGGCAGTCAGGAATCACCAGGTAAAGCTCTTCATGACAAAAAGATGATAAGCATTAGTAGAAGTTCTTTCAATTTGTGGTAGGGGCAGTGGGATTGCACACACTGTCTCTGCTCCAAAACTTCTTCATATTCAGTTTGGGCAGGTTGAGGGTAAATTGTCTTTTCGATGTTGTTTTTTTACAACAAGAGATACTGTTTCAATATGAAGGTGGCTTATTCTGTTTTTTTGTGTGTTTTTTTAAACATTTTCAGCTGCTTTGCTCTTTTGGGTAGAAATTATGATCCAACCAGAAGGTTTCCAAGCCTTGGATGCAATTTTAAAAATGCTTTCCCAAATTAGAACTGCATCAGGATGAAAAATGGGTTGCTCCGTGAAGAATTGCAGGAACACTTACAACTGAAGAGGCAGCTAAAGGTTCTGCTTGCCTAATCAAATTCCATCCTGGATTTCTGTTTGATCTTTTCTGCCAGATCACGTATTTCATAAAGGAAAATGCTAGCTCTTCCAAGTCTCGTGCCTGAACATTGATGGAATAGACTCTTTGCACTCTGCACCTTGGGAACATTTCCATCCACCTGCTGTTGTGCTAACCAGATGAATGATGAGATTAGCACTTGCTGAGAAAGAGCTCGACCTCCCTTATAGCAAGGCGAAAAGAGATCTGGTGCAAGGGAAAGAAGCCAAGATGGACCAGCAAGACTGCCAGCAACCTGGGCTCTTACGGCGGTAGGATACAAAAGGTTGCCCTTCTTGAAGTGTGGGTGAAAGTGAAACACAGCTGTTTCCAGTTTATGAGGAAACAATTTGCCTTACCAAATGCTAATGCCTTCTTAGTAACACTCAAGCTCCGGTGAAATTCTTGAAAGAGTCATTTTATCTCTGGCCACTTCCAGGTAGCTCGCCTCCGGATAAACTGCTTATTGAGCATTCATTCTGGTGTGTTCTCACAGTTTGTAGGCAGGTTAGTTTAGTGGTTGCTTATTGAGCATTCATTCTGACTTGTTTTCAGGGAGGTTATATGACATGGCATCAAGCATTTTTTATCCCATGCATTCCAGTCAGGGCTTTTTTCAGCTGGAACTCACCGGAACTCAGTTCCAGCACCTCTCAGGTGGACGCCATTGCCATTATAAGAGAAAGAAGGGAGGTGTTCATAGTGAGTTCCGGCACCTCTTTTCCTAGAAAAATAGCACTGATTCCAGTGCATTTCTCGTCATTCTCCTTATCACAAAACGTCTGATAGGAGGGAGCAAGTTTGTTGCACAAGAATGACAAATCCACTTCAGTTAAGCAACTTTATGTAACTTATGTATACAGCTTTCATAGAATGCTCAAGATGACCTCTTTTAACACTTGTTATGTTTTTAGGACCCACTTCATTTTATGGCTGTAAGTTGTTTTAAGTTGTTTCTAATATCATGTTTTAATGTTGCCACCCTCCATGGGACCTTAGGGTGAAGGGAGGGTAACAGTAAAAATAGTAAAAATAATAGTGTTATGAAAGTTGGGTGCCTCGCCCTCTCTCTGTCGAGTGGTAACAAGAATCCATGGGGTTCCAGGTACTCACCCAGGGTCTGTGTTCCTTTGGAGAACTGAGACATGGCATAGACTGTTGTAGCTTTAAGAAATATGGTCTATTCACCTATTTACATCTTCAGTCTGCAAGAAGGGAGTCCAGATCTTACAGCATGGTCATTTCAAGAGGGGTTTGTCCTCCACAGCAGTACAGCCAGCCTTCAGCCAGCCTGCCCAAGATGGATTTCAGTCTTTTTTCCTTGCTTCTTCTTTCCTAAACACCTTGCTAAAAGACTCTCTTTTTCACACCAAGTTACCCTGGCAACCTTCTAAACCCCCAGCCTCTGTTCACACGTCAGGGCAAGGGGAAAGTCAGTTCTCTTGCATTTCCAATGCCTCTCAATGGCCCCATATTGTTTCTTAATGGCCCTAGCTTAGCCAGGCCGTGTGCTTTTTTTTTTTTTTTTTTACTGCAAAGGGAATTCCTCTGAAGCTTGTATTTCTCCTTTCACATCCCAAATAATCAAAATCCTACCATTTATCAATTTTTAGGGTTTTGCCCCCCCCAATGGTCAACAACAAACAATAGCAACAACCTGAATTTGCTGGTATGCATATTCCACTCAAAAATACCAGTCATCTGTATAAACGAATAGTATACAGAAAGTGGAATATTTTGTCATTATCTCATCTTTGATCTTCATATTGGTGCACTTTCATCTTACATTTTCCATCTGCCTCCAGCCATTTGGGCAGATGCAGAACGTGCTGGCAGCACATTGTGTAAGATGTCAGAATGCTGCTTTCCAGCTGCCTCCAGACTGAGGAAATAGTGACAGGATAGCTATAAGTGCCAAATGAGAGGGAGGAAGGTGAGCAGTGAATATGTAAAAGGCCTAGTTGCTAAGATTATCAGCTGTGCATCCAAATCCTAAATAATCAAGAGCCTAGGCCAAGGCAAGAATAAGAGAGATAGATAAACTAGTGGATATCTTTTCCTTCTCCTTACTATCAAGGCTATAGAGAGAATAAGAGCTATAGATAGACTGGTGGATGTATTTTCCATCTCCTTATTAGTGATTCCAGTTACCACTCATCTGAAACACTCAACACAGGCAACCTTCACAGCTAATATTCTTTCCCTACATTGCATGTCACTTCCAACAGTAAATAAGATGCACTGGGTTTATTTATAATATATATATAGTGGCACCTCGGGTTACAGATGCTTCAGGTTACAGACTCCGCTAACCCAGAAGTAGCACCTTGGGTTAAGAACTTTGCTTTGGGATGAGAACAGTAATTGCGCGGCGGTGGCGCAGTGGCAGCGGGAGGCCCCATTAGCTAAAGTAGTGCTTCAGGTTAAGAACAGTTTCAGGTTAAGAACAGACCTCCAGAATGAATTAAGTACTTAACCCGAGGTACCACTGTGGTTATCTCTCAATTTATCATCCTAGCAACCCTGGGTGGTAGGCTAAGCTGAGAGATAGCGACTAGCTCAGGGGTCAGCAAACTTTTTCAGCAGGGGCCCAGTCCACTGTCCCTCAGACCTTGTGGGGGGCCAGACTATATTGTGAAAAGAAAGAAAGAAGAAGAACGAATTCCTACGCCCCACAAATAACCCAGAGACACATTTTAAATAAAAGGACACATTCTAATCATGTAAAAATTCACAGGCCGGATTTAGAAGGCGATTGGGCTGGATCTGGCCCCCGGGCCTTAGTTTGCCTATCCATGGACTAGCTCATGGTCACCAAGGGCCTATCCTTCTCTCTTTCCAGGCATGACCCATGATTTAAAGGACCATGTCTGAGCCCTTTTTAAAATCTTGCTCCAGGGTTTTCCCTGTTAAAACCTGCTCTTTAAAGCTCAATGAAAGCAGACATAAATCTGTGGAAAACCCGAATTGATGTTTGCTCCAATTCGGCTTTAAAGAGTGGGTTTTCACAGGACAAAAAGAGAGAGAGGAAAAGAACACCGCTTGGGTATGGAACATTAAACTGAGGACCGCTGGCTAGAAAAAGCAGGGCAAAAGGTAGGTGTAGATAAGCCCTAAAAGAAGTTCATGGTTCTGAACCTGACTTTTCCAAGTCCTACCCCGACACTACACCATGCTGGCTCCATACTGTCTCATACAACAGAATATGTGATGTATTCAAATAGGTTCAATGCATTGTCCTAAAGAGCTGTTGGGGAGGTGGGTGGCACTGTGGGTTAAACCACAGAGCCTAGGACTTGCCGATCAGAAGGTCGGCAGTTTGAATCCCCGCAACGGGGTGAGCTCCCATTGCTTGATCCCTGCTCCTGCCAACCTAGCAGTTCGAAAGCATGTCAAAGTGCAAGTAGATAAATAGGTACCACTCTGGTGGGAAGGTAAACAGCATTTCCATGCACCTCTCTGGTTCGCCAGAAGCGGCTTAGTCATGCTGGCCACATTACCCAGAAGCTGTCTGCGGACAAACGCCAGCTTCCTTGGCCTATAGAGCGAGATGACCACGCAACACCAGAGTCATCCACGACTGGACATAACAGTCAGGGGTCCCTTTACCTTTAAAGAGCTGTTAATCAGGAACATTCTGTGCAGCTGCAGTAAATGAATGTCATTAAAGCTAAAAAAAACCCAATCAATTAGACTGATTTGCTCAGTAGCTAAACTGAATCACAGGTGAACTGTCTTCTGATTTCATTATACTGTATTTTGGTTCACTGAGCTATTTTTGTTTGTTTCCTGTTAGATAAAGAAACTAGGCCCTGAAATTTAAAGAAGATGAGAGATGCTGATACATTAATAATTTCCCAATCATTGATCGCCATGAATTTTCAAAATATCCAACTATCTTTATTTCTAAGGACACCTTTCAAGACAGAAATGGTCATTAAACCAACATTACTTACATCTACAGTTCACCACATAGCTTGGCCCCAACTAAGAGCCAAATGCTAAGTTGGAGCTTGAACAGCAAGCTCAAGAGATCCAAGTCAAATCTCTACCCACTCCATTTGCCAATGCTGCTGCCAGCATCACTTTGACAAATCTACCATGAATCCTTCCAATAGGATGGGTCAGGTAGGTCACAATACCTTCTAACAGTCCAGTCATATTCCTCTGTTGGACTCTCATTGTTAAATCAAATCACATGAATCATGATCAAGTGAAGGAGAGACTAATCACTTTTAACCTTTGAGTTGTTTTGCATATTGCAAATTCATTGGCCATCGCAGCATGGAGAAAGCACAGGCACGTGAAGGACCCTCAGCAATGCTGGGTTCCCTCGTTTTGCCCAAACCACTGAGGTTCTGTCCCATTAATGCGCAAAGCACTTGCTGAAATTTCAGAATTCAGCAGATGTTGTTTTCAGGGCTTATTCTGTTGCAGCCAGCCAGCCAGAAGCATGTGATCGAAATCCTCATTTCTCTTGGCTGCAGAGCTTAATCCGAGCTATACTGTTCCTGTTTTGTACAGCAGGACAGCACAGGATTATGTAAAGCGACAAAATAGAAGAGGCTGCTTTTGCATATGCACAGAGTATACTTCACAGCTATCTTTGGTAAAGCAGCAAGAGGCAGGGCTGCTAACACAGAGAACTGGATTGAACTAGGTACCTCTCACTTATGAGAGTGTGACTTACTTCTCCCTATTTACTCTTTCTGTACAATTCAAAATGATATACATCTCTTTTGCATACCACCAACTATTGTACTGAACGCAAAAAAAGTACTCGCTGCTTAATTTTTTCCTCTCTAGTGTGGAAGACAGTTCATTTCCCTAAGTGAAATATTGGCTTTTGGGGAGGTCCAGGCTTTCTTACAAGCCTGGGCTTGCTGCACATGTTACATAAGCTGCACCACCCTGATTTCCATGGAAACCACCTTTAAGAGGTAGCCAGCTTTTGGCAACCTCAGAACATGCTACAGACATTTGTCACAGCTTACTCTTGCAGGATCCCTTGTACTTTTCAGCTAGCATGAATAGTGTGGAGAGGAGATGGACACGTGGGGGGTGCAGAAGGAGGGAGATCACGATTTCCCCGTCCCCCCTGCTTGTCTGCTTGCTTCCTCTCTCTCTTTCTCTCTCTCTCTCCCCCTCCCCATGCAGTGAAGAGACATGGACACAGGATGTCACTGTATCACAACTGCAGCATAATGGATTATGGGGAATGGCAGAGGACTATGGGAGAGAGGTGAAAGGCCATTGAATCCCCCAGAAACAGGAGCCCAAACTCTTGCTTGCGGGTTAGGTATCCTGGCAGATGCCATGGTCTGGGCTGAATGCTGCCGGGTGGAGCAGCCTGCCTGGTATGCTCAACTCTTTCATCTGTCCTAGAGAGATAGATGACACCCTCGCTTGCGCTCCCCCTCTTCAAACTCCAGCTCCATAGGGTGTGTGTGGCACAGGAGAAGAGGCGGAGCGTCACGCTTAGACCCGGTAATGCCTGGCAGACACCCCGGCTGCACTCTGGACAGTTTCACCAGACAGCAGCAGAAGCAAGCAAGCGAGCGAGAGAGAGAGAGAGACTGGGCACTCCAGAGATCCTTCAGCACAGCAGGAAGTAAGTACCAGGTGGAGTCCGCGGTGCCAGGGTGGGGGACAAGGTCCTGGTGCTCTGTTACCTGGGCTGCAGACAGCAGAGTCCTGATGGAACAATCTGACAGGTGGCTTCCATTCAAATAACTATGGGTCTGCCTGCTACCCTAGTGCATTCAGACAGTTTGCAAAGGTGTTCTCGGGTACGGAATGCAAGAGAACAGTCCAACTGTGTAAGCCAAAGCCAGAATAAAGGGCAAGAAATAATTATCTACACAGACTAATCAGTACAGAGTGTTCATTCTAAAAAGTGTCCCTGGTTTTTGTCTGGGCGATTGATGTGTGAGGAATTGCAGTGCAGTGCAGCACAAATGAGCAGGAAGAGGCAGGTGTTAAGGGCTAGTGCAATGTGGAATTCTATCAGTGTCCATCGTTTGCCTGTTACTGTTCTATACTTCTTTTCCACCTCTTTCCAGTTATGTCTTGTACTGTGTATGTAGTAGATAGGTAGCCGTGTTGGTCTGCCATAGTCAAAATAAAAAAAATAAAAAAAATTGTTGGTCTTTAAGGTGCTACTGGAAGGAATTTTTTTTATTTTGTACTGTGTATGTTCATGTTGCCACCTCATAAGTGGCTGTCAGTATCAGGGGTGATGAAATGTGCAGAACATTGATGTCACATTGCACATTATGTTATAGTACATGTCCCCGGGAAGGGAGAACAACAAATACAAAGGGGCAGCTCAGTGTCCCTTGTGTCTAGTTCCACACTACATTTACTGGCCAAAGTTATTGGGAATTTGAGTAAAAACCTCTATAAATCCCAGAGGGGTTTTCTCTCTCATCCAATACTCACAATTAAGGTTTCTTTGCAGTTATCTGATCCATGATGCCCAGTAAGAATATGGTAATGTACAGGTGTATGTACCAACAGGAGTGAATGCATCCCCCCCCCCGTGCCCTGTGGTCCCCCTCAATCTTTGTTTTTCAAAGGAAACATATACTTGCCTTCATATCCAGCAGTGATCAGTGGCAGACTTTGGGTTCTCACATTTCAGCGGCGCCCTGTGGGACGCTAAAGTTCACTCCCCCCACCTCGCACGCTCTGTTCTACATCATTATTGCAGCGCCCCCTGTTGCACAGTGCCCAGAGCGACCAAACCAGTCGTGCTACCCTAAAACCGCTTCTGCGGGGATCACTTATTTATCCCTGTTTCAGGTAGGCTGCATTCCATTTTATTAAAAGTGTCTTGGAAGCTTCCTATTCAAATTTTCCAGCACCTGAAAAAACAGTTTCTAAAAAGGAAGAAAAGAAAAAAAAAGCCCTAGGGGAGTGTGTGTGGCTTTGTGATGTACGAGGGTCAGTCAATTAGCATAGAACACATTTGGTTTGTGTTGGTTAACCAATATACAGTAGCAAATTTTCTCTTTAGCTCAGTCCTGTCGGGAAGATTGTGCATCCAACCAAAACAGGGTCTGTGTTTGCACAGTGTTCTGACTACTCTAATCGGCTAGGTCTGTGCACCGGCATGTATGAACACATGTAGCTGTCTTATATGCTTTCAGACCATTGGGCCTCTGTAGCCCAATATTATCTACTACAACTGGTAACATTTTATCAAGATCTCGGGCAAATATAATTCCTTGCCCTACTTCCCAAGCTTTAACTGGAGATCCTGCACAGACAAAAAAACACTTTCACTGAGCTGAGGCCCTCCAAAATAACAGAGGCAATTCAGAACTACTGATATGCTTATGGTGATGCCTTTTCCCTGCTTGAACCCACAGCAGCTTCTTGTCCACAGTAAGCAGATGGCCAGAGTCCTTCCTTGTGAGCGGAAAGTACCAGGCTGCTGTCAACAACACACTCCTGCTGCTACAGCTTGCAGCAGTGTAGAAAACTGATAGCTCCTATCCTGTGCATCAGTAAAAAGCACAAAAAATGTTACCAGACATGATGGCTGTATGAACTGGCCTGCACGCAGTTTTAACTGCTATGGGGAGAATGTGTGCTTAAAACATAGCTGTCAACTTTTCCCTTTTCTTGTGAGGAATCCTATTCGGAATAAGGGAATTTCCCTTAAAAAAAGGGAAACATTGACAGCTATGGCTTAAAAGCCTTCTGTGATTGTTCTCTGTGTTTAACTGAACCACTAAACAAGGTCTCTGCACATTCCAACATTTTTTTTTTATAAACAACACACAACTAAATTCCGCGCAAAAAACGAATTAGTCAACTTCTATATAAAATAAAATAAATGTATGCAGATCTATTCTTATTTTTCATTAACTTCCTCACCAACATGGTGAAAGGGGGAAGCTATGCAAGGCACTGAATCTCTGAAACCCTGGGAATCCTGCTCAGCCCTTACCCTTGTTTCTGAAATTTCACCAGCTATCCGCAAGCCTACCCAGAACATTAAGGACTAGACACTTACTAGTCCTTACAGGTGGCAGCAGTGGGGCAGAGGACAAGGTGATGGTGGTGGGCGCATGCCATTTTCTGTTTTGCCTCAAATGTCAAAATGCTCTTCACTCAGTGGCAACTTCACAAGCCCTGGTCTAAACTTGCACAGATAAACAGAATACCTTTGCCCTTTAGAAATTACAACAGGAAAGAGGGATACCTATTTACTTGTAATTTTCTTCCTTTGGGCATAAGCGGTGCTTTAAATAAAGAATGTAGTGAGTTTTTCACAAGGGGTTTGAGCTTGTAAAGGAGTTGTTTTCTAAAACCGATTGTTCTCACCTAGTAAGCTTAGCTCCTCCTGAATAGTTATTCCTTAACTGCTAGTATTTCGTTAGACTCAAGGAGGAACTAATGAGAATGAAGGCAAGGCAGGGTAACCAATTTGCATTGCAAAAAAGAAAGGAAATCACCAAAAAAGAATTGCATAAAAGATACATTAATTTATATGTATTGATGCAAATTTAGAAAACGTTTTCTATAATTTCAAAATACATCTCCCTGTATGGAGTGAGGCTGTGGACAGGCGGCCTATGCACTTGCTCAGTCTGCTCCCAGGCGTTGCTAACTGTTGATGGGCAGCTTCAAGGCACTTGGTTTTCCTTCTTATATTTCTTCATCTTTAAACCAAATGGCCATTCAAACTGCAGAAACACACCTTCATATAGAGAGCTGTCCTTCCAAGAAAGAATTGACCTCTGTAGAGTAGATCATATGGCCATCCAAAGCAAGGTTTGGAGGTCAGATTTCAAAGCAGGAGGGGAAGCAAAAAGCACAAACGTGAGAGGAGTTGTCTCCTTCAAAAATGGAAGAATGGCCTTATCTTCTGAATCTCTCTGACCTTTCTTAGGGTCAGAGACCGACTCTGTTCACTTGCATGAGTAGAAAATTCACCATAGAACTCACATGCCCTTTAAACAAGGAAGCAGAATTTCACAGAAATTGTGGCAAAGCATCAAACAGACCAGTTGGGTCCACCTTTATTAGTAGTGGGGTAGCAGCAAGGTTTATCTGTGGGCTGCATCTATAGGTAGAGCGAATGAAGGAGAGGAAGAGGGGACTTAATGAAAAGTTTTCCTCTTTCGACTAGTGAAAAATGGTCTCTTTTGCCCTGTGCAAACGAATGGTACCTGAGTGAAACAGGCCTCAGATTTGCTCGGTTACCAGGGCAACCGCCTCCCCTTCAACCCTGCTTTGCGTGCAAGGATTGTCCTGAGAGGCAGATTGGGTTCCTTGCAAGTGTCCAAGCCCACATGATCGATCACAGCCAAGTGGCATGCAGCAGCAGCCGCGAATGGGCGGGCCAAATATTTGTTGCTTTGCCTGTAACTGGAGAGTATTCCGTGAAGTCTTGGTTGGTGTCTCTGCCACTCATTTGGAAGAGATACAGCCGCGATGGGAGATGAGACTTCCTTCACTTCACACTGAAGCTTAAGGGAGAGGAGATTTATAGTTAGTAGCAATAAAAACACACTGTGCTTTTATTTACTATTGTAAATAATAATAATAATAATCCAATGCTGAGCAAGTGGGGTGTGTGAGGGCTGCAGGGGAGAGGAGGGGGAAGTGCTGTTGCACAGCCCTGTGTTTTTACTTTGGGCTTAAAATCATTTGAGGTGGGAAAGCCCACAAACGATGAGTCTTTGTACCATGTTTTTATTTTATTTTTCACACAGTGATCTATTTGTGTGAAATTGCCCCTATGCATGAGAGAAACCAGAAAGTTATCGCATCAGAGGGGTCATAAAATGGATGTGGTACCTTTTCATTTGCTAGGGCTAATAAAAGCAAGATGCCCTACAAGCATGTACAAAATGACTACTGCTCCCACCACTGAATAGCCAACACCAGACCCTACACCACTGATCTAGCTCATCCAGACTTCCAGGCACCCTTGAGCCCTGAGCTTGCTTATTTAAGCATCTTTCTCTCTCCCTTTCACATTTGCCTCTGTTTACTGGGCTTATCTCTAGGAGCAGACTAGGCAGGAGAGGGGAAAAGGAGAGGGTGGTTGGACCTTGCCATGCCCTTTCCCTCTGCCTCTAGAAGCTTGGAAATGGATCTCCAGTGGCTTTAAGAGCGTGTCAATCCCATTTAGGCCCAAATCCCCATGAACTTTCCTAGCCTGTAAGAGAGGACGCTTGGCATGGAATCAGAAGGCAGGCACTCTGGCAGCAGCTAAGCAAAGGGGGCTGCAGGCGACTGTGTCCATCTTCCGTGGGGCACCAGAAATGTAATTTAGAACATGACATAGAGCCAGTCTGCTCACCCGCTAGAACTGGACCCCAAAAAGAGTGTGTAGAAAGAAGTCACCATCAAAGAGATTTTCCATTCTGCCTTCCAGCATTCTAGAGTTCTACACAGTTCTGCAACCGGGACAATGTTTTATAAGTGGAATTAGTTAGGGAGATTGATACACTTCAGCTAACGCCTTGCTAAATTTGGAATATGTGCGTATGGAGTGGGAGAGGGGGAAGGGACTAGAATCAAAAATTGTGGCTCAAAGAATCCCAGGAATACTACAGAGGTAGTGCATCCAATTTGCTGTAGATGAAACTGTTTCAGCGTGTTTGGCCTGGCCCACTCATAATGTAGACTACGCAGATGGAAACAACAAGCTGTTACAATACATCTACATGCAAGACTTCCCACAGTTGACATGTAAGGATTAAGAGGGCAAAGGATACAGTATATGCCCTTTCTAGGGTTAGAGTTGCATCTACGCATCTACAGAGTACCTTTGCTTGACTTCCATCACAGATGCTGGATTGGCTCAGCTGAGGGAGGTCTAATACCTCTCTTTTTTTGGCAGCCCCAGGTGGGGAGGAGCAGTGGATGTTTGGGGCAATCGGGGTAGGTAGACTTTGGCTGTGTGGAAAAACCTGCCTGGAGAGGAAGAGCAAACTCGGGCTCCTGTTGTGCATCTATCTATCTGCCAGAGACTCGCCTTGAGTTTCTGTATTAAATTTCATTGATAAATAATTATATTAAATCTATTAATTGTGTGCTTAATTTATATACAATATATATATAAACATATCTGTGTATATGAAATAATATAAACTATATTGCAAACAGTTTAATTAACAATATAGAAATTTAATTCAGTGTGTGGCCTGCAGGTTCTGTGCTGAAGTGCTCTTGCAGACCTCTTCGTCTGAGAGGCTGGACTGCCCTGAGCTAAGAGCAGACGAAGACCGGAAGGCTCTTAGTCTGAGTACAGAAGGCTAGCTAGTTTAGATGTACTCTGTGTGGCAATTCACAGAAACTAGAATCCATATCCAAACACTGCACTGTGAAAAACAATGGCAGCTGTTTCTTATGGGATGATCACATGCATTCCTATTTAGTGGATGAGCATGATGACACACACATATGGTTTTATTTATCTGTGTGAAAACTATAAATCCTCTCTCTCTCTCTCTCTCTCTCTCTCTCTCACACACACACACACACACACACACATACACAAACAACAACAACAACAACAACAACAACACCACAGAATGAATTATATTAGGAGGTGTTTATAAGTAACTTGGATTGACATTATTTCCCCTGGTTCTATATGCTCCTGTTCTGGCAACTAGTCAGGAGGACTTTAAAAGTCTGGCTGTTTGGGAAGCCTAAAATTGCTTCCTGGTGTCCTAAATGAGCAAAGGCATGGAGCTAGAGGCACCTTTTAAGCTACCCATAAAGAGGAACGCATTGCAACTTAATCCACATTCACTATTTCCCCTCAAAACTGCTGAAATTGGATTGAGTGGTTGCGCTGTGCATTCAAACAGATTGTGTGATATGTTGCTGGTCTCATAACTGCATAACTACTTCAGCATCATAATAATAACAGTCCAAATCCACTCAGCTCACATGCCTGCCACATCAATGTGGATGTGTGAATGAATTTACCTTCAGTTAGGGCTAGAATGCCTAGTCAAATAGATTAATCCTTCAAAAAGTTTTGACTGATGAAAAGGTGTCCTGAATTACCCAGGCAGTAGATTTTGCAACCTTTTTTTTTTTTAAAAAAAAAAAAATGTAAGTACTTAAGTGCAGATGACATCTTGAAAGAGGTGGCTCCTCCTGTGTGAAAGAGAAGAGGAAGGATGCACTTTCAAGATGATGTTTTCTGAATGAATTGTAAGATTGATGCCACCTTCAACTGAAAGGACTTCTTTCTACTTTTCCTTCTGAGAGGTAATTCCTTTTGAAAGAATTCAGCCCAGAAATATCATCTAAGTGGAGAGCTAAAGCATGCTTTAAAAAACCCCAACTGGACCCTGGGGACGTGGGATGGAACTGGGAATTCACAATGTGCAACATTCAGATGTGGACGGTGGGGGACAGGGGCAGGGAACTCAAATTTAGGATGAAATTACACAGTATGTAGGTTTCTGCTCCGTGGTTGCCCCAAGACCATCTGGACCAATTCATACTTTTCATGGTGTATAAAGAGTGCCAGGCATGTGTGTTCTTCTGTTTCAAGGTGACTGAGAGGTTTCCAGGGTATCTGAACACCCTGGGGAGCTGCAGGAGAAGCAAAGAAAAGCAAAGGCTCATCCTAGAGACCTTTTGCAGCTATAGGATGGCTCTGTTTATTGCCTTGGCCCAAGAGACACCAAATAGTGAGGATAATGTGTCATCACCATATGTTGAGGGGAAAGAGGGGAGGTAAATGACTTCCTTCCCTGTTCTGCAAATGGGACTTGAGATTGGTGAGTGGTGAGGGCACATCTGCATGGTAGGGAACCATTACCAAGCTTCTTGCAATCTGAAACGAACTCCTGGGACATTAAGTGCAGGAGAAACTAGTCCTTGGAAAAACGAGGAATTTTTGAGAACCCAGCAAAAAGTAAAAAAATGTTTGGGCAATATGAGTGACCATACCTCCATAGGAGGAAAGAAGGAGTGAGTGAAGGTCTGCAACAGGAACAAGTGGGGAATAAAGATCTACATCAGGACCTGCTGCTCCTGTGGATCCTGCTGCCTGAGGTGGTCACCTCACTTTGCCTCATGGGTGGGCTGGCCCTGCTGCTTGGACCATGTGAAGAGATATTTTGAGTAACAAAAACAACAACATTTTTTTTATTTGTACTCTTCTGACTAGGGTGCCTTAAAAAAACCAAATCACCTTGGTTAGGACTAATTTTGTTTGCTACATTTGGATTTCTTGTGCTGTTTGGTTGTTTTCAATTACTTTTGACTTAGGAGAATTGAAATGTTATATATTCGTATATATGTAGAGAACTGGCTTTCTGCTGTCCTCCCCTGCCCAACGCAATTCATTTCAAGCTGTACTTAGCAATTTCTTCCTGTGTTTCTTGCAGGTTGGTCATGGACCTGTCCTCAGGCATGGAGGCCCAGGCTCTCCTAGAAGACATGTTGGAAATCACGGCCCAGAGTTTGGTGCACATGGAGGTGTCTGAGCACTACCACATCATCAAGGAGTTGGGCAAGGGGAAATATGGGCAGGTGGTGCTGGTGACTCACAGGAAGAGAGGTAAGGGTGGATTGCCTTGTGTGCTCTGGCAACTCCACTCACCAACAGGCTGTTTATGTTGAAAGGGCAACTAGGGATGAGAATACTTCAGTGGCCAGGTGTGCCACTGTTGCTGTTGGAGAAGGTTGGACCACTTGCCATAACCAATGGGTGTGGTAACAATTTCAAATTACTATGTGTTATCTGTGGTCAGCCAATCATGCACAGCAGTGGTCATGGACAGAACTGGGCATTTTTTTTTAAAGAAACCCACTCTATTCAGTCACTCGTTTCATTCATTTATTAAACTTATGAATCACTTGTCACCTGAAGGTCCCCAAGTGGGTGACAAGACCTCTACTGTGGGCATTTGGTGTGAAACAACTTATCATTGCCTGTGGAAGCATTCACCTTTCACCTCGTGACTGTAGAAAGAGTGCCCAAACAATTTCAAACAAACTCCACATATCAAGCAACATTCTTGACCCAGTCCTTAGTGGTTTCACTGAAGCCCATTTTAATGAAAATATCATTGTGAATGTAATCCTTACAACTTGTCTTGCGCCTAAAAGATTTATGGGCCCCAAAAAGCATGAATGGGACTGATTCTTCCCAATTTTGAAATTCAGAATTAACAGCATAATCTTACCCGCATCTTTTCATAAGAAAGTTAGGTAAAGGTAAAGGGACCCCTGACCATTATATCCAATCGTGACCGACTCTGGGGTTGCGGCACTCATCTTGCTTTATTGGCCAAGGAAGCCAGTGTACAGCTTCCGGGTCATGTGGCCAGGATGACTAAGCCGCTTCTGGTGAACCAGAGCAGCGCACGGAAACGCTGTTTACCTTCCCGCTGGAGCGGTACCTATTTATCTACTTGCACTTTGATGTGCTTTCGAACTGCTAGGTTGGCAGGAGCACGGACCGAGCAACGGGAGCTCACCCCGTCATGGGGATTCAAACTGCCGACCTTCTGTTCGGCAAGTCCTAGGCTCTGTGGTTTAACCCACATCAAATGGGACTTACTCCCAGGTCAATGGGGCTAAGAACCCCCTTCAATGCAGGAATTTTATCTAAAGCATCCATGACAGTTGGCCATCCAACCTCTGCTTAATAACCGCCAATGAAGGAGAGTCCATTACCTTCCAAGGCAGTCTATTCCACTGTCCAGCAGCGCTCACTGTCAGAAAGTTTCCCCTGATGTTCTCCAAGAATTCTCAGAGATTATAGACAGAGGTTCTGACATTACACCCGCAAGCTCTTTTAGTATGATTGGGTGCAGCTCATCAGGCTCTAGATAGATAGGATGAGCTGCTGCAAATCCCTGCTTTCTAAATCCAAGTCTTGTTCAAGTGTTTGAAAGGGAACACCCTCATCTCCTCACTGCCCCCTCATTTTGTTGCTACTGCAATTCCCCCTCTTCTAATCCATGTTTAGCTATAATGGTTGAACTTGTATCTTAATTATCTCACATGTATGAGTGCTGTATGTTAAAGAGACTTCACCTTAAAGGTAAAGGTAAAGGTACCCCTGCCCGTACGGGCCAGTCTTGACAGACTCTAGGGTTGTGCGCTCATCTCACTCTAGAGGCCGGGAGCCAGCGCTGTCCGCAGACACTTCCGGGTCACGTGGCCAGCGTGACAAAGCTGCTCTGGCGAGCCAGCGCAGCACACACAGAAATGCCGTTTACCTTCCCACTAGTAAGCGGCCCCTATTTATCTACTTGCACCCGGGGGTGCTTTCGAACTGCTAGGTTGGCAGGTGCTGGGACCGAGGAGCGGGAGTGCACCCCGCTGTGGAGATTCGAACCGCCGACCATGCGATCGGCAAGTCCTAGGCACTGTGGGTAAAACCGCGTCCCTCATGTTATGTTAAAGAGACTTCACCTTACTTGATTTAATTGATAGATGTAATCCCTCTCCTCCCACTATCCAACTATCTATCTATCTATCTATCTATCTATCTATCTATCTATCTATCTAATATGCAATTGGAGTAACACTATGTTTTAGTTGTCTGTTGTGGAAATACATTTACTGTTATTAGAGTAGTATTATCTCAATGTCTCATTCACTTTTGCATCTTTCAACCTCCCTCAGGGACCCCCATGGCTCTCAAGTTGCTGCCAAAGGCGAGCACTAAACTGGAGAATTTCTTGTATGAATACTGTGTGGCCCTCTCACTCTCCACACACCCTGCCATCGTTGGAATGTTTGGCATCGCCATAGAGTCCAGCCAGCACTATGGTTTTCTCTATGAGGCAGCCTTGCACAAGGACCTCATCTCCATTATCAAGCCCAAGGTAAGGCGTATACACGCACATCCAATGCAAAGCTTAGGTCCCAGCACCCCATGCCTGGGTCTCCTTGGGAAGGAAGGGCAGGATAAAAATACAGTCATACTTTGGATCCGAATGCCTTGGTACTCGGATGTTTTGGCTCCCAAATGTCGTAAACCCAGAAGTGAGTGTTCTGGTTTGCGAATGTTCTTTGGAACCCGAATGTCTGATGGGGCTTCCGCGGCTTCCAATTGGCTGCAGGAGCTTCTGAATGTTTTTGGAAGTGGAACAGACTTCTGGAACAGATTCTGTTCGACTTCCAATGTATGACTGTATAATGAAGGAATGAATAATTGGCTTCAGCTAGGAATTCAACCAACACATACGTGGTTTTATTTCTGAAATCGTGAAATGGCTGTTAGTTTAAAAAATTACAGCAGGATTTCAAAACAAAAAATCCATAGATTAAACAAAAGCAGTGGGGCAAAGCCTTTTGAAGCTTGCAGCTGAATGTGTCTCGAGATATTTTAACATGGGTTGATGCGGTCATGGTGGCATCACAGAGAGAAAGGAAATGTGATGCTTATTTTTAAATGCCTGTTGAGATTTTGTGGCTTTATTCAAGAGCAGAAAAGGGCTTGTGTTTCAGTGGCAGAGCCTAAACGCTTATGAGGAAGTGAGGAGACCCGACATGATAAAAACACATGCCTTTCTCTTCTCTGACCAGGCTGGCATCCCTGAGCCAGCAGCCAAGCTCTGTGCCAAACAGCTGGTGAGTGCACTGGACTTCATCCACAGCCGGGGCCTTGTCTATCGAGATGTCAAGCCTGAGAACATCCTCCTTTTCGATCGCCATTGCCACTGCATCAAACTGACAGATTTTGGCCTGACGCGGCCCCAGGGCACCCTTCTGCGCCTGGTGGTTGGGATCATCCCTTACACTGCACCCGAGCTGAGCCGTGGCACCGGTGACTCCCCAGGCCTGCCCATTGACGCCAGCCTGGATGCCTGGGCCCTTGGAGTGCTGATCTTCTGCCTGCTCACCGGCTACTTCCCTTGGGAGAAGACGTTGCCTGAGGATTCCTTCTTTGATGACTTTGTGATATGGCAACAGTCCGGCCTAGACGAAGACTTGCCATATCACTGGCGCCCTCTGTCGCCAGATGCCGTCGCCATGTTGCGGAGCCTCCTGGCTCTGGAGCCCACAAAGCGCGGTCCCATCCGCCGGGTTCTCAGCTACCTTGACCGGCCATGGAGAGCAGAAGTGGCGGCCAAAGACCCCTAGCACAATAAAGCAGAGCAGGAATCCGTTTTATGAGGCTGGGGAGAGAAAAGCACTAAGCAACTCATCCGAATACAAAGATACTTGCAGGAATTCAAATGTTACGTGCTCTCGGCTGGGTTATTTCACAACATTCCCCAAGGAACGTAACACTGGACATTCAGATTTCAAGAGGAGACAAAATGTGCATTCTGTATGCCGTGTGTCTGATCTTCTGGCACACTTAGTGGCTAAGCATCCTTGTGCTAAGAACAGACCCATCTTATATCCCCAAAGGTAAACTCATTTTTCCACAGGCTGCAGAAGCTGATATTGCCCAGCTTCTGCCCAACTTCGTCACATCATTTGGGAAAGGCTTGGCATTCCTTGGATGTGAGGAGTGTTAAAGGCTTTTAAGGACATTTACAGTTTCAAACTTTCATAGTGCAACCATACATAAACCTTTATCATGTATACGTGGTATTTTTAATTTCATTATCTGTATAGTTTTCATGCTCTGAATTGAGAGTCACTTTTCTCTGAGGGCTCATTCACACTTCTACTCATCCTGCACATTGGAAAGCATGGGTCCTAGCGGCTTCCCGCTTGTCCCATGTTTTCTAGGCACAGCTCTGAGTGGTTTTGTACCACTGCTTTCCTGAGGAAAAGCTGCTCTTTAGCACTGAATTGGAGCAAACGTCAATCCAGAGAAAACCCGATTGATGTTTGTTCCGATTCAGCAGTAAACAGTGGGTTTTCCCAAGGGAACATCGCAGGGAAGCAGAAATGTGGATGAGCCCTGAGTGTACAGTGGCAAAAGTTATAGGCTGCCAGCCAGGTTCACATTTCACCTGAGTCCACTAGGTGTCCTTAAGAAAGCTTTTAGTGTCTACAATATAGGAATCTAATATAGTACTAGTCTATCTTTGACAGGCTGCTGTAGAGATTGTTGAAATACTGGGTTGGATCCAGACTAACTTAGTTGCACTCAGGCCCCATTGAAATCAATGTGGAAAATTAAGTCATGGTTTCATTTAAGTCTTGCTGATTTCAGTGATATGCATAACTTCTTTTAAAGAAAGAAGGAAAAGGCCTAAGAGCAAAACTCAGGTGAACACACTTTTCTCAAGATACTGGTTCTACTGTTCCTCTCCCTACTTCTTTTAAAGATTCCTTACAACAAAATGTTTTTTCCAGTAAATAGTCATAGTAAGCTATGCGGCCTGCATTTAAGACAGTGGTGCCCTGTCTTGATTCATGCTCTATATTTCACACTGCAGTTAGTACCTCATAAAAGAGGTACTAATTTTACCACAATGTCCCTTACTGGTGCGAATGACCTTTGGGGAAATGTTTCACAACTCTCTTTCTCTTTCCGTTTATCACAGATAGCATTTTTAAAGTTTGAAAGCAGAAGGCATCCACAAATCGACCAGTTGCTCAGGTACCTCATTTCCATTGCCTCCACCACCGTCCACTGCCTGCCAACCTTATCCAACATTAAGTAGACATCTTCCCTGACTATTTTATATCCCCGATATGTGTTCCCCACTTTGTATAAAGAGATCTGGATCGCCTACTGTAGTTAGTGATGTGGATTCCATTTGTGTGCACTTTTCTATTTCTTTCTTTCTTTCTTTCTTTCTTTCTTTCTTTCTTTCTTTCTTTTTTAAAAAAGATATATAACATACCCAGCAGCTCATTTGCAAGGAAGAAAGACACAATTACACAACATACAGCAGTACCTCGGGTTACATACGTTTCAGGATACATACACTTCAGGTTACAGACTCCGCTAACCCAGAAATAGTACCTCGGGTTAAGAACTTTGCTTCAGGATGAGAACAGAAATCGTGCTCCAGCTGCGTGGCGGCAGTGGGAGGCCCCATTAGCTAAAGTGGTGCTTCAGGTTAAGAACAGTTTCAGGTTAAGAACGGACCTCTGGAATGAATTAAGTACTTAACCCGAGGTACCACTGTATAGAGAAAGAAAGAGATGATGGAAAATTTTAAAATAGACTATTGGGATGGAATCAAAAGGTGATGAGCAGTGCTTTTTTCTATAAAAAAAAGGTGCCAGTATCACCATGAAGTTGTTACAGTAAGTGCCACACTTTTTAACAACAAAAAAGAGGTGTTGGTATTGCGTACCCTTGAGTACCCCCTGAAAAAAAAAGCACTGGTGTTGATGCCAATTATATTCCAGCATTCAGCTAATTTCTCATCACTAATGCACATAGAATGCATTCCTAGAAATATCAGCAAATTTCTTTGTCCCATCAATTTCTGTGCTGTGATGAAGTTCTGTTGTTCTAATGGAATAATCACCATATTGCAAATCTTCACTCACTACTGTCCTCCCTCCATGCCCCAATGGGTACATTTAAAATATTTTGTGCGCTCCTCAAATTATCTAAATTCTAGAGGACAAATACATTTGTAAACACATTTATGGTGCAAACAGCAATGATAACCAAATGTATTTATTAAGACCAACTAAAAACCCGAAATAAAAAGAGTCTTGCAGGATCAGACAAAACACCTTTCTAGCCCAGCATCCCATTTCTCACAGTGGGCAACTGGATGCCAATGGTGATGGTCCTTTACATTAGCAAAGCTGGTGATTAATTTTAGATGGGTGCTGGGAATTTAAGTGCCCATCTAAAATGCATATCCACTGTATTTATTTATACCTTATAAGGGACTCTACCAGAAACACTCGAAGCTACAAACATGAGCCTGACCAAACTGCGGGAGGCGGTGGAAGACAGGAGTGCCTGGTGTGCTCTGGTCCATGGGGTCACGAAGAGTCGGACACGACTAAACGACTAAACAACAACAACCAGAAACACTGCTAGAAACAGATTAGAATAATTGTTGGTTTTTATTAAAGTGTTTTAAGACCTCTTTCACCCCAGCATGCCCTTCTGCATCTGAGATCTTACTACTTCAGGCCTGCAAGGCTCATCGTCTGAGTACAGAAGGCTAGATAGTTTAGATGTACTCTGCGTGGCAATTCACAGAAACTAGAATGCATATCAGGCACCGTCTAACATAATCAAATCTGTATGATGTATGTCCTCTGTATGCCCCCAACTACAACAACTACATATTGCCTAAATAAATCTTCCCTCCTCTTGTTTTAAATTATTTTACTTAACATGTATGCACAAGAAGAATTATGATGAACACAAAAGTTTGTACACTTCTTTGTGACTTCTTAGCTAGTCCTAATAAAAGTATGATGATACTGCTGCTGTTTGAATTTTTTCTAGTGGACTGACATGGCTGCCCACAAGTTAATTTGTTATATAGGTACTCCTGTCAGGGAGCCCTGATTGGTCAGGTAACCACAGGGAGTGTACAGGCAGGTGGAAGTCCAGCTCACATCAAGTCTTCAGTATGAACATGCAGAAAGGCAAGTGATAGAACACAGAATCTGAGCCCCACCCACTTGTCAACTCAGCACTCAATGGGTACCCACTCCTTGGCCAATGGTTGACCAGTTTTAATCCAAAAGGGCTGTCTTACTCATATGTGACATTTCCAACATGGAAGCAGGAACTTTGGGATGAGACTTTGAATGGTGGAAGCTCAAAGAATGAGCTATCTTTAAATAGGTTGGCCCTATTGGGAGTTGGGCCAAAACCACTTTGAGCTGGATATGCCTCAGAATGTGGTTCACACTTGGCCTCTCCCCTCCCTACCTGTCACCCCCCCCCCGCAAATAGTACCATGAGGGGAGCAGCAGGGTAAGAGTTGGGGAAGGTCCTTTTAACACTGGAAGCATACCCTCCAACATTTCTCCAATGAAAATAGGAGGAGGTCACTTCCAACTCTGCAATTCCATGATAAATAACAATAATGTTATTATTTATACCTCACCCATCTCACTGGGTTGCCCCAGCCACTTCCAACATATATACGAACATAATAAAACATCAAACATTAGAAACTTCCTCATACAGGTCTGCCTTCAGATGCCTTTTAAAAGTTGTATAGTTACTTATCTCCTTGGCTTGAGGGGTGTGTGGTTCACATAACTTTGTAACCTTCAACATCTCTCCAGTGAAAATAGGAATGTCCTAAAGAAAAGTGGGACATTTTGGCATCAAACCAGAAACCGGGGCTGCTTCTGTAAATCCAGGACTGTCCCTGGAAAATAGGGGCACTTGGAGGGTCTGTGGAAATTCAAAAGAAGACTTCTTTTTCCCTTTGGGGAAGATGATGGATACTGAGTATTCAATTGGACTGTTTGAGCAAACTGAAAGCTTGAATACCCCATCAAGGTTTATCAGGTACTTGACTTGAGGACTCAAAGGCAGAATTCAGGCATAGGTTGTGTACACATTATCATTTACCCTGGTTGTAGTGCACTCCCACTGCTGGTGTTTGAAGCCGTTAGCCACAATCCACGTATATGCTGTAGTTTCTTTGATGTACTTTCCCTCAAAACAGCATCAATCCAAAAGCAAAATTTAAGCCACATTAGCTTTTTTTTAAAAAAGCCTCCCTTCCCCATGTGACCAAAGTAACCTCCTGCTTCTATTAAAAACAACATTGACATGGTTTGAAATTAATGAGTTTAGGGCAATAGCAAGTTTGGCCCTCATCCAATTCCAAATAGGGCCAGCCTATTTGGAGGGGGGACGGGTCATTCCTGGGCATTATTAGCCAAAGGTCAAATTCACACCATACATTTAAAGCACTATGGCACCACTTTAAACAACCATGGCTTCCTCCGAAGAATCCTGGGAGGTGTAGTTTGTTAAGGGTACTGAGAGTTGTTAGGAGACCTCTGTTCCACTCCCAGAGCTACAATCCCCAGTGTTCCCTCAGAAGAGGAAGTGCTTGTTAAAACATTCTGGGAATCTCTGGATGATTGATGGCTTCATGAACTGAAACAACATGATACATATATTCACAAGTTTTGGGAGTTCAGAACTGAAATTTTGTTTAAAAAATGATTTTGGGGGAGGATGCTTAAAAAACACAACAGAATTAAAAGGTGATAAACTCTAAGGTAATAATGGCAAACTCGACAACTTATAACTCTCCCCTCTCACTACCTAAACACACTAAATTCATCAATATCCCAAAATGTAAGAAGATACTTTTTAAACAATAATCTTAAAAAACCCAACAATGTTGGTTTACAAATGTACAATTTTGCAATTGAAAATTTGAATTAGGGAAATCAGCACGTTCATTTCCTTCCTATTCAACTTCAGTAGCACGTAGAAACTCCTTGCTTAGAATTATTCCTTTCTTAAAGGGAAAGTCGAGGTTAAGGCACGTGCCTTCCTGCACAGGTGTTGCCCTGATCAGTAACACATCCATCAGCTCTGCCTTGTCTCTGTGTTCCTTGGGGACCGCTCAGCGCTGACAATTGGACTGCTGAAACCAACGCGGTAAGGCCGGCTGAAATCCATTCACCAAAGAAGGGGAGCGGGAGGGGAAAATGTTGGTGGTTTGGCAGTGAATGTTAGGGGTCTAGAAATGGATCTTTCCACCCTTGTCAGCCTGTCATAGTAGCAGCTGCTGTGGCTGCAAAGCAGAGCAGAGAGGTGTTTGTAAATATACTGATCTGTTCGCAGCCTTGCCGCCTGCAGGGTGGGAGGCCACTGGCCTTGTGCCTGGATCCGTGAAAGGGCAACACTTCGGCTAATGCAGTGGGGCGGATTCAGTTATGTCCTGAAAGAGGCATCGAGTGGCTGTTAAGGGGGAGGGAAGGGTCAGGAATCTGTGCCTCTTGAGGACAGAATAAAGAGATAACAAGGAGGGCGAAGCAGAAAGCAGGTGGGAACTCAAGCCTGGGTGAGAAGAGCTTTCTCTTTTTAATTTATTATTTCCATTTGTATGCCATTTTTCCAGCTCTGTCGTTCTCAAAGCGGTGCACCCTGACATAAAAAAAAGAAGCAAATGATTCTGACTGCACAATCTCAGCATATTCCTTTAAGGGGAAGAAGTTAGAAACAGGAAGCAAGTACCCAAGGGAGGGTGAAGTTTCTTCATAATTCCTTTTTCTTACTTCCTAGTTCCCTATTTCATTCTAGCCCCCATCTTCCTTTTTTAATGCTGCCTTTTCAATGCATAGTGGTTTTGAAAGGACAAATAAGTGGGTATCCCAGAGTCCCCACATCTTGTAACTAGTAGTTGTAGCATCAAGTAGTACATACCATCTGAAGGTAAGTCCTGCTTTGAGCATGCAAAACGAGGTGCCTGCTTTCTTCATTGGCCTGGTTCACACATAAAAACATGTGTTTATTAAACCATGGATAAGTGCCATGTATGAACCCATCTTAGCAGGTTAACAAAGGTTTCTGAAAGGTTGCTCATTAACCAAGCTTTTTAGTTGGTTTATAAACCTTACCTAGTGTTGTAGCTAAGGCTGTGTATTCATTAGTGGCTTGAAATGCAAGGTTGTCTGCTGTTTCAAGCCACTTATGATTCATTATATGCACACTGTTGAACACACCAGAAATTGGGTGGGGATGTATTCACTGAAAGTGCTTTAACTGTTTGGTTTTGCTGTGTTTACAACCCCTGTGAACTCCAATGAAGTTGTCATCTGCACATGTGCAATGGTTACCTCCAATGTAAACACCACAGCTTACGTTTTCAAATTGGGCAGAAGCTGCTTTGAAGGAAAACAATACAACAATACAACAAACAGACTATTTCTCAAGAAACTACAGGATACACATGAATTGTGGCTAACATCATGCATACGCAGCTTCAAACACCAGCGAAGTCTGAGTAAACTGTAATGTGACACAGCCTTAGTGTTACATGTGAGCCCAGATCTCCTTAACCAAGGTGAAGGAGCTGTTACTACCTTAAAATTCAAACCACTCTTTTTAGGTTGGCTAGTTTGTAAAAACTGTGAGGCCAAATCAGGAGAGATGGGTGAGGTGCTAAACAGGCTTTTGGAGTCAGGGATGGGCTGGACGTGGAAGTGAAAATCAAATCCTGAAAGACAGAAGTGTTACATGTTCCAGGTTCATGAGACCAGGAGGTGTGAAGACAGCCTGTTCTGAGTGGGGTTGTGCGCTCCTGGAAGGAGCAGGTTCATAGTTTGGGAGTAGTCCTGGGACCAACATTGTCGCTTGAGACCCAGGTGGCCTTGGTGCCTATTTCCAGCTAGAGTTGGTTTGCCAACTATGCCATTTTTGGATGGACATTACTTGGTCACAGTACACCATGCTCTGATAAGACAAGATTACTGCAATGCACTCTAGGCGGAGCTGCCTTTGATGCTGCTGGTGTCTTCAGAGATGGTCTTTGTTTTGTAATGGATCCTATTTCTTCCCTTTCAAAGTGCGTGTAACTGAAAGGCGGAACAGGCTATGGGCGTCCCTACGTTTATATGTAAACCAGACATAATTTATACCCTGGTTCCCTTCCACCAAGTAATCCTGGGAAACGTCATTTTGAAAGGAAGCAGCAACATCTGTGGTAAAACCCGAGCCCTTTACAGAACTACAATTCTGGAGTTCCCTGGGGAAAGCTACTGATGTTAATCTTTATAGCCCAATCCTATGCACAATTACTCAGAGGTGAAAGTCCCAGTATTTTCAATGGGGGCTATTCCTAGTGTTGTAATGTGGGCCCTTCTCCCCATGGATGTAAAGGAGCCATTGTGTTTATGCTATTTTAGTATTAGGGAACTGTTGCATAGCTGTGTAGACTATGTGTCATCTATTTATCTGAAAAGGGGGCTGTGAGGAAAGGAAAGTGAAAAAGAGCAAAAGGAGCAAGAGCTCTGGTAACTGAGCCTAATCCAGCCCATGTACAAACAAAGCTCCTACAGATGTTTAGGGAAACTCTTAGTTCCTTGTCCCATCCCTTCACCCTGCCGTCAAAAACCTCTGCTATTTTACCCTCTCTAGACTGACAGAAGAGGGAACTATATCGTGTCTGTGTGGGACATGAGAGCCAGTGAGGTGTGGTGCTTAGAGTATCAGACTAGGACCTGGGAGACCAGGTTTCGATCCTCACTTGGCCACAAAGCTCACCAGGTGATGGTGGGCCTGTCACTCACTCTCAGTCTAACCTACCTCGCAATGTTGTTGTGAGGAGTAAATGAGGACAGGGGGAAGATGTAAACCACCTTGAGCTATAGAGGAAAAAAGTAGGGTTACCATATTTCAAAAGGTGAAAAAAGAAGTTGTTGAGCTTCCTTTTTTTTTTTTTTGCCCAAAGTTGTTGAGCTATTTTTCAGGAAAAATGACACTGCCAACATTGGCTGCTACACTGCTTTAGACTGCAATATTCTGGGTATGTAAGGGAAATTCTGGATGTATGGCAACCCTAGAAAAAGGTGGGGTATAAATGCAATAAGTAAATATAAGTTTTGTTCAGTGAGCTGGGAATTCCTCAGTTCATATATTATCTCCACCATGTGAATGTCCTAGAGGCCTTAGGCAAGTTAATGTATTTCCATTTCTAATGTGCAGTATGGGGACAATGATACTGGTCTACCTTATAGGCAACTGAAAGGATCACTGAGATAATAAATGAGAAGTGCATTGAACACTCAGTATTTATTGTATATTTTAATTGTCTCATAACCCAAGTTCTCTACGAAATGAACACTAAGCAATTTAAAACAAAAATGGCATGCTATGAAGCAGATAACATTGTAACACTAAAATCAACAAACAGAACAAAAAGTGAATTTAATACTGGCCACCATCATATACATCAATCAGATGAAGAGCACAAAAGGCAAAACAAACCAATAATTTATATTTTAATGCCAAGGATTGTCAGCTGTCGGGATGTTTTCCCACCCCTAGGCGACACTGCCAGTTCTATACCAGGTCCTCTCTGCTTGAGAGAGCAAAGATTCCACCCAGATTCATTTAATCATTTTAAGATTACTTATATACTTTGGCTTTCCCCCGAGGAGTTCAAAAGGTGGCAAACACCTCTTTCTCCATTTTGCCTTCTTGACAACCCTGTTAGGCTAAGAAATAGTGACTGATGCATAATTACCCTGTGGGCTTCATGGCTGAGCAGGGATTTGAAGCTTAGTCTCTCAGGTCCTAGTCCAACACGCTCACCACTACACCACACTGGCTCCCATCCGATTAAGAACAAAGCACTGCCAATGTGCCCAGAGTCCCTTGCACTCTTAATCAGCCCAAAAGGATGTTGCTGTATAGAAAGAACTCAACCCCAGGGGAAAGACTGCTTCTCTGGCATTGATGGACTCGCCGGGAGATGCGCTGGGAGCCAGAGTTTATTTGCATGTTCTCATTGCACATAGTTAGCATTATTTCCATAAATGCAACAGATTCCAGGGGCCGCTGACAACTCCTGTTTCACTTAACCGAGACTACTAGTCTGCTGGGATGATCAAGCCCCTCAGTCTCTTTTAGTCATAAACGCGCTTGAAGTCATGGGATTTTGTCAGGATTTCTAAGCCTTAGAGGATTGCAAACAAACCATTTGATTTGTCAGTAAACCAAAATGCAAAATCAAATCCGATTGCTGGATGTTTACTCTTTGGCCTCTGAGTTTCGCAAACTAGCCTTTGTACATATTAACATAAGAAGAGACCTGCTGGATCATGTCAAAGGTCAGTCCAACATTCACTTCCCACAATGGCTATGAGAAGCCTGTAAGCAGGATTTGACTGCAATATCTTTCCCCCACTTGTGTTCCACAGCAACTGGTAGAATTGTTGATTTCCTGCACACCCACAGAACAGAAAATAATCTAAGAGTGGGGAACATTTTCAGTCTAGCATGCTTGAGTCTCACCTCTCCACACCCCAGCAAAAGCTCATGACATAAATTTGTTTGTTTTTAAGGTGTCACAAGTCTCTGTGTCATTTTCACTACAAGAGGCTAACATGGCTGCACCTTTGGAAATTCATAAGGAAGATGGAACAGATAATTTTAATTGGATTTTTGTACCTTCCTCTGTATGGTGCTCTCTCTCTCTCTTTTAAAATGATTGACTCAATTACTGTGGAGGGAGCAATTTGCTTTGCCCACCCCAACACTGTATCTACTTTAAAGTATGGTTACAAAAGTTGGGTGCCACCCTCGCTCTCTGTTGGATGGTAGCAAGATTCCAGGGGGTTCCAGGCACTCACCCAGGGTCTGTGCTCCTTGGGAGAATGGAAGATGTGGCAGAGACTTTCATAGCTTTAAGAAATATGTTTTATTCACATATTTACACCTTCCGTCTGTGTAGAAGGAGTATAGATCTTACAACATGGTCACTTCAAGAGGGGCTAGTTCCCCACAGCAGTGCAGAACTGGAGTCAAAGGCAGGGGCACCAACTATAGGGGGCGGTCACCCTCTGTGTTCCCCATCCCGGGTGGGGGCAGGATGCATAATGTGTCACTGGGCCCTCTTAATGTGGGGGGGGGGCAAGTTGGCAACCCTGGTCAAAGGCATCTCTCTCAGCCAGCCAGTCCAAGATGGATATGTGTGTCCTCCCCGTCCCTTCTTCTTCCCAGCACACTTTGCTTTCCAGACTGTCTTTTCCTGTCCCCTCAAACACTCCATCAGAATGGCAACCTTATGCCTGCCCAGGCTCGATTCCTCTCAGGTGGGCCACCAACACCTTTTGTCATGTTAACACCTGTATCCCAGGTGAGGCCCTGGCTTGGAAATGAAGCTTTGCCTGTAATTTTCCACTAGCCTGCAATCTTCCCTTCATTACTCCAAATAATAAAAATCCCGTTTATTAATTTCTATGGTTTAGCCACCTGCCACCCCCAAACTCACAGCACTGAGTCTTGGGGGCCAGAAAAAATTGACGTCTTGAACTGGGGGTTAGCTTCTCCTGGAAGAAAACTCCCTCTGCAACAGGCACTCCACAAATGATGGCATGTGCAGCACTGTGTGCAGAAGTGCTAAGAATGTTTGGTGGCAGCAGAAAAAGCTGCTGGGTTGAGAGCAAGTGGCCAGGGTGATAATTGTAGACAGCTGTAATGTGGATTGCTAGGGCAGTGTGATAATGGCCCAGGACTGACAACAGAGGCCTCAACAGTCTAGAAACCTACCGTCATCATCTGTACACACATTAAACTCATGCACATCCAGGTTTACGTGCTTGGCCAAAAATTTAGAAATAAGATAGGGGGTGGGTGTCGGGGGGGAGGGGACTTTGGCAATCCCAGCCCCAGTGAACCCAGTATGCTTTGACTATCTGTGATTTTGGCTTTTGGCACGATCCCTGGAACATAACGCCCGTGTAAGTTGTGGGCTTACTGCATTTCAAATCAATGTATGAATCTTGGCTCCACCTCATATTCTTAGCTTTGTTGACATCCAAGTAAATGGAGAGCCCCCTCCCCCATTCCTTAAGCATGCCCACATTTCCTAGGATGCCAGAACTGGACGCCATCTGTTTGGAAAAGAGGAGAAATGCAAAGAAGTTCTTTCTTTGAGTGGGCGTTGTGGTGGCTGATGTAGGTGCCTTTTTCCTCACGGAAAGAACTGTGATTAGGCGCCAACTCCAAGAGGCGAAGGTCCCTTCGCCCCCCCCCTAAAATATTTGAGGGGACTAGCCCCCTGCGAGTTGATGGACATTGCCATTCAAATGTGCATGTGCCACATCTTGTGATTGATCATGCAGGGCGTTGTTTACCTCCCCCCCCCATTTTATTCAATTTGGCCCACTCCTCTATCACTGCTCTTTCAAATGTGGCAGCCATATTACGACTGGCTCCCACAAGTTCCTTAAAATTCCAAATTTGCCCACTAGCCCCCATTGGTTGGCAAACCCTGAGTTAGGGTACAGTGCTAGGACTTGGGAGACCATGTTTCAGATCCTCATTGCGATGGACTTGCAAATTGTGTGTAGTTACTTTTGGGGGTTTCTTTTATCCCACAGAAAGCTGCCATCAGCTAGTCGATCTTGTCCTACCCAGGATGCCAGCACCATGCTTTCCTGACCAGGTTAAACTGAAACAAGGATTCAGCAAGTCCTATATGTTTCATGCTCTCTTTATTTCGACCCCAAAATTTCCCGTGGCTATTTCTGGACACTGATACTTGAGTGGTTGGCCGAAGGATAAGGGTACAGGCACACATCCTGAGACTTGACCATACAAGGCCAATGACAAATGCACAGCGAAGGCTCACGGCGGAAAGGCCACATAAACAGCAACCAACGTCCGGACAACCAGCAACTGGAACAAAGACCAACTTTATAAAGAAGCAAGTGAGGCCTGAGGGTAAGAGAGAGAGGAATGGGACACATTGGCAGCTTCTACTAAGGAGCACCAGAAAACCCAGAGCCCCTGTAGATCAGGCAGTCCATGGGTATGTTTGAAAGGTTTCAAAACACCACAATATATATACAGTCATACCTTGGTTCTCGAATGCCTTGCGACTCGAATGTTTTGGCTCCCAAATGCTGCAAACTCGGATATAAGTGTTCTGGTTTGCCAACGTTCTTTGGAACCCAGACATCCAAAGCGGCTTCCAATTGAGTACAGGAAGCTCCTGCAGCTAATCAGAAGCCGTGCCTTGGTTTTCAGAAGTCAAACTGACTTCCAGAACGGATTTCGTTCGGGAACCAAGGCACAACTGTATCTCTCTCTGCCACCATGGTGTGCTTTATGGTTCTGACAGTAGTGGTAAAGGAACTTCCAGGTGTCCACAGAGATTGTGGGAACTATTCTTCTCGTTCTCATCAGTCCCTAGAACACCCAAGCTCTGAACACCCAAGAGAGAGAGAATTGGACTTTGTAGCTCTTAAGATTTTCCTGGCATTACCCCACCTCCTGTGTATGTTGCTATCTTGCAGGCAGAGACCGTGTTCAACACTCGTCATATTTCCAAGACAACTTGGCCATCTGTGTCAAGGGTTGGGGGGGGCACAAGCTTGCAGAAAGAGACCGACAGCCCCAAAAGTGGTGACAGAAGGTGCTTTAATAATTACCATGACATATCCCAGGATCCAAAATAGCCCTGCAGCCGTGTTACCCGCCTGGGTAGTGCTAAGCCTTCCCGGGGACATTGCAAGTCCATATCCTGAGGAGAGCTCTGACACCCGAGATGAGAGGCCACAGCAGTCTCTTCTTTCTTACCTCATCTCTACCACAGTATATACATGCTGCTTTTCTCTCTGAGCTTGGCTCTGCCACTCTCTCTCTCCAATTGGCTTTTCAGACTTTTCCTCGACCGTGTATTAACATGCACAGTTCTCTTTTCCCTTGTGGCCTGTTTCTCATAGGGTTGCCAACTGATCGGGAAAACAGCCTGGCCTTTTCTTGTGCCTTTTAATAGCAGCTTGATCTGCAGAAATTGGAAGCCTTAGATGCCATGGAGAGAAGCACAATCACCTGCTATAAAGCAAGAAATTAGGCAAAAAAGTGTGGAATTTGTGGTCTATAACTGAAGTAAATAGGGGTTAAGGTGTTTTTCCTGGATGATCCTGCATAATGGCCTTTTTAAAAAGCAAATCCCAATTATATATATAATTGAGACTATTTCCACAAACATAATTTTATTCTGTTTCCACCACCAATGGTTTCATGCTTAAGTTGAAACCTTCTCTCTCTCTTATGCTTAGCTGGATTTTTATATTGTATTGAAATTGCAGGCTGCCCAGAGAATATTATTGAGCAAGAATATAAAAATTATAGAAAATAAATAATCGGTGCTCCCCCAACTTTTCTCAAGAAACGCTTGTGTTTGTTTTTGGTATTCTTCAAAGGCGTATATTTGTTTTAACAGCAGGTGTCAGAAATGATTTGCAGCCCTGTAAACACCTGCCTGTCATACCAAAGCCCCATATACAAGACCATATAACCCTGGTGCAGTTAACACCACAGAGTATGAACTCTGGTTGATTTTATTATTTATGCCCTTTATACTTCCTTATAAATAAATAGCAAGGAACTTGTTGCAGGTCTTGGATGAACCCATTCAGTGCAAGCTACTGAATGGCAACTCACAACGATAAGGCACAATAGCTAAATGGAACCTCTGCGTTCAGGGAAAGTGTATCTCTGAGCCTCAGATGCCGGGGACAAAGAACGGAAGGACTGATGCCTTCATGAACTACACTTGGTCTTTTTGGAGACATCTGGCTGCAAAAACGCTGGACTAGATGCTCCTAATCTGATCCGGTAGGGTTTTTCATAGGTTCTTAACTCATTAGGATCAATCTAATAGTATTATGCACCTATCCCACATTCACTGCTAAAAATAAATAAATGAGGGGGTTTTTTTTGCTTTGGTTTTATTTCAAAAACCTTTTTTTTAATCAGAAAGGATTGTAAGACAAAAAGAAATGCACATAGGAAGAAGTACCTCTCTTAACCCATGCTCTTAAAAACCATCTGTCTGCCTCGTGCCTCAGCCGTGCTTAAATCACTGTAAATGACGATTGTGCAGTTTGTCTGAATATGTCTTCATACTGCAAGGAGCTGTGACTGACCACGCCAGAGTGAATCTCTGAAGGCTTCATTTACTCTGACATGTTAAATGCCAGTTGTCATCATGTTACTGCGAGTTTCCCTTTCAGAAATCAGAATACAGTTACTAAATCTAGGTACTCAATATCCTATTAGTATGCGCAGCACTGCTGATTAACATGATGATTCTGCTTTTGCCCTGCTCAGGCATACTCAGTCTGCAGTATGCACTCTCTTGTCACTCAATTCATTAAAAAGAAGGTAATTCTAATGGGAGGGAGAGCCTTGACTCCTAGCTAGCAGACAAGCTACTCCTCCATACACTCGGTGAGTGCGTAATATTCAGTTCTAGGCTGTGAAGTTTTACCTGCTAACACCTGCCTATTAACCATAACAATATAGCTACCATAATAATAAGCTACAATATAGCTTATTAACCATAACAATCTAGCTATAGAGAGGCCAGTTGAAGAATTGGCAAGCCTATCTATCCATGGGCCTTCTTCAGCCATTCCACCTCCTTTTTTGGCCAGAAGACGCAGCTCCTTCTGCCCTTAGGAAGGCTTCCTTATTCTTTCCCTTTCTCAATATGATGCCCACTTTATTCTCTTGTCAAGCTTCCCCACAACAGCAGCTCCTGCAGTCCCTGTGCTCCTATAAGCCTCACCCCCACCTCCCCTGTCACTTGCTTCCTTGCACAGCAGCTGCACTTTTGGTCAAATATTCTGTGACCGGCTCCCCCCCCCCCGGCAGTAAAAGATAAACATTCTATGACATCACAGCAATTCAGCCAATGGCTGGATACTGTAGCTTACAGATGAAATATAACAGCCCCTGCATGCTTATATATACTTCTACACACAAATGCATATGTCCAGGAGCCAGACAGCTACATCAGGCATGTCTATTGGATTTTTTGTACACCCACTGGAATTTATGACCCTTACTTCATTTTCATTGCAGACCATGAGGCACACCTGCTTTTAGAAATAACTCCTTCAGAATTGGTTAGCTGTATTGCACGGTGACAGATGGTGGGCACTGGATGTTATGTGCTGAGTAACCAGTAATGCTATCTTATAAGGGAATGCATAAAAGGTGCTTCCTTACACCCAAATGGAAACTAGCTGTTTAAGAAACAATTGGACTGAGGCAAGGAGCCTATAGTCCTCCAGATGCTGCTTACAACCCCCCCTTATCTCTGACCATTGGCCATGGTGGCTGGGTCTGATGGGAGCTGGAGTCCAGCAACATCTGTGGTGCCATGGGTCAGTGCATCTGGCTGTTAACCAGAAGGCTGGTGGTTCGAGCCCACCCAGGGACGGCTGTGAGCAGGATTCCTGCACCGCAGGAGGTTGGGCTAGATAACCCTTGGGGTCCCTTCCAACTCTGCAATCTGGAGGACCACAGGTTGACCACTATGTCAAAACAGAGGGTTATAAAATTTTCAGCTGTCTTCTAACAGTGGTTTGAGTTGCATCAATTGCAGGTGATTACGGTCATTATTCCTCCATATCAAGTTGCTGTTAAAGGAAGGCTATAGAAGAAGCTGGATGAAAAGTTGGCAATCCTATCAAAGTCCTCTTGGACATGCAGAGTTTGGTGTGTGCTGCTTTTGATCTTTATAAATTCAAGAACAATTAAATTTATATGCCCAACTGTTGTTCATTAACAGATAGGTAGCCGTGTTGGTCTGCCATAGTCAAAATAAAAAAATTCCTTCCTGTAGCACCTTAAAGACCAACTAAGTTAGTTCTTGGTATAAGCTTTCGTGTGCATGCACACTTCTTCAGATACACAGATACACTGTGTATCTGAAGAAGTGTGCATGCACACGAAAGCTTATACCAAGAACTAACTTAGTTGGTCTTTAAGGTGCTACAGGAAGGAATTTTTTTATGTTGTTCATTAACTTAGCAATGCCAAGATGATTGTGTTATAAATAGTCACTGTGCTTATTTCACATACACTTAAACTTAAATTGAGATTTTCAGTGTGCACTTTCGGTGTTTCATTGTCATTATTTTTAGGACACAGTGGTATATAAATATTTCTATAAATAAATCAATAAAATAAATAAACACTAGCCAAGGGAGGCTAAATAAAATTGTTAGTCTTTATGGTACCCCAAGACTCTTTATTTATATAACCTTGTTTCTGATTTTCTATTTCAGAAGGCCCTCATACCTTAGGAGTAACTATTGCTAAACATTTTAAAATCAGTTTCAACAGATGTGGTCATACACTATAAAACTCCTCTATGCAAAATCAGGTTTTATTTCCATATAACTCTCTCTGCTGCCAGCCAGTGGCCAACTCATGAAAAAGCAGTTATTTCAGTCTCATTTATTCACAGTAGCAATTTTTCCCCAATCCACAATTTTCTTAAGAAATAAATTTGGGCTACCAGGGGTGGGGTTGCTTTTGCACTCCTAGCAGCCATCTCATATCAAGGAAATTGGATGGTAAAGCTTTTCTCATCATTTACCTCCATGCCAAATAAAAAGTTACTTGCTAAGAGAATGTGTTTCAGTTGGCTGCTCTTACAAGCCACAGAAGCAGAAACAATTAATTCCACCCTGATTTTAAAGGGCCTCCTAAAATTCTCTACACTTTCTGTGCACAGCAAATTCGGAGTGTATTTTGCCAAATATTATAGATGGTGTTTTTAAACAGACTTTTGGAACCAACTGGCTAAGAGAGGAAGACTGGAAGAAGTCCATTACTTCCTTCAAAAATATTAATTTTATAATTAAACAGTAATCATCATCATCATCATCATCATTTATTTATACCCTGTCCATCTGGCTGGGTACCCCCAGCTACTCTGGGCGGCTGCCAACAGATTAAAAACAGAATAAAACATCACACATTAAAAACTTCCCTGAACAGGGCTGCCTTCAGATGTCTTCTAAAAGTCAGATAGTTGTTTATTTCCTTGACATCTGATGGGGGGGCATTCCACAGGGCAGGCGCCGCCACCAAGAAGGCCCTCTGCCTGGTTCCTTGTAACCTCACATCTCACAGTGAGGGAACCGCCAGAAGGCCCTTGGAGCTGGACCTCAGTGTGTGGGCTGAACAACAGGGGTGGAGACGCTCCTTCAGGTATACTGGGCCGAGGCTGTTTAGGACTTTAAAGGTCAGCACTAATGCTTTGACTTGTGCTCAGAAATGTACTGGGAGCCAATGTAGGTCTTTCAGGACCGGTATTAAAACTGGATCCAAAATTGCATCCAAAATTCACATAACTGGTGATATTGGTGATGCTGTTTTGCTAAACATTATTTGAAATTACTTGTGAGTTTTTGAAGATCTCAGAAAAGAAATTCAAAAATTTGTCAGGGAATTGTGTTTTATAGAATTTTCAGCTCAGGTCTAAATAAAATGGTGGCACCCCAAAGGGACTTGGGAGTTTTGATTCTCCTGGTCTACCTGCTCCAGCTTAAAGGGAAGGGTAGAGTGAGTAGGTTAGATTAGCCAAGAAGAACTCAGTCAGTCAAATTCCCTTTCCCTGATCATCACTGATCTGGATAAGTTTCATTATTGGGATCTGAAGAATGGAAACCATAACGCAAAGTTCAGCGTAACTCCCTATGCCATTCACCAACCAGAAGATGAAATTCTGTTATGCAGGGAAAATTCCAACAAGTCAGTTGCCTTTGTGGCACCTCTGGTCTGAGCAGATAAGGAACTGCTGTCCTCTGTGTGCCCTGGCGTGGGGGAAATAGAACTGCCATTTGTTGCACTATGAAATACTTGTCACGGAGGAGCCCTAAAGATCAGTCATTTTAAAGAGGTGAGCATCCTGAATCTGAAGCCAGAGCTAGGCTTAGAATTTGTGGGGCTTGGATACAAAAAGAAGCGGTGGTGGGGAAACTTGGGAATTATGAAACAACTGTCAGATACTTTTGTCTACAGCAGGCTTCCTCAAACTCGACCCTCCAGATGTTTTGAGACTACAATTCCCATCATCCCTGACTACTGGCCCTGCTAGCTAGGGATCATGGGAGTTGTAGGCCAAAAACACCTGGCGGGCCGAGGATGAGGCAGCCTGGTCTACAGCAGTGTTTCCCAAACTTAGGTCTCCAGCTGGTGCATTGTTGGTTTTCTTTTTTTTTGGGGGGGGGGACTACAACTCCCATCATCCCTAACAAGCAGGACCAGTGGTCAGGAGTGATGGGAACTGTAGTCCAAAAAATCAGCAGGAGACCCAAGTTTGGGAAACCCCGACTTAAAGGAAGATGGGAGGGGGGTTGTGCATGGAAATGCAACTTCCAATATCCTTGCGTATCTTTAAACTGTTGCATGTTTAGACAAAGGGAGGGAGGGGGTTTCTACGCACGTTCTGCTGAACATGTAAAGCCTACCCACCACACATTTAAAGCAGACGACTTGCCCCCGAGAATCCCGGGAATTGTAGCTCTGTGAGGGGTAAACTACAGTTCCCAGAATCCGTTGGAGGAAGTCATATGCTTTTTAAATGAATGTGCAGCCAAAGGGAGGCTCAAGATCTGAAGAGCAGTCCATGTGCGAGGGGATGTTTGATGGCGTTTGCATGCTTAACCCTCTCCTTTTAAGTCCTCACCTCGCGCTACAATAAGGTTGTCATGCGAGCTGAAAGTTCAACCCACATCCGCAGGCATTCAGTTCCCACATCACAGCATGTGCTCAAATCACTTGCATCCCCCACATTTCCTTTCTCCCCTCCCCCAAAGCAACTGGGGCTGAAACTTACTTTACCTGGGAGTAAAACCCAGTGGTTTTGACTTCTGAGTAGACAATGTCTAGGCTTCTACTGTACTATAGAAACGAAACGAGACCCTGGCTGATAGAAAAGGGAGACGCCGGTCTCCCAAGGCATCTTTCCTACCCTCCCAAACTAGGGAGGATGCTGTGACTCAAATCCCATGCGGCAAGAGGCGCGATCATGTGACGAAGAGAAATAGAAACTAAAGCAGCTCTTATTGTTTCCTGCAGAGTTGCTGAACGCTTCCTGTTTCTGCCTCATTTCCCCAATTCAGCTGCAGGAGGAAGAACGCGATCTAGGTGAGGACTTACACTCTGAATAAATGTCCTGTTCCTGGCGGGTGGGAGAGGGCTGTTGTTGCATTTTAACTCACGTGGGCTTTTGTCCTCCTCCCCCGCAGCCCCGCTCCACGCCCCCTCTGAATCAGCAGTTTGCTGCAGGGTTGCGATCAGCGCATTAGCGGTGCTCGGCTCTTCCCCTTACCGTGTAATTAAAACTAAAATTTAAAAATGAAATCCGAAGCGATCTGTGGTAGTGCCTACTCAGAATCGAATCCCCGTCGGTTCGATGGGTACACGAATTCAGTCTCATCCCCAAGAAACATCGCATAGGACTGTTCACAGTGTTTACTAAGAAGTTACCACGACCGACTTGGGAGAGGCTTATCTTGAGTAAACGAAGGGTAGGCTGGGTGGTTAATCTGTGCCGGAGCTGATCAGTTTAGCCCCAGATTCTGACAGAAGCTGCTTACACTGCTGAGAGATCCCTCCTGCCCTGAGCCTACTCCATTCAGTAACCAAAGTTGGCTGGATCTAGGCTAAAGCTGCAATGCTAACCTCGCTTGGAGGAAGGCCTTATTTAATTAAATGGGATTTAGGCAGGGTTAGGGCTTGCGATTTAAGGCTGCAGTACTGTATACTTGCCTGAGGGTAAGCCCCATTGAAGCTCAGAGTAAATAACAGCCAGTAGGGCTGTTGCATGTGAAAAGAGCTCCAGCCTGCAACTGGAGTCCCTCCCCACACAGAGTTGGAAAGGACCATGATGATCATCTAGAGTCCAACCCCCGGAAATGGAGGAATCTTTCACCCAATGTGGGGCTTGAACCCACAACCCTGAGATTAAAAGTCTCATGCTCTACCAACTGAGCTATTCCTCAGGTAATGGAGGAACTGTAATCCTTTTCCATGCTGTCTGAACATGCACTGCAGGCAGGAAGAATGGCTGTGGTGTTTATTGTCGGGGGCAGGGATAGCCCAGGTCCCTCCCCCATTTTACTACAAAGAGTGTGCGAACCTCACTTATATCAAAATAATGCCACCAAAAGCCAGTCTGGCCTAAAGCTCTTCCGGAAATGCCCAAGCTGCAGTGTCTCGTGAGTTTTTCCATCATGCAGAGGAAGCGCACTGATGGTGTCGTAACTCTTTCAGAGCCACAGAAAACAAATGAAGTAAGGCAGGGAGGATCTCCGGGGAAGTGAATCACCTGGTACTATTTTTTTCTTTGATGTTTCCACCAGACTTCAGGGCTCATGGCCTTTGAAGAGGGGGACCCCAATGCCCTGAAGCGCAATGTGCTGCACCTACTGCTCAGGAACCCCCTGGGGCTCAATTTTGGGGACTTTGCTGGGGCCTTTCACCGGCTGCATGGCTACCAGCTTCAGATCACTCGTCATGGGTACAGCTCGCTCAAGCAGTTTCTGGCTGAAATGAAGGACTTTGTGGTTGTGGAAGATGGTGACTCACAGGTCCCAGTCATAAAGCTAGCGAATGGATTCCATCTTGGCCACTGGGCTGAAGGAAGAGAGAATGGGGTGGACATCTCTGAAGGGCCCGCTTTGAGGTCAACAGATGAAGAAGACCCTGGAGGAGAAACGGGTGAATGTATACCTTACGTATTAAAACCATTATTTATTAAGCTTATTAGTCACTTCTTTAACAACACAAAAGTACAGTGGTGCCTCGCAAGACGAAATTAATTCGTTCCGCAAGTTTTGTCGTCTAGCGAATTTTTCGTCTTGCGAATCACGAAATCCCATAGGAATGCATTGAAAATCAATTAATGCGTTCCTATGGTCAAAAAAAGTCCAAACAAAGCCAAATTTGGTACAACAACAGTTTATTAGCTGCTCATTAAAGTCACACATACTGTAAAGAGCAGTTCAAAAATTGAAGGGAAAATAAATTAACTTTATAAACAAAACATGTCTTTGTTTTTAGACAAAGGAAACAAAGTCGTGAGACGTTTTCGTCTTGCGAAGCAAGCCCATAGGTGAAATTCGTCTTGTGAGGCAAATCAAAAACGGAAAAACCTTTCGTCTAGCGAGTTTTTTGTCTTGCGAGGCATTCGTCTTGCGAGGTACCACTGTAACTCAAAGCGGCTTACGGCAATAAATAGCATGCACATTAAAAACAGCTCCAAACAAAACAGAAAAATCCAAGTCTATGTTGTTGGAGACTGGCAGCCAAATTTAATTCTCCAATACAAATATTAGCTGTCTTTCTGAGTTAATAAGTAAATACAATTCTGGTTGGCCCTAGGACTCACATCTGCACTAAAACTCATCCATAGAGGAACATGGGAAGCTCAGTATCATCCAAACTTGGGCTGTCCTGCAAAATCTTCCATGAAAGATAGATTCAGACAACCAAATACAGTACAACGTTGCTGGATGAGAATTGGCAATGTCCAGGAGGCAATCTGTTCTTAGCTTTCAGGATAGGGGTCCTGAGCCCAGGTACTGCCATAGCAGCATTCCAAGCATCAGGGAGGGGGGGGGGAAGAGGGGGCTGGGGAGAAGCTTTCTGTCTAGCCTTTTTGCCAGTGGCAACAGTTACCACTTTCGTGAGGTAATGGAGTTTGGGGGATTATATGTGAATGGGTGTGGAAGGGTGTAGCAGCAGCAGATAGGTAAGTGAATGGGAGGGGGGCATGGAATAGACTGGAGCCAGAGGGGGGAATGGTTATAGTGCTTAGCTCATTTTAAGGTTGAGCATTCTGGGTTCTTAAAGATGTCTTTCTAAAAATAACTGAGTTGAGATCTGGATTGCTCTGCATCATATCACTGTCTGAAGGAATTTTGATTTGCAATCTGCATTGTTTGGCAGCTCTGGCGGGAGTCTTGGGGTTGCTCTTCAGTCTTCTAAAGAGGTATCACTCGGGTTTGAGGATTAAGAAACTACAGAAATTGTTTCTTGCTAGTTCTGGAATTGACCTAGAGAAGCTCAGCGTTCGCCGAGGCTACACAGACACACTGGAATTTTTGGAACAGCGAATGCTGAATTTAAACATCACATACCAACAGAACAGACTCAACTGCGTGGTTCAGCTTTTTGAAGGTATAAGGCAAGAAGCTGAATTTGATTTTTTTTGGGTAGGGAGAGATGGGGTTGCTTCTGATCTTCTCGATCATAATTACGTTAAAAAAAGCAACTTGGGGGGGGGTCGCAGTTGAAAGTTTTGACTGCCCACTTCATGTAAGATCCAGCCAGGTTCGACATTAGCAGAGCACCAGGCACATTTTGCGCCTAAAGATTCTCCGTTTGCAAACAGATCCAAAAGTCTGGGTAACATTTTTGTGCCTGGCTGACACTCAAGGATTATTAAAATGTATGTGTTTTAAAGCCTTGGAAGTATATGTTTAAAGAGACAATATGTTAACAATAAAGAGTAGAGTGTTTTGAAAACTAAAGTATGGTACCAATATTGTAAACAGCAAATTAAACATGTACAGTATTAACCATTTATGCTAAAAATATGATATTAACAATGTATCACTTATGTGAATTGCATATTAATTCATGCATATCAAATTAATAAATAAAAAGTGTTGCCAACCCCCCCCTCCCCGTTGTGACTAAACATTCTGTTTTGGTCACCCACAATCCAGGCCCCAGGTGCCATTTGGCTCCTAGCTTTCCTATCCCACTTTCTAACACTGGATCCAGCATAAGCTCAGTAAGCCAGGTTAAGGAAGCTGTGGCCCTCTAGATATGGTTGGACTTCCAGCTCTCAGCAACCCAGCCAGCAGGACTGATGGCCATAAAATAATGAGAATTGTAGTCCAGCGACACCTGGAAGGCCACAGATTTTTCAACCCTCAATTTAGTATAATGTCCTGTTTCACATCTTGGCCTACCAGGTGTTTTTAGGAAGCCCATGAACAGGTTATGAAGTCAGTAGCCCTTTTCAGATGTTGACAGTTCCCCTCCCTCACCCACAACTGGTATTTAGAGGTATAGCACTTCTAATCCTTTAGGTTCGGTTTAGTTTTCATAGTTAATAGTTGTCGACTTGAATTTGTATTACCCTTACCTTTAACTATCATCATCCTGCTTCCTTGATAGCTGTGTGTTAACCACAACACAGACAAACAATTTAAAATCTCAGGGGGTGGTTCAAGCTGTTGCTGTGTTGGATTTCCCCATCCATGTTGTTATTGTCCAAGATTACAGCACTTATTGATACAGAATTCATCCCCACTCCTAAGATTTATTAAGTGGAGTGAAGCCATATTATGAAGACTTGTTGCTGTTATTTGTAGACGAGTCAAAGTACACTTTACAGAGTTTCTTAAGCAATAATTACAGCTCCCTGTCCCAGAGAGTTCACAGGTTAAATTTTTGTTAAGGACAAGAGACAAAGAGGGGTGGAGAGGGAAGAGGCCAGACTAACAGAGTGAAATGTGAAGGAAACTCAAAAGTAGAACTAAGGAGTCTTAGAACTGAGATGCTGAATACTAGGCCTTGACCGTTCAGCATGATTAAAAGAGTTCTCTGAGCGTTATACTGAGTAATCTTTTCCCCACTGAGAACAAATTCCTGTGGCTCAAAATTTGCTTCCCCATTTCCAGTTATTACTCACATGCTGAGAAACTGATTCTGAAACTGATTCCTGACTGATTTGATTTTTCTCCTATAGATCCCTGTGCTACTTTTTCTTCTGTCAGTACCGAGAACCTTGTGGAAGAACCAGCAAGCCAGACACCAGGTAAAACAGTGAGCTGCTTTGAGTAATGTTGCTGTGTGTGTAAGCGACAAATGACTTACACTTGGCAGGAGACTGGATCGTATGTCCTGTGGTTCCTAGGCCATGGCTTCAATCTCTGATTCTGCAGTAGTTCCGTCAAACTCCTTGCTAAAAGCAAGTTCCTGAACTCATTGTTGTTCATGGGGTATCCATTATAGGTTTCTTTCTAGCCAAGCCTTTCTGCTTACCACACCTGCATAATCCTGAGAGTGTTGTCATAGTGCAGGGTACAATAGACATGAGAAGTGAATCCACTGCTTTCATTTCAGATCTGTCAGCTGCCTTGGTGCCAATCCGGGCCGTCCTTGAATGCCACCCTAAGGGTCTGAAGGTGAAGAACCTGAAAAAGGCCCTGCTAGAGAATTGTGGATTTGACCTGGAGATGTTCCGCCGTGATCTGGGCTACAATGACACAGTGTCCTGCCTGCAGGATATTCCTGGTCTGATTCTCAGAAACAGCAATAGGACCCGGAATTGCGTCATCCAGCTTGAATCGCGTAAGGCAAAGATTGAAATGTTATCACTTGTGAGTTCAACACCCCCCCCCCCAATTCTGTGTCTGTTTTAGAGTGCCAGCCTCATTGTTGGCCTGGGTAAGGGTGTATGAATTGGCTTCAGGGAGAGTACGAGGGCAAGGCTGGGCTCGGTAAGATAGTCTTCAGAAGTAACAGCAATCAGGTAGGTTTTGTCACATGAGGCTCTCCAGTCTGCCTGGTATTTTGGCTATGTGCCTTCTTCTTCTTTCTGCAATTCCCATCTTTTAACCTGGGCTCGCTGGTGACGTGCAAGTTGGATTTCTCTCTTGATAAGCAAAGAACTACTTGTAAAGGCTGCAGAAAGTGTGCAGGCCGTGACACGTGATTGGCTTATGTCATGTTACTCTGAACAAAGAAGGTATGTTTCATAACCTGTCTTTTTATATCACGTCCCAGGTCCCTCTAGCTCAGCTCCTTCCTTGGACTCGGATTTCTCTGTATGCAGCTCACATACCACAACTGATGGGCTAATGAGAAATAACTCCGGTAAGGCTGCCTAGGAATTCTGGATGCAGAGCTGTATCTACACTTGATCCATTAATTGCTCTATGGGTACTAAAGCCCCATATGGGGCCAAAGATAGACTCTGGTGCCCTTCAAAAGCAGTTAGTTTGAAAGGGCTGGGTTTGAATGGGGGGGGGGGGGAGGAGGCATGCAGCTGACCTATGCAGGGAGGACTCTCTCCCCCCCCTCCCCCATACACAGACACTTCAAATCTTTGCTTGAAGATTTTCCAAAAGCGGGATGCTAGATAGCCTGCCATAGATTGCATTAGTATATGGCGGTCTCAATAAAATGTAACAGAAAAATGCCTGACCTGCAAAGTAGCCTGGGAGGTGGTTGGGGAACAATATTCAAGGCTGCAGCATCCTGGCCTGGCAGGAGTATCCCACCTTTTCAATGACAAGAGTTGTTGTTGATGTGGCCCTTTCTGCCAAATATGATCAGAGACTTCCTTTTCAGTCTCTCAGTTCAGTTAAGGTTTGTACAGTGGCTTATTGCTCATGGTTTATCAAGGGGAGCTAAACTGTAGGCCTACGTGTGACCACTTTCACCCTCACTCTGTCCCATGGCCTTCTGCCATGTTTAAATCTGTTGGGTCCCTATTCTTTTCTTCAAGACCCACCTCAGCAATACCTTTGTTTTCTCCTCTGGTAGGTTCCCCTAGCCCTGTTCCCTCGCTTGATGCCGGTTTCTCTGCCTTCAACTCAAATTCTGTGCCCCAGACGCTGATGGGAAAGAAATCTGGTAAGTTTTTGTTTTGAACCCTGAGGTTTCTTTGGTACTGCAGGTAGCATCTGGAATGTGGTACACGGGTGGCTTGTCCTCTTCATTTTGAATTGTGACTCCACTCAACCCAAACCACCACCCCACCTATGCTTAATCTTATCTCCACTACTTCAATCCCATGTCTATTTAATGTAGATCTTAAGCACTCTAAGTGTGGATAGGTACTTTGCTTCTCTTCATGGAACTCCTAGTTTACAGAGGGAATTCCAGAAATTGCAGCAACCTGAAACATGGCGTCTCAAAATGGCCACCCTGTTGGGGGAAGACTTGGCACCAATAGTCAAGCACTTGGGAGTTTTTTCTATCAGAGGAGACATACAGATATACCCACCTGGGGGTAAACACCTCCATGTTAGAGATGTAACAAGTCTCCCATTTCAGGTATGTCTCTAGGGCTCTGCCTTTTCTAGCCCATTGCAGCTTTCAGTCAAATTACCTCTCAGAGATGCGACTCTTAGCACATGACCCTGGGCCATTTTTGAAAACCCGAGACAACAGATGAAGCACTTTCAGCAGTGGGGAACTCCACACTCTGATGGGTCTACGCTGCCTTTTCCACCCAGGCTACCTAACTAAGCTTCAGTTAGAGAGAAAAAGTTGCCCCATCCATTCCATCTCCGCCCCTGAAAAGCCCAAGTATCAGCCAGAGCTCCTCAAAAGCACTGATGCTGCAGAGCAGGTAGCATAGAATAGGAGGGCTGTTATTTTTCCAGTTGCTAGAGGTGAGGATTAAGAGGCTAGTCTGTATACGATATCTGTTGGGGCAACTGAGAGGAGTCTTCCACTTCTGTCCACTTGGTGAGAAGGGGGACTGTATTCTCCATTCTCTATACTGAGTACAGCTATGTAGTAGCTATAGAGAACTAGTGTAGGATGACAATTGGCACCCTGGCCATGTGTTAACTAAGTGTCCTGCAGGCTAAGTTTCTTGCAGCCTGAGCCCCAATTCTCCAATGTGGAGATAAGTAGTATCGACATGACTTTCACCAGGTTGAAATAGTAGATTGTTCCTTTTCAGACCTGGCTGCTGCCTTGGTGCCAATCCTCGATGTTCTCGGAAACCATCCTGCTGGTCTGAATATAAAGACACTGAAGGAAAACCTAGAGAAGAAGCATGGGTTTGACCTAGAGACTTTCAGCCAAGATTTGGGATATAAAGACGTAATGTCTTTCCTCCTGGATGTGCCGGGCCTTCGCTACTCTTTCACAAATGGCAAGTGGCCCCACAACTGTGTGGTTCAACTTCTCTCCGGTAGTCTTGGCCTCCCCCCTGTCTCATTCGGTGCTGGTCCCTCTCTGGATAAATCTCCATCTTCCAAAGGATCAAACACCCTGTCTCAAGACTTAAAGGAAACAAAGCCAGGTGAGATGTCTCTGTGACGGTGAGGCCTAATAACACATTCCTTTAAAAACCCCTCAAACCATAGACATTTTAAAGTTTGTGGTATGGTTGCCATACGTCCAGGAAATCCTGGACATGCCCTCTTTTGGGGGACCAACATGCCTATCTGGGGGGATTTTTTACATTTCAAAGGAAATGTATAGTTTTTTTGGTGGGGGTATTTTTATTTTATTTTTGGGGTTGTGTGACTTGGGCATAGGCTGCTCCGCATGCCACAGCTGCTGCCAGCCTGAGCAGGAAAAGAGCAGGAAAAGAGCCTATTTCCCCGGCTTGGGCTGTCCTCTTTTCTTGCTCTTCAAGATATGGCAACCGTAGTTCTTTGGAGCTTACGTACTGAAGTATATTGTAGTCATGCTCTTAACTTTCTGTAAATTGCCGTTATACTGATCCCAAGGGTTTCTTTGCTTTTTTTCTTTCTGGCCAAACTGTGACTAACTTACTTTATATCCCACTATATATCTTACTAAGTTGATATCACACCTTTCCTCCAGGGAGCTTAAGGTGTCATGGTTCTCTTCCTTCTCACTTGTATCATCACAACAACCCTGTGAAGTGGGTTAGGCTGAGAGGGATTTGAACCCAGGTCTCCCAGGTCCAACACCCTGGGTCCAGGTGCAGAAGGAGACAGGGCATGGGACCAAACTGGCATATTTCTATCAAATGGTGTAGGGTTTTTTTTGAAATTTGAAAAAAAGCAGAAAAATTGGATTTCCATCTTCCTTTCTCTTCCAGCTTCCTGCCTTTCCACTGTGCCCCAGTCCTGTGCTTCTGTCCCCTTAAACGTGCAACGGCCTGCTGGGAAATCAAAACCCGTGAACCAAAATGTGCTTAAAAAAAAGCCTGGTAAGACTGCATTTAACTCTGGAGGATTCTGGGTCCAGGTGCAGAAGGAGCACAGAGGCCTGACAGAGGGAGTGGGAGTGTAAAGGCCAGCTAGAGTATTTGTATCACATTCACCATTGATTTGTATGCCTTGGCACTGGGTGAAGTATCTCTCTGCAGTCGTGAGACTTGCCTCTGTGTTCTGTGCATATTGGTGTTTGTGCAGGAACACAATTGTGAGTACAGTCCCAGGCATGTTTATTCAGAAATAGACACTTTCTACTTACTCTTGCAACCGTAAAGACTAGAAACCTTTTGCGTTTTTAGTTGTAAGATTCCTCATGCTTTATAGAATCATAGAATCCATGGTACACACTGTTCTGGCTTGATTTAATGGTGATGTAGAGTACGGTCAAACCTTGGTTCCCAAACAGCTTTGTTGCCAAACAAACTGGCTCCTCAATGCCGCAAACCTGGTAGTAAGTTTTCCAGTTTGCGAACATTTTTTGGAAACCGAACGTCCGACGTGGCTTCCATTTGAGTGCAGGAAGCTTCTGCAGCCAATTGGAAGCTGCACTTTGGTTTTTGAACAGTTTCAGGAGTTGAACAGACTCCCAAAATGGATTAAGTTCGAGAACCGAGGTACCATTGTAGTCAGAATGTCAGAGTAGGATTGGGGAGTCCCAGGTTCATTTCCCCACCCAGTTATGAAACTCACTGTGTGACTTTGGTCAGTTTCTCAGCCTTACAGTAACTGTGACCTCACAAGGTTCCTGTAAGGTTGAAAATGGTGAGAGATCCTTGGAGATTTAGTTATTCTTGGAGTTGTTGGCATCCGTCTGTCTCGAGAGACAACGGAGTGCACCTGGGATACCCAGATGACAAGACCCCCCACCCCCTTGGCCTTGCTGATATGGTCCATAGGAAAGCAGAGCAAAACGTTTGACACCAGCATGGTTGCAGGAGTTGCCAGAATGAAGCATAAAAGACGCCATCCAACCATCTTAGCGACTCCCGATTTGTGTAGGGTTTACTCCTTAGCCTTTTCTTCTCCCTGAAATCAATGTCACAGGTCTGATGATGGCTTAGTCCTTCAATTGTAGAAGAATATTGGCCTCTTCCTGATCTGTAACACTCCCAAAGTCTATTGACATTTTAAAGAAAACATTGTGTTAATATTTGACTTGGTGCGCAGATTTTTTCTGAGGTTTATTTAACAGGATTAGATTTCTCAAAGTAGTTTGTGACATTTTATAAAATACATCCAATATGCCAGGAATCCTAAGAACTAAAGTGAAACAAAACAGCAAGCTTGGCTGGAGCAGGAGCAGCACCATATATTTCTTCTCAGTTGCTTTTCCTTTCTTTGCCCCATCTTTGCTTGCTGCTGCTACCTCACTCTAGTCTTCATGCTAATATGTTTTTCCCCTCCTCTAGCTTCGCTGACAGATGTCTTGGCATTACTCACCAACCTCATAGGCACATACAACGAAGGTCTGAGGGTTGAGAAAGTGCAGGAGCTCCTGCTGGCCAAGCAAAAAATTGACCTGGAGAAGTTCAGCATCGACCAAGGCCACAAGGACACACTGGAGTTTTTGGAGCGTCAAATGCCTAACTTGAACATCAGATACCGAGAGGACAGACTTAAATGTGTTGTTTCGATTGGATCAGGTGAATTTTGGAGGGGGAAAGATTGACTGCAACATTCCACTCCCATGTTGTCTGGGATAGCCAGCAAAGCTAGATTGCATTTTGGTTCCTGGTCTTGTAACCACCAAATCTGAATTCTTTCCTGAGCCAGAACCAAACAGGAGATGAGACTCAATGCTCCTTTGCTCTAAAGTTGCATTCTTTCCTCGGACTTACTGAATATAGTGGGACTTCACAATGCAATTCAAATGACTCACATGTAAGTCACAAGAATTATATACCATTGCAGCCATGGGGTTTATTTTTTAAAAACCAACAAATTGCCAAATGATATATTATTCCATAAGCAGATATATTATTCCAATATCCGATTCAGTCATTATCACCACCAGCAACTTACTTTTGCTCATCTATTCATAGAGTTGATTTAATTTGTCAGCTTTGGTCATCTGGTGAAGTAACTCCCTTCAAATTGAACCAATATTCGTTAGCTCTCAGTTGGTCTCTCAGTTGCATTGGGAAAGTCCTATTTGTCTGAAATCAGGCATGAGTAAGCCTAACCTCAGGTTGTTAAAAAGGCTCCAGAATCAACACTGGCTTCCTCCCCCTTCCCTTTCTCCAACTTAGGAAAAAGCAAAACGAAAAAGAAGCAGAAAAAGAAAATGGCAAAATGTAAGTCGAAGTCAGAAAAGTCTGCAATGCTACTGTCCAATTCAGCATAATTTTTGCTTGCCTCCCAGTAATGGCTAGTTCATGGAACAACCACTTAAGTATCTGTTCTGTCCTGTGTTTCGCCTCAAACCCGGACATTTTTTCTTTTTGGGTTGTTTTTGGGTAACTTCTGGGTTTGGTCCATTGCATGTGTGTGCGGTCGCACACTTATTGGATAGGCGTAAACTGGTTGTGGCCTGTACCTGACTTTAGACACACAACTTTGCTGAGCCCTTCACTGGTCATGGAATCTTTTGGGTTGGAAGGAAACCAACCGCTTGTCAGTGCAGGAAATCAACTACAGTAGTCCTGATAATGTGGCCATCCAGCCACTGCTTCATTAGAGAAAGAGAAATATTACTGCTTGGACTATGTAAACATCCCTCCTGGTTAATATGACTATTTCTTTTCCTCTCTTCTTGTCTAGGTCCTGGTGTTAAGACTGCCCCTCCTCTGCTTGTTGCCCCTGTGCCTCTCTTGCATCCAGCAAAAGTGATCCAGCAAGCAAACTGTGCACCAGGTAAATCTCCAAGGTGACTCCTTTCTGTTCTCACCCATGCAGGGATGGTGATGCAGGAGAACAATAGTTTAAGTCACAGAGAGCACAGTTTGTACTGACAGACAAATTGAGCTAACTTCCTAAGATGGTTTACAGAGATGATTTATTTTCTGTAGATGGTAAGTAATCTGGAAATCCATCTTGCTTGCTAGGGCATTTGTTGACTGTTACGAGGTCTTCAAAAGATGAAACAGTTGCCGCTTCCTAATAAGTCTTAGTCATCCTTAGACAGCACTAGCATCATTCTATAATGCTTAAAGAATGGTTCCGTAATGACCAAAGGACACCATAATTCACATTATTATGGTGGTCATTAATGTGACCACACATAGTAGGAAAATCTAGGCAGGATACAACATAACTTATAATTGGATCCAGTCAATGCAAGGAGATCAATGGGATACTATCTCAGAGTGGTATTCAGGCAAGTTTTATTCAGGGTAGAGCCATGGAAATTAATGACCACGACTAAGTTACATCCATTAATTTCAGTTAGTCAGCTTTGAGTAAAACCACTGTCTCTATGCAGCTGTCTCTATGCCATTTAAACTTACAGTGGACTTTCTTTTAAGGATGGTTGCAGCTGCCATTCGGGTATTGAAAGGGTTTTGTAATATATTGGCATTAATCGAGGCACAGGGCAGGATTCTGTTGTAGCTGGTAACTCATTAAAAGGTTGCCAGAACAAACCATTCTTGTTTGTTCTCTCCATTTGTCTGGCTAGAACAAATACAGTGTTTTTGCTCATGGATTCCTTTGTCAAACTGTCCTTCTCAGAGTCTTAGCTGACCTTGAAACATGGAGATTCCATAGGCAAATAACAGAGAGATGACAGAAGACCAAGGGGAAAACTAGGAAATAGATAGTTAACACAGGAGGACTAAGATGCGCACAGTTCAGTGGTTTGTTCAAATTTCTTCACGTCAATGATTTTTTGGCAAGGTTACATAGAAACATTGGAAGCTGTCCTCTACCAAGATCGATCATTTGGACCATCTCGTTCAGTATTGTTTACCGATCCATCAGTTCTCCAGGATTTCAGGCAGGAGTATTTTTCCAGGCTTCCTGAATATGCTGGGGATTATTATTATTATACTGCCCTTCATCCAAGGATCACAGGGTGGGTTACAATATAAAAACACAAATTCAGGAGTACCCAATGTGGTGCCATGCATATGTTTTGAGCTACAGCTCCCATCATCCCTGGCCAGCAGCAAAACTGGCTGGATCTGACGGGAATTGTAATCCACAACATCTGGAAAGCACTGAATCCCTTCAGGGCTGCCAACTCTCTTGTAAACCTACCTGCGAAGGCGCTTCTTTGTGTGCTCCCATCCTGTGAAGCATTGTTGGTACCAACAAGCTTCTTTGGAGCGGCATCAAAGCTGTAGAATTTTCTCCCCTTCAGAAGTTCACCTTTCTCTTTATTGACTTTTTGATTCCAAGTCACAGCAGTTGTCTGCTCTTGCGCCTTGTGTTCTGATTGGCGGTGTTGCTGATACCAGCAGGGTGTCTTTAAAACCATATAGATAGATATATGTCGTACAACCTTGGGGGCTTGCGGCAGAGACATGAGTTACAAATATATTTTAACAAATAAACATCATCTGTCAACTGACCCAGCAGTAATGGCCTCCTTCTCTTTTTTCTTAGACTTTGGTGGCATCATTAAGCCTTCGTTCAACGTCTGCAATCCCTCTGGAAATAAATCACAGAATTGGAGCCCACCTGTTCCAGCTGCTTTTGTGTCGCCAGGAGTGCAGAACTGGCTCAACAACAGCAGCATGCATGTCCCATCTGCCACTTTTCCGTTTTTTCCACCCTCCCAGGAGCCTCGTAGTGCTTTGTCAAGCAAGGCCAACAGTTCCTTCCAGGCTCCCTCCAGCTTTCTTCCACATCAGCCCCCTCCCTCCGGCATACTTCCACATCAGCCACCTCCCTCTGGCATCCTTCCACATCACCCACCTCCCTCTGTCATTCTTCCACATCAGCCACCTCCCTCCCGCATTCTTCTCCATCAGCCAAGTGCATGGCAGTCCGGTGGGCCATCACCACTAGCCAAAGAGGTGCACTCACGGGATAACCAGCTGCCCAGAGAATCCAACTTGAGGAAATCACAGCCTTCTAAGGACCTGGAAGAACTGAAACAGCGGGTGGCCCACATCCTGGCCATGCACCCCGAGGGCATGTCGCTCTTCCAGTTCCGTGCTGCCTACAGCACTGCCTATCAGCAGCACCTGCCGCTTGGCAATGCTTCCTCTGCCAAACAGTGCCTGCTGGAGATGCCTGATATTGTTCGCCTGGAGGGCTGTGGAGTCCAAACATTGCTACTACCTGTGTCTGCTAAAGCGTCACCTGTCAAATCCAGTAAGTGCTTTTCATTTGCAGCGTCTTTTGCTCTCTTTATTACGATTTTCATATTGTTTGCAATATAGATCTAATTTTTGCCAATCGCCATGAGACTTTTGGGGGGTGGGTTTGGGATGGGTTTTCGAAAGACATCTGTGTGTGAATTTGTTTGGTGTGTGGAGATCAGTTCCCGGTCAGCTGCAAGGAAGAAAAGGGGCGAGCCAAGGGCTGCCCCGACCTTAAGTGGCCTCTGGAAGGCCCGCCTCTGCCGCCAGCCGATTGGCTGGCGCTGCAGGGGATGCAAATTGAGGGAATTCCTGCTTCCCGCGAGGCTGGCGCCAGCCTCGCGGGAGTGTGGGCGGGGTCGTGAGCCCGCAGCCCCCCCTCCTCCTGAAGTTCGGAAGGGGCATTCCCGCTGATCAACGCACTGTCTTCACAGTAAGGCTCTATTCCGATGGCATGAGTATCATGACGACTGGCAGATTCTTATTATCTGCTGCAGCCTTCATCCGCCTTCACAGCCATTGGAACATACTGCTTGTTATCTTCTGCCTGTTCTGCTGCCGAAGACTTCTTGGATCATTCTTTGTCTAGCTTCTCCCCTTTGACCACGTTGGGTGACCCAACTGGGAGTGCGACTCCCAATGGCATTGCTCACAAGGATCATGGGAACGTGCAAGCCCACTCAGCATGACAAGGTGATGATCCTGTGAGTGAATTGGCCTCCACAGTCACTTACTGATACACCGTTAAGACCACATTCATGGAAGACACTCTTGCTTGGCTAGGAGTGATCACCAAAGAGAAAGAAATATTTAGTTTAAAAATGAACAAACAGTTCCCCTGCTAACAGCATCTAGATCTAGCTTACTCCAGGTTTTCCATATGTGGCTTCAAGAAAGAACCACTTGACCTTTCTGTTTCCCCCCTCCTGTTTCTATCTGCAGTTGTGACCCTTCTCTCTTAACAGTAAATATTGTTGTTGTTTCAGATCAGCCTGTCCCATCTGAAGTGGAAAATGCTGCAGTGGCTCCTTGTCAGTCGCTGCCCCAAACGATGGCAGCAGCTGAACCTGTAGTAAGTCCCAAGCCTGCCCCTCTTCCCAAGGCTCCAGGGGTACCACAGCCCCACTCCACTTTCCTCCGGGCTTCAGACCCCCTCGAAAAGCAAGGTGATAAGGAGTCCTGCATTCTACCCAAGGGCCATCTCAAGGAGATACCAAAAACAGTATCTCCTTTGCAAGAGCATGAGAGGGCCACAGCCAATTCGAGAGACCTTTCAGGCCATCCTGATTTGTCCAAAGTGCAAGACTCTGCAGTGACTCCTGACCACTCCCCACCTAAAAACAAGCCTTTGGTTGTTCCCAAGTTCTCTCTAAATACTGCACTTCGCAAGCCTCAGCCCCACCTGTCTCTCCTCCAGCCTTCTGAATGTCTTGGACCACCAGCCAACAAGGAAATTAGTACTTTACCTGGGACTCCCAAACCAGTAGCTCCTGTGGAAGAGATGACACTCAAGCTGATAGACACTCCCAACTCTCCTGTAGTTTACCCAGTGGATTCCCAAGCCACCAGAAAGGATGAGAATTTGAAATCTGACAGCATTGGCTCCAGGCCTGCACATCTGGTTAACCATTGGTTTTTTAACAATACTACACCACCCCCCTCCATCTTTCAGCCTGTCTCTACGGGTCCTGGAGCATGGGCTCAGCCAGTTGTATACCCGCCTGTCACATTTATTCCAGAGATGCCTCCGCTCTACCCAGCACCATTCATACCAGTTTCTCTAAAACCCTCTGGGATACAGTTTCAGAAGACTCCACCACAGACGCTGCCTGTCCAACCTGTGCCTCCAGCCAGCCAGACTCAGCCTCCCACCCAAATTCAGCAGCAGAGGTCCTATTCTTCTGCAGTTTCGGGACAAGATTCCATTTTTCAGGAGCAGGTACCACCCAGAACCGCAGGACTCCCCCATAGTTTGACTCCCGCAGGGACGTTTCCTACTTCCTTACCTTCTCAAAACACAGCTAGCCTCCACTCGCCCAAATCTCGGACTGTCTACCAATCAGAATGCCACCACCATACATGGCTAGATGGTCTGCAGCACAGTTCTGTCCCTGTGGCAGATCAAAATCTTGTGGCTGCGCCCTCAGACAAAATACCTTCTAAGTCTCCAACATCCACACATTGGGGGAAGTATGATGGTGTGGACTCTCCTGTAATCTCAAGCATGCAGCCGCTCAGTTCGCAGTCTGCTTCTACCAACGCAACCCAGCGGTCCTCTGGCTCTTATGCTGCTGTTAGTCCCAGCAGTAATTCTGACTCTCTGCCTTCTGACTCTTGGCCCTTGGTGCATCAGCAAAAAATTGTTAGCAAGAACTATGCCGTAAGCTCCTCAAGCGCAGGACCTGCAAGCTCACCACCTTCCCCTCGAGAAACCACCGCCACGCCACCTCTGCAGCCACTGGGCACCTCTTCTTGGATCAACGGTAATTCTGATGCTCTGTGCTCTGAGTCTTGGGCCCTCATTAGCCAGCAACGGTATGTTAGTGTGACCTCAAGCACAAGATCAGCACACCCATCCCCTTCCCCTCTGGAAACTATGACCACCCTATCCTGGCAGTCCTCATCATATACTTCACCTGGAACGAACAGAAATTTGGATGCTTCTAAGCCTCAGGCCCTCATGCGACAGCACCAGCATGCTAGTGTGAACTCCGTGACCACTGCAAGCCCACAATCTGCGAAATCACCACCTTCCCCTCGAGAAACCAGCACCCCATCCCTGCAGCCCTCCTATGCTCTTCATGCCAGCATGGATTATGGTTCTCCTAGCCAAAATCTGCCCATGGTTTCCAAAGAAGCTGAGCAGAAGCAGGGCAGTACTCGTGCCTCTTTGCTAGGAAAACCAACAACTTATTCAATTACTCCCCCAAGCAGTCCTCCTCCCAAAAACTTTGATAAATGCATTCTCCTGTAATAGCAAGCATTAAGGAAGTGTTCTGTGGAATCATTCACACCCAGAGGTGTTTTTCTCCCCCTCCTTCCCCAGGGTGGAGGGTAGGAATGACATACCAGGTGGGCTGAGTGCATTCAGAACCCACAAGCAAAAACCTCTTGTGCCCTGCTTGCCTACCTAGTAAATGCCAGGTGTAGGGAATCTTGGCTTGTGCCTGGATGTTGGCAATTTGTTCCCAGGGAATTGCAATTTCAATTCCTGAAATGCCATCCTGTGGCACAGCTTTTCCTATCTGCATCCTGTGCTCAAGCATAAAATGGGAGTGCAGGAAGAGCCTATGGGGACAGAGTGACCTTGAACCCCAAAATGATGAAAGGCTGACACAGGCGTCTTTTACAAACAATGTCTTACAGATAGGCCAGTGTGTATTCCTTTCTTGACCAACATAATGCAATGTTCAAAGTTTCAGACTAGGTTCAAATTGCCACTAAAGTACAAAGACCGAGGTTCAAGTTGCCATTCAGCTATGTAGGTTGTTACAATCTCTTGGGCCAGTCATTCCTCCTCACAGTATGGTTGTGAGGATTTTTTAAAAATGGGAATATCTGTGCTGCCCTGAGCTTGGAGGAAAGGTAAGGTAAAAATTAAATAAGAAAAGTTTTTTAATAATGTTCTCTGAATTTCAATCCCATGAATATACATTATGCAGATGAAGCAAACAACACAGAGTTGCTTATATTGCATAATTTCTCAGTTGATAGGGAAGGACAAGAAACAGAGTACTGATCCCTTGAAACCCTTGTCAGCTCCCTTTAGGCTTCTGAGATTTTATCTGGCATCGCCTGCATATCTCCAATATTATTTTTACAGCAATATGGACTACAAACTTCTCTTTTTTATAAAACAACAACGCCACCACTTTAGATTTTTAGGGTATGAAATGCTGTCTTCAATATACAACCTGGCTCAAAGGCCAGGTCGTCTTCAAACTAGGTCGTCTTCAAACCCTATTACTGGAAACAAAGAGATTGCAGCATCAATTAACTGTTCTAATCACTGGAAGAAGTGGTGGCAGTGGTGTATCATTGATGCATATTTTAATAACTGAAGTAATTTGAAATACTTGTATCAACCATGAATAAAGAATATCTTGGAATGTAGATGGGAAAGAATAAAAGAGTGAAATATTGCTGAGAATTAAGTGGTACTTTAAACAACTTTGAAAGCAATGTCTTCATTAGGTATAAGAGATACTGCTATTTATTTGTTAACTGCAACAAGGGCTGTTCTGGTTATTAAGTGATCCTCTTCTGAGTCAAGGTTTACTACTTAGTAAACCTTGAGAAACTGCCTCATAAAAGATTGGTGGGGTAAGATGTGCGTATACAGGAAATATTTAGAAAGACTTGAACTCACTCCAGATAAACCACTATTATGCATGAAATTATGAGGATCAGTTTAGCTTATTAGCCCCTCCCCCTTCTTGTGATCACAAATTAATGCAATATTAATACTAGCACACTCCCATCATTAGGGCCAACAATTTCATCTACACTCTGAAAATAGGCTGTAGTTTTTAGGTCTATGAAACTTACTCCACTGAGCTAATGCTAACCAGAAAGAACTAGGAACAGACCTGGAGTAAAATAAATTGGAAAGCTTAATTACAATTACTAAAGAAATGATGGAAGTATGCAGACTCAGTGATAGCTAAGAACAAAATTAAAATATATAAATGAAACGGAGCAGGCTATAAAAGGAAAAGCACCATAACTGACACAAAGAAACCAAGTAGTTACCAATTGTTGGCCACCGTCTTGTCTCAAGGGACAGTGGAGTGTGCTGCTGGGGATGAAGTCAAACTCCTGGAGAATCGCAGCTCCTGCTGTGGCTACAGAGACCAGTAGCTTGTAACTGCTGCTCACATGTTTTTGCTGCTGTGTATGGAGGTCCTGGGATGCCCAGACCACAAGACATACCCAGAGCAATGCATTTGGCACCAGCTTGGCTGCAGGAGTTGCCTGAAGGAGGCATGCAAGGCCCCATCCAATCTTTTTAGGGACTCCACTCCAGATTTGTGTAGGGTTTACTCCTTAGCCTTTTCCTCACCCAAAGGCGTCCTGCAATCCAGCAGGTACAGATTCTTCCTCAGGATTTACTCGGGAAGTCTTTCTCATGAATGAGTATAGCTGCAAGGCAGCAGAGGTTTAGGATCAGTTTTCCTTCTCCTGAATGAGCAACTTCCCAGGTTGGTGAGCCCCATTTGCCCATCATTTCCTTCTGCATGTGGAGTAAGCACCTCCTTGATCATTGGACCCACTATTGGTCTCCTCTACTCAATCCGTTGGAGCCTGTCTTAGTGTGCAAGAGTAGCTCCTAACTCACTGAGGGTTTCTTCTTTGGCGATCACTTGTAGCCGAGTAAGATTGTCTTCCATGAATATGGTTTTAACAGTGAGTCCATAAGTGACTCTGGAGGCCAATTCTGGACCCACACGTCCTTCCACAGTGGGGACATAGGTTTCTGGGTAGGAGTTGATCATGGTGAGGGTTTGTGAAGTGTGCCTTCCTCTTAGAACGTTTCTCCCTTGCGTCCTGAGTTTGGGCATCTTCAAAGCCCATGACACCTTTGGTAAAGGCTGTACTGCAATTGGAGCGCTCGCAGGCCAGTGTTTCCCAGTTGTCAGTGTTTATGCTACATTTTTTAAAGATTTGCCTTGACAGTTTTTAAACCTGTTTTGTTGACTACCAGCATTATGCTTTCCATTTTTAAGTTCAGAGTAGAGTAGTTGCTTTGGAAGATGATGATTGGGCATCCGCACAGCATGACCAGTCTAACAAATTTGATGTTGAAGAATCATTTCTTGGACATGGGTGATCTTTGCTTCTTCCAGTCACTGGCATTAGTTCGCCTGCCTTCCCAGGTGATTTGTGAATTTTTTTTGAGACACTATCGGTGGAATCTTTCGAGGAGTTGGAGAAAGTGGTCAACGTTTCACAAACATACAGTAAGGTTGGTTGTATTGTACAATAGCTTTGTAAAAAAGCATGTTGGTTTCCCTGTGAATGTCCCGGTCCTCAAACACTCCACTTCAATCAGGAGAAAGCTGCTGAGGGTTGGAGACCCATTGGCTACCCTCACCTGGTTTAGCTGGCCAGTCGAAGCTTTTTCCCCAAGGTGTAGATGCTGTCACATGCTGACAGCTTCTCGGAGCTGCAGGTGAGAGCCAAGTGCAGGATGAGGAATAAAGGTGGACAAACTACCTCAGAAGGAGCATGGTGTGTCCCCCCACTAGAGATACTTTTGTTGTTTAGTTGTGTCTGACTCTTCGTGACCCCATGGACCAGAGCACGCCAGGCACTCCTGTCTTCCATGGCCTCCCACAGTTTGGTCAAACTCATGTTAGTAGTTTTGAGAACACACACTAACCATCTCGTCCTCTGGCGTATCCTTCTTGTGCCCTCAATTCTTCCCAGCATCACGGTCTTCTCATGAGGTGGCCAAAGTATTGGCGCCTCAGCTCCCTCTCCAAGGGAGACGAGATACTGCCCCTCTCCTAACCCCATACACCCCCAAGAAACGTGGAAGAAGATGTCACAGGTTACCTTAGTGACTGAGGTAATAATTAATGTATATTACTAACCCCTGATTTTAACCCTCCTAGAAACCTTTTCCAGCTCATACTGGTTTAAAATCATTCAGAGTAATTGAATTGAGACCCATTTGTATCCAAATGCACACAGGATTGCAGCTTTAAGTTTCTCAGCAGAGCTTAATACATCCAATTTTGCACCTTGAGCATGTTTCCTGCAACTCTCTTTTGCCTTAGCTTCTCTTGAATTTAATGCGAATAGAGTAGCATTTAGTAAAAGAGGAATTCATAGCTCCCAATCCAAAGGAGAGCTGAAGAAAACAAGCTCTTGTGGTCTCAGGTAACGTGGAAATAAAGCCTTTGATTAAAAACTAGCTTTTAAAAAAACAGATTCTAGGGAAGTGGAATAAAAAATATTGCCCCTTCAGTGGGGGGATAATGTTGGGAAAGTGGAGGCTAGGCAAGCTTTGCAAAGCCGAAAAGCTGGGGCACTGGTGGGCCAACTTCTTCCATGTAGAAGTAGTGATTCCAGCCCCTACTCACCAAGCTGCAAAGCAATGTTTTGAGTCAACAACTCTCAGTGGTCAACTTGGCTAGGAAGGGAGACTCATTGTGAGGTCACAATGCCCAGCCTCTCTTAAGGCAGGAATCTGCAGTACCTTGACCACTTTATCATTGAAGAAGGCAGCAGTGATGTCTCCCATCCCAAACGGTGCGGAAGGCAAAGGTAAGAAGTGTGTGAACCCAACTTTTTTCTCATACAGTTGAGCAAATGCTGGAGCTTGAGGACAGACCCACTTTCTGTTATTATGCTGGGCAGTAAACTGTGCAACCACCAGTGTCTTATTGAAATGGGAAGCAGCAGGAGGTGTCACATCCTGTTTTGGCACAGGAATGTGCTGCCACCCCTCTGCTGATGGCACTGTGTCTCTCTTACCTGTGTTGTTCGCTTGGCAGTGGCGGTGGCACCTGCATAGCAGGTGAGATCTCATAAGATTGAGGCGAGATCTTGCTGACACTTCCAGCACAGGGAAGGCAGAAGAGGCAAGGTGGGTGCTGCCTCTTGTACTTCTGCCACCCAAGGCAGGCTCCTCAGCCTGCCTCATCAATGTGCCAGGTCTGGGCAGCAGAGCATGGGCACAGAAGCTTCAGGCAAGGAAAGAAGGGGAGCTAGTAAGTAGGCACACTAACTGTTATACAGCTTCTGTTTAGGAAAAGTGCTTCTGGATGGCCCCTAATAGAAGTTGCGATAGAAGAATTTTAGTAAGAACATAAGAGGCTGCTGGATCAGGCCAATGGGCCACCTAGTCTAGCATTGTGTTCTCACAGAGGCCAACCAGATGCTTGTGGGAAATCCACAAATCAGGATTTGAGCAAATGTACCAATACTTTATCATAGTAGTTTCAACATTGAGGATCCACTTTCTCAACTCTGTTGTCTCCTTTCATACTTTCTGTCTTGGATGGAGCCTTGAAACTCCATACTAAGCACTTTTTCCGACTGGCTTGCACTAAAGACCAGTCCATGGTGTCTTTTTTTTAAAAAAAAGCATGTTAATTATGCCAATATGCTTTTGACCCCAAAGTACGCAGGGAAAATGTTTTAAAATTTGTTCCAGTGTAAGTGCCTAAAGCAGGTGTGGGGTCCCTTTGGCCCTCCAGATGTTGCTGGTAAACTTCCATCAGGCCCAACAAACATGACCAATGGCCAGGTATGATGTGAGTTACAATTCAGCAACACCTGGAGGGGCAAAGATCTCCACATCTGGCCTAAAGTGATGGCAGGAGCAGATGAAGATTTGGTGGTATGGCAGTATGTGCTTTTATGCATCTACTCAGAAGTAAATCCTATTAAGTTCAATAATGCTTACTTCCAGGTTTGCAGCCTTAGTGCATTGACTACTATGCATCATCACATGATTCAGCAGAATTCAGCTGCAGAGTTATATAACTATTGAGTTATACCCTTACAAAAACTGAATACTTATTGTAAAGCATGCCTATACAGAATACTTCATGTGACTGCAGCCATATCACGCTACATAGAATATGTCATAGCAGTGGCATAGCGTGGGGGGTGCAGGGGGGGGCGGCTGCACCGGGCGCAACATCTGGGGGTTAGGGGGCACAAATCCACGGGTTAGGAGGCGCAAATTACTTCCCTTGCCCCGGGTGCTGACAACCCACGCTACGCCACTGTGTCATAGGAGTCCAGGGCATTAGCATTTCAATACAAAACATTTCCACTACTACTACTTCCTTGCTTCTACTCTACTGTTGCCTAGATTCTATTTCCTCCCCTTGGTGTTGCATTAATCTATATCATTGAGCCTGCATATGATAACTATACCCTCTTCCACTAAGGAGCAGCAAAGAGTCATGGTCAGATCAGGCAAACAGGTTGTTTCTGACTCTCTTGCACATGGTGCCACAATGAGTAGTCCTGTGGGGAGGAAGAAATAATAGAATTGTAGAGTGATTGTGTACCCTGTAATTATTTCAAATCACTGTGAGCAATGTGGATTTCCAGGGGCCTTTTGCACAATTAGTAAACAAGTGATTCAAAGCTTACATAAAAGACCATAGTGCATTGGAGAAGTAGGGGTAGGCAGAGCTACAATGGTCCAGTCTAGGAAATTCTCCCTTGAGGAGAATGCAGGGCAGGGTCGATGTATCTAAACAATGAATGTTCTCTGAAGGGAGGGTGCTGGATCACAAAGAAGATGGAAACAGGGGCTTCTGTTTCATGGCAATAGGATTTGCCTTCAAAATGGAAATGGATGGTTTTTCTTTGCTCTTATTGTTGCTGCTGCTTCAAATTGAATGCAAGGCACATATTATGTGCAGCATGAGAGAACCTCTCTATGTTCCACATGAGTATAATCAGGGAGGCGATTTCATCATTGGAGAGATTACTTCTCAGTTCTTCTTATTGTTTGAACCCATTTTCTTCATGGAGCACCCAAGGACAAAGCTTATTGATCAAATCCTGTAAGGAAATACTTTTATTTCTACGGCATAAAATTAGGCAATGTAGTAACAAGTTTGTCCTTGTGATCTCTATATACTGGTTTCAGGTCAAAGCCAGCTCTTGACCATGCTGCAGTTTTGGAGAATGTATGAGGTATTAAAATTACAGCAAAGAAAATACAGGATGGAAAAAAAAATGTGGTTTGTTTTACAGTATATAACTTCTGGTCAAAGTCGAACCAAATTAAAACAAAAGATGAAAGCATCCACAACTGCTGTCTTTTGAAACCTCTGTACTGTTGACCACAGGAGCTCTTGCTTCATTTGAATGGCATCACATGTTCCTAGTCATTAGTTTGTTGCTGATGTGGAATATTTATTAACCTTCTAATTTTCTAAATGTTGACAAAGAACCTGGTCAACACAAAAGGGCTAGCGTAACTGAGGATGCAGCAATAAAGGGTAAAAGAACACTGTCGAACAGTTGGTCAGTTGTGTATTTTTGAAAGTATTATGTGGATGGCGTGTGTGCAAAGTTTTAATGTGTGCGAGTTATGAAAACGTGTGCATATATGCGAATGGACACAGAAAGGTATTCAAACGAACAACAACCCATATACATCCAGAATTGTATATGGTTCCTGTGTGTTTGTGACAGATGATAGGTGTGGGGATAGCTCCAGGTAGCTCTGCTACATAAATATCTTAACTGTGATGATGCTATACAGTGTCATACCATGAAACTGGTTTTCAAAAAGTCGTCATAAAGACTTGCAAATTGTTTGGGAAGTTCATAATAGGTATTTAATGCTTCATATAAATTCTCCTCCTCCTCCTCCTCTTGCTTATGTTAGAGCAGTGCCAAAAAACTATCAACACGTCTTGGCTTTCCTATTTGCCGTGAAGGAGGTAAATGATGACCCCAAAGTTTTACCAAATGTCAGCCTGGGATTCCATATTTATGACAGCTACTTCAATGCAAAAATGACTTATCAGAACACCTTGAATGTTCTCTTTAATTTGAAAAAGACCGTACCTAACTACAGCTGTGACACTGAGAAGAATTTGATAGCTGTTATTGGGGGACTTGATTCTGAAACCTCTCTCCATATAGCCAACTTCTTAAGCATCTACAAGATTCCACAGGTAGGATACACTTGTTAGTGTCATGGCGGGAAGAGTAACTGTGTCACAAAATTAGCACACATGTTATCATTTCCATGTGCAAATTATTGTTTTTGGGTAGAGAGACACATATAGAAATTTGAATGGCAAAAAATATACAAGCCTTGTTTGTTTTCCAAGAAAAATACATATTTAAAAAGGACATCTATACAGCATGCAGAAACTCCTCAATTTCAGTATATGGATCAGTTCTAACACTTTATAGAAAATGCCCCCTGAAAATGAATAATATTTGCTAACCTTTTAAAAGTACAGGAGGAGTTGGTCCTATGATATTCTGTGTGGAAAAAAGTTCCCCATTGTGCTCCAGAGAAGGGTTTAAACAATTAAAGGCTTCAGGTTCCTTCAGCTAAGTAGGGTTCCTATGATATAGTGCTTTAAAATGTAAAACGAGCACTGCATCTCTCTCTCTTTCACACACACATACACACACACACACACACACACACACACACACACACACACACATTGTGTCCTAACTGGGCTGTTTTAGGAGGGATACATTCTGGGGAATGTAACTGAGCCCGGTTTTGGCCAGGGAGGGAGGGGTATAAATAAAAATTATTATTATTAATTATTATCCCATTTGATTTATAATGTTCTTCATTTTCTTAGGTCACCTACTGCTTTTTTGCTCCATTGATGAATGATAAAACCGAGTTCCCTTTTGTCTATCAGATGGTTCCCAATGAAGCGCAGCAATACAATGGAATTGTCCATCTATTTCTGCATTTCCAGTGGAAATGGATTGGGATCATTGCATTGGATGATGACAAAGGAGACAGATTTGTGCAGAACCTACTGCCCCTGCTTTCACAGAATGGCATGTGTTCTGCCTTCATTGATAGACTTCCATTCATCACCTCCACGGATAACATGATAGAAATTTTTTATTTGTCGAGACCTAGAGAGAGCATGGCCCTTTTCCTAACCAACACCAAAGTCAATGTATTTGTCTTAAATGCTGATACTTTTACCATATTAATGCTGAAATGGTTTCTATACCTGGCACAAACAGAAGACTTGACAGAGGCAGTAATGGGTAAGGTATGGGTTATGACAGCCCAGTGGGAATTCTCATCACATATATATTACAGGAATTTGGATATTGACTTTTTCCATGGAGCTTTGTCATTTACACTGAACTCCAATGAAGTGTTTGGCTTCCAAAATTTCCTTCAAGTTCTAAATTTTCATTGGCCGAAAGGAGATGGCTTCATTAGGGTCTTCTGGGAACAAGCATTTGGCTGTTTGTGGCCGGGTACCAAACTGGGTAAGGAGCTCATTGACATATGTACTGGGGAGGAGAAACTGGAGAGCCTTCCTGGGATATTTTTTGAAATGAGTATGACTGCCCAAAGCTACAGTATCTACAATGCTGTCCATGCCATAGCACAAGCTCTACATGCCAGGTACTCGGCCATAGAGAATCATAGGACAGTGACAGGGGATAGAGACAGTCTGGAGCCTCTCCACCAGCAACCTTGGCAGGTAACAGCTTGCATTATCATGAGCCGGTGAATGTTATAAAGCTCAAAGGTCTGAGGGTTTGCCTAGGGAGGACATTGCTTCTTTCTTAAACCTTTGTAATGTTTATGACCTTCATTTGATCATCTCACCTTTTAAGGTAGACTAGAATTAACCTAGGGGACGCGGGTGGCACTGTGGTCTAAACCACAGAGCCTAGGGCTTGCCAATCAGAAGGTTGGCAGTTTGAATCCCCGCGACGGGGTGAGCTCCCGTTGCTCGGTCCCAGCTCCTGCCCAACTAGCAGTTTGAAAGCATGTCGAAGTGCAAGTAGATAAATAGGTACCGTTCTGGTGGGAAGGTAAACTGTGTTTCCGTGCGCTACTCTGGTTCACCAGAAGTGGCTTAGTCATGCTGGCCACATGACCCAGAAGCTATCTGTGGACAAACACCGGCTCCCTTGGCCTATAGAACGAGATGAGCGCTGCAACCCCAGAGTCGTTCACGACTGGACTTAGCGGTCAGGGATCCCTTTACCTTTACTAGAATTAACCTCATCTTGCACACAGGAGACTATTATTTATTTATTATATTTATTAGTCTCGTTTTCTGAGATTTGCCTCTTTCAATCCAGCTTCACCCTTTTCTGAGGAGCATCTCATTCAACAACAGTGCTGGGGACACCATTTATTTTAATGAGAAAAACGAACTAGCTTCTGGATTTGATATTACCAACTGGATTACTTTCCCAAACAAATCCTTCATAAGAGTGAAATTGGGAAGGATGGATCCACACGCTTCACCAGGCACCGAGTTCACCATTAATGAAAGCATCATCACATGGCACAAGAATTTTAATCAGGTGGGATCTGGTTGAATGTAATAGAATCAAAAGGCATACTGAGGAGAGCCCCTCCAACCCCAGTTTCTCCCCTTCAGTTTCTCTCTTCTTCTTCTTTGTTGGGGCCTGCCAAGCTACCTGGTCCTGAAAGCACTGTGGTGTGCTTCTCTCATCATTTCCCTTTCCACCTTCCAAACCACCTCACACAAACACACACAAGTAACGCTGGGTGTGACAGAAGCAGAGGTGATCTAGTCAGCGAACCCTTCAATGAGCTCCTCATCAAACCATTCAGACCATCTTGGACCCTATGATTAGCAGGGGAAGCTCTATTGGTGGTTCAACCGCTGGGTGTTGACCCGTGAAAGAGCTTTCTTGCTAGTGGTTTCCCATTTGTGGAATATCCTTCCTGGTGTGTCTCCCTCATTTACCGTATTTTTCGCTCCATAGGGCGCACCGGACCATAGGGCGCACCTAGTTTTGGGAGGCGGAAAACAAGAAAAACTTATTCTGAACCCCAGAAGCCAGAACAGCAAGAGGGATCTGGCTTCTGGGATACCTTGTGGCTGTTCTGGCTTCTGGGATAACCGCGCCAAGCCTCTTCAGGGCAGCGGGTTGAAGGTTCCCCCTGCCCGAAGAGGCTGCGCAGGGCTAAAGCAGAAGCCAGGACAGGCGCGTCGCTGAAGGGACGCTGCGCCTTCTCTCTCTGCGCAGAGAGGGAGAAGGGGCAGTGCCCTTCAGCGAAGCTGGAGAAGGAACAGAAGGAGACCCTTCTGTTCCTCCTCCGGCTTCGCTTGATAGGCGCGTTGCTCAAGGGGCGCTGCGCCTTCTCCCTCTCTGCGCAGTGCCTCTCCTTCACAGGAGAGGAGCTGCGCAGAGAGGGAGAAGGCACAGCGCCCTTCAGCGAAGCTGGAGAAGGAACAGAAGGAGACCCTTCTGTTCCTCCTCCGGCTTCGCTTGATAGGCGCGTTGCTCAAGGGGCGCTGCACCTTCTCTCTCTCTCTGCGCAGCGCCTCTCCTTCACAGGAGAGGCGCAGCACAGAGAGGGAGAAGGCACAGCGCCCTTCAGCGAAGCTGGAGAAGGAACAGAAGGAGACCCTTCTGTTCCTCCTCCGGCTTCGCTGGAAAGGCGCGTCGCTGCAAAGCAGGAGAAGGAACAGAAGGAGACCCTTCAGTTCCTCCTCGGGCTTCGCTGGATAGGCGCGCTGCTCAAGGGCACTGTGACTTCTCTCTCTCTCTCTCTCTCTGCTCAGCGCCTCTCCTTCGCAGGAGAGGCGCTGCGCAGAGAGGGAGAAGGCGCAGCGCCCTTCAGCGAAGCTGGAGAAGGAACAGAAGGAGACCCTTCTGTTCCTCCTCGGGCTTCGCTGGACAGGCGCGCCGCTCAAGGGGCGCTGCGCCTTCTCCCTCTCTGCGCAGCACCTCTCCTTCACAGGAGAGGCGCTGCGCAGAGAGGGAGAAGGCGTAGCACCCTTCAGCGAAGCTGGAGAAGGAACAGAAGGAGACCCTTCTGTTCCTCCTCCGGATTTGCTGGAAAGGCGCGTCGCTGCGAAGCGGGAGAAGGAACAGCAGACCCTTCTGTGTCCCCTCCGGCTTTGCATGACAGGCGTGCCGCTCAAGGGCGCTGCGCCTTCTCTCTCTCTCTCTCTCTCTGCTCAGCGCCTCTCCTTCGCAGGAGAGGCGCTGCGCAGAGAGGGAGAAGGCGCAGCGCCCTTCAGCGAAGCTGGAGAAGGAACAGAAGGAGACCCTTCTGTTCCTCCTCCGGCTTCGCTGGAAAGGCGCGTCGCTGCGAAACGGGAGAAGGAACAGAAGGAGACCCTTCTGTTCCTCCTCCGGCTTCCAGGTCAGGCGCCTCGCAGCGAAGCCGAGGATCCTGCATTCGCTCCATAGGACGCACACACATTTCCCCTTCATTTTTGGCGGGGAAAAAGTGCGTCCTATGGAGCAAAAAATACGGTAGTGGCATCCAGGAAGAATTGAAACAACAACAACAATTTATTACTTATACCCCACCCATCTGGCTGGGCTTCACCAACCAACCAACCAACCAACCAACCAACCAACCAACCAACCAACAGTTCAGTTCACCCAGGCATTTGCTGGTTTTCAGCAAGCTTGAAATTGTCAGCTGTGGGGGTTTATGACTATTCTTAGATGTTTCTAAATGGTTGGGAGTATTGTGGTTGGGGAATTTGTGCCTCCACAGCATGCGTCCCCTGCCCCTAATCTCTCGTCTGATTCTAGGATGTGTTACCAACCCTGCAGTGAATTTTCCTTTTGTTTTCTTTATCTTACACCCAATTATGATAGGCTGTGCACATGTTGCCACCTTAAGGCACAGCTAGGTCAATCTTCTTAATTTAGCTAGAAGCTGGTTTGGAGGAAAACATATCAAAATGCAGTATTTTGCAAGAAATGACATGATAAATATGGATTGTAGCTAACATGTGTACACTGTTTTCCAAACCAGCTTTGGGAGTACCCTGGATGCAAAGTAAAGGGGAGTATGCACACAGCAAAAATAATGACCTACGTTCTTCCTGGAGGGCAGTGCTAAAGCGTGTTCTCCCTAACAGAGAGCACGTGTTGCGGTTGGGGAACAGGCCGCCCAGCCATGACTAGGCAAATTAATCTGCAACCCTGGCCTTTAGGGTTAATCGGGTTGCTGGGGAAATATGATTGTTACCAATTTGGAGGAGGAGTCAGAAGTTATAAATAGAAGGGCCAGACGTAGGGACGTCCTCTTGGCCGTTTTGCATCGGATCACATGGAGCACTTGGACAATCTTCTCATTGTCTGGTTACATTTCTTTATTTTTTATTTCCCCTTTCTTTTAATCCTCTCTAGTCCCTTAAATAATTTAATTCCCCCCTTTATTTCCCCCTTTCTTTTTAATCCTCTCTAGTCCCTTAAATAATTTAATTCCCCCCTTTCCTGTTCGATTTCCCACCCCACCCCTTACCCTGCCCTGTGGGAAGATTCTCCCTGTATCTGTGGCTTGCCTTTCCCAATAGGGAGAGAGCCCCCCGTTAGGGGCTTTTTTTTCGCAAAAAGGTTTCCCCCATTTCTCTTGTTGAAATTGTGGGGCTAGTCAGGGCTGTTCCCAGCTTAGCTGGTATCACTTTCGTTTATAGTATCCCCGAAGGTTGGCTTTATGGCTCTCTGTGCCTCCAAGGACTATGAGCACTCTGTATATGCTCTTGAACTATGCTGTTTCTGAACAAGTTTATTTTCCTTAAGCGGCCCATTTGTGATAAAAGAACTTTGGGTTTCTTGAAGGGGTGCTTCCCTCAAAAAGGGCAAGCAGGGGTACCTGGACAAGCTGGGGGCTACATCAACTCTGCTATTTCACTGGAAACATGTATGCCTGGCCTAGCAGGTGATCCTAGGGCTTTGCCCTAGAATTCGATGGCCTGGAAGTGTTTCCGGCCTGAATAGTGTCCCCATGTGGTCCATGAAGCATTGGTTTCACTGGGTCAGCGGATAGTGCCGGTAATGCCTAGGTTGCAGGATTGGTCCCTGTATGGGACAGCTGCATGCTCCCCCATTGCTCTACCTGGACACTTAGGTCCTTTTGGTGGTTACCTCACTGCAAGGGATGTAACGGGCGCCACGTTTGCAATATGCAACTGGGAGAAAGCACCTTGCGTGCCCGCATTGCAGTTTGCGTTGCAGAGCACGGGCTGCAATTGCATTGCATTGCTAGGAGATTTGCAGTTGCATTGCACCGAGCGTGTGCATTGCATGGAGGGTGTGTGTGCATTGCACGGAGTGTGTAGTTGCATTGCAGGGAGTGTGTTGTTGCATTGCACAGAGTGTGTGTGTTTTTTTGCATTGCACGGAGTGTGTGTGCATTGCACGGAGTATGTAGTTGCATTGAACGGAGGGTGTGTGCAGTGCACGGAGTGTGTAGTTACATTGCATGGAGTGTAGTTGCATTGCATGAAGGGTGTGTGCATTGCAGGGAGTGTGTTTTGCATTGCACGGAGTGTGTAGTTGCATTGAACGGAGTGTGTAGTTGCATTGCACGGAGGGTTTGTGTGTGCATTGCACGGAGTGTGTAGTTGCACTGCACAGAGCGTGTTTTTTTGCATTGCACGGAGTGTGTAGTTGCATTGCATGGAGAGTGTGTGCACTGCACGGAGTGTGTTTTTGCATTGCACAGAGTGTGTGTCTGAAAAGGAAGCTGGCTTGGCGGCAGCTTGGTTGGGACTTCTTTAGGGGTTCTGGCCAGCGTCGGCCCTGTAAATTTACATATCATGATGGCAGCACAAGATGCCCCCTGCCCAAGCGGGGGCTGGAAGTTGGCAAGCAATAGCTCAATACCTTTTGCCCATATTCCCATTTTATTTAGGGATCCAGTTGGATATCGTTGCTAAAACATACCACTTGGCTATGGAGAAGCTGTCTGCCTTGAAGGAAGTTATTTTGTAATACTTCCTCTGTAGCAAGTGATGCTTCACCAGATCCGATCTTGCTGGGTCACTTAACTAATCTTCCCACTAGGCCAGGCTGCCTAGATTTCACCCCTCCCATATCCAAGAATCTCCTGAGGAGTCTGCTGATTCTCCAGAGAGGAGGAGGCGTGTTCTGGTCTCTACTTATTCTGCTCCAGCACCAAATCATTCAGTCAATCAGTCAGTCAGTGTCAGAGAGAGAGAGAGAGAGAGACTGAGTGTTAGAGATCATGTGTAGAGATAAGGTTGCTGCTAAGGGCAGCTGCAGACACTCAGTGCAGTGCAGCATTTATTTATGCTTAGACCTATTAAGCTCTGTATATAGTTTGTATAGTTGTAGATAGAATAAAGAAGATATTCTACAGAGCTGCTCTCCGAGTTGTTTATATGCTCTGCTGTACTCTGCGGTGCGACGACTGTCTTCTTGTTGGAGTGAATCCGGTGCTCACAACTCTAAGCTGTGAGTCCATAGCACTTTGACCTGTTCCTGTGCAGAAGGTGGTCTCTGGAAGTGCTACCCAGCTCGCCTAGCCCAGTTGGGGCTGAAGTGGATGAGTCCAGTTGGTGGCACTGGCTCAAGGGCGATGCTGACAGAGGTCCCCTTACCTTTGTGTATGCCTACCAAGTGCGGTGAAGGCAGATATCAGGCGATGGTAGCAATTCCTGAATGTATGCAATAGTAGTTCGCCATGGCAGGATACCTTGAACCCGCACAGGGATTTTCAGGTTCATGCTGGTGCTGCTGGATCTTTGCCCTTTGGTTTTTATTTCAAGGGCTGCTGGTGTGCAAAGCTATGGCCTCAAGCCAGGTGTGGTGAGGCAATCATGTGACATAACTTTTCTTGAGTTTTCCCCATTGTAGTAGCAGTTCACATGTGGCCCGAGGAGTTCAGTGACCATCGGATCTGCTTTTGGTCTGATAACCAGGTAGTGGTGAGGTCTTGGCTAAACAGTCCTCACACTCTAGCACAGTCTCCGCCCCTCCGCTCATGCTTTCAAGCTGCGCCACTTAAGGTTTAATATTGTGCTTTCTACGCTCCAAATTACACTGAAACACTATCCGATTTTCAGATGAAGCGCTTCAGATCCTGGGCTCCAGACTCAGCTATTGCCAGACTTTTCCAGACCACCTGTGGCATTTTGACAACAATTAGTAATTTCAGAGAGCGGCAGCTTCCATTTCCCCTTCTGCTTTTACCTCTTATGGGAAGGCCTGGATGGATTTCTTAGCCTTAAGCTGGCAGTTCTCGGCCATTCAGAAGAATTGGCCCCCATCCTCTGAGCAGATCCTGCAGTATTTGGTCCACCTGCTGCAGATTGGGCATGCGGTTATAACTATCCGAATTCAGTCCGCTGCAATGTCTGTTACATTGAAGCTTTATTTTTCAGAGACCCTTGTATAAAGTTTGCAGTGCACAGGGCCTTGGAAGGTTGGAACCTCCAACCTCATAGGACAGTGGGCGGGAAGTCAGTCAATTTTTACCTATGCAGTATCTGCAACAAGTTAAAACTTGTCTGCTGGTTAAAGATCAAGGTGAGACTCCTTTCAGTAGTCCACTGCATTTTCGCACTGAGGGTTGGGAAAATGGTTGTTGGAGCCAGCACAGGGCTGAGAGTCTGGAGGCTTATTGCTTCTGGACTTTTCCTTATCCTTTGGAGCTTGTCATTAGAGTTGGTAACTCTAAAACAGACTTAGTGGACAGGAGTGCCACAATCAGGCTTCCCGCCACAGGTGAGGAGGGCCCTTGCCCGGATAACAGAATATTTGGCTTTTTATTCCCTGGGGGCTTGCCCGCTCCTAGTGCATTAAAATGGGTTCCCGTTAGCCAGGCACCAATGTGCTTATGTCGTGCACCAGTTATTACAGCCTGCGGCTTGCTTACTGCTGAACACTCCTCATTCCTTACGATTAGGTGCTGCTGCAAAGGCTGCACACTGGGGGCCTGTCAGTAGACAGGATTGTGAATACGGGTCATTGGAAGTCTGACGCTGACAAGGGTTATATCAGGAAGTGTCACAGTGATGTCTGTGCTGATGCTTGTCTGTTGTTTCCTTTTTTCATAGGAGCAGCTGTGCACATTTGGGCCACAGCATTGTACACTGGGCTGGCAAGCATGTTGACGGGTTTGGACTGGGGCGCCATCTCAGTCTTCCTGCCCATGTGAACATATACTGGATGTCTAGATGGGGAATGCTTTGGGAGGAGATCCTTCCTTTGGTGCGGTCGAGTGTGACCTGTGCAGGTCCTCCCGCAGTGCTGGTGGTACAGCTGGGCGAGAATGTTTGCGGTCTTCCTCCAGCATAAGTTTGCATTCCTGCATGCAAGAGGGCTTGGATTGAGTTGATGGCAGCTCTCCCTGGACTCAAAATAATTTAAGGCATTGGTTCAAGGTGGTCTGGAGGGGGGGTTGGAGCACCTGTCCCCTCCAATGCGCAAAGATGTTCCATTAAGGGAATCCAAGGATTCGCCATGCTTTTGTCGACCCCTTTTGAGGGGTAGGGCCATGCAAGAGTCCCTGGGAGCATTTGGGGTGAGCTTGAGTCTGATCCTGGTTCATTGCTCCCCCATGCTGTTTACTGGAACTGACAATATGGTGGGGCCCAGTCGTCAGTGCTGCCCTGCTGAGGTCAGGTGCAGTTAGTTGGGACCCAATGCCTAGACAAACTACCACCGAGCAGGCCAGAAAGCATGTTAATAAGGCGGTGGATAATAGAATAAAATAAAGAAAATAAATAAAGTTAATAAAATAACAAATAAAATAAAATAGGTCCTTGCTTTAGGTGGTTCTGTAATATTGCACCCTCCTAATTTTCTTCAAGGCTGTTGCCCTCTTTAGGGCAGATGGGGTGCATCTGTCCCCTATGGGGAACGACACCTGGCGGGATGCGATTGCCTTGGGATTCATTGCTCCCCCACAATGTTTGCTGGTACTGACGATATGGTGGGGCCCAGTCGTCAGTGCTGCCCTGCTGAGGTCAGGTGCAGCTAGTCGGGAACCAATGCCTAGACAAACTACCACCAAGAAGGCCGGAAAGCATGTTAATAAGGCGGTGGAAATAAAATACAGGTCGTTGGAAATCGAATGCATTCAAAGGTTATGTTCGTTAACATTATTGGTGTCTTACAATTTTTGCTTGTTTTATCTTAGGTTTAGCAGCTGTCCGCATCTGGATGGTGGGGCACAGCATCATGCATTGGGCTGGCATCAGTGCACGGCAGTCCGGATTGGGACCGGGTCTCGGCCTTCCTCCATGTGCAGTTGCCTTGGCTGTCTAGACGGGGAATGCGCTGGCCAGAATTCCTGCTGCTGATTCGGAGGCAGGTGCTGCTGGAAGGGCCGCCCACTGCTGTTGGGGTGCAGCTGGGTGAGAATGACCTGTGTGGCCATGGACTGTTTTTCGCTACGTGCTGCGATTTTGGGTGACCTGGAGACGCTGCGGGCAATGGTGCCAACAGCAAAAAATTTTCTGGTCAAAGCTTTTGCAACGACGCATTTGGAGGGGCAGTCGTTGCCCAGCTGCCACTGAAAGGGCCAGAAAACTCATCAATTCTGCTGTTTCAAAAAAGATTTTTGAGCTGGGTGGAGATGTGATTTCCCACCCCGAGATTCTTTTTGAGAGGCCATCCTTTTTCCGAGCTGATGGCGTGCACCTTTCTGCTTCAGGGAATGAGGCTTGGATTGGTGCGGTGGTGGCCAAGCTGAGGTCTTGGTTTAATACAGCTGGGAGAGAACGACCTGGTGGCTATGGGCCGTTCTTCACTGCGTGCTGCAATTTGGACGGACTTGGGGACATTGCGGGCAATGGTGCCTACAGCAATGATATTTTGGTCTCAGCTTTTGCAACGATGCGTCTGGAGGGGCAGTCATTGCCCAGTCACCACAGAAAGGGCCAGAAAGCGCATCAATTCTGCTGTGACACACCGGATTGTTGAGCTGGGTGGAGATGTGATTTCTCACCCTGCGATTCTTTTTAAGATGCCATCCTTTTTCCGAGATGATGGCGTGCACCTTTCTGCTTCAGGGAATGAGGCTTGGTTAGGTGCGGTGGCTGCCAAGCTGAGGTCTTGGTTGGGGCTGTGAGTGGTTTGGCGGTGAGCTGGAGGCTCCATGGCGGTTAGGCATTGGTTAATTGGTGCTTGGAGGGGTAAGTGCCTACCCCTCCAAATGATGCGGAAAGGGAATTCCGTTAAAGGAATCCAGGGGCTTGCCATTCTTTCGTCCTGTCCGTGGAGTCGGGCTTGGGCCGTGCAAGCCCCACCGGAACATGAGGGTGAGAAGTGTTGGATTGATTCCCAGCCTCATTTCTCACCCAATACTTGTTTCCCACTCTGGCTTCCGGTGGAGTCCGGAAGTGCCAGCTCTGTCCTGTGGGGGCAAGGACAGATAGTCACCAATGCCTAAGCAACCACTCACATTTTTTGTATTTGAATAAAGTTGTGGCCAAAATTATGCCAAAAACCTTAAACAAAATTGATGTGTGAAGTGTGTAATTATTTGGGGGGTGGCACTGTGGAACTCAACACGCAAAGCGTGTTCTCCCTAACAGAGAGCACGTGTTGCGGTTGGGGAACAGGCCGCCCAGCCATGACTAGGCAAATTAATCTGCAACCCTGGCCTTTAGGGTTAATCGGGTTGCTGGGGAAATATGATTGTTACCAATTTGGAGGAGGAGTCAGAAGTTATAAATAGAAGGGCCAGACGTAGGGACGTCCTCTTGGCCGTTTTGCATCGGATCACCCGCCCTCCCTCCCTTTAATAGGGGGGTTTTTTATTTAAGCTGATCGCTTGACCTTGCTATGCCTGTCATGGTGTCGTTCGCCTTGGTGCGGGGGCACGGTAGGAATTTTGCCATCTGGCTGATTGGCTGGTGCCATTTGGTTTTTGCCTACTGCGTAGCAAATCGTCACAACTTGTAAGGTTGGCGGTTAGGCATTGGTTAATTGGTGCTTGGAGGGGTAAGTGCCTACCCCTCCAAATGATGCGGAAAGGGAATTCCGTTAAAGGAATCCAGGGGCTTGCCATTCTTTCGTCCTGTCCGTGGAGTCGGGCTTGGGCCGTGCAAGCCCCACCGGAACATGAGGGTGAGAAGTGTTGGATTGATTCCCAGCCTCATTTCTCACCCAATACTTGTTTCCCACTCTGGCTTCCGGTGGAGTCCGGAAGTGCCAGCTCTGTCCTGTGGGGGCAAGGACAGATAGTCACCAATGCCTAAGCAACCACTCACATTTTTTGTATTTGAATAAAGTTGTGGCCAAAATTATGCCAAAAACCTTAAACAAAATTGATGTGTGAAGTGTGTAATTATTTGGGGGGTGGCACTGTGGAACTCAACACGCAAGTGCAAATTTCGAAGAATAGCTGTGTATCTGTTCACATATTCTTTCAGAAAGTGCAAAGTTGATAAATTTGGCTTTAAATGCGTATTGAATCTAATTTTCCCCTATTCATATTTATGAACCACGTCGCTGCTTTCTGCCTACAAAATTCTCTTCTTCGGTTATGCAGCCATTTGAAGTCAGCATCCTGTTACTCAAAGATGAATAGAGCCAGCTAGAAGAAAACTGAGTCATATTACTTTCATTTTATATGGCTAGGCCCTGCCACTTGCTGTGTGTAATGACAAGTGCTATCCAGGCTACAGCAGAAAAAGGAAGGAGGACAAGCCGTTTTGCTGCTATGATTGTGCTCCATGTCCAGAAGGGAAGATTTCAGACCAGAGTGGTAGGAGACAAAATGGTTGATTATACATATGAGAAAGTGGAGTGGGGCTTGGGAAAGACCAAGAGAAAGCATACTTGAAAAGGTTCCTCTTAATCTCTGCTGCCACTATTCTCTCATGCAAGGGAGATATTTCTTCTATGAATCCCTTTTTGTGATTATTTTGCCTTGATTTGACATTACAAATTTTGGTATATTTGTACTGTGAAATACTTAAAAATTCTGCTTCATTGACATCACTTCAGAACGCAATTGGACTAAGAGGGCACTTGACAGTGAAAGTAAATTTTCAGCCAGAGAGGACTAGCACTACTGAAACGTGTTCCTTTTACGTAAGCACCAAGTGTAGGTCTATACATTGCATTATACATAAAAAAAATATGCAGCAGAGGAACTCTGCCCATGCAACTCTGATTACCATCCAGCATGTTTAAAAGAGTGAAAAATGATTTCCCCCCTTCTTGCAGATATGAATGACTGTGTCGCATGTCCAGAACATCTGTATCCAAAGAGGGACAGGACTCAATGCCTTCCTAAGATTCTAAACTTTCTGTCTTATGATGAACCTTTGGGGATTATTTTAGCTTTCTTGGCACTGTTTTTGTCTCTGATCACGACAGTGGTGCTTGGAATCTTCATTAGGTTCCAGAACACCCCTATTGTCAAAGCCAACAATAGGAATCTCACCTACTCTCTGCTCATTTCTCTCCTGCTCTGTTTTCTCTGCTCCTTACTGTTCATAGGCCAGCCTCAGACACTGACCTGCCTCCTACGGCAAACAGCTTTTGGCCTCATTTTCTCTGTGGCAGTTTCTTCTGTGTTGGCCAAAACCATCACTGTGGTTCTCGCATTCATGGCTAGTAAGCCAGGAAGCAGAACGAGGAAATGGCTAGGGAAAAAACTGGCGAACTCAGTTGTTCTTTCTTGTTCTATTTTTCAAGCGGGGATTTGTATGCTGTGGTTAGTCACAGCTCCTCCGTCTACATATTTGGACATGCACTCTCTATTTGAAGAAATTGTAGTGGAATGCAGTGAAGGGTCTGTGACTATGTTTTACTGTGTTCTGGGCTACTTGGGATTAATGGCACTAGTAACCTTTGTTGTGGCTTTCTTTGCAAGGAAGTTGCCCAACACATTTAACGAAGCCAAATTCATCACTTTTAGTATGCTGTTATTTTGCAGTGTTTGGGTGAGCTTTGTGCCAACCTACCTGAGCACCAAGGGAAAATATATGGTATCTGTGGAGATCTTTTCTATCCTGGTTTCCAGTGCAGGATTACTGGGTTGTATTTTCTTTCCAAAATGCTATATAATTATTCTGAGGCCCAAGCTGAATAGCAAGGATCAAATGTTAGTAAGAAATAAGTAAGCATGTCTATAATGGTCTAAGCAGAAGTCCTGCTGTTTATTGTTTTAAGCCCCAATAGTGGAGCAGAATGATGCTGCATTTATAAACGACATTTTAATTGTGACAGAGGTAGCAACTGCAGAAAACTGAAAACAATGCCTGAGTTGAAAACTTATTATTTAGTGTGCAGTCCTATGATTGTCTACTCAAATATAAATTCGAGGGAGCACAATGATGCTTATATCCAGGTAAATGGGTTTGACAACCCTATAATTTGATGTATTTCTATCATGACAATGTCACTGAGGAAAGGTTTTTAGAAAATTGTTTCAATGGCATGCTCATTTTTAAAAAACACCATAATGCAAAAATGTCGATAATAAAATTTCATACCTTTTTTTGCAGGGAAACTGTTCAATAGACCATTGCTATCTTTGGCCAGCAAAAGAGTTGAGCTAGATGGTTCAACTCTAAAATGCATTTGTAATATAGGATTCATTGCTATTTATTTATTTAAATAATTTATCTGCTGTCTTTCGGAATAAAATAAAATTTCTGTTGTCAGCTTTGTTGTGGCTTTGTTTGCTGGGAAATTTACCTGCACATTTAAATTATCAATCACTTTAAGCATGTTGGTATTTTGGATATGTGGGTCTCTTTGGTTGCAACTTAAATGAGTGCAATGAGTGTCGGACAATTCTGGATTTCTGGGGGTTTTCCTGTTGTTATTCTGTCTCTCACAGCTACAATAAACCTACCATTAAAATTATGGACCGGTCATTTTTTCGTCAGAGTGCAAAAGGGCAAAGTTAGCAGGGGATCAAATACTTTTTTTCCTCACTGTATAGTGGTAAAGCAAAATAATATTATAGAAGGGGGCCAACTTATAGAAATTTATTAAAACAAGAGGGAGGAGAGAATAATTTAAAAGAATTTACGGAATTATCAGAAAAATTAACAACATGGATACAGTATCATTATTTGAATGAAATATTTAAGAAGGATACGAGGGTTTGGGGAACAAATATCACAACTGAGAGAGACCTGTTGGAATGTACTGTAATGTAAAAGTGCTGTCTAAAATGTATAAAATATTATTGGAATGGGAGACAAAGGATGAGCAAGTAAAATCCTCAATGATACATTGGGCAATAGATGTTGGTCATAATACAGACATGGAAGCATGGGAACAATTGTGGAAAATGGATATAAAATTTACAGCATGTTACGGTCTAAGAGAAAATTATAAGAAAATGATATATTGATTGTATCTAACACTGAGTAAATTGGCAAAAATAAATAAATCTAAATCAAATAAGTGTTGGAAATGTAAAAAGAAAGAAGGTTCTTTTTATCATATGTGGTGGTCTTATAGTAAGGTTAAAGCTTACTAGGAAATGATATATAATGAATTGAAAAGGATGTTTAAAATAATGTTTGTACAAAAACCAGAAGTTTCCTTATGAAAAGTATAGGGACAGAACAAACCAAACTGTATGGAAACTGATTCATGTATGCTACTACAGCAGCAATAATTTTACTTGCCGAAAAATGGAAAGAGGTAGAAGTCCCAGCAAAGGAAGAATGGATACAAAAACTTATGGAATATGCAGAAATAGTGAAACTTACCAGAAAAATAAGAAATAAATTATTTTATAAAAGAATGGAAATGGTTTATTGAATATTTACAGAAAAATTGTAAACAGATAAGAACATTGGCAGGATTATTGTAATAACCTAGAGTTTCATAAGAGTAAATATTTGTAGCAGATGAATAAATGAACAAAGTAAGTTAATATGGATATGCAGAAGATATTTTTTAAAAATTAAGGAACTGCAGAAAGAGGGGGAAGGAAGTCAAGTTTTGAAATGTTAATGAATTTTGTTAAACATCCAGACGCCTTTTTGTTAGGTATCTCAAATCAAGAGCTACCAAAAGAAAAATGGACATTATTTATGTATGCTACAACAGTGGCAAGAATCTTGATTGCACAATATAGGAAGATGGAAGAAATACCATCAAAGGAACAATGGCAAGAAAAACTGATGAACTATGCAGAATTGGCTAAACTAACAGACAAATTATGAGAGAAAGACAAAAAGACTTCCAAAAACTCTGGGAACCACTCACAGTTTATTTGCAGAAACAACAGAATGGACTAGATTCACTGGCAGGATTTGAATAAAGGTTCACAATTTCATTTGAGTAACATATTTTAGAGAAATGATAAGGGATTTTATTTTTGTGCAGGAAAAGCAGAATACAATAAATAAAATTAAATAACTCAGCAGAGGGGGAGTTGAGGGAAGCCCAGAGGAGGGGGAAGGGAGAATAATTGTATATAACATGATGAATGAGATTTGTATCATTATTTGTTATAACATTCAATAAATATTCATATAAAAATAAAAAATGAAATGTTAAAATGATTGTAAAATTATTGAAATGTATAAACCTGAAAATCATAAATGATTCTTTTTTTTTTAAAAAAAGAACCATGTATGATAAAAAATACTCTGAAAGGGGCATGTAAGAGTGACGCTGTTTTGTCTCTGGGGCTTTGCTGCAGAGATGCACAGAACTTTCAGTTGATTAATTCCTAGGAACCATTCTTACACTTTATATCCCCTTGCTCACATCCCCTTAGCACTTCTAGTTCTGCTTGTACCCAGCAGGGCACACAGCTTATGCTTGAAGAATGACAGGTTGCTTCCTTCAAACCTCAAAGAAACAGGAAGCTAAATGTAAGTACATGAAGTAAATATGGACATTTTGGTTGCTTCCCTGAATGATGAATGGTAGATGAAAGGACAATTGAAGGAGTGGGTGGGTGGAAAAAGTGATAAATATCATGTTATATGGCAATTTAAGATTCAGGGGAGAATTTCCAGCTGGAAAATATTTGTAAGGAAAAACATTTTAAACTTATCAAATCTCTCTCTCTCTCCCCCCCCTCTCTCTCCCTCCCCCTCCCTCCTCATTCTCTGGTTTCCTTTGCCCCAGTATTTTATTTTATTTTTGTATCCAGCAGAAACCAGTCATTTAAATCTATTGAAATCACAAGATTTAAAACAGTCACAGCTAAATGGGACTGTGGTTACAGTGAGACTTGAATGCAACTATTTTGTGAATTTTTTTTTCATCTTAGTTATTGCCGTAATGTGGATTTTTCTCATGGGTCACTAAGGCTACCTTTGCTTACTGTATAACCTTAGTTGGATCCTGGCTATGGTGTCTTACATGCCCATCCGGGGTAATCTTACACTTTAAAATGTATGGGATTTGGGGTTTTTTGTGCTCAGGCAGCTATGGTTCCAGCTGGGGCTCTGGTGCAGGCAATCCGGGCTTTGGCTCTGGTGTGGGTGACACTGGCTTTGGCGGCAGCGGATGGGCTATCAGGTGTTCGGATTTTTACCTCTGGAAATATGGCAAGCCTAAATTAGTTCTGCTCTAAGATGGCCTGTTGAATTGAGTTCAGTGAGTCTGCTTTGAGTAAACCTTAGTAGAATATATCCCATGTGGAGTCCAACTAATGTTGATATGCAGCCTGTCATTGATCTCATTGATTTAACAACATATTAGATAGAACCAGTGTTTAATAGAAAATATAGATATATCATCCTTAAGATAAGAGGCAGGTAGTTGGAAAGAGAGACAGAGAGTGGATGCATATGAACAGTGATGGTGGGTCAGAGCAGTGATGCCTGCAGCTCAGCATAGTGTCTCTCCTCTGCCCCAAACAAGTTTGATGCAGATGAGAAATGCACACAGACACTATGAAAGGCATGGCTCTTCCTTCTTGTTTCATTCTGGCAGTTAGATCTATACTGCTTCTGAATATAAAGCAAATCATTCCTAGTTTTAAGGAAAATACTCATTTGAGGGATTAATGGAGCAACTTACCAGGGAATAAGCCCTATTGACATACTTCTGAGTAGATGTGGTAAGGGTTTTCAGGCTGCTCTACACAAAGTGGAGATTTCAGAAGGAAGGGATATGTGAAAATTGAGGGTCAAACTGTTTGTTATGTAGCTGTGATGTTAAGTGTAGGGATTTTTATTTTTATTTTACACAAACGGTCAGCATGCTGCACTTTCTACGTTACAGTTGTCCCTAAAAATATCATTAAGTTGGAATATGTCTCCAGACCTTCCAAGTGTCCCTATTTTCCAGGGACAGTCCTGGATTTACAGAAGCTGCCCCAGTTTCTGATTTGATCCTGGAATGTCCCAATTTCCCTTAAGACGTCCCTATTTTTATTGGAGAAATGTTGGAGGGCTTGGAGTTATGCGACCACCAATCAAGGAGATAAGGAACTATACAACCTTTAGAAGACATCTGAAGGAAGCCCTGTATAGGGAAGTTTAAAAAAAAATATGTTTACTGTTCTATTATATTTTTATATATGTTTTTATATATGAGGGAAGCAGTCCAGAGTGGCTGGGGCAACCCAGTCAGATGGGCGTAGTATAAATATTATTACTATTATTAAATAGGATGTCACTATTTCATCAGAGAAATGATGGAACATATGTGTCTCTGAATACCAGTTGCTGAAGAACATGAGTGGTACAATGGTATTGTGCTTGTGACCTGCATGTGGACTTCCAATAGGTATTGGGTTGGTCATTGCTAGATATGCCTTTGTTCTGCTCCAACAAGCCTGTTCTTTTAAGTATTGGATGGAAACATTTTCTTGCAATAGTAAAATTTTTATAATAGTCTCTCTTATTCCCCCAACAGATTGCAAAGACATGTCTAATGTAACCATCGTAAAAGATTTCCTGCTTCTGGGATTTTCAGAGCAAAGGGAACTCCAGATCTTACACCTTGCAGTATTCACAGCAATGTACATGGCAATTCTCATTGGAAACTTCCTCATCATCATTCTGGTAGCTAGAACTACCCACCTTCAGACCCCAATGTATTTCTTTCTTGTCAACTTATCAATTGTTGACCTTGGATCCACAACCGTCACCATTCCCAGATCAATAGCTAATGCCCTGATGAACACAACACGTATTTCTTATTCTGAATGTGCTGCACAAATGCTTTTGTTCGTCCTCTTCATGTCATCAGATATTTTCCTCCTCGCTGTCATGGCCTATGACCCGTATGTGGCCATCTGTCACCCACTGCACTATACCTCTGTGATGAAGTGGGGAAGGTGTATTCAGCTGGCTGGTGGGGCATGGGCAGCAGGCTTCCTTAATGCTGCTTTGCACACAGGTACCATTTTTTCACTGCCCTTCTGCTCCAACATCATCACTCAGTTCTTCTGTGAAATCCCACACCTGATGAAGATCTCATGTGCTAATTCATACTTGAATGAAATGTGGCCCCTTCTCTTTATTTTTATTTTTTTATATACATTTTTATTAAAGTTTCACAAATTTTAAACAAACACAAAGACACAAACAAACACAACACAAATAACAGGTATAGTTTCAGATCCTTATTTTCTTAACATCTTTACCTGACTTCCCCACACCTCCCCTTCTTGTATTCCAATTCCAATAGTTAGTTCAGCAAGTTCTTGTCCCCAGCTTTTACCTTATTATTATTATACTTAATTCATCTTAATTAACCAATTTTAACTTATAGACCTCAATTTAAACAACAATACTCATTCTTTACACCCTTTTCTAAGGTCGACCCAAATTCCCTTCCACGAATTTCCCAATTTTTATATTAATTACAAAACAAGATAACAAAAAGACAACATATAATTATACACCCTTTGGATTCCAAAACTCTCACCCCCCTTTCCCGGTTTCGATCCCCAAAAAATGTCCATCAGTCCATCAACTATCAGCCTGGAGATCTCACGTCCAAGGCCCTCAAATCTCTCAGTCCCTCTCTGCCGGTTTTTTTGGTAGTCCTTTATATTAGACATCAAGTCTCGGAGAAGCTCTGTCCCAATAGGGTCTATGTTTCTTCCAACCAGACCTCCATGTTCAAAAGTGGAGCCCAAATCTTGTTTCTTGTTGCTTTTAAGTCCAAATATCCCAAATGTCCCAAAAGCTCCAACTTTCGCCTTGATCAGATTTGTAATCCATAGGTCTTCAGATCTCCCCGTAGGGAGATCCCTCCATTCTTCATTCTCCAATTCAAACCAAGCTCTCATCATCCAGGTCTTGTTTTTCTTAGCATCTATCTTAGCAGGCCTCTGGCTCTCCTTTGTCGTCTGCGGCATTTCAGTTTCTCCTTCCCACTCCTCTGAAACAACACATATCTCTTCTTGTTTAGCTGCATAGGTTTCTTGAGTCAAGTCCTTGACACATTCAGCAAGTTTGTTTACTTTTAAATTCAAAGTTGTACCATTTGTAGCCAAAGCTTCACTCTGACCTTGTAACTTTCCCAAGAGAAAAAACATTCTGTCCAGCTCAGTCTGTATTTTTCCACCTGCAGCCATTGTAATGTCTCAGAACCCCTTCTAGAGGGATTCTAGTTACTTAATATTCCTTCCAACTCCAATCCAACATTCAAGTTAATTTGTTTCTATTCTTTATTTTCAACAGTTTAAAGTCAGATTGTAACAAAAATAACCAGCAAAGATAGCAGAAACCAAAATTATTATTTTTCTTTTTCCAACTTTGACAGCTAATTTGACAGCTGTCAAACTCTTTATGTCTCCTCAGCAGGCTCTCTCGTGGATCACTCCCGGGTCCCGGGGGGTTGCACTTCAGCTCTTAAAATCAGTTCTTATCCTCCAGCAAAGTTACTTATATTGCTAAGTCGTGGAATTAATAGCTCTTATCCTGTAAAGAGAAGGATGTTCTCTCAACCTTAGTTATCAATTCTTGCTTTAATTTATCTACAGGAAGGGGAGACGGACTTCCTTTTAGCACCTCCCCCGATCTTGCCAAATTCAGAAAAAAAGATTTTTAGTTCCAATTTCCGTACTACTCACGGGTTGTTACTTTTAAAGTCCAAATGTTCAAAGAAAGAAGTCAGCACTCTCCGGCCATGGCATGCGGCTTCACTCCGTAGAAGAAGCGGTCTACTCTCAGCACCACGCCACTCTCCGTCCCCCGCTCCGAAGCCTTTAAAAAGGCTTCTTCGTGGGTCGGGGGGCGCAAATGGTGCCCGCCGAGTCACCAAGTCCACAGGCTTCAGCGCCTGTGGTTTCTGAGGGTCCCTGCATCGCCGCCGCAGCAAGACCCGTCTTCTACAGAGCCGATTCACTCCGGAGCTCGGAGGAAATCCGCCATTAGCCTTTTGCGCTAACCCGGAAGTCTCGCGCTAATCCGGAAGTCAAAATGTGGCCCCTTCTCTTTAGTTCAGCCTTAGGTCTTGGCTGCTTTGTGCTCATTGTCACATCCTGTGTTCAGATCTTTACTGCAGTGCTGAGAATGTACTCGAAAGCAAGTAGACAGAAAGCGTTCTCTACCTGCATTCCCCACCTCACTGTTGTCTCTCTCTTACTTAGTACAAGTCTCTTTGCCTATGTCATGCCAACCTCCAGCCCTTCATTTAATCTGGATGAAGTGCTTGTTGTGATATACTCAGTGTTTCCTCCAATGATGAACCCGTGAATTTATAGCATGAGGAATAAGGATGTCAAAACTGCCCTGCGGAAGCTGTTTTACCAGAAACTTCCAAACAATAAATCAGTTTCATAGTTTAAAAACCACCACCACTGCCACATGTGATTTGAGGTGTTTGCCATTTCTACCCCTGCTTAAAATATCAAGGAAATGGAAATTTAAAGTACCTTAATGTTCACACCATTTAAGCAGGGAATACTTTGCCAAGGGTTGTCTATTATGCTTGCTTGCAAACTTGGTTCCATGCATCCATACTTTGCCCTGGCTTTTGGGATGGGGGAGGAGACATTCAACAGGTGCAGCAGCTTCCTCAGTCACATGCTTCATGTAGCCATGATGAATTTTTGCCTGAACACATCTGTTTAAGGCACTCTGCTTCCCTGCCACAATCACAATTTTGTAGAGAATCTCCAGGCAAGAATTCTACAGGTTAGCCAGTTTCCCAATTCCTTGCTACAGATGTAGATGATGAATTTCTGTCTGAGACATCCGTACAAGGCACATTTCTTCCATCAAATACCACCTACTATAGTAAGTGTCTGGGCAGACAGTCAATAGGTTTATCCTGAAAATGTCCATACTGCAAGCAAGCAAGCAAGGAAGCAATGAAGCAAGCAAAAACAAACAAACAGGAACAGTTGAAGCCATCTGGGAAGGAGGTGAAGAAAGATAGTCTGCATGGATGAACTGGGGATTTTAAACCTTCGGACTAATGCAATTGACACTAATCAGGAGACTATTTTTCACATAGCTAATATTAGTATAGGGGCGGCACACAAAACAGTCTCTTGTGAATAAAGAAAACATCAGGCTGGACACAAGTTGGTTGCCATTCAGGGCAGTATGCCAGACAGAGTCTTGTAGCAAAATGAACTACAGTGGTGCCTCGCAAGATGAAATTAATTCGTTCCGCAAGTCTCTTCGTCTTGCGAGTTTTTCGTCTTGCGATGCACGGTTTCCCATAGGAATGCATTGAAAATCAATGTGTTCCTAGGGAAACCGCCTTCAGACCAGGTCCGGGGACAGTCTGTCCCCGGACCTCTTCTAAAGGCTGGGGGGGGGGGGAGACAAGGGCTTTTCTTCCCACACCCAGCATTTTAAAAAACCCAGGGACAGCGGAGGACTTCTCCGCTGTCCGGGCGATCTTAAAATGCTGGCGGGCGGCATTTTAAAATCGCCCCAGGACAGCGGAGGACTTCTCCGCTGTCCGGGGCGATTTAAAAACCCCTGGGAAGGCAGGCAGGGGGGACAAAGATGTTTGCCCCCCGCCAGCCTTCAGAAGAGGTCCTGGACCTCTTCTGAAGGCGGGCGGGGGGCGAAAGTCTTTGCTCCCCCCCGCCTGCCTTCAAAAGCCCTCCAGGACAGGCAGGCAGGGGGGAGCAAAGACTTTCACCCACAGGAGCCCCACTTGAGTCCTGCGGGCTTTTCGACCAGGAGGGAGAAGGGACTGAAAGGGCCAGTCAGTCCCTTCTCCCTCCTCGGGAAAAGCCCCCAAGAACGGCATGCTCTTTAAAGGGTGCGTGGCTCCTGCAGGCATTTCTAGGAGGTGGGGGAATTCCCCCACCTCCTAGAAAAGCCGGGGAGCCCCTTTAAAGAGCGCATAGCTTTTGCGGGCAGTGGGGGAATTGCCCCATCTCCCCCAAAAGCCCGCAGGAGGGAGAAGGGAAAGACTCGGGCAGTCAGTCCCTTCTCCCTCCTCGGGGAAAAGCCCCCAAGAGCGGCGCGCTTTTTAAAGGGTGCGCGGCTCCTGCAGGCTTTTCTAGGAGGTGGGGGGATTCCCCCCCTCCTAGAAAAGCCAGCAGAAGCCGCGGAGCCCCTTTAAAGAGCACACGGCTTTTGCCTGCTTTTGCGGGAGGTGGGGGACCTCTTCTGAAGGCGGGCGGGGGGCGAAAGTCTTTGCTCCCCCCCGCCTGCCTTCAAAAGCCCTCCGGGACAGGCAGGCAGGGGGGAGCAAAGACTTTCGCCCCCCGCCCGCCTTCAGAAGGTGTTCCCTCCCCCCTGCCCGGCTTCGGAGCACCGGGAGAAGCGATCTCCCCGCAGCCCCTTGCTTCAAAAGAGGTCCGGGGGCAGCGGGAAGCGCTTCCCGCTGTCCCCGGACCTGGGGCTGCGGGGAGAAGATCACTTCTCCCCGCCGCCCCTTGCTTCAAAAGAGAAGATCCGCTGTCCCCGGGGCAAGCTTCGTTTTGCGAAGCAAGCCCATAGGGAAATTCGTCTTGCGAGGCAACTCGAAAACGAAAAAACCTTTCGTTTTGCGAGTTTTTCGTCTCGCGAGGCATTCGTCTTGCGGGGTACCACTGTATTGAGCTAGATGCAAAGCTATGGTGCCCCAGAGGGGACAGTCTCCTGTTTTACAGAATTGAAAAAGACTGTGCCGTTGAAACAGATTTTTTCCCCAACTGGTGTTCTGCTTTCAGATTTATATTTCTATTTTCTAACATTGCTTGCTTGGGGGTTTCAGAGCTGCCTTTGGCTGTATCTGCAACAGGATTGTAGTGCACCTCTTTTTATCTTTATTGGTGTAGTTTATGCTATATAGAGTACAATGTAATAACTTTATATAATCAAAATATAGTTTTTAAACCAGCTGTATACTCTTCTATCTTCTGGTGTGCTAGAAATCTGGCTGCATGACATACATATATCATACCTGCTCTGCACACAATTTGTGGCCTATGAAACTGAACTCTGCCCACCAGCCAGGGATGTGAGGAACCTCCATTTTATCCTGGGTCTTAGACAATGGTGGGGAATGACATAGCATGACATGACATATGGCTAGTTGGCTGGATTTGTCGGGGGGGGGGGGTTCAGAGCTGCCTTTGGCTGCATCTGTAACAGGATTGTAGTGCACCTGTGTGAGGTCATGATGTGCCCCCATAGCTTAAAAAAAGATCACAGTGCTCTGCTGAAGAAAGAACATTGGTAGACACGTGCAGTGCCTAAAGTTGAACCAAAACAGAGTTAGTGTGAGTTTTTCATTGTCTTTTTAAAGAGGTTTATCTATCATTTACATAATAAACACAAGAAAGGGGAAAAAAGAGCCTTCCACTGAGCACAGTCCCAGTGCTTTTCAGATATGAATATTTCTCTTTCAAATACAAATACCTTCCAAAATGTTTTCATGACTGGTGGGCTATAGCCATGTTCTTTTGAAGTCGAATAGAAAATAAAGCAGAAACATGTTTTAAAAAACTTTTCTGATTTGTGCTATTTCTTTGGTTTTCAAACTTGTGAGTGAATCTTTTCCATTAATATCAAGTCCCGCACCGGTATAATGGTGTATAGTTTTCATGGTCAAGGAGCATCTCGTCTGCCCACACACCCACAAAAACCTCTTGGCACTTTTAACATTCAGAAATTTATTGTGGCATAAGCTTGCATGAAGTGTCAACCTCCTTGGGGAGATATATAGGATGGGTGGGAACTGCTTTTAAGTAGGACTCTTCCATATGCTGGACATGTAGTGTATGCATGCTTCAATTATATGGTTATTCACAATTTGAGGGATCCTGTCTACTAACGGTGGTGTTTTGCCTATCAATGCTTCCCTAATGGTGAAGGGATTTCCCCAATGCCTAGCAAGGATTCTTAGGAGCTGCCATTGCATCAGCCTCTGCAACAATGTCACTGTTGAATTAATTCCCTTAATTACTTAAACACTGCAGTTCCCCTGCCCCCATTCCATATGGGTATGATAAGAAACAGAAGTGGAATCCTTGCCTGGGTCTCACTGTGCATGCAGCATGAGAAAGACAGTATGAGAAAAGTAGACAGTATCAGCAATTCATGATGAGAGAGAGCCTCAGATTGTAAACTTTGGTCTTTTGCTTCTGTTTTTTTGGCAGTGGCTGTGGGCTGTTAGTGCCATGCTATTAAGAGAAAGAGGGAGCTAATCTTTAGCAACGAATATACTTCCACTATCACATTCATCTGCCTCTCTCAGTGCTTCTTTAAATAACCTTTTCTTCTAACATGCACCTGTGAAGCAAAAGGAGCTGTGAATCCAACAGAGAAGAGACTGTGATGGATCTCTCATACTGGCATGAAATGTGAGGAGACAGCTTCTAGGAGCCACAGGTGAGAGCTGAGTGCATGGTGGGGGACCAAAGGTGGAGAAACTACCCCAGAAAGGAGCATGATGTGTCCCTCACCAGATATACTCCCCCTCTCCGAACAACTTCTTCTACTGTTCTTTTAAACCCTGTACACAATATGGGATTTATGCTATTTCTTTCCGAAGCTGATACATTGCATGTTAAACTGATGAGGCAAGAATGGGAACAGAGATACCGTATTTTTCGCACTATTGGACGCACCGGTCCATAGGACGCACCTAGATTTGGGGGGGGGAAATAAAGGCAAAAAAAAATATTCCCCCCCCGCCAGGCGCGGGGCTGGGGCGGGGGAAGCCCAAGCTTCCCCCTCCCCCAGAACAGGACCCAGAGCCATGCCGAAGCTGCACGCAGCTTTGGCATCGCTCTGGGAGCTTGCGGGGCTGGGGGAGGAGGAAGCCCTCCGCCAGCCTCCAAACCATGTCGGGAGACAGCAGGATGGCGTGCTGCGCCTCTCCCGCTGTCCCCCGAGTTTGCGGGGCTGGCGACGGGGAGGAGCAGGCTTCTCCCCCCGCCAGCCTTCTAGCCAAGTCGGGGGATAGCGGGAAAGGCGCGCTGCACCTCTCCCGCTGTCTCCCGAGTTTGCGGGGCTGGCGACGGGGAGGAGCAGGCTCCCCCCCGCCAGCCTTCTAGCCAATTCGGGGGACAGCGGGAAAGGCGCGCTGCGCCTCTCCCGCTGTCCCCCGAGTTTGCGGGGCTGGCGACGGGGAGGAGCAGGCTTCTCCCCCCGCCAGCCTTCTAGCCAATTCGGGGGACAGCGGGAAAGGCGCGCTGCGCCTCTCCCGCTGTCCCCCGAGTTTGCGGGGCTGGCGAGGGGGAGGAGCAGGCTCCCCCCCGCCAGCCTTCTAACCAAGTCGAGGGACAGCGGGAAGGGCGCGCTGCGCCTCTCCCGCTGTCCCCCGAGCTTGTGGGGCTGGCGGTGGGGCTCTCCTGAAGCCTGGAGAGCGAGAGGGGTCGGTGCGCACCGACCCCTCTCGCTCTCCAGGCTTCAGCGAAAGCCTGCATTCGCACCATAGGACGCACACACATTTCCCCTTCATTTTTGGAGGGGAAAAAGTGCGTCCTATAGTGTGAAAAATATGGTAATAGCTAGTGAGTCAGGAGTTTGAGGAATCACTTGCAGCTTAGGACAATATGGTAAAGTAAACTCACAAGAATCGTATTGACTTAGAGCCTCGAGAAATAAAATGAATAGGTTTCCAGAAGAAATGTTTCAACTCCTTCCATTCTCCTTTTCTGTGACCCTTGAGAAGCCACTTTGTGGAAGGGGCTCCTCACAACATGTGTCCCATGCCTTTGCTATTTTATTTGTTTATGAACCTTTTGCCTTTGAAAAGATCTCAGGGTGGCCAACATATGGTTCAGTGACACTCTGCCTTCCAGGTAGTGTTCATAGCAAAACCAGTTTAGCTTCAGGGTATTTTCTGAGCACCAAAACACAACAGGCATTCTATCAACCTAATGTCTGAACATTGTTTTAAAGACTAAAGTCTGAAACCAGGGAAGTGTGAGGAGATCTGTGCCTGTACAGTAGGACTTTCCTAGGTTGCTTTCCTCACTGCAAACCACTGAACTCTCTGTACTGAAGGACCCTTAGAAATGCAATGTGAAGATACTCAAGTTGGCTGCAGGTGGTTGGGGACTTATTAGTGGATGTGCCTTTCTGTTGACGCAAAATGTGTTTGGATCCAGTAAAAAGCTACATTGGGAAAACTGAAATTGTGATATCATTCATTTAACAATAAAGTAATAAAAAATATCATACATGGCAGTAAATATAATTCTAATATTAATGAAAAAATAAGACTTTAGAATGAACATTAACAATTTTCTACTACTGGAAATTTTGAGGGACCAAGAATGGCAAATTTTGCACTTTGTGATCTTCTTAGGAGTATACCTGACTATTCTGATGTTGCTATTTTGTAGTGAGAACACACTTTAAAGAAATGCTGTATTGAATGTTCAGACAATATAAGTTAATATCTATGAAGATTAATAGTATTCCCCCCCCCATTCTATAGGTTTCAATTCCTGGCTTCTGATGACTGGTAATCTGTGCTACTGTACCTCTTGAGCATGAGGGAGAAGTAATGTCTAATATAACAATAATCAATGATTTCCTGCTTCTGGGATTTTCTAACCAACGAGAGTTTCAACTTTTACAGTTTGCAATCTTCTCAGCAATGTATCTGGTTATACTTACAGGAAATCTGATTCTCATAATTCTAGTAGCCCTCAACACCAACCTTCAGACCCCAATGTATTTCTTCCTTGTCAATTTATCGATAGGAGAACTTGGCTCCACCTCTGTCATTATTCCCAAATCAATGGCCAATGCGCTCATGAACTCAACACTGATTTCATATTCTGAATGCGTGACACAAATGCTTTCCTTTGTTTTTTTCCTGTCATCGGATGTGTTCCTCCTCACGGTCATGGCCTATGACCGATATGTGGCCATCTGCCACCCACTGCATTATGCGTCTGTGATGAAGTGGGGAAGATGCATCCAACTGGCAGGCGGATCGTGGATGGCAGGTTTGCTTAATGCTGCTGTGCATACTGGCACTATTTTTTCACTGCCCTTCTGTTCCAACGTTATCAATCAGTTCTTTTGTGAAATCCCACACCTAATGAAGATCTCATGCGCTGATTCATACCTCAATGAAATTTGGACACTGCTCTTCAGTTGCGCATTAGGTATTGGCTGCTTTGTGTTCATCGTCTTGACCTATGTGCAGATCTTCAGCACAGTGTTGAGCATGCAGTCCATGGCAAACAGGCAAAAAGCCTTCTCCACTTGCATTCCCCACCTCATTGTTCTCTCTGTCTTAGTTGGCACCATTCTTTTTACTTATCTCATGCCAGCCTCCATCTCGTCATACAAGCTGGACCAGATGCTTGCTGTGATATATTCTGTGGTTCCTCCAATGATGAACCCAGTAATCTACAGCATGAGGAATAAGGATGTCAAAGCTGCCCTGGGGAAGCTGTTTTACTGGAAGATTTTAAGCAAGAACACCATGCTTCCTTTTCACTGATAACCCTGCTGCTTACTCGTGTTAAATTATGGAATAATTTAACATAAAACCTACATCATTTCCCACTTTATTTTCACTGTATTGAATTTTAGCATTGCATAATATATCAAATTCAAATTGTGAGTTATTATTAATATCACTGGGAATGTAAAATGTTTGTGTTGTATGCACGGTAAGTCCTACTTAGAAGTGACACCTTAAAAGTAATAAACAGAAATTGGGGTGGTTGATTTTAATGCGTTACTCCAAATAAAACTGAACTGAACACAACCCTAACCCTGCTTCAGTGTAGTCCCCCCCTTAATCACTTAAAGTGGAAGAAATATTTCCATATTGGACAAGCATTTGTTCCTGGGACAACACTTTCATGCAAAAGCCACTTGTTATTGTTTTCTGATTTTTTTGTGTGTGAGGGAATTTCAATATTATTTTAAAAAATGGAAATATAATACATAACCTTTGAGTCTATGCTGCCCCTGGGGTAGGTATCCTTGTTGCTCTACCTAGTTATATAGTTTTCAAATTGTTTTCAGAAAGTTCACAGAAGAACAAATTTATGGTGACTTCATCATCATCATCATCATCAACAACAACAAAAGGATGGGCTTCACAAGGACTGTAGCTGCTGTAGAGGACTGTAGCTCAGCAGAGAGGGCTCCTTTAAATTTATTTTTATCTGTGGCATTTTAAATTATGGGGTTTTTGTGTGTGTGTTTTTCTTTGTTGGGGGGTGGGATGGACATTTGGGTGGGACTGGGAATAGGTTTAGTTTTAATGTAATTGTAAATTGTTTTTCTTATTATTAGTTTCTATTTCTTCTTCTTCTTCTTCTTCTTCTTCTTCTTCTTCTTCGGTATAGTTCGTGTTTTGCTTTTAAGGGGAGAGGGTCAGGGCTGCCTGGGAGTGGGCCCCAGCCAACAGAATGGCTGGGGCAGGTTCCACGGGGGGATGCACTGGGACACCCGATCTCAGTGATCATGGTTGGGAGGAGGAGCTATGCTAAGATCAGACCATGTCATTACCAAGGAGGCGGGTTCAGTCATTGTTTGAAGATTATCCCTGCCTCCAGGTCTGGGCTTGACCGGAAAGATACCAGAATCAATGACTTGATTGGGGATGGAGGACTTGACCTGGCATGTGTAACAGAGACTTGGCTGAATGAAGCAGATGGGCCTGTTCTTGCCACTGCTTGTCAACCAAGTTTCTATTACACACAGAAACCCAGATCATATGGACGGGGTGGGGGTGGGGTTGCTGTGATTTTTAGGAAGTCATTAGTTTGCACCAGGCATCCTATTGGGAAGACCCAGTTTTCTGAGTGCATGTTCTGGAAGTTGGGCAATAGGGGCAGTACAGGATTCCTTTTGGTGTACTAACCTCCCCACTGCACCAAGGATTCCTTGCCCGAGCTGCTTCAGGTTTTGTGGTGGATGTTCTCCTGGAGACACCTAGTTTGGTTGTCCTAGGGGATTTCAACATCCATGCCAACATGACCTTACAAGGGGTACCTCGGAACTACGTGGAAAGCATGGCCTTCAAGGGGCTGTCCCTGGATATGTTTGGCCCAACTCAGTCACAGACATGCCTTAGACCTGGTGTTCACCTCTATGGATGTGGGTGATCTGACACTAAATAAAAGCAAAACAAAAGAAGTGTCATGGTTGGATCACTTCCTGGTGCACCTGGACTTCTCCATGACCCTTCCCCTCTGCAGGGAGGTGGGCCCGATTCAGATGGTCTGCCTCTGCCACTTAATGGATCCAAATGCTTTCCAGAGAGTGGTAGGAGATGTTTTATCCCATGTTAATAGCCTTTCAGCTGATTCCCTGGTGGCCTGCTGGAATGTGGAGTTAACCAGGGCTATCGACTCTCTGGCTCTGAAGCGCCTTCTCTGATTGCATGGAGCCCAGACAGCTCCATGGTTTCCCCCAGAGCTGAGGGCAATGAAACAATTGCTGAGACGGCTAGAGCGCCAGTGGCAGAAAACTCATTCTGAATCTGACCGGACACAGGTTAGAGCTCAACGTTAAGCCTACCAAGTGGCGATAGCAACGGCGAAGAGGATCTTCTTCACCGCCTCTATTGTATCTGCAGAAAACAGTAGCAGGAGACTCTTTCAGGAGGTTCACAACCATCTTTGCCACTGGGGCCTGGTAAGGACCCCAAGATCTCCTGCAATGATTTTGCAATGATTTTTGCAAATAAAGTCACTTAGATTTGGAAAGAGGTACACCCCACCATGGGAACAGGGCCAGGGCAGAAGAGTCCTAGAGTTTTGTCTAGTCAAGTTGCATGGGATCAGTTCCAGTCTGTTGCCTCCAAGAATGTGGACAGGCTGCTTGAATGAGTGAAGCCGACCACCTGTCTCCTTGATCCTTGCCCATCCTGGCTCTTAAAAGAGAGCCAGGAAGGGCTGGGTGATAGGCTCCATGGGGTGGGGAATGCTTGCCTCTCCTCTGTGAGGGAAACTTCCCAGACCCGCTGAAAGAGGCGGTCATTAAACCACTTCTTTAAAAAACATCTTTGGACCTGGCCAATATGGCCAACTATCGCCCAGTCTCATATCTTCCGTTCTTGGGCAAGGTGTTTGAGCAGGTGGTTGCTGAACAACTCCAGGCATACCTGGAGGATGCCGACCATTTGGATCCCTTCCAATCGGGATTCAGGCCTCATCACTGGACTGAAACCTCCTTGGTCGCACTGGTTGATAATCTCTGGCAGCCTAGGGACAAAGGCGAAAGCTGTTTCCTAATTCTGCATGTCTCTCTCAGCAGCCTTTGATACCATTAATCATAACATCCTTCTGGACCATCTAGGGGAGCTGGGAGCTGGGGGCACCGTTATACAGTGGTTCTGCTCCTTCAGCACAATGCAAGAATAAGGGCCTTGTATGATGAAAAATGCTTCAAAAGAGTGCATGTAAGAGTGACACTGTTTTGTCTCTAGGGCTTTGCTGCAGAGTTGCACAGAACCTTCAGGTAGTTAATCCCTAGGAACTATTCTTACACTTCTTATCCCTTTGCTCACACTCCTTAGCACTACTAGTTCTGCTTGTACCTAGCAAGGCACACAGCTTATGCTTGCACAACGACAGGTTGCTTCCTTCAAACGTCAAAGAAATAGGAATTTAATGTAAGTACATGAAGTAAATATGGACATTCTGTTTGCTGCCCTGAATGATGAATGGTAGATGAAAGGATGATTGAAGGAGTGGATGGATGGAAAAAGTGATAAATATCATGTTATATGGCAAGTTAAGATTCAGGGAGAATTTCCAGCATCCAGCTGGAAAATATTTGTAGGGAAAGAAAGTTTTAAAACTGTTATCAAACCTCTCTCTTTCTTTCTCTATGGTTTCCTTTGCCTCAGTATTTAATTTTACTTTTGCATTTCTGTACATGTCTATTTCTGATCCCCCGCAAACCTCCTTCACTTCTAATCAATCCAGATCCACTCTATACATCAATGTATTGTGTGAATCTAATCCCTTAGTGATCCCCTGTCATGCACTTTGATCTTCTTCTGGCATAAGTGCATTTAGCTGACATTGTATTTTCACTCCTTTGTGAGTGCCTGTTCTCAGAAGGCATGTTATTTGTGGGGTTTACAAATGGCAGCCAAGCAGACATCATGCTCCATGTGACATCTACCATGCAATTTCCTTTCATGCCTCAGCATGGCCTCATGTATTGTGTAAATATTGTGGGGATAGTAATGGATAGCAATACATACTTCTGCTAAGCATGTTTTCCTTTCTTAGGCATCCTGAGCTATTTCTGTCCAGCTCTCTATGGTACGATACTTGCCAATTGACTATAGGCGAGAGTTCTGATACAGCAAGAACCAGTCATTTACGTCTATTGAAATCACAAGGTTTAAAACACAGTTAAACAGGACTGTTGATTACAGTGAAACTTGAGTGCAATTATTTTGTGAAATTTTGGTTCATCTAAGGCAGTGGTTCTCAACCTGTGGGTCCCCAGATGTTGTTGGACTACAACTCCCATCATCCCTGAGCTCTGGCCTTGCTAGCTAGGGGTGATGGGAGTTGTAGTTCAACAACATCTGGGGACCCACAGGTTGAGAAAGGCTGATTACCACAGGTTGAGAAAGGTATTACCCTGGTGGTTCCCTCACTGCGAGAAGCAAAGTTACAGGAAACCTAGGACCCTTGTACCTATGGGACCGCCTCTCCTGGTATGCCCTGCAGAGGACTTTAAGGTCCATAAATAACAACATTTTGGTAGTCCTGAGCCCCAAGGGGGTTAAATTGGTCTCAACCAGGGCTAGGGCCTTTTCAGCTCTGGCCCCAGCTTGGTAGAACGCCCTACCGCAGGAGATCAGGGCCCTGCAGGATTTGACATCTTTCCGCAGGGCCTGCAAGACGGAGCTGTTCCACCTGGCCTTTGAGCTGAATTCAGTCTAACCCCCCTCCTCATTTATTTATTTTTGATGGAACCCATTATATGGGATTTTTATATAAATTTTCCCTCGCTCTTTTTGCTGGCCCATGTAGGACCAGCATTGATAGTTTGGCCCCGGTGAATAGTTGATTTTTTTCTCCTCTTATGACAGTGATCTATAGGCTACCACTAAAATGAGGCTGCATTTTAAGCTGTATTTAAAACTATATTCTAACTTATATTTTAATCAACTTTGTTGTTGTTGTTTTTTTAAAAAAATGTTTTTACTGTATTTTACTCAGTGTTAGCTGCCCTGAGCCCAGTCTTGGCCGGGGAGGGTGGGGTATAAATAAATTATTATTATTATTATTATTATTATTATTATTATTAACCAAGCAGAGGGCCTTCTCAGTAGTGGTGCCCACCCTGTGGAACACCCTCCCATCAGATGTCAAAGAAATAAACATCTGACTTTTAGAAGACATCTGAAGGCAGCCCTGTTTAGGGAAGCTTTTAATGTTTAACAGACCATTGTATTTTAATATTTTGCTTGAAGCCACTCGGAGTGGCTGGGGAGACCCAGTCAGATGGGTGGGGTATGTATGTATGTATGTATGTATGTATGTATAAATAAATAATAATAATAATTACCCTAGTATGGATTTTTCTCATGGTTAACTATGGCTACCTTTGCTTATTGTATAACTGTAGTTGGATCCTGGCTATAGTCTCTTTCATCCCAAACTGCCCCCGAGTGAAGCAGAAACAATGGGTATTATTCAATGTTTGTTAGGCTGACCATATGTCTGGGAATTCCTGGACATGTTCTCTTTTGGGGGTCCTACATGCCCCCAGGTAATTTTACATTTTAAAGCAAATGTCCCATTTTTTTGGGGGGGGGTTGTGTGTGCTTGGGCAGCTCTGGTTCAGGCAGGGACTCTGGTGCAGGCAATCCGGGCCCTGGTTCTGGCATGGTGGAGGGGCTATGGGGTGTCCAGATTTTTACCTCTGGAAATATGACAAGCCTAAATTAGTCCTCCTCAGATTAGACCTGTTGAAATGCGTGGGGTGACTAAATTAGGTGAATTAATTTCAGTGAGTCTGCTTTGAGTAATCTTTAGTTGAATATTTCCCACGTGAATTTAAACAAATGCTGATATGCAGCCTTTCATAGATTTCCCCGATTTAATGACATATTAGATTGAATCAGTGTTTAATTATATATATGCATTAAATCAGAGGCAGATAGTAGGAGAGAGAGATAGACTGCAGGTGCATATGAACAATGATGGTGGGTCAGAGCAGTGATGGCTGCAGCTCAGCATAGTGTCTCTCCTCTACCCCAAACAAGCTTGATGCAGATGAGAAATGCACACAGACACTATGAAAGGGCATGGATATTCCCTCTTGTTTCACTCTGACAGTCAGATCTCTACTGCTTCTGAATATAAAGCAAATCATTCCTAGCTTTCAGGAAATAACCCCACTTAGCAGGGAATAAGCCCTATTGTCTTAATTCTGAGTAGATGTGGTGAGGTTTTTCAAACTGCTCTACAGAAAGTGGAGATTTCAGGAAGAGGCTGTATGTGAAAATTGGGGGTCATACTGTTTGTTATTTAACTGTGCTGTTCAGTTTAGGGATTTTTATTTATTGTTTACACAAATGGTGAGCATGCTGCAACCTCTACCTTACAGTTGTCCCTAAAAATATCACTAAGTTAGAATATGTCTCTAGACCCTCCATGTGCCCATATTTTCCAGCGACAGTCCTGGATTTAGAGAAGCTTTCTCAGTTTCTGATTTGATCCTGAAATGTCCTGCTTTTCCGACCCCTTACCATTAGGTCCAGTCGTGACCGACTCTGGGGTTGCGGCGCTCATCTTGCTTTATTGGCTGAGGGAGCCGGTGTAAAGCTTCCAGGTCATGTGGCCAGCATGACTAAGCTGCTTCTGGAGAAGTCCTAGGCTTTGTGGTTTAACCCACAGCGCCACCCACGTCCCTCCTGCTTTTCCTTAGGATGTCCCTATTTTCATTGGAGAAATGTTGTGGGGTATGGAATTATGTGACCACCAAATCATGGAGATAATGAACTATACAACTTTTAGAAGAGATCTGAAGGCAGTCCTGTAAAGGGAAGTCATTTTTATGTTTACTGGTTTATTATGTTTTTATATATGTGGGAAGCTGCCCAGAGTGGTTGGGGCACCGCAGTCAGAGGCACGGAGTATACATAACAAAATAACAAAATAATAATAATAATAATAATAATAATAATAATTAATAATAGAAGTCACTATTTTCAATGGAAAATGTTGGAAGATATGTGTCTCTGAATACCAGTTGTGGAAGAACATGAGTGGTAGAATGTTATGGTGCTTTTGATTTCCAATAGGTATTGAGTTGGCCATTGCTAGATACTGGATGGAACCATATTCTTGCACAAGCAACATTTATAATGGTCTCTCTTATTCCCCCAATAGACTGAGAAGACATGTCTAATGTAACCATCGTAAGAGATTTCCTGCTTCTGGGATTTTCAGAGCAAAGGGAACTCCAGATCTTACACCTTGCAGTCTTCACAGCAATGTACATGGCAATTCTCATTGGAAACTTCCTCATCATCATTCTGGTAGCTAGAACTACCCACCTTCAGACCCCAATGTATTTCTTCCTTGTCAACTTATCAGTTGTTGACCTTGGATCCACAACCGTCACCATTCCCAGATCAATAGCTAATGCCCTGATGAACACAACACATATTTCTTATTCTGAATGTGTTGCACAAATGCTATTGTTCCTCTTCTTCATGTCATCAGACATTTTCCTCCTCGCTGTCATGGCCTATGACCGGTATGTGGCCATCTGTCACCCACTGCACTATACCTCTGTGATGAAGTGGGGAAGGTGTGTTCAGCTGGCAGGTGGGGCATGGGCAGCAGGCTTCCTTAATGCTGCTCTGCACACAGGGACCATTTTTTCACTGCCCTTCTGCTCCAACATCATCACTCAGTTCTTCTGTGAAATCCCACACCTGATGAAGATATCCTGCTCTGATCCATACTTCAGTGAAATGTGGGCCCTTCTCTTTAGTTCAGCCTTAGGTCTTGGCTGCTTTGTGCTCATTGTCACATCCTACGTGCAGATCTTTACAGCAGTGCTGAGAATGTCCTCCAAGGCAAGCAGGCAGAAAGCCTTCTCTACTTGCATTCCTCACCTCACTGTTGTCTCTCTCTTACTTAGTACAGGCATCTTCTCCTATGTCATGCCAACCTCCAGCCCTTCATATAATCTGGATGAAGTGCTTGCTGTGATATACTCAGTGGTTCCTCCAATGATGAATCCGTTGATTTACAGCATGAGGAATAAGGATGTCAAAACTGCCCTGTGGAAGCTGTTTTACCAGACACTTCCAAACAATAAATCAGTTCCATAGTTTAAAAACTACTGCTGCCACCACCACATGTGATTTGAGGTGTATGTCATTTCTACACCTGCTTAAAATATCAAGGAAATGGGTGGTTAAGGCACTTTATTGTTCACACCCCTTAAACAGGGAACACTTTCTCAAGGGTTGCCTATTATGCTTGCTTACAAACTTGGTACCATGCATCCATGCTTTGTCCTGGCTTTGGGGATGGGGGAGGAGACATGTATCCAGAAAAAAAAATCCACAGGTGCAGCAGCTTCCTCAGTCACATGCTTCGTATAGCCATGATGAATTGCTGACTGAACATATCTGTTTAAGGCACTTTGCTTCCCTGCCGCAATCACAATTGTATAAAATCTCCAGGCAAGAATTCTACAGGTTAGCCAGTTTCCAATCCCTTGCTACAGATGTAGATGATGAATTCCTGCCTTTATCATCCATACAAGGCACCCTGATTCCGGCACATTCCACCTATTATAGTAAGTGTGGCAACCCTACGTGACAACAGTTAAGTGTAATGGTAGTGACCATGTAGCACCCTGCTTGTGGTTAACGCTTAGCTGGAATGAAATATTCAACGCAGCAATAGAGAAATTAAAATAATAATTTATTTGTCAGACAAATAAATGAGAGGCACAGTGGTATATGGTTACCAAGCTCTGGCCTGGGCTCCTGCCATTATGGCCAGCACTTATATTCCCTCAGCCCAGCCCCCTTGCTCCTCCTTTGGCTGCCTCTGTCCAATCAGCCTGGTTGAATTTCCTATTGGCTGATTGCTATAACCAATCCTAAAAGATACACCCATTTCCTATTGCCTTTTATGGGATACAAAAAGCTATATATTCTTCTATCTATAAATGACAAATAAGTAGTCATATATCTTACATTTGTCTCAACAAGGAACCTTAATTACCAGCTCACCTCTTGCCCTCCTTGCCCTATTGCCCTCCAAAACAGATGGTTAATAGTTTTAACTTTTTATCTTAAACAGATGTCAGAGATCTTGGGTTCACATTCTCATGCATCATCAATGAAAGATCTCCTTTTTGGAGGTCTTTAAACAAAGGCCTGACAACCATATATCAGGAGTGCTTGATGGCGTCTCCTGTCTGGCAGGGGGCTGGGCTCATCTGCCCCCCTGGTCTCCTACAGCAATATGACCCTATGAAATAAGAATTTAACATTTCTTTCTTTCTAGATCCTTTGCATAATTACATTTAAGCCAGTATATTTCATACATTATCATAGATAGCTTTTTAGAAGAATAAACCTTCTCAAAGTAAAAAGGAAGGACTAGTTTACAGCCTCAAAATAAAATAGGAAAAAAAGCCTCTTCTGTTTACACTCCCCTTCTCCAGCCAGTTGCTTTCTTTTCCATTTGCTCTTGGCCTTTAACCTTAGGAAGATATGGCTCAAGTTTAATAGAGGCACATGGTTTTATTTTACTGTTTACCAACTCTTAATTATGTAGGGTCAGTGTAACCTTGCTCTTCAGCCTGTAATTCCCTTTTTACGACTTTGAGAATTGTTTTCTGCTATAAATCAGGGGGCCCCCTTGTCCAGGAGGATAAACATCTTGCCAAAGTACTTAGGCAGCTGGTCTTCTGCCTGGCATAAAACATTTGAAAATCTTTAAGCTCATTTTAAAATACAGACCCTAATCAAACTATAAGCCTTGATAAAAATGCAGGCTATGATTAGATGCCTCAACCATCCCCTGCTTGCATCCACATTTCACCTGCATGCTGTCCAAAGCATATTTTTCTAATGTACCACCTCAGTGCCTCATTCATTCATACATACATATAGTGGTTCTTATTGGCATGTAGTCTCCTGTTTGACAGAATTGAAAAAGACTGTGCCATTGAAACAGATTTTTTTTTCCAACTGGTGTTCAACCTTCAGGTTTATATTTCTATTTTCTAACATTGTTTACTTGGGCCTCATTTTATCTTTATTAGTGTGGTTTATGCTATATATATTTACAATATAGTACCTTTATATAGTCAAAATGTAGTTTTTAAACCAGCTATATCCTCTTCTGTCTTCTGGTGTGCTAGAAATCTAGCTGCATGACTTTCTTATATCAGACCTGCTCTGCACACAATTTGTGGCCTATGAAACTGAACTCTGCTCACCAGCCAGGGATGTGAGGAACCTCCATTTTATCCTGGGTCTTAGACAATGGTGGGGAATGACATAGCATGACATGACATATGGCTAGTTGGCTGGATTTGTCTGGGGGGGGGGGTTCAGGGCTGCCTTTGGCTGCATCTGTAACAGGATTGCACTTCTGTATAAGTGTGCATGCACATGAAAGCTCATACCAAGAACAAACTTAATTGGTCTCTAAGGTGCTACTCGACAATTTTTAATTTTTAAAAAATAGATATTTCTACTGTGTCAGACCAACACGGCTACCTACCTGAATCTAGAACCAAGGATTACAGTGTACCTGTGTGAGGTCATGATGTGCCCCCATAGCTTAAAAAAAATCACAATGGTCTGCTGAAGGAAAGAACATTGACAGACATGTGCAGTGCCTAAAGCGGAACCAAAACAGAGTTAGTGTGAGTTTTTTATTGTCTTTTTAAAGAGGTTCATCTATCATTTACATAATAAACACAAGAAAGGGAAAAAGAGCCTTCCACTGAGAACAGTCCCAGTGCTTTTTAAATAACACTAATGTCTCAACAAATGAAACTGATCTGTAGAAAATGTAACTTGAAAAAGAGACATTGCACATACCTTTGCAAACCAAGAAATCTCCAATTAAAAATATATATGAATATTTCTCTTTCAAATACAAATACCTTTCGAAATGTTATCATGACTGGTGGACTATAGCCATGTTCTCTTGAAGTTGAATTGGAAATAAAGCTGAAACATGTTTTACAAAACTTTTCTGATTTTGTGAACTTTCCTGGGTTTTCAGCGTTGTGAGTGATTCCCCCCCCAATTAATATCAAGTCCCACACCCGTATAATGGTGTATAATTTTCATTGTCAAAGAACATCTCATTCACCCACACACCTACAAAAATCTCTTGGTACTTTTAACAGTCAGAAATTTATTGTGGCATATATCTCTGTGGGGAGATACATACTGTAGGATGGGTGGAAACTGCTTTTAAGCGGTACTCTTCCATATGCTGGACATGTAGTGTATGCATGTTGCAATTCTATGGTTATCTGCAATTTGAGGGATCCTGCCTACAATGGTGGTGTTTTGCAGGCCTATGATTGCTTCCCTAATGATGAAGGGATTTCCCCAATGCCTAGCAGGGATGCTGAAGAGCTGCCATTGCATCAGCCTATGCAACAATGTTACTGTTGCATTAATTACTTAAGCATTGCAGTTCCCCCGCCCCAATTCCATATGGGTATGATAAGAAACAGAAGAGGAATCCTTGCCTGGGTCTCACTGTGCGTGCAGCATGAGAAAGATAGCCTGAGAAAGGTAGACAGCAGCAATTCATGATGAGAGATAGCCTAAGACTGAAAACTTTGAAGGTGGTCTATTGCTCTTAGAAAAGTGACCTATTTTGGCAGTGGCTCTGGGCTGTTAGTGCTGTGCAATTCGGGGGAAGAAGGAGGTAATCTTTAGCGACCAACAGAAGTCAGCAACATACTTCCACCATCACATAAGTCTCCCCTCTTAGTGCTTTTAAAAGACGCTTTTCCTCTAACATGCACCTGTGAATCCAACAGAGAAGAGACTGCGATGGATCTCTCATACTGGAATGAAATGTGAGGAGACAGCATCAAGGAGCCATAGGTGAGAGCTGAGTGCATGGTGGGGACCAAAGGAGGATAAACTACCCCAGAAAGGAGCATGACGTGTCCCCCACCAGACACACTCTCCCTCTCCAAACACCCCATACACACCACACGACTTCTACTACTTTTGTTTTAAACCCTGTACATAGTATGGAATTTCTACTATTTCTTTCCAAATGTGATACAGTGGTACCTTGGGTTAAGTACTTAATTCATTCTGGTGGTCCGTTCTTAACCTGAAACTGTTCTTAACCTGAGGTACCACTTTAGCTAATGGGGCCTCCTGCTGCTGCCGCTGCACAATTTCTGTTCTCATCCTGAAGCAGAGTTCTTAACCCGAGGTACTATTTCTGGATTAGCGGAGTCTGTAACCTGAAGCGTCTGTAGCCTGAAATGTCTGTAACCTGAGGTACCACTGTATATCCCCTGTTAGGAAGATGAGGCAAGATTGGGGACAGAGATAATGGCTTGTGAGTCAGGAGGTTAAGGAATCACCTGCAGCATAGGACCATATGGCAAAGTAAACTCACAAGAATCATATTGACTTGGATCCTCAAGATAGATAAAATTAATATGTTTTCATAAGAAATATATGCCTATCCTTGTATCTGTCTGTGACCCCTGAGAAGCCTCTGTGCCATTTTGTAGAAGGGGCTCCTAACAACATGGGTCCCACACCTTTGTAATTTTATTTATTTATGACACTTTTGTCTTTGTGAAAGAACTCTGGGTGGCCAACATATGATTCAATGACACTCTTCCATCCAGGTAGTGTTCCTAGCAAAACTAGTTCAGCTTTCTGAGGTGCGAGGAGATCTGTGTCTGTGCAATAGGGCTTTCCTATGCCTTTTTCCACACTGCTAACACCACACTCTCTGTACTGAAGGACCCTTAGAAATGCAATTTGAAGAGACTCAAGTAGGCTGCAGGTGGTTGGGGACTTATTAGTGGAAATGCCTTTCTGTTGGCACAAAATTTGTTTGGGTCCAGTAAAATACTATATTGGGAAAACTGAAATTATGAGGTCATTCATTTAACAATAAAGTAATAAAAAGTATCATACATGGCAGTAAATATAGTTCTAAAATTAATGGGGGGGATAAGACTTTAGAATGAACACACATTGTTTTATGTGCATGGGATCATTATTTTTCTGCTCTTCCTTCAGCAGCCAAAATCTTATTGATGACATGTCCAACATAACAATCATTGACAATTTTCTACTCATGGGATTTTCAGGGGACCAAGAATGGCAATTTTTGCACTTTGTGATCTTCTTAGCAATATACCTGGCTATTCTGATGGGAAATCTTCTTATCATTATCCTTGTAGCCATCAACAGTCACCTGCACACCCCCATGTATTTCTTTCTTGTCAACCTATCAGTGCTTGATGTTGGGTCAACCACTGCCATTATTCCAAAATCAATGGCCAATTCCCTCATGAACATAAAGCTGATTTCATATTCACAGTGTGTCACACAACTGTTTTTGTTCATCCATTTCCTGTCATCGGACTTCTTCTTCCTCACTGTCATGGCATATGACCGATACGTAGCCATTTGCCACCCTTTACACTACGTATTCGTCTATGATGACATGGAGTAGCTGTATCTGGATGGCAAGTGGAGCCTGGATGGCAGGCTTCCTTTATGCTGCTTTGAACACTGGTACTGTTTTTCACTTCCTTTCTGCTCCAATGTCATCCACCAGTTCTTCTGTGAAATTCCATACCTACTGAAAATCTCCTGTTCTGATTCATACCTCACTGAGATTTGGGCTCTTCTTTTGAGTTTCACAATAGGTCTTGGCTGCTTTGTGTTCATTATCATGTCCTATGTTCAGATATTTACTGCAGTATTGAGAATGCCCTCCATGGCAAACAGGCAGAAAGCCTTCTCCACTTGCATTCCCCACATCACAGTTGTCTCCATATTAGTCAGTACTGCCATTTTTACCCATCTTATTCCAACCTCTGACTCAGAATATAATTTAGATCAAGTGCTTGCTTTGTTGTATACTGCGGTGCCTCCACTGCTGAACCCAATAATTTACAGTATGAGGAACAAAGATGTCAAAACTGCCTTGTGGAATTTGTTGGGTTTTATTCTTGCTAAAAAGAATAAAAATATGGCTCTGATTCTCCTATGAGTTTTCTTCTTCCAACTTGTCTTGTGATGCAGCTTAAGATTATTGTCTTGTAACATTTGTTTTGTTATGCAAAAATACATTGTGCTGCCTATGTATGTATATCTTTCCCTTCCATAGTCTAAAGAAGTGAATGGAATGAGAAACTTGTATAATAAGTAAATAACAAATAAATACTATATAGTATTTACTTTCCTTCTGTAGTGAAGAAAATTGAACGTGATGTTGAAAGTGTATGCTGGACTCTATATGAAAACAGAGAGCTTCTTTATCCATATGCATTCTTCATTTCATTAGCTGTCTAGGTGCTTAAAGGAATGTGCAAGTGGTCTGGGACACCCCCCCCCCCGGTTTACAAGAAAGCCTTAAAAGTGATAAGTAACATATCTATAGGCTGAAATTTGTTTGTTTCCCTGATGAGCTTAGACTATTTTGTCATGTAATGTAGTATCCTTGCTTGCTCCCCCACCTATTGCACATTCCTGATCATATCTGCTCACATTGCTATTGAGAGGATCATGTGTGATTTCTCATTCGATACTATTTGTAGCTGAAAATGCTTTGGAGTGATTATGCTGCTTCATTTCTTGTTAGTGCTTCTGCTGAAACCCCATAATTTTTCATATCACACATTTTCTGGTTTATTTTGGCTTTACTGTGACCCCTCTGGACAACAATAATGTGGCAGCATTGGAAAAGCATTGCAGAGCAAACGAAAACTGAACAAATTACCACTTCTGCACTATTATTGTGTCAATATATTTGCAGAATACACACTTAATAAACCACCAGTCTTGGGAGATGACCTTTGTAAAGTAACATTTGTTCTACAATTATGCCGTTGATTTGAAATTTGTATCCCAGAATAGAATGTACCGCATTCAATGTTCCTAAACCCAATATTATATCCACATCCCTATGCTAGATAGCTCTGTCTGACATCTAGTTGTCACCAGTGAACTGTATACCCACTACACCATTTGTGGAAACTGTGGTGGGACATAGCTCTCAGCTGACCTCCTAGCAACTGAGTTCCTGCTGTTTACCAGGAAGGAGAGGAGGAAAGGTGAGGAGATGATGAGGTTGACAAGGTCAGAAATACCTGAAATTATGAGATTCTCCTTCACTGGAATGTTAGGAGAGCACTACTCCTTCAACACACCACCTACAGCTTCACTGCACTACCCAGAACTCTTTAAGATACATTTAGGAATGGACTGAAGGAACTTTAAAGCCTTTGACAATAGCCCAGTACAAGAAGCAAAGATGGCAAACATATCCACAACAGGTAATATGTTTCCTTGGCACCTAGGTACACTGGTATAAAAGAGACCCAGACACTGAAAAACAGCAGCGTACTGAAGATGATGAAGTCAACTAGGAAAGCTATGGTGAAATTAATGATGGCTACAAAAATTGATTGGCAGAATAAATTACTAGAATTTGCCATAATGTCACATATGACTAACAGGCTGAGAGGCAATACAAATCAAAGCTTTATTCAAAAATGGGACATGTGCAAGAAATGTTTAAAGAAATACAACAGCGGTGTGGCATCTATAGTAGCATTTGAATGGTTTCTGTGTTTATCAACAACAACAAAAAAGCAAATGGTTGTAAAAGGTGTAAGAAATTATAGGATTACATAAATAGAACAAAGTAATAATTATATGTATAACTGAATAAGTAGAATTTGTAAATACATTGGGAGGTGACGAGCAGTCTTATGTAGTCAAGCAAGAAGGTATGGTGTTTTGTATTGTATAGGAATGAACTGACTTCTATTTGTAACTTCTGAAATACTACATATATGTTATGTTATCAACTAAATTTAATAAAGCAGAAAACACTGGGGGGAAGTGGGGGGGGGGGGAGAAATTGATGATGGCCACAGTAGAAGATGGTGTTGGAGCCTTCATTGCACTCCTGAATAACTGTCAAGAGTGTGTGCACATTGCAGCTATAAGGGTATGAGTACCTTGCTGGATCCTGCCTACGATGTTTGATGTTTCATGGCTGTATATTTGCTTCCCTAATGTTGAAGGGAAATTCGCTTTTCAGTCTACAGTTGACCGCCCTCCGAACTGCAAACAGGTATCCCAATTGTCTAACTTTCTTCTGTTGTATATTCAATGAGACCCAGAGAGACCTTCCTCTTCTGTTTCTAATCATTCTCATATGCAAAAGGAAGGTAATGTTTAAGTCATCGACCCAAGAGAATGAATGCAATAGTGAAATGGTTGCAGAGGCTGATGCAGTGAGAACTCTTAAGAATCATTACTGGGAATAGAACATTTAATTGACACTGGCACTGGGCCATTAGTGCTGTGCTATTCAGGGAAAGTGGGAGTTAAGCTTTAGAGACCAATAGGAGTCAGATTTATATTTCCGCCACCACATAAGTCTGTCCCTTTTGCTGCTGTTTAAAATAAGCCTTTCCTCCTGTGTAGCCTGAGGAGATTTTGAACCTGACAGAGGAAAGAGTGAGAGGAATCTCCCACAATTGCATGAAATGTGAAATAAATATAAATCTGAGGAAAGAAAAAGGGAAGGGAAGATATATAATTGACTTGCTTGTACTCCATTGAGGGGGAACAAAAGAATAGAGACATCTAGAATCAAGGTAAATAGAAGCAATTTTGCTAATAAAGGATCTGGAGCAGAATTGCAAATATCAACTTGATAAAACCCATGAGAAAATAAAGTAAGTCTTATATCTTTGACCTCTAATTTTTTTGGAGATTTTTTCTTCAACCCCCCATTTCTCCTTCATTGACACCATTTAAATCACTCAGCTTAATTCCATTCATTCATTCTCCCCCCTGTTAAAATATTACTATTGTTATTATCTATTAGTTATTACTTTCTTTTTCTAACTTATTATTCCTTCAGGTATACAATCTGCTTTCCCAGTATTCTCTATCCCACAAAAACTGTGGCTTAATGATGTATGCTCTGTTATTTCCACTTCTTTCCTGACAACATTATAGTTTTATTCTCTCCCCCCCATACATTTGCATTAGTTTTCCATCACAGAGAGAAGAGTATAAAATGGAAGATAGTATAAATAAACAACTACGACATTAACACAGAACAGAATTGTTATACGGATCAGGGCTGTCTTAAAAGGGGATCCAAAATATAATGTCAAAAGAAATCAAATTGGGTTCAAATAACAAAGAGACTGAGACACAGGAGAATGCTAGGTGCGTCTTTCTTCATTGGCATAAGGCAGGCTACCTCAACCTCAGCCGTGAAGATGTTTTTGGCTTACAACTCCCATGATCCCTAGCTAGCAGGACCAGTGGTCAGGGATGATGGCAATTGTAGTCTCAAAACATCTGGAGGGCTGAGGTTGCGGAAGCCTGGCATAAGGCGAGTGCAGCAGGTGGTGGAAATCACTAGAATTTGAGGGTGTGGTTAAGTGGAATGTTTTTGTTTGTTTTGTTTTTGCTGCTGTAACATGTGTATGGTTCCAAGCCAAGGAAGGAAAACTGTTATGTTGTGGGCGAACATAGCAGATGACACAGTGATTTCTCCAGAGGAGCTCTTTATTGTAAGCTGGACAGAACTGAACAGCAAACAGCTCAGCCGGCCTGCTTTTATAGGCAGCCGGCTATCAACATTGTAGCAACAACAACCCAGGGTTTCCCGCCTAAAATAACTGACGTGGACCTGAGTGAAAACTATCTACACTATCCCCCTGCTGGCCCAGGGTGAAACTTTAGTACATAACAAAAACAATTCAATGGGAAAGCTAAAATGGCGGTATCATATATTTAACAAAAAAGTAATAGAAAGAAATCCTACATGAAAGTTTATAGAATTCTGAAATTGGTGGAAAAAAATCAAGAATATAGATTCTTTTATGTGCAATGAATTGATAATTTTTTCTGCTCTCCAACAGTCAAAATATGATGGAGGCTGTGCCCAACATAACTGTCATTGAAAATTTTCTACTTCTGGGATTTTTGGGGGACCGAGAATGGCAAATTTTGCAATCTTTGATCTTCTTAGCAATGTACCTGGCTATCCTGATGGGAAATATTCTGATCATTATCCTGATAGCTGTCAACAGGCACCTGCACACACCAATGTATTTCTTTCTTCTCAACTTATCAATTCTGGACCTTGGATCAACCTCTACCATCATTCCCAAATCTCTGGCTAATTCCATCATGAACATAAGGCTGATTTCATATTCACAATGTGTCGCACAAGTGTTTTTCTTCGTGTTTTTTGTGTCATCAGACCTCCTCCTCCTCACTGTCATGGCCTATGACCGATATGTGGCCATCTGCCACCCTTTGCACTATGCATCCATGATGAAATGGAGTAGTTGCATCCAGATGGCTGGTGGAACATTAATGTGTGGTTTGCTCAATGCTGCTTTGCACACTGCTACTGTTTTTTCAATGCCCTTCTGCTCCAATGTCATCCACCAGTTCTTCTGTGAGATACCACGCCTACTTAAGATCTCCTGCTCTGATTCATACCTCAATGAAATATGGGCCCTTCTTTTTAGTACAGCAATTTGTCTTGGTTGCTTTGTGTTCATTGTCATGTCCTATGTGCAGATCTTTACTGCAGTGTTTAGAATGCCCTCCATGGCAAACAGGCAGAAAGCCTTCTCCACTTGCATTCCCCACATCACAGTTGTCTGCATATTATTATTCACTTCTGTCTTCACCTACTTAATGCCTACCTCTAATTCTCCATACCATCTGGATGAAGTGCTTGCTGTGTTATATACTGTGGTGCCTCCACTGATGAACCCAATAATCTACAGCATGAGGAACAAAGATGTCAAAACTGCCTTGTGGAAGTTGCTGAGTTTTAATTTTGGTAAGAAAACTAAAAAGATGCCTCCCATTTGCCTTTAATCCTGTTCCTCTTTGATCTTATCTTGTAATGCAGATTAATAATAATAATAATAATAATACAATATTATTAATATAGAATCTTATCTCTGTAACAGTTTTCTGCAGTAATAAATTATATTGCCATTTTGCAAACAGAAACCTGAGAGAGATCATTCTTTCTGTATTTTGTGTCCTGGAAAGCATTATGACTTATACATGTTTTATCTACCTCTATATGTAGACAACCCCAGTTTTTTGACATGTTTTTGTGTCAAAAAAGCATCGTGCAATACACGGAAAAATATGGTATCTACTCTATACATGACTATGCCTGCAATCATAACCTCATTTACCTCAGAGCAGGCAAACTGATTATAACAGGGCTTACTCACACCCCCTTTTAGTCTTTCTGGATGAAGAAGCTGTCCCTTCTTATTCCTTATCTTCTCATGTGTTTTTTTTTGCTTGCTAGGCACCCCACTTTTCAGCCTTCTGAAGCAAGCTTGCTCTATCCAGTGCATCTACCAAGCATATCTGCTGCTGCACTTCTCTGGAATATAAACCTTTCATTCATAGAGGGCTGTGTTTCATGATGTAACCCTCCTTGCTACTATATCTAAACATAATTTTGTTGCCATGAGATGTGGTGAATTTAACACAGTTTTATAAATGATTAGGCAATTCAGAGAAGAAACGATCTCTCAATAGCTACTAGTAATGATGTCCATCACAACTTGCAAGTTCAGATACCTTCAAGTACCAGTTGCATGAATGGGTTCTGCTTATGGGTTTCCAAAAACATCTGGTTGTCTGCTTTGGAAAATAGGATGCTGGCCTAAATAGACTTTTGGTTGCATCCACATAAAATCTTCTTTTGCTCTTATATTCTCTTGAGGGGAAGGATATTTCTGATGCTATTACCCCAAGTTACTTTAATGCATGTGTGTCTGTATTGCAACTAAATTAAGGTTACCAGATTTTTTCCAATGAATCTGGGGACACTTTTCAACTTCAGTAGGAATGATAGGATTTTGTCAGGGGACTGATTTGTAAATCCGGGGACTGCCCCGGGAAACGGGGACATCTGCTAACCTTAAGCTAAATGGTTATCAGAATTTTTCTTGGTGTTCCCTAGTATCTTTGATTATTTGTGGCTGTACAACAATTTACCTAATGATGAAGGAAAATCTTCCATTCCTTAGAATGATGCTAAAGAGCTGGCATTGTCTCAGCCTCTGCTACAATTCAGCTATTACATTTGTTCCCTTGGGTGGATGACTTAAACATTGCCTCCCTATTCCATGTGGGGATGTTTGGAAATTCAAAAGAAGAGCTCTCTGGGTATCACTGGATATTGACAACTGGAAAATGCAATGCAACATAGCCTTAGATTGCAAACTTTGAAAGTAGGCTGTTGTAGTCAGAAAAGTCAGCATTGTAGCCACTCTGTGCCATTAATGCTGAGCTATTCAGGGAAACAGGGAGTAAATCTTTAGAGAACAAAATGATTCAGGTAGATATGTCTCCTATCACATAAGCCTGCCTCTTTTACTGCTGTTTGAAACAAGTTCTTTCTCCAAGACACACCTGTCAACCCAAGATGAGTTGCTGTGATCTGAGAGAAGAAAGAGAGGAATCACTCGCAATTGCATTGGATGTGAAAGAATTATGGCAAATCTGAGGAAAAAATGGAAAATATACACCTGATTTGTTCACACTTTACTGAGTGAAAGATTAAAAGGTGTCAGAAAAAGGGAGAGACACCTAGACCAACGAAGGTAAATAGAAACCATTTTGCTGATAAATCATTTGAAGCAGAATTGCCAAAGAAATATATAGAAAAATACAGTCCCCTTTTTATCTGTGTCCTTCAATCTTGTGTCCTCAGATCTCCTTTGCTGATATTCCTTTAATTTCTTCCACTTAATTCTATTCCACTTTTTTTGGGCTTTTTTCCATCTTTATTTTTTAAAAGATCATTGCTATTACATTGTTATTATGTTGTTGCTGCTGTTGTTTTCTTTTTCTAGGTGATTATCCCCTCATTTGTATGTTCAGTATCCCCAATCCTGCTCTATCCCACTAGAATAGTGGCTTAATCATGCACCTTCTCTTATTTTCAATCTATTTCTTCTGAGATGGATAAATAAATTGAAGTTCAGAGAAGCAGCATCTATCCTTCTATCGTCCCCAATATATACATTTGCAACCCCTGAAATGCCTCTCTGGAAGTTTGGGGAGGAGGCTGCTAACAAATCGATGGCTGCTAGGGAGAGGTAGGGATGGGAAAATTCCTCTGGCAAAATGAAGTTATCATAGGATCCAAGGCATTACAATTTTATTTCTGACCTGTATGCTCCAGATTTGTCCCCAAAGATCTCAGAGTGGTTATGGTTCCTTGACACTCTTCCATCCTGATAACATTCAAGACCAAACCTGATTAGCCTCAGGCATGGAGCTGTATCACACACATTTAGGCTATTTTCTAAGCAGAAGAACACAGAGTTAGAATTACACAAATCTGGACTGTGAGTTTTGCCTTAAAGAGTTTTGATCCAGAGAATTGGGAATGAAACACTGGTTGCATAGTGGGGCTTCTTCTCCCCATGGCAAACCCCTGACATCTCAGGATGAAGGACAGTTAAGTAATGACATTAGGTGGGTTGGGGAACAAGTGTGCTACAGCTGTTTGGAGGAATCACTAGAATCCGAGGGTGCTGTTTGTTGGAAGTGCCTTTTTGCTGGTGCAAAATACAAACAAACGAACAAAAATAAACGAACTACAACCAGGAAATGGGGGTGGGGTGGGGTAAGTAGCAAATTACAGGGAGATATTTCAGAATTTATAGTAAAGACACCTTCTTCTATGTGCAAATGAATTAATCAATACTGTTTCTCTTCTTCCAACAGTCAAAATATGATTCAAGCCTTTCTCAACATAACAATGATTGAAAATTTCGTACTTCTAGGATTTTCTGGGGGTCGAGATCTGCAGATTTTACACTTTGTGATCTTCTTTGCAATGTACCTGACTGCCCTGGTGGGAAATCTTCTGATCATTACCCTGGTTGCTGTCAACAGTCACCTGCACACCCCCATGTATTTCTTTCTTGTCAATTTATCAATCCTTGATGTTGGCTCAATCTCCGTCATCATTCCCAAATCCATGGCAAATTCTCTCATGAACATAAGGCTGATTTCATATTCACAGTGCGTTACTCAAATGTTTCTCTTCATCCTTTTTGCATCATCAGACTTCTTCCTCCTCACTGCCATGGCCTATGACCGCTATGTAGCCATCTGTCACCCTTTGCACTATGCATCTATGATGAAATGGAGTAGCTGCATTCAAATGGCAGGTGGAGCATGGATGTTTGGTTTGTTCAATGCTGCTTTGCACACTGGTACTGTCTTTTCACTTCCTTTCTGCTCCAATGTCATCCACCAGTTCTTCTGTGAAATCCCACGCCTGGTGAAAATCTCCTGCTCTGATTCATACCTCAATGAAATTTGGGCTCTTCTATTTACTGCTGTGTTAAGTCTTGGTTGCTTTGTGTTCATTGTCATGTCCTATGTTCAGATATAGAATCATAGAATCATAGAATCATAGAGTTGGAAGAGACCACAAGGGCCATCGAGTCCAACCCCCTGCCAAGCAGGAAACACCATCAGAGCACTCCTGACATATGGTTGTCAAGCCTCTGCTTAAAGACCTCCAAAGTAGGAGACTCCACCACACTCCTTGGCAGCAAATTCCACTGTCGAACAGCTCTTACTGTCAGGAAGTTCTTCCTAATGTTTAGGTGGAATCTTCTTTCTTGTAGTTTGGATCCATTGCTCCGTGTCCGCTTCTCTGGAGCAGCAGAAAACAACCTTTCTCCCTCCTCTATGTGACATCCTTTTATATATTTGAACATGGCTATCATATCACCCCTTAACCTCCTCTTACTGCAGTGTTGAGAATGCCCTCCATGGCAAACAGGCAGAAAGCCTTCTCCACTTGCATTCCCCACATCACAGTTGTCTCCATATTATTCATCACTTCTGTCTTCACCTACTTAATGCCATCCTCTAATTCTCCATACCATCTGGATGAAGTGCTTGCTGTGTTATATACTGTGGTGCCTCCACTGATGAACCCGATAATCTATAGCATGAGAAACAAAGATGTCAAAATTGCCTTGTAGAAATTGCTGGGTTTTATTTTTGGTAGGAATAATAAAAAGAGGCCTCCTGTTCACCTATAAGCCTGTTTTTGTTTCATCTCTTCTTGCAATACAGCTTTTTTAAAAAAAGCACTGAGCTCACCTTACATAGCTTTTTCCTGTAATAATAGTTTTCTGTAACAATAAACTTTGCTACCTTTTTACAATAGTTTAGTTTACAATAGTTTAGGCATTCCTTGTCCAGGGAGGCCTAGCTATTTTAATCTCTGATGACCTTGGCATCTTAAAACATTTTAATTAGATGCTTACCAATATTTTAACTAACTTGCTTTGTGGCTTTATTTTGCTTTGTATTTTATTACTGTTCTGCCATCTTTTATTATATTTTACTGTATTTGCATTATTGATGACATCTACTTAATTTATATTTGGTGGAAAGTTAGAATACAGACATAAGAAGAAATAAAGATTTTGTTTATTCAGAATATTCAGAATATTTCACCTTCCTTCCATCAACACAGGTACATACTTTCAGGTCTCAGCCACACCTCTGTTTGCCCTGCCACATTCTCCCAGGAAAATCCAATCTTTAGAGCTGAATTGGAACAAACAGAAACTGTGCATTCTGCAGATGGCTGTTTGCTCTTGTTTTTGTTCTTGTCTATTGTTAAAGAAAGGGTTTTCTGGGGAAAACAACACGCCATGGCAAAATTGCTTGCACCTTTACCTCGAAAACATGGGAAAGGGGAAATCCACTCTGACCTGCACTTATGAGGCAGGAGACAAGCAGATGTATGGATGAGCGCTTGCTTCAATTTGTTTTATTTTGTGCATTGTGATAGTGGATATATCTCAGTGAATGTTGTTTGTTATTCATTCCATACATTATTATTTGTCACATATGTGGCACATGAGACGTACTGAGCATTCTTGAATGCAGCAGGTTGGTGGAACTTAAGCCTGTATAAATTCACACCCTGTAAATGTCCAGCACTAGCCTAGTCGAGCTAAAAGAAAGCACCACAACACAGAGAGCCAGCTCACCTGGCATTACCTACCAGGGAATGGGGTGCACTTGTGACACACAAGGAGAGTTTCCAAGTCCCCTGATCAGGTGTGTATGAACTGTAGAGATAGCTCACCAAAAATGGCTCATAATTGCCAGCACAGGAATACAAACAAACTGGGCACAGAGTGCACACAGAGTCTCTAGCAGTGCTCATTGGGGCAGGCAATCAGCACGATGTGTGTGCCACACATCAGCACATGCTCTTATCAGACAGGTATGTGCACCAACAGCACGGGACAGTGTGGCCAGGTAAGCAAGCACACGGGAGCACACCAGAACACCCATGTTGCACCCACATTGCACCCACTGCACAGACCCCAAATACCCACCTTATCCAGCATTGCAATCCCACTCTACAAGAATGCACAGCACACACAGAGAAATCATAAAGATAGTTTATTGAATGCACCCTATAAGTTGCACATGACTACAGGCACTAAGCAGGCAGTGAGCAGGTAGGAAACTTAGGCACAAGCTGCCCCAGAGTCCTCAAGGGCTGCTGCAGAGGGCATGGCCCCGATGATAGGCACCAGGCACATCATCCTCCAATGTCTCTTCTTCCTCTGTGGTGGTGGCAGAAGTTTTTGACTGCAACTTGCTTAATGTCTTACCTGACGGGTCATTCCTCAACCTTTTGCAGAACACATAACGGTCTACAAACCTCTAAAAACAGGAACATTTGCTTTTTCCTCACACATTTGTAATTAGGCATATTCCTTTTATGTGTAAAGGGACTGTCAGGGATAGATTCACATATGCCCCTTGCATAAAGCTTAGATATAGAACCTCAATGTGATATTAGGCAAGAATTCAGGATTCCCACACAATGTCACTCCACAACAGGTTTTGCTTTCTGAAATATAATGAGAAAAACTAGTTTAATTAATGACCTCTTTATTTCCACTCAACCTTTGTTCATTCCCATACCCATTATAGGCCTCTCCTGTCTGCTGCATACTTTGTTTGGAAGTGGGGGACAAGCAGAACAGCTCTACCTCTGGCTCCTTCTCCCCATGTAGGAGCCAGTGTGGTGTAGTGGTTAAGAGCGGTGGACTAGTAATCTGGTGAACCAGATTTGATTCCCTGCTCCTTCTCATGCAGCTGCTGGGTGACCTTGGGCCAGTCACACTTCTCTGAAGTTTCTCAGCCTCACTCACCTCACAGAGTGTTTGTTGTGGGGGAGGAAGGGAAAGGAGATTGTTAGCCACTTTGAGACTCCTTAGGGTAGTGATAAAGCAGGATATCAAATCCAAACTACCCTTCTTCTTCTTCTTCTTCTTCTTCTTCTTCTTCTTCTTCTTCTTCCTCTTCCTCTTCCTCTTCCTCTTCCTCTTCCTCTTCCTCTTCCTCTTCTTCTTCTATATAGGGGCAATTTGGAAAAATGAATCAAGACTCCATCTCTCCAAGTATGCTTCAACAATCTCAGGCCTCACTTTGCAAAATGGCCTGCAGTCTTCTCAATGCATCTCTCAGTGTTTCCTTCACGGTCTTGTTCCTGAAGCTGTAAATAATAGGGTTTAGCAATGGGGTCACTACTGTGTTGAATACTGTGGCTATTTTGTTGAATTCCATTGAAGAGCTGCCAGCTGGCTTGATATAGATAAAGATGGAGCTGCCATAATAAAGTGATGCCACAGTGATATGTGAAGTGCATGTGCTAAAGGCTTTCTTTCTGCCTTTAGCAGAGGGTATCCTAATCACAGTGACAATGATGCAGATATAAGATATTGTTGTTACAGATACAGAGCTGAGAAGCATGAAGCAGGAAACTGCCAAATCTAAGGCTTGGAGAAAGCGAACATCAGCACAGATCATTTCCAAAAGAGGGCCACTGTCACAGAAAAAGTGGTCAATAACATTGGAGCCACAGAAAGGCAGTCCTGCCTTCAGTACCATGGAGGCAGAGATGGAAAAGAAACTGCACAACCAACAAGACAGGACCATTAGCACGCAGACACGGGAGTTCATGATAGCAGTATACCGCAGAGGGTTGCAGATAGCCACATAGCGATCCACTGACATAGCAGCCAAAAGGAGGACTTCAGTGGAACCAGCAACAAAGTAGATATATCCTTGCAAGGCACAGGCAACAAAAGACATGGTGTTTTCCTTTGAGATAAGTAGGGTGAGCATCTTTGGAGTGACAGTTGTGGTGATGATGATCTCCAACCAGGAGAGGTTTTTGAGTAAATAGTACATTGGTGTATGCAAACGGTGGTCCACATGGATCATGACGATGACTAAAGTGTTCCCAATCAAAGTCAGTATGTACATGACAAGGAAGAGGAAGAAGAGTGGTTTTTGAAACTGGTGGAGATTAGAGAAGCCAAGTAGGACAACTTCAGTGACAATGGTTTTAGAGATGTTTCTGAAGGTCATCTTACCAACATATGTTCCTTCTGAAAGAAAGTGGAATATTTAGTATATAATTAAAATAAATTAAGAAAAATCATTCTAGAAAAATCAGTGATATTATTTCCTTAGTGACTAATTTGTTCATTTTGGAAAGAGCTCATGTAGGTAAAGACCTAGGTTTCTAGGAAAAGTCAAAGCTCAGTAGTCTGTTTTCCATGCAAAAGCTCCCAGATTCAGTCCCTGGCATCACCAAGTAGGGCTGAGGAGGTCTTCCCACCAAAAAAATCCTGGACAACCACTGACAGTAAATGTATATAACACTGAGCTAGATGAACTAGTGGTTTGACTCAAAATATTTTTTCCCTCTTCAAATATATTTTATTAGTTTTCACAATATTATAAACAAACAAACAAAAAAACAAGACAAACAAACAAGACAAACAAACATAAATCATAGCCTTACTGAAAATTACACTTATTAACTTTGTTAAGTGACTTCCTCGCTTCCCCTTGGTTCAATTTCATTGCATGTCCTTTTAACAGTTTTCCAAATCCCAATTCTTATGAAATTTAACTTAAACATTAACATCCTTAAATCTTCACCTTATGGAATTAAACATTAATTCATCACTTAACATAAATAAAATCCTAAGCCAATTAAGTATCTGCAAGCTATTTTCAGTTAATTTAACTTAACAAATTTAACTAGATAATCATTAAATTTATTCCACTCTTCCTGATACTTTGACTCAAAATAAGGCAACTTCTCACATCCTTCCTATACTCCTAAGCATATAACTAATGCTATAAACTCCCTAATTTCAGTTTTCCTTTATAGCATGAAGAAAGAGTTGCAGTTTGGGGGGAGAGTTTAATGATGATAAGTCCACAGCAAAATATACTAGTTTAGTTAATTTTCCTTTTACTCATTATATTTTATATTATTACTGCAATTATATCTCACCTTTCCTCTAAGGAACTACAGGTGGCATACATTGTTCCCATTTTATCCACACAACAACCACATGAGACAGGTGAGGCTAAGAGACTGTGGGTGGCTTAAGGTCACTCAGTCAGCTTCCCGTGTGAGTGGAGATTTTAATCCTGCTATCCAAGGATCAGTCCAACACTAACTATGTCTGTCTAACTATGACACCACATTGGCTTTTAGAACAGTAGCAATGACTGTCTGTGGTGTCAGACTGCTAAACACATGTGCTGCTAGAACAGCTGAAACATTTCCAAATCTTGAAATATTCATTCAGGAGCTAGATGGAAATGGGAAGCTTTTCAGTTGTTTTCAAATGGTTTATGGTTTATGGTTTATTTTACTACATCTACTCCAATTATGGCTTCCAAGTTGGGACATGAAGAATGTTGGGACATTCTCCAGAAACATTATTGTGATCTTGTATCTGATTTGATGAAATCAAAATGTCCCCTTTTTAACAGAGCCCTCTTCCTTCCAACTCTCACCAGATCATTGCTTATACATATCAGCACACCAGCCGTTACTTACAATAGAATTTCTGAGCTCAGCTCCCAAAGGTAGATGGCCCTATTCTCCTTGTCACAGACTGCAGTGCAATCAACAAGGTCATAGAATCATAGAATCATAGAGTTGGAAGAGACCACAAGGGCCATCGAGTCCAACCCCCTGCCAAGCAGGAAACACCATCAGAGCACTCCTGACATATGGTTGTCAAGCCTCTGCTTAAAGACCTCCAAAGTAGGAGACTCCACCACACTCCTTGGCAGCAAATTCCACTGTCGAACAGCTCTTACTGTTCAGTATTTGATTTTGATGGAAAAATTGATGGGTGAAAAATGTACCATTTTAAATGTGTACACTCCCAACAATAAGTAATTAAGAATTTTCAAAGTAATCTTAATTTTTGGAAGTATGCATTACTCATGCAGATGATCTTAATTGAGTTAGTCTTCGTGGAGTAATGTCTCATGGTTTTATTATTTTTAAATAGATAGTTGCAGGCACAGGTAATCAAAGGGCAATGATATGCTTTCTATTTCAAAACACACTTTAATTCAATCATTGGTTATTATTATTTTTCAGATTTGTACAATATATTAATAGTGCACTCTGAATAATATAAGAACAATAGATTAGCCCTGGTGAATCAGGCCAAGGCCAAAGGCTCACCTAGTCCACCATCCTTTTCTACTATGTTCTCTCAAACAGAACCTGAGTGCAACATTGCTCTCCCCACTTGTGAACCCTAGCAACTGGTATCCAGAGGCAAACTCAGTGCTATTTTTTCTAGAAAAAGAGGTGCCAGAACTCACCACGAATGCCTCCTTTGTTCTCTTATAGTGGCAATGGCACCCTCCTGAGAAGTACTAGAACTGAGGTCCGGTGTGTTCCAGCTTTAAAAAAAGCCTCTAACGCTGGAGCTAGATCATAGCAATCACAACTAGTAGCCACTGATAACGTTATACTTTGTGATCATAATAAATTTGTGGTTATTCTTTAGCTTTAATAGTTCATCCTTATTTTTATTCCTTCTTTTAACATATTTTCACAACACTCATACCCATTACAGTCATGTTTTCCCCTCACCATATCATAATCCTCACTCATTAAAGTCTTAATTCTGCAGTGCCCCTTTTGCCTTCCAAAGGATTCTCCCCAGTGCCATATTGAGTGTCCATGGTAGCATTTCCTATTCTACTTACACTTTTCCTTCATTATGGTGAGTCCCAGGTCAAAGGCAGATGCTGTGTTTCTGTAGTTACATGCTTTGCCAAACATGGGAAAGCTGATTTTTTTATCCCGGAAATGGATCCCATCTTTTTGTCAATGCTGGGGAAATTTCAGTCAATCAGTCAGGTCAGCTGCTGTGCTAAATGATGTAGATGGATCACATAACTTTTACGGAAGAACCAGTCTCCCTCTGTTTAACTTCAATAATAATTGGAAATCACTGGTTGCAATCTCTCTTCAGCCATCTTCCCATGACATGCTCACTCAGGCTTGTAATTGGTGAAGCTAAATGGACATTAAATTGAAAGCAACCTGAGCAAATATATATCCTGTGAAATGTAGGACTATATGCACCTAATGTGCTATGTATTTTATTCAGCAGTCATCCTGGTATGTTAGTACCCTCATTTAGTTTACAGAAGCAATTCCAATTAAAGTTGGGAGATTAGGAAACTTGTACACTGGCATCATGGCCCTATGGGAGAAACCCATTTGAGACTCATTAAACATAGGTATCTCCCAACTTTCTGGGGGGGAAAGAACAACAATAGCAGACACACACCCCAAGCTGCTATTTTGGATCTGATACAGTGAAGTGGATAGGGTTAGGATGTTGGACTTTGACTTGGGTTCAAACCCATCACTGTCAAGGGCCCATACTGTGACCTTGAGCAATTCCAATTTGTAGCAGCTGTAAAATGGGGCTTATTGTGAAGGAAAAGAATAACATTTGTAAAGCCCTTTAGGCATCCAAAATAATGCATAAAATATTGTTTCAACTTTTCCCTTCTAAAGCTCAGTTTTACACAGCTCCTTGCTTTGACCACATTCTACAAAGGTGGTGACTTGAAGTGCCACATTCTCATAACTGTTAGGTGGATTTGTAGCTAGCTGATTGACTAAACCCAAAACTAATGACTGGAGAAAAACTAGTTACATAAATGTAAATGTATCTTATTACCTATAAGAAAATCAAATTAATAAAATGCATGTGGTTGGATGTGATTGTCCCTAAGTCTGAATATTCTTATCTAGTGGTATAGAGTAAAAAACAATTTGAATTAAAGAAATGAACGACCAAGCCTGTTAGATAGTTTCTATTCATTTATACATATTTCTGCAGCATGGACCTCCTTTTAACCTAAGTTGTAGGTCCTCATGTCTACCATATAATCCCACCTAGTATTTATTGCACTTCATATCCATTTATTCTATGCAACTGAAATATCATCATAAAGAGACAGCCTAACTAATCTTAATATGGTAGTACCGGGGGAGCATTGCAGAACCAACTAAAGCAGAATAGCTCTACCACTAATGCACAATTATTGTGTTAAGAATATGTTGCAGAATACACCTGCAATAAAAGACCAGTCTGGAGGGACCCTAAGTCTGGACGCAACCCATTATTTTTTCAGTGGCCACAGTCCAAAGCAGAGTTAAGCATGTTTAAGCCCACTGAGATCAACAGCCTTTGTCACATTTGTCTTGGGTTGTGGTTATTGATTTTTAAATTAATTATCTATATCCTATCAGGAAGGCTCAGGCGGGCAAAAATTTAAATTAAAATAAGAGTCACTATGATAGCAAAATAGGGGGGGGGGATTAAATCACTTGTAATGCACCATGTTTGGGATTTATGTTTAGAGTGGGTCACTCAGATGCAAAATATTAAGGTGAAGGGAGTTGAAGGCATGGAATGGTACTTGGGATGGGAGCATCATTTGAAAATTGGAAGAACTTGCTCCCTACTTGAAAAATATTGCAGTCACCCATGGTCACAAGTTCCTATGCCTAATATGAACTTGCTTGTTGCTCCTCTGAATGCTGCTCTTTCAAAGTTCTGCTAAGACCAAAAGGGGGAAATTTACTTCACCCTTGTAAAGTAACATGTAAAGTAGTAAAAGAATTCTAGGAGATGATATATAATGAACTGAAAAAAAAGTTTAAAATAACTATTTCTAAAAACCCCCCGAAACTTTTCTTTTAGGAATTCTAGGTGCTGAAATTCCAACGGATCAGAAAAGACTATTTATGTATGCGACCATTGCTGCTTGGACGTTACTAGCCCAGAGATGGAAAGAAGACCCTACCAGAGAAGAATGGCAGATTAAGTTGATGGACTATGCCAAAATGGCAAAAATGACTGGAAGAATCAAAATTCAGGAAGACCAAATTTTTAATAAGGAATGGGGGAAAATATGTAATTTACCTTAAAAACCATTGTAAACAGTTCAAATTATTAGTAGGATTGGAGTACCACTTATAGTTTAATGTTGAATTTTGGTTATAATGGAGATTTAATAGATTTGGATTAATAGGCAAGATGAGGGTGGAAAGGTTAATCTAAGGACCCACAAAAGGGAGGAGGGAAACCCAGGAGATTCTTTGGAATTCTTTTTCTGTGTTTGTTGTTTGATAATTGTTTGTAAATTTTAAAATCTGAAAAAAGAATTAAAAAAAGGAAAAGAAAATTTACTCCACCCTTTCTGGATATAGATAGATAAAGATATAGATATGGTTGATATAGATATAGATAGATGCATGTGATGTGAAATCACATGTTTAAGTTACACATAGGCCCTGATAGTGATCTTAGCTGTCTACTCCCCTACCCCCCAGACCTTAGTAAGATAACTCTAAGATGGAGTTTGTTATTTATTGGCTGAGTTTTTATTTTTTCATCTTTCCCTTGCTAGCCACAGCAAGGAATGGTTGACACTTTGGTAAGAGTTATGGAAGTACAGGAATATAATATTGCTCCTCTCCCTCTGTCTTCACTCATTCTTTGAATATTTAACAATATCTGCAGATCTCAGTTTTGGGGTGTTACTAATATTATAGTCACTACTGTATAGTGGTTCAGGAGAATTTAGCATTTTTTCTTTGGAAAGTAAGCTAAATAATAGATGGAAAATCTTCTTTATTAACTGATTATTTGATGTTTCACAATTTAGCACAATCCCCAACTTGTCTGTGGAGAGAAAAATCTGAGCTTCCAGAATGCAATGTGTTATTTCTTTCCAAGAACATTCAGAAATGCAACTTGCATTTCCCTGTTTCTGAAGCTGTAGATGAGGGGATTCAGAAAAGGAGTGATGATGGTGTATAACACAGAGATCACACGCTCCTGTTCCATGGAGCGGCTGGAGGAAGGAGACATGTAGGTGAAGATGGCTGTGCTGTAGAAGATGCTCACCACAGTAAGATGGGAAGCACAGGTTGAGAATGTCTTGATCCTACCCTGTGCTGAATGAATTTTGAGTACAGCTGAGACAATGAGGATGTAGGAGAGTACAATCAAGGAGACTGTTGTTATCATTATGCTTCCGGAGATTATGAAAGTCACCAACTCAGCAAGGGAGGTATCCGAGCAGGAGAGGTGCAGGAGAGGTGGGATGTCACAAAAGAAATGCACAATCTTATTGGAGCCACAGAAGTCCAGGGAGAATATAAAAGATGTGTTGACAATGGCATTGATATTTCCAATGGTCCACGAAGCAGCCAAAAGCCACCTGAGGATCGGCTGGCTCATGAGCAAAGTGTAGCGCAGTGGGTGGCAGATGGCGGCATAGCGATCATATGCCATGACAGAAAGGAGGGCGCCTTCCGTGGCAGCCGTGGTTAGAAAAAAATACATCTGGATCACACAGCCTGCAAAGGAGATGGTTTTGTCCTTGGACAGAAGGTCCCACAACATCTTTGGCACGGTGGTGGTGATGTAGCAGATCTCTGTAAATGACAGGTTGCTCAGCAAGAAGTACATAGGAGTGTGGAGGTGCTGGTCAGCCTGTATTAAAATAATGATGGTTAGATTCCCTGTTAAGGTGATTACGTAGATCATCAGTCCAATAGCAAAGAGGAGGCTCTGGAGTTTAGGGTCATCTGACAGTCCCAAAAAGATGAATTCTTTCAGAGTGGTTTGGTTTTTCCTTTCCATTTTGCCATGGATTTCTATCTCCAGAAGGCATCAGGACTCCTCAGAGGGCTTCCTTCACTGTACAAAGAGCTGCACATTCAGGAGAGTGGGGGGGGGGGACATAATAAGAGGGGTTAAGTATTGACAACTGTTTAATGGGACTTTAAAGTCTGACACAGCTACTGATAAAATGTTAGGTAGCACTGATTGCACTTCATAAAAATGGCTATTGGGAAGACTCCATGGATAGTTTTCAATCATGCTGAGTGATTGATTGTGGGGGGCTAGATATATTTCCCTCCAAAGCAGAATGGATAACAACTTCTCAAACATCCTTGTCCTGTAACAAGTGGCGTGGCTTAATTGTTTGTGTCATGTGAACAATTTGTTCTCCAGGCACTGTGTTGTCTTGCACCTGTGTCTCTCTATCTTTGTGTTCTATCATTATGTGTTGATCTATGAGGTTCTGAAAGAAGGAAATAGGAAGCCAAATCTCCCTGATTAAGTTCATTTCCTCTATACCTGTCAATTATGTGGAGAGAAACTACTGTGCTACTGGAGCTAAATCAGGGTTAGTGTGCGTATAACACAAAAGGACACGTCCCTCCTTCCAACTGAGAAGACCTATGGATTCAAAAATTTAGTGTCAGAGACCTCCTGGTGAGCCCTTACTCTTTGAGCTTCAGACTTTTGCTATCATTAGATCTCATCCTGTTTTGTTTATTTGCTGTACTGTTACATCCAGCCTAGCACTATGCATTTATCCCTTCTCCCTGTAAGTCACCACTGAGGTAATTGGCATCAGACCTTCTCCAGCTTTTTCTCGGTCTTCTTACTTTCCCTCCATTGCAATGGCTACCAGCTCTGCTTCTCCTAGTCTCCTCTTGTTCCTTCCCTCTCTTCTACCATGTCATGGCCTCCAACTCCTGGTCTATCCTGACTGACCAGTTGAGACCAAGATTTAAAAAGAAGCAGACCATTTGCCTCAGCACTACCTCTCTATGTTTGGATTAAATAGAACAAATGTGTATTGATATATTGGTTATCCCTTCTGTATTCTATTTTCCCATATATCATATAAATTCCTCCAATGACCCCTTTGTTAGTTTGTCTTTGGTCTAACAACTGCTACTGAATGAAAGCAAAGGACTTTGCAGCTACACAAGCCAGCCATTATTGTTAAAATCCATGTTATTTTACAGTTATCAGGGATTCACTCAACACTATATTGAGTTATTAATGAGCCTACTATTCCATGTGTTGTAATATTCTTGATTTACCAGTTACACTGATGTACTTCAAATTATGGCAGTGGCAACTCCTACACATATTTGAAAGGTACACATTTTGCAGCTACAGCATCTCAGATCAAGTTAATCCACACTCATTCCAGTTTCATGAGCATCCCAGGAGCCCTTACTACACACCAAGCACATATTGGGTTAAAGCAGTGAATCTACTGTTCAAAGGGGGAGGGGGAGGGGGAGGAGAAGCCAGCATTTCCTTTAGTGTGCCCAAGTTCTTGAACATGCCTAAATAACCCTGTTGGACTCTAGCCATAAACTCTTCAGGCTCAAACTAGACATGAAGGCACCAGATCCATCCCTTTCAGTGGGGGGAGGGTCTGTCTAAAATCATATGAAGCAGGGGAAGGAAGTCCAATTGTGAGAGTTAAAAGAGAAAGAGAAACAAACCTCATTCCATTGCTAAGATGTCAATTCTGAAGGCATACAGTAAATGAATCAACATTTCATTTTGGGTGCCTTTTTATTTGCTGTCCAGCATCTCTTCTTGTTGACAACTGCATAGTAAGATGCTTGTGTTATGCTAACTTCAGATTATTTCACCGTGGGGCTGTTGAAATTAGTCCCATTGAGGAATGTAAAGAATCTACTTGAGTCATTAAAATATTCTCAAGTGGGAGCAGCTCAAAGAGCTGAGGGAATAAGTACAGTGGATATCTATCGGAAAGGCCATGAGACAATTTTGTGTTTTTACATTTCCTAATCTTAATTTAAAGCATTCCAAAATTCTAATAGAAACATACAAAAATGTGGTTTATGACCAGTTCAGAAATCCTTAATGATATGTTTGAAGAGCAAATATGTCATGCCATGTATTTTTATACTTTTTGTCCCTAAATTGTTTTTGTTTTTAAAAAGCGGAATTGTTTTTATAAAGCGGAATTGGAATGCTGTAATGTAAGTGGAGTAGCAACAATGCTTTCTCCCTCCTGCCATTTATTGCCATGGCAGAAGTTTGGGTGGAGGACACTGAGAAGAAAATTGTGGTTTTAAACAACTGCAAAAGATATGAATAAAGGAGGGATGAAAGGACATTGAGAGGTTGTATTTTTTTAAAAAAGAAAAAACCCAAACATAACAGTTTTTAACAATGAGAAGTATAACACAGATGATAACACCAAAAACTGAAAACAACTGAGCCTTTCCAAACACCCTTCTTACTGTACTGAAATGTTGTTTTAAACAATCACTTCCCCTCTCAGTGTTATCCCCTGCAAACTCCACACAAACCTCTGCCATTATTTAAAATGGCTACTTTTTTCCTTTCAAAGTCCCTTCCTTCTTGCTGTACTCAAACTTCTCCTTCTTCCATTTATCAGATGCTTCATGTGAGATAGATAAAGGATGTGGAGCCCTCAAATATTCCATAGTACTTTACTCAAACCTCTGCCATTGCTTAAAACTGACACTTTGCTCTAAGTTCTCTACATTCCTGCTTTAAATTCTTCTGCTGTTTTAAACCACAACTTCCCCCTCTCAGTGATTTTCCATTCTCGCTCCTGTACCACAGCCACTGCTGTTGTACAATCTGCCTTCATTTTTGCTCCCCTATCCTACTCTGCCTTCATGAAAATTCAGGACTGTGAAGAGGTACTACAAATCCTCCAATAGGGATGAATGATGACAGCCTTACATTTTTATTATATATAGAGAAATATGTAACAAAACAAATTTCTTTAGTGCATTGTACATTAAGGTGTGTAATAAACAAGAGAGATTTCTGAAAGAAAATAGAAATTTTATCAATTTCTAATCTCCAATATCTAATTTCATCAGTGTAGGTGAAAAAGAAGATTTCTATCCACGAGCTAATACAATTTTAGCTGCTACAAAGGAATTCACAATTCAAATGCCCCATAAAAATAAGCATCTCAAGAGCGGAATATATTATTTTCTTGGTGTTTTGAAAGCTTGTTCACAATCTTTGAGGATATCCAGCCAGGTCTGAGTCAGCACAGACCCATTGAAATCAATTAAGCCCAAAGGCTCAGTTCCACATATGAGGAACATTGGATGCACCTCTTCATTTGTAGGTCTAAATTGAAAAGTTTCAGCAAAATCCTTCCTTTTGAGATGGCAGGGGAAGCTCATTTAATTCTTCTGAAACATCCACTCCAATTTCAGGGTGATAACCAGCAACTCTTCAATGCCTGTATCTAGTGGTTCAGGGTGGATTCTGTTGGGTCTACATACCAAAGCCAATGTTCAAACCTGTCCACATTCTAATAGCTCTCCAGCTTTTTCAACCATAGAGGATGGTGGGCTGACTCCCACTTCACAAAGCCACTGATTATACATGCAAAGCACTCTATTATCTGGTTTCCCTCCTCAAAAATGAGAAGGTTGTTGGACATGTTGGGAGTGTTGTTGGAGGAGTGGGAGAACCCATGAAACACAGAAAAGGAAAACTGCCTCATGTTTCCATGGACAATGATCCTGGACCTTAAGGCTGTATTGCAGGGGTGGGGAGCCTACGGCCCTCCAGATGTTACTGGACTCCAACTTCCATCAATCCCAGATAGAATGATCAAAGGGCTATAGGATTTGTAGTCCAGAAACAACTGTAGGGCCACAGGTTGCCCACTTCTGCTGGGTTGGGTTATCTATTTTTGTTACTGATTGGAATAAAAAAGAGCATTAATGGTGACAAATAAATATAACAAAATGTGTAAACGTTCACATGGATAAAACATTTCAAATATTTTTCAACTTGTGTTACTGATTTTCTTTTGCTGAATTGTTCAAGATTCCAGGCCCATTTTCTCTATGTGTTTATTCCAAACAGTCTACGAAGAGCACTTTGCACATCCTTGTTCCTGAAGCTGTAGATTAGAGGGTTCAGCAGAGGGGTGATGATGGCATAGAGCACAGAGACCAGTTGCTCCTGTTCAGTGGAATGGCTGGAGGATGGAGTTAGGTAAGTGAAGATGATGGTTCCATAGAAGATGCTCACCACAGTGAGGTGGGATGCACAGGTGGAGAAAGCTTTGATCCGACCCCGAGATGTACGTATTTTGAGCACAGTGAAGACAATGAAGATGTAGGAGAGTAGAGTTAGGAAGAAGGACATGGTAATGCCACATCCAGAGACTGTAAAGGTCACCAGCTTGCTCAGTCTTGTGTCAGAGCAGGAGAGGTGCAAAAGGGGAGGAATGTCACAGAAAAAGTGCTCTATTTGGTTTGAATTACAGAAGTCAAGTGAGAAAACCAAGGCTGTGTTGATGATAGAGTTGAAGTTGCCAACAGTCCATGAAACTGTTAGCAATCCTTTACAGGTTGGCTGGCTCATCAGCACGGTGTAGCGCAACGGGTGGCAGATGGCTGCATAACGGTCATACGCCATGGCTGAGAGGAGTACACACTCTGTGCCTCCTAAAGTGACAAAGAAATACATCTGGAGAGCACAGCCAGTGAAGGAGATGGTCCTGTCTCCTGACATGAGGTTCCAGAGCATCTTTGGGACAGTGGAAGAGGTGTAGCAGATCTCAATGAATGAAAGGTTGCCAAGGAGGAAGTACATTGGTGTCTGGAGGCACCGGTCCACACAAATCAAAGTCATGATGGCTAGATTTCCTACTAAAGTTAGCAGATAGATTAAAAGTACTAAGGAAAAAAGAAGTTTCTGTTGGGCTGGATCACTGGATAAGCCCAGGAGGATGAACTCTGTGACAACCGTGTGGTTCACCTTCATTCTGCTCATCTTTGACCATCTTTTATGATAGGGCTATAAGACTCCTTGTACCTGAAGCACAACAACAGATGTCATAAATGTACACTATTAGTGAGAAACAACATCGAGAAGTTAATTTAGAATTTTCTAGGTTTCACCAAATAAATTTCTGGAGAATTATGGAACTGATTGTAGCCGGCAGGCGCATTGTTAGGTACTTAAAGCACTTAGCACAGAGAGACCCGTGACACCATAATCTCATTCCAGAAAAAGATGTATTTTCTTAAATCTCACATACCAGTTTCAGTAGCTTGCTGGTCTACTTCTGCCTCCTCCACGATGCAGCTGCAAACTACATTACACCAAGTGTAGTAAATAATGCAGCGAGGTGTTCCTAGGGGATTGTGTGAATGTCTACTACTTGATCTCTACAGACAGAATTAGTAGTTACTCATGGAAGGTTTCCTCTAAGGACAGCTTAATATACTGTACAATCAGCACTGAGGATCTTATCAGACCTTTTGCTAACCACTGAAACACAAAATTGACATTGGGATTTTCCATCAGCCTGTATTGTCATGATAACTTTGTTGTTGTAGAAACAACTGGAAGATATATAGCTGGATATCCTGTACATATAACTTCAGCAGCATTAGGCTAATTTGTCCAATAAGGCTCATGGCAAAAGGAATTCTGTACACTGCGTTGAATTTTTAGATCTACCTTCTGATTTGTGGATGTTATTAACTATTCTACATGTCACACTTGGCATATCTAATAAAAATATCTTGTTCCTTGATTTCAGTAGGACTTGGTACTGGAGTAGTCAAAGTGTTGTCATCATGGTGTTGTTGGAATCCAACTCCCAAAATCCACAGTCATCATGGTCAACAGCCAGAGATGAGACTTGTACTCCAACAATATCTGGAGAGCACCATATTGGCCACTCCTGACTTAGGATATCACCGAATGTCTTTTAAACTAATCTGATGAATTTTGTGGTGGATCTTAACTTTTCAATTTACTGGTCCCATATCTATTATCTGTTCTTCCCTAGTGCTCTCTGAAGTGCTCCCTGCACTTCCTTGTTCCTGAAGCTATAGATCAGGGGGTTGAGCATGGGTGTGATGATGGCATACAGCACAGAAACTAGGCGGTCCTGTTCCATAGAATGAGTGGAGGAGGGCCGTATGTAGGTGTAAATGATAGTACCAAAGAAGATGCTCACCACAGTGAGGTGGGAAGCACAGGTGGAGAATGCCTTGATTCTACCATGAGCTGTGCGGATTTTGAGCACCGAGGAGACAATCAAGGCATAGGAGAGAAGGGTCAGGCAGAATGGCACAATGATAACACACCCAGAGATGGTGAAGGTTATGAGCTGGCTGACAAATGTGTCAGAACAAGAGATGTGCAGAAGGGGAGGTATGTCACAGAAGAAGTGGTCAATCTCACGGGAGTGGCAGAAATTTAAGGAAAAGACCATTGCTGTGTTGACCATGGAATTGAAGTTGCCAACAGCCCATGAAACTGCCAGCAGACTTCTACGTACTGGTGGGCTCATGAGCAGAGTGTAGTGCAATGGGTGGCAGATAGCTGCATAGCGGTCATATGCCATGGCTGAGAGGAGCACACACTCTGTGCCCCCCAACGTGACAAAGAAATACATCTGCAGTGCACATCCTACAAAGGAGATTTTCTTGTCTCCCAGCAAGAGATCCCACAGCATCTTGGGGACTGTGGTGGAAGTGTAGCAGATCTCAATAAAAGAGAGGTTTCCCAGGAGGAAGTACATGGGTGTGTGGAGGCTCTGGTCCACCCGAATTAATACAATGATGGCCAGATTCCCCGACAAAGTCAATAGATAGGCTGAAAGTCCTAAGGCAAAGAGAAGCATCTGATTCTTCGCATCAATAGAGAATCCCATGAGGATAAACTCTGTGACACTTGTTGTATTCTGTCTTCCCATAGATTTGAGGGAGTCCATCTTTGGTCAGGATAGTGAGCCTTCCTAAGTGGGAGGGGAGGTCACAGCAGTTTGATCTGTTAATGCTGGTAGTTCTGTAAATGAGAAGCAGTGAGTCAGTTAGGTTGTTTGCAAATAAGCTTTTATTGTTCACCTACAGTTGTCATTGTAATTTCACAGAATGTCTAGGCCAGGGCAGAAGGCATCCTGTGGGTAACTGCAGTCAAATATAACTAGCTAGCTTAGGGCTAGTTAATGCATGAAGGGCTAAGACCATAGAATTGTATTCTTAGACTCAGTTAGGTCACACCCCCTCACCTCTGGTGAAGTGAAACTTCCTTCTTCACTTGCTTTCAACATGTGAATTCATCAAGATAGGATGTCATTGAACTTGCTCTCTAAAAACTCAGATCATGTGCTTAGAACTATTTCACTATTTCTGTATACTATTCTGGTGTTATTTGCTTCCAGAAAAAAATCTGTTTGCAAATAACATGAAAATATGTGTTAAATCTGCAATATATTCCACCATATTTCCAGAAGCGGCTGTTATGTTGTATGAAATGTCCAATACAATGTGGTAGTTAATAGTTAGTGAAGCAATGGGAAAATAAAATAAACTGCTGTATCAATGTAGAGTAGAGTACTTGAAATCAATGACATTAAGTAACTTCAGTCCCTTGATCTTAATGGATCTATTCTGGATATGCCTATGTACTGATGGGTATGCCTATGGCAATGTACTGATGGGAGCATTAAAATGCAGTTTCCCCATAGGATAAAAAGTATTAATGCTAAATAAATCAGGAAACATGATTACAGGATAATTCTGTAAAATTACTTTAGAAATCTATGCACATTATAAAGCAAACCTAAAACATTTACAAATCTTTAAACAAGAAATACAAGGAAACATTTAAAATGTAAAAAATAATCAATAAACAATTCATGATTCCAAGGCTATTAAGAAAATCTTAAGTGCCAGAAAGCCATATTTGAACAACTCCCCTTTCTCTGCTACATAGGATGCTAAAAGGGCACTTGTAGAGGCAGGTTTCATTCCTAGTCATGGGTTGGTATGCAGCTAAAATGTTCAGAACAAGTTCTGCATGGTTCCTACCCACTTCTACAAATGCACAACTGGTTATTACCAAGAACAAAAAGGCATTCCATATTTCTGACACAGATGCCCTATGTCTCTCTCCAGGAACCCAAAGACACTTCCACAATTACATGAATATGCTGTCATGAACAGGGTTTGGGGAGGGGGACAGGACTGGAGAGGAGCAGTTCCCTGGATAAGTGCATATGAGACCTATAAGCTATTCTGGTATGAACTCCAAAACTTTTATTTAGAGCACAATGCTACCTCCCTCCCTCCAATGTTAATGGATGGTGTGGTGTCCGGATGTTGTCAGCGGCTCCCGGCTGGTTGCCCAAGACAAGGAAAGGTTTCTTACCATCCTTTCTTATTTCAGTATTCACAGAGAGAGGCTATAGAACCCAGCCTCTTGGATAATGGCATTGTCCTGAGTGAATCTCCACCCCCCGTCTCTCTCACTTCACCATTCGGCACTTCTACGGGTGTTGCTATGTGCCTTCTGTCTTTGAGCTCTTTGCTCTCTTACTTTCAAGGCTCACCGGGTTCTGGGAGATGGATGATCCGGGATGCTTTCTAATGACACAGTGTCAGCCAGCCACTGTTCCCCTTCTGCCTCCTCCTCCTCCTCCTCTCCCATTATTTCCCAACTTTCCCCCTCATCTGCCTCTGAGCTGTGACCTCCCGCAAACCACTGTTGTAAATCTATACTGTCTTTCTCTTCCTCCTCCCTGGAAGGGTCAGGAAGGGGAGGCAGTCTCCACCATTCCTCCTCTGCCCAGTCCCTGACAGGTGGGTATGTCTACTTGGTGACAACACTGAAGTTAAGAAGAAGGAAGGGTTAGTTAGCTTGCCTCTCCCTTTCCTTTTCATGGTGCAGGCAGTGCTGGATTACCAAATAGGCAGAGTAGGTGCCGGCCTATGGGCGTCATGCCTGTTAGGGGCTCAGCAACAACAGATCAAAATAATATTGATTTGATCTTGAAATTGGTTTATTAAAATTGTTGGTTGGTAAAATCAAAAACATAATAGGAGATAATTTGTGAGGGGCCCCTGAGATTTTGACTGCCCAGGGACCTCCACAGGGTTTAATCTGGCACTGGACTCCGGCTATAGCCTATATCTGCTGCCCTAGTCAGGATGATGGGAGTTGTGGTCCAGCAGTCTCCAGAGGGCCACAGGTTTCCCATCTCTGGAGTAGACCTTTATTTCCTTTGCCCACAAAGGACTGTAAGCACTACAAGAAGTCTGTCTCCAACTATTAAAACATCTGTTATATTGGCCATTAGTTAAAGAAGAAGTATGTTTATTAATAAAACAAAAGGTGGCATTTGCAGAAGAGTGAAAATAGAAAGAGACACCTTAAACAGGATCACATTTTGTATCTCAGAACAATCCCTGAAGCTGCCCACTGAGCTGTTTTCACAGTCCAGAAAACATGAGAAGAGCCATAGTTGAACAGGTAAGAGCCTCATTTCTTACCTGTTACTATGTATGCTGCTTCAGAATGTAAAAGAGATACTACTGTTACCAGCCATTGCCAATGGGTGCTTCTTTCTCGGCACTGGAATTATCTCATCATCATAATAATAATAATAATAATAATAATAATAATAATAATAATAATAATTTTTATTTATACCCCACCCTTCCCGGTTCAGAAAACCGGGCTTAGGGTGGCTAACAACAAATTTAAAACACTTAATTGTAAAAGCAGGATCAAATACAGTCTAAAAACATGAATAACAATAAAATTCTCATCACCTTGAGAAGTCAAAATTCTTCCTGCCCTAGGCCCCAGTTGTTCTGGGGTGGCTTTTATCTATTATCTGAGAACCTTCATCTCTTCATTAAATATCTACTACAGCCATCCTTTTGCTGTTTTCTTTTTTAAAACCAAGGCTATTTCCTCTGGGGCTGCAAGGTATAATGGGCATGAAGAAAAAGAGAGCACATGGATGATCATTAGCACTGCCTCTTGGGAGAGGGAGAAATAAGTTGATCCAGAAATAATAATAAATAATGCTTGTGGCCTTGGAAGTAAAGTAGACTTGGGGCTGCCGAGTTTCTCAATAATTGCTCCCGGGGGATACTGTGAATCAAAGAGGACTACATCTTCCTTTAAAAGTGTGGCTGCTGCTCACTGATTTCTCCCATGGTGTCACAGTAGTATGTACCGTATTTTTCACCCTATAGGACGCACTGTCCCATAAGGTGCACCTAGTTTTTTTGGGGGGAAATAAAGGAAAAAAATTATTTCCCCCCCCAGGCGTGGGGCTGGGGTGGGGGAGGCCCGAGCTTCCCCCACCCCAGCCCCCAAACAGGCAGCTCTCTGCAAGCCGTGGGAGCCCAGCACTGGCTCCCGCTGCTTGCGGAGAGGTCCGCGAAGCCTGGACGCGCTGATCCCAGCGCGCGCAGGCTTCGGCATGCTGGCAACTCTCCGCAAGCAGCGGGAGCGCTCCCGCTGCTTGCGGAGAGGTCCGCGAAGCCTGGACGCACTGATCCCAGCGCACGCAGGCTTCAGCATGCCGGCAACTCTCCTCAAGCAGCGGGAGCGCTCCCGCTGCTTGCGGAGAGGTCCGCGAAGCCTGGACGCGCTGATCCCAGCGCGCGCAGGCTTCGGCATGCTGGCAACTCTCCGCAAGCAGCGGGAGTGCTCCCGCTGCTTGCAGAGAGGTCCGCGAAGCCTGGACGCGCTGATCCCAGCGCGCGCAGGCTTCGGCATGCCGGCAACTCTCCTCAAGCAGCGGGAGTGCTCCCGCTGCTTGCGGAGAGGTCCGTGAAGCCTGGAGAGCGAGAGGGGTCGGTGCACAGCGACCCCTCTCGCTCTCCAGGCTTCAGCGAAAGCCTGCATTCACCCCATAAGACGCACACACATTTCCCCTTCATTTTTAGAGGGGGAAAAGTGCGTTCTCTAGGGCGAAAAATACGGTACTTAAATCAGCACTGCCTTATGATGTCATTTTGCTCAATGGCTCCCAATCCCATCTCCGTGTATTGGTGACAGCTTGTGCACAGGAGAGGGGCATACAGTTTTGGCGAAACTCCAAACTTGTTGGTGTCACATGGATTTTATGATACACTACCAGTAGTAGCCATACAGTGAAGGCCCTGACAAGGACCTGCGGTCCACCAGGTGTTGCTTTCCTGATCATTAGGGCTGATGGGAGTTGGAGTCCAATGACATTTGGAGATCACAGATTCTTGCCCCTTCATTATAAATTCTTGTAAGGCTATTATTATTTTATTTTACCAGAAATCAAAACACAGTTTACACTTATGAATTTAATGGATTTATTATCCACCCTTCACCATAAGTTCCCAGGATAAGTTTACAGCCATATAATAATAAACCATTAAAATAAACTTAAAAGTTTACATTCCGATATTAAAAACAGTGGTACCTTGGGATGCGAACAGGATCCATTCCAGAGCCCTGTTCACATCCCAAATGGAATGCAAGACATGGCAGCGCGTCTGCGCATGCGCGGTCGCATTTTGGTGCTTCTGCGCATGTGCATGATGTCATTTTGACGGTCTGCACATGCGTGCACAGCGAAACCCGGAAGTAACGCGCTCCATTACTTCCGGGTCACCGTGGCGTGCAAACCCAAATTTGCCTAACCCGAAGCGTATTCATCCCAAGGTATGACTGTATCAAAATAAATTATTTTAACACTGCATTAGTAGCCAACAGTTTTACTAGCATAAAGCAAGTCAGTGTAATGGAGCTGGCATAAAGTTACACCAGAGCTAAACCCCTTTCAGCATCAGGGATGTTGTCGCTGCTGCTCTGCCGAAAGTTGGCAGAGGGGAAAACAACCTTTTCAAATAGTGTCCTATGCCAGCTTGTCAGGTCATGTAACTGAGCTGCATGGGCTTAGAAAACAGACCCCAACCCTCTGGTTCCACACCAGGAAATGGCAACTGAAGCATAATTTAGCAGTGTCTATTATTCTGGATAGTATTTCAGGTACAGTGGTACCTCGGGTTACAGACGCTTCAGGTTACAGATGCTTCAGGTTACAGACTCCACTAACCCAGAAATAGTACCCCGGGTTAAGAACTTTGCTTCAGGATGAGAACAGAAATCATGCGGTGGTTGCACGACGATAGCAGGAGGCCCCATTAGCTAAAGTGGTACCTCAGGTTAAGATCAGTTTCAGGTTAAGAATGGACCTCCAGAACAAATTAAGTTCTTAACCCGAGGTACCACTGTACTCAAGTGGTTAACACTAAGAGAGGTGATACAGCTGCTGGGATGAAAACTTGCAAAAGGCATTTGGATTTGAAAGCAAGCATTCTCACTATGCCTGGATGAGAGAGTTGTTTAAATTAAAGCTTGAATCTAAGCATGTTTTTGTCGTGGAAAATCCATTTGATTTCCCATTATATTCTGAGAACATATAAAAAAGAAAGCTGGCAAAATATTTCAGGAATGCTCTAGGGAGCTCTTCAGGGGCCCTTTACAAAGACATTTAGAATTTTGGAGGAGCATGCAAATAATATTTATTTCAAAGGGGAAAAGTTAAGCAGAGATCTGAGTTTCCTATTCACAGCCGTGAGATGTTAAAGTAGCTAACTTTGGCTGGGACATACCCATTCACATCTGCTTAAAATGGATAACTATCTTTTAAAATAATCCTTATGGCATGATTCATCTTTCCACATTCTCTTTCTCTTTTGTTTATACTTGATGTAAATTGCATGGGTGCACATACCTGTCTACACACTAGCCATTATTCACAAAGGGAGGCTAGTGTGCATTTCATATGGAATGATCCAAGAGCAAAATAGACTTTCCCACTTTTAGGTGGCTACTCTGCTTTAGTCAATGACAACAATAGATATGAACACTGTAAATATTGCTTAATATTTTAATGTGCCCACTCACTGGCATTCCAAGCAAAACAGAGCTTCTCAGTTTTTTTGTCGTGAGGTGTAACCAAGGCCTGTCTCAAGAAAAAAGCATGGGAAACTGACATTCATGTGGGTTCTGAAAATTCAGCGCCTTCTTCTATCAAGTCCTTTGCATGACTTTTCGGAAAGCCCCTTGCACATCCTTGTTTCTTAAGCTGTAGATGATTGGATTAAGCATTGGGGTGAGGATCCCATAGAGCACAGGCAATGCCCGGTCCTGCTCCTGGGAGTAAGTGGAGTTGGGACGAATGTATGTGAAGATGATGGTACCAAAATAAATGTTGACTACAGTCAAGTGTGAAGCACAGGTGGAAAATGCCTTGAGCCGCCCTTCTTTGGTGCGGATCCTTAGGATGGTCAAGACTATGTAGACATAAGACACCAGAGTAACCAGGAAGGAACCCATGATCACACCTCCACCCACCACAAAAGTAGCAATCTGATTGACCTGAGTGTCAGAACAGGAGAGCTGGAATAGGGGTGGGATGTCACAGAAAAAGTGCTGGATGACATTGTCCCGACAGAAGGACAAATGGGACATCAGGCCTGAGTGCACACCTGAATTAGACAAGCCAAGGATCCAAGCAGCTGCTGCGAGCCAGGCGCACACTTTTCGGCTCATGAGCACACTATAGTGCAGTGGGTGGCAAATGGCTGCGTAGCGGTCATATGCCATGACACCCAGCAGAAGGCACTCGATGCCACCAAAGGAGATGAAGAAGTACATCTGAGAGAAGCAGCCAGCTAGGGAAATACTCTTGTCTTGAGAGAGGTAATTTATCAGCATCTTAGGGACTGTGGAGGTTGTGTAGCCAATGTCCACTACAGAAAGATTGGCCAGAAAGAAATACATGGGGTTGTGAAGTCTGTTGTCCAAACTGATTATGAGAAAAATTAAAATGTTTCCAATAAGAGCCACCAGATAAATTACAAGAAAGAAACCAAAGAGAAGGGCCTGGATCTCAGGATTGTCAGAGAGTCCTAGGAGGATAAATTCTGTGATGGCTGTTTCATTCAGGATCATCTGTAGTGGCAGTGTCATCTGTAAAGAAACATGGATGTAGCATTTTTCAGCTATTTTGTTTTTCCTTCCAAATTTGAGATCTGAAATGTAAGACTTAGCCACACAATTACATGTAGAAGTACAGGCACTTTCAGTGCACTACAGCTCTGATTAGTTAATACACGGGAGCCTTGAGTCTGATTTCAATTCTCTTTCACTTTTCCCAACTCTGCCGCATCTCCCCATCCTAAATCTTAGCTCTTTTATTTCTTTAGTGTTCCATGAATAAATGGAACACTTCCTTCCAGAAGCCTCAAATAGATCTCAGTAGCGTAGGAATATCTGATCCAGTCTGAGGGTTTGTGGAAGGAAAGGGCTATATTTGTTCCTGGGGAATTAAAGGACATTTAAGGAGTAGAAGTTCAGAAGGGGACAGGCACAGGCACAGATGGAAGAGTTTGCTTCACATCTCCCCGAAGAGCTATTTCTTAATGAGAAAATTTCTGAGAACAATAATCTTTTTCATTTTCTCTTCCCAAAAAATATTTTGGAAAATGTTCGTTGAATGTTCTCCCACTTTCTGCAATGGCTCCCATCCCACCACACCTGACCTGTTGCATCCCCTAGAAGGTTCCATTGCAGAATTTCTCTAAATATTCTACACCACTTTTTGTGGCATACACTACCCTTTTAGCCAACAGCACTAGTATAATATTCTGTTGCAACATGACCTCTTATCCCACTTTCCCGAGCAGCTTGACTTTTCAAGGATGACTTCATTATGCAGTCTGTCTCCTCTCTCTGATTTAAAAATGAAGCATTGCGAAGTTTGCTGCTAAGGCTACTGCATGTTTGTCAAAAGCAAATTAACTGCAGCTTTCTCTGAATACCCAAGTTAACAAACAAACAAACAAAAAAGAAAAAAGAAAGAAAAAGAAAGAAAGAAGACCTATCATTTTGGTGTCTATCTGTATGCTGCTGCCTAATTTCGTGCAATAGATCATGACTAGCATGATCCACAACTCAGTTAAATTCAAATACTTGAATTGAAAACAGGGGTGGGAACCTGTGACCCTGCAAATGTTATTGGACTCCAACTTACATCAGCCCCAGTTATGATGGTCAAAGTTCAGGAATGATGAAAGTTCAGGAATGATGAAAGTAATTGTAGTTCAGCAACATCTGCAGTGTCACAGCTCCCCTTCTGCCGATAGAAAACAATCTGGGGGTGACATTGTAAATGGTATTACCTTTTGTGTGAAAGACCAATATATAGCAGTAATGAATCCTTTTTTACAAAAATGGAGCACAGGCAAGCATTCCAAAGTCTCCTTGGATTTTGAAAGCAGCAAGACGAAAAGTTGAGTTAATTGTGCTTTCGTTCAACATTAAGTCTCCCACAGTTCCCAGCCAGCCAGATATTCATAAACAGGATTTGATACAGCTGGTGCTCTATGCTACCAGCATTTGTTATTAAGCAGTATACTGCCCATACATCTGGAGGTTCAATTGTTCTGTTTCTAGTGTTTGAACTGTGACTTATTTCTTTAACAATGCACACACATGTACGTGACACACACACACACACACACACACACACTGCTTAATTGTAAACAAAACCTCTAAACACTTGCAAAGAATAATTTTAAAAAATACATTGAAACTGTCAGTAAAAACCAAAGCTTTAAAACAAGTTTGTTTGTTTTTTAAAAATCAGAATATGGCAAGTCAGTGCTTGATAGTGGAATCATTTAGAGAAAAATGCATGTCTGAAGTAAACATTTCGCTTGGACTGAGGAGAAGCCAAATTCAGTCTTGAGCTTAAAGACTCACACAGTGGCTATGGGGAAACTCACTATCTGTCAACCTCAGATGCCTCATCTTTAAAACTGGAATGTGACTCTATTGTGTCTTTTTGACAACTGAGAAATGTATGAAATAACATTATGTGCTAGAAAAAATGAATCAAGCTCTTTATACACCATGCATTCATTATAATCTTACTGTTCAGTGTTGCTTGCTATATTTCACTGCAGACTGTAATCCGTTCTGAATCCCCATCCTGGAAAATGATCTTGATACAGAGGAATATTGTTAAATTGCTCACAAAGTCGGACCTGCGTGGCTACTCTGCTTCTGCCTCCTTCAAGTCACAGTCCCCAATCATTTGTATACCAAGCTAGGTAAATATTCCAGCGAAGCATGCCCAAGGGGAATTGTGTGCAACAAAGATAGCTTAATTTCAATAGTCAAGAGCACACATTACTTCTGATAATTTGAACTGGAAATACTATCTTAAAAGACAGTAGTAGATGGGCAACTTCTGAAGTAAAACACATCTGCAACTATATGCTCTGATTTATTGCAGGAAACAGGGTGACATGGGTCATTTGGGAATAGGCCATAAGAGTTGCTAGAATCAGAAATCACATAGTGATCTCCATATAACTTTTGTGGTACTGTAATCCACTGCTTTAGGATGGGGGTGGGAATCGAAGGGACTGCACTGATTGGACTTTGGAGGCATTTCCTGATTTCTTTGCATCTTTCATATATAGTTTATATATTATATCTATCAAGCCTATGATGGCTCCTAATCTGCCTTACTCCATAAGAGTAAGTGTATAACAACAGCAGTTTAATCCAATCCCTGAAGCCCTTTGTATTGCTGACTTGTTTCTAGTGTTTGTAAAAGGAACCCCATGACTCCACAAAATTTTAGCCTATAAAGGAACGTGTGACCCTCAAATGACTTAGTTACTTCTCCTTCTTAAGTGCTCCTTGCTGTTCAACTCAGGCCTTAGAGCAATGATATAACATTTGGGGAAGAAGATACAACCCAACAATCCAACACTTGAGGCCAAGATGGAGAAAATCTCAACCACCACCATGTATTTTCCCTTTGTGCTCAGGTAAGTTGGAACAAAAGAGACCCACACACTGCAAAACACCAACATGCTGAAAGTGATGAACTTGGCCTCATTAAAAGTGCTGGGCAATGTCCTGGCAAAGAAAGCCACAATGAAGCTGACAAGAGCCAGGAATCCCATGTATCCCAGAACACAGTAAAACATAGAGGCAGACCCTTCCTTACATTCAGCTACAATTTCTTTAGACAAGGAGTCCATGTCCAAATCTGGGAAAGGAGGAGCAGTACAGAGCCATACAGTACAAAGAGCTCCTTGCATGAGAGAACAGGAGAGAACAATTGAAGTTGCCAGTTTTTTCCCCACCCAGTTCCTCATCCTGGATCCTGGCCTTGTAGCCATGAATGCCAAAACCACAGTGGTCGTTTTTGCCAACACAGAAGAAACAGCCACAGAGAAGATGATGCCAAAGGTTGTTTGTCGTAGCAGGCAGGTTGCTATCTGAGGTCTCCCAATGAACAGCAATGAACAGAGGAAGCAGAGCAGGAGAGCGACCAGCAGAGTGTAGGTGAGACTTCGATTGTTGGCTTTGACGATGGGGGTGTTTTTGTATTTAATGAATATACCGAGTACCAAAGCTGTGATCACAGAAAATGAAAGTGCCAAGAAAACTAAAATGATGCTCAAAGCTTCCTCATAAGACAGAAAGTTTAAAATCTTGGGAAGGCATCCATCTTGGTGTTTATTTGGATACTGATCTACTGGGCATCTGATGCACTTGTCGCTGTCTGGAAAAGGAAAGAAAATGATGATAACTCCATATTCCAAACAAGTGAGGGACAAAAACATATAGTGCCATCATATATATTTCTACTCAGAAGTAAGTCCCATTAAATTAAATAGAGTATATTTATCAGTAGGTGGTTTTAGGATTGCTGTGTGTAGCATGTAAACATTGGGAGAACAGAAGCCTGCAGGGAGCTATCAGGCACAATGGTTCAATATAAACTCCTGTTGTTTCAACAGCTAATAAGCAATTTCTTGTTTTAGGATCGATACATAATTGGAGATGCTTAATGCTGAAAGGGATTGTTATATCTAGGCTAAGGTTTGGTGATGAGCTTCAAAATGGATGTGTTCATTGGTCAAGCTTTATTCTTCATGCAGAAGGACGTAACTTCATTCCTTGGTATCACCTGCTGAAAATATCAGGTAGAAGGTGATATCAGAAATCTCTCCTTATGATTGCAATTCTTAGCATGCCTGCTCAGAAATAAGTCCCCTTGAATTACTTCTGTGTGGGAGCCACCATTTACCAGAATGAATAATACCAGCTAGTAAAGGGACAAATAATCCATCCTAGTATAAGGCCCTAAGATGGAACTGTAGATGCTGCTTTGCTATCCTTAAAGCACAAGAAATAAATGTTAATTCCTCTTGGTTTTCTTGCAAAGAGTCTCTGAAATAAGTTAGATTTCTTTGGAAGGGATGATGTAGTCTGAACCATGCCTACTCATGTGTTAATGTTTTAAGATGATCATGTGCGAGGTCACCTACCCATGGCAACAGAAATCATTTCTTCTGGACATGCATCACAGTCGTAGCAACAGAATGGTTCACCATCTTTCTTTTTCCTAATAGATCCTGGGCTGCATTTATCATTGCACACTGAAGAGGGTGACATCTATTCATAAAGACAAGGGAAGAAAAGCTTAATGCGTGCTGCTCTCAATGAATGATTCAAATTTAACTGAATGGCATCACAGACCTGGGAGAGAACACTGCTATTTTTTTTTCTAGGAAATGATTTCACAGGCCTTCACAGCCCTGGTATTAATTCCACCCATGTCTTTTTAAAGGCAATCAAAATACAATATGCAGATGATATTATTATTATTATTATTATTATTATTATTATTATTATTATTATTATTTTCATTATTAACTTCATTGATGTACATGAGTGGTTAAGGGGAGGAAAGATCACTATACCACTGGCTTATTCCGTTTACTCTACTGTATAATTTTGCTGGAGTAGAAAAGTTGTAGCACATGATTTGCATGCAAAAGGCCCAAACTTCAGTCCTTGGCATCTCCAGGCAACGCTGAGAAAAGGCTTCTTTCTGAATCATTTCTGAGTCAATCATGTAGACAACCATGAGTTAGATGACCTAGGGGCCTGACTCAGTATTTCCATGTTTCTAAGGGGTAGATCATTGTCCAAAATGCTCCTTTAGAATATATTAACAAAAGCTCTTGTGACAGGGTCACAATATTGGCAGCTTTGTACTTTCTAAGGAGATTTACCTTATTATGGCAAGGAAAAGGACCCCTGGGCAGTTAAGTCCAGTCAAAGGCAACTATGCGGTGTGGCACCCATCTCACTTTTCAGGCTGAGGGAGACGGCATTTGTCTGCAGACAGCTTTCCAGGTCATTTGGCGAGCATGGCTAAACTGCTTCTGGCCCAAAGGGACACGTGATTGGTGCCAGAGTGCATGGAAATGCCGTTTATGTTCTCATTGCAGCGGTACCTATTTATATACGTGCACTGTTATGCTTTTGAACTGCTAGGTTGGCAGAAGCTGTAATAGAGCAATGGGAGCTCACCACCACTGCATGGATTCAAACCACCAACCTTCTGATTGGCAAACCCAAGAGGCTCAATGGTTTAGACCACAGTGCCACCCATGTCCCTTTATTTTGGTAAAAATGGTCCATCTACAACTGATATCACAACATTCAACCACTGATAACCATTAACCAGAGCATACCTGCATAAACTTGCTGTGCCATGTGATGATCTCCTCACTAATCATGAACTCTCTGCCTGAAAAAGCCCATGGATCCATCCTTCCCACTTTCACCCTTGAAAAGGATTTGTTAGGGAAAGTAACCCAATTTATAATATCAAATCCGCTTTCTAATTCACCTTTCCCATCTAAAGACAACTGGTCCCCAGCACTGTTGTTAAATGAGATTTTCTTCAGGAAAGGATGAATCTACAGTTGAAGAGGCAAAAACACCTTTACAAAATTATAGGAGGTAGAGCAGTATATCATTTTACAAATTTCACTCTAGTCTTTTTTTAGTAATAGATTAGAAATGTGTGTGAGAGAGCAAGGAAGTGCTTGCTGGTTCTACCACCTCTGTGATCTAGAACCTGAGTTCTTTCACCCACTGCCTGAATTACAGTCCTATTTGTTTAGGGTTCTAAATTGCATAGCAATCTATGTGAATACATCAAGGTTCATGTTTCAGAAGCTACCCACTTCATGCATTAAGTGTGACAGTGATGGTCATGGTCATGTGACAGAGGGGGCAGGACTAAATAGGGCATCCTGATTCTCCATAATTACATGACAGAAACTCACCCCTAAAAGGGCACCTGAGTTTGATTGGTTTACCCTTTTTTAAACAATACTTCAATCCTGCCTTGGATAAAACATAATTATAGTGGTGCCTCGCAAGACGAAAAGAATCCGTTCCGCGAGTCTCTTTGTCTTGCGGTTTTTTTGTCTTGCGAAGCAAGCCCATTAGCGGCTTAGCAGATTAGCACTATTAGCGGCTTAGCGGGCTTAGCGGATCAGCTGATAAGCAGTTTAGCGGCTTAGCGGATCAGCTGTTAAGCGGTTTAGCGGCTTAGGATCAGCTGATAAGCGGCTTAGCGGCTTGGGAAAAGGGGGGGGAGGAAAAAGCCCCGCAGGAACTCGCAAGACATTTTCGTCTTGCGAAGCAAGCCCATAGGAAATTCGTTTTGCGAAGCACCTCCAAAACGGAAAACCCTTTCGTCTAGCGGGTTTTCCGTCTTGCGAGGCATTCGTCTTGCGGGGCACCACTGTAACATGAAAGTCAATTTTAAACAAAAATAGCCAGAAAACAGCAGGAGTCTCAAAGGCAATAAGTCATCCTAATTGCCATCAGAAGTAGCATCATTTTAAATTGTCAACGGAACCACAGAAGTAAGGGAAGCAGATGAGAGTTCCACAGCCAAGGGCCCGTTCTGTGAAGTCACTCAGTGGACTTAATATGTTGATCGTGACCGTATAGCAGCTGATGGTGCTTGGTGCAGGGACATGGCACAGTTTGGGGACACAGAGAGGAAGGACGCCATTGTTGACATGCATGAACAAATAAGTTTGTATTGGAGAAGGGAGTCTTTGAGGCATCATGGTTCTAGACTGCAGGGCCACCCAAAACATTTTGGTACCTGTGGCAGACCCCAAAATGGGTCTTTTCCCCACTTGGGAAGGAGGGGATCAGGGAAGGTCTACATTAGTAAAAGGAGTGGAGAGAAACAAAGATCTGTTCCCTCCTGAGGTGGTTGCCTCACCTTGCCTCTTGTGCTGACTGGCCCTGCCAGACCATAGAAAACTTTTCAAGTCAAAACCAGCTCTTTGATTAGACCCAGAAACCAACTGTTCCTGAAACAGGAGACTCAATACATCAACATAAATCTTTTGAGTATTATAAGCTCTGGTCAATGCACAGCTCCAGTACAATACATTTTCCTGCATGAAGCAAAGGACACAATGACATACTCCCCATTCCACTAGACTAGACTGGAAGTTGATGGGTCATGGGGTAGTGTTCTCTTCCTAATGAAGCTAGCAGTGAGGGGGTGGGACAGAAAAGCCATGCTTATGTAGCATAATCTAGAAAGCCATAGTCCCCCATTCCTTGTTTAATGGTAGGGCAGGCACTGGAGGTGCAGGGCGTTTTTCCTTTTAAAATGTTAGATGCTTCAGGTTCTGCAGATGACAATGAATATGGGTTACTTTTCTTCATTCCTCTCTTCATTCTCTTTGAGAAAGCAAGATGAGGCAGCCATGCAAGCTGCATCTGCTTACAGTGGCTGCTAGTAAATGTGATTCTCCTCTCCTCTACATTCCATAATGAATGGTGGGGATTTAAAATATTGTGCTCCCTCTATCTTGTTTGTGTCTTGTTATGGTTGGTGATCAGTTTTGTTGTTAGTACTGGCTCTGGTGTAATCGCTTGAATAGTTGAGCAGGAAGGAGCTCCTGGTTAGTGTGAAACATGTAGACACAGCAGTTAATTATGACTGAGATATAGAAGGGAAGTGAATGTTTACGTGGGATGCAGAAGGATGCAGAGAGGGGAAATGGAGACCAAAGGTTCCAAATGCTGGTTCCTAACTTGCAAATGATGCTTTTGGGGGCTCAAACATTATATCTGCACCAGATCCAAGTGAGAGGAGCAGGAAGTTGCAATGTGATAAAAGAAATGTGAGAATCCATTTTATTTCCAGAAGCAGGATAAGATTGGTCATGTGAAAATGAAGAAAGAGTCCTATCATACATGGTGTAAATATCCCTAATGTCTGACAAGATGGGGAAAAGATGGACTCCTATAGTTAGCAGTGTAAAAAGCTGACAAGGTAGAAGTAGAAATGCTCATTACTGGATAGCAGATAGTCAGGTATCACAATCTTTAAACATGAGGGTATGATATGGATTTTCTATTCACGTCCATCAAGATGTTTTGGTTAAAGAGCTAGTACCTGCCATGGTTGAAGGTTTGGAAGTGTTGCGACCACTCTGGGCTTGGACTTCAATGAGTACATGGTGTTTAAAGCATGTGCTATGATGTAAACAGCATTGTATATACTGTAGCTTTGGGGAGTCATGCTCATTTCAAAAAATGGTCCAGAAAGACTCTCCAGCTTCTCTTTCCCCGTGCAGGTCCCATCGTTCTCTCCATCCATAGGGGAATCTAAAAATACACAGTCAAAAGCTTGTGCCCAGAATTCTTGGATGAACTTGTCTCCATTGGCTGAGTAGGGATTTATGGTCAGAAGGAAATTTTTGAATTCCGGTACCTCAGTGGAGTGGACTGCAAAAGACAAGGCTCCCTGGAAGACTTGTATATCCCAATTCCTTTGAAACTGCACTGCTGGGAAGTCCCATTGGGCTGTCAGAATCCACATTCTTCCTTGAGCATCTGCCATATCTCCTGCTTGTACTAGAAAATATTTCAAAATCATTGTAGAATGAGTTTCTGCAAATACAACAAGTGCTTTGACTGTGTTGTTCTTGAAAAGATGAAGCATGCTCTCTGCCTTCATGTACCCTTCAAATATTTCAGAGAAGTCCGACAGAGCAGGCATCTTGTCAGTGAATGCCGCACAGATGCCGCTTTGTGAAAGTCTTGGCATCAAGCTTCCCACAAAATTTTCTCCTTTATCATTATCCTCTGTTATGATCCCAACCCACGTCCACTCAAAATGCAGAAGTAATTGAACAATTCCAATGTACTGATACTCTTCATTGGGGACCACGCGGTACATGAAAGGGAACTGGGTCTTAGAACTCATAGAAGGACCAAATAAATAATAAGAGACCTATGCAAGAGCAAAGAGTTTGTCAAACGTTGAACAGAGATTTACAGTACAAGATATGCAGTCAAAAGTACTCGTGCAAGAGATTTGCCTTTAACATTTCAAGACATGATTATGTATGTAGTGGTAAAGACTAGAATTTATTATGCCAAAAAATAGAGGAAAACAAATTCTATTGCAGGAGACAAAGTATATGAATGTGCAAGTTTCTTATAATGGATGGCCATTGCCCGAAGCTCAGTTCCATCCACATTCCCATCTTATTATATGACAATGGCACAGTCACCTTGTCTCCCACAAGTGTTGGCTTGAAGCAGCTCCTGTGCTGCTGCTAGGAATATTGTACAGCCAACAGACTGGAACTGAACTTCGCAAAATCTAAAGCGCTTTTGTTCTCAAGAACTTGGAAGCCTCATAGATGGGAGATCAGCAGAAACCCATTAGAACAGGTTAAAAACTTTAAATAACTAGGCATCCACTTCCAATATAATACTTCCTGGAAATACCATTGTAAGCTTGCACTTAACAGAGTGGATACTCCAGCTCTATCACCTGTTTCTTCTTTAACAGAGAGAATCAGTTCGTCCCACCTGCACTAAAGGTCTTTAATGCCAAAGTAGTCCCAAAACTCCTGAATGGCATTCCATTATGCATTGGTGCAGTTAACCAATCTAAATTTATCTGCAAAATCCAGGTGCTGCCAAATTGTGTGTCATAGGCAGCCATGTGTCTGGAAACTGGACAAAGGCTGCTGGAAACCAAAGCATGGGTCACCAACTATAAAATTCTGGCTCCGTCTACATTTCATGTCCTATCTGTCTTTTTCAACTTTCCACATGCTGGCAGAATCCTACCACTCCAAATGCCTAGCTTGCAGTGAGAGCAAAATCAGAACCTGTGGCCTATCGCTTGAGTCACTGCTTATGCAGAATCTTAGAGATTTAATTCCAAACCCTTTGCAGTGCAGCCAGCAAAACCTGTTCCCCACTGGGGTTGGGAATTCCACCCTCGTTTTGCCAGGACACTCCATTTTTACACCAGCTATACAATCCCCAGGTATGCAGAGCTCTTTCCCTCACAAGATTTAACATCTTACTGTCTGCAGTTTTGCAAGGTCGATCCTTGAAAATCCCATACTCATACTGACTTTGTGGCACAAAACAGGTTGAATCCATCACACACGTTTTATTTTATTTATGCAAAAATATATGATAAATATTTGCCCCCCTTATTGAAGGAAGGAATTTATTGCACCCACTCTTCCAGGGTGTCTTATCTGCTAAACAATTGTAGTGATGATGTTGTGGAGAATGTAGCAAGATTTTTGAGTGACTCTATGAAATTACACTTGTCTTTAGATCCATCTTTGTATCTCATGATGTTTGGACAGTTTTATCTGAAAGTATCTCCAGTTATGTTTTGTTAACTGTGTTGTGCTCTGATCCATGTATATGATGCACTTTTTTATGCCAATAAAGGAGATTGATTGAAAATTCATGAGGACAAGAGCAATTGTTAATATTATTTTTAAAAAGCAGGTTTTTCTCCACAAAGAAGCATTCACAGCTTCTCTACCTTTCTCCTTCACATACTCAAATATGTTTGTTCCAGTTCTAAGAATACAAGAAAGGGATGCATGTCAGGTGTTTGAAACCCACATGTCTCATAGAAACATCCTACCTGCGGGATCTTATAGATGCCTAAGATGGTAGCCATGTAAAAGGAGGTTTCAGCATCAAGTCCCCCAATGGCAGCTATCAGATTGTTCTTTGTGCCACACTTATAGTTGGGGACTGTTCTTTTCTGGCTAAAAAGAAGGTTCAGAGTGGTTTGATATGTCAACTTTTCGTTGAAGTAGCTGTCATAGATGTGGAATCCCAATGTAGCATTTGGTAAAATCCTGGGATTCTTGTTGATCTCCTTAACTGCATACACGAAGGCCTGTAAATACTGGTAGTATTTCGTCACTACACTGAAATAAGAGTGCAGGTTATATAACCCATAAATTTTCTAGACCTCAAGAACTACTTGTCAAGTCCACATTGTTCTTATAGAGATGTCTGCAGGCATTAATGACTTGAACAGGAAGCATGGCAAGGAAGAAACCTGTAGGGCAGTCTGTTTTGTCTTGTCCCAAATATTCCACTGAAGAAAATGATGCTAGTGAATTTCCGTGGTGGGCAGCCAGTTGTATCTTTGCAAATCCCATGTGATTGAGAACCCAGATCTTCTAGGGATCTGAATCACCCATGGAACCTCAGTGTATACAAAAGGCTTCCTGCTGCAGAAGTTCATTGTCATCACATGTAGGAGCAAGATAATTTGCAGCCCCCCGAGGGACTAAATGTGTGGGTCCCGTCTGCTTGCACTGCCACTTCAAGGCCGTAATGTCTGAAATGGCACTTACTGTACATTATCACATCAATAAATGCTTCAAAATCATACGGAAAAAATCAGACACACAATCTTGCATGGGGAGGTATTCAAGTGACAGATCAGGGGACTGGAGATCTAGGAGAAGAGGGAAAGGCAAAATGTAGGGTAGATCAAGGGTGTGCAAATACATTTTCTATTAGCATCAAAGAATAATGGCATACATTGAGCTCTATCCAGGGCTAGTCCCACTGAAATTAAGGAATATGACTTAGGTTCATTGATTTCAGTGGGTCTGCTTCAATAAGGACTAGCATTGGACACAACCCATTATTACCATTAGGAATTGTAAATTTTAAAAAATTCATTATGACCTGCTTATGGACATCTCATGGAAAAAGATACTTACAGAGATTCTCCAACAAACATGGCATTGGGGTGTTCATCAAAGGTTATAGTATTAAAGAAAGAGAAGAACTGAGAAAAAATACTGCCAATGATGAGGTCACCTTGCTCATAATACTCATGTGGGATCTGTAGGGGATCGTTCACACTGCAAGTAGGTGGATGTGCCTTGCTCTCAATTTGGGGAAGAAACGCCAGTGTTAACATCAGTAGCCACAGCAACAATAACAGCATTGCACGTAAGGGTGAATTCTTTTCTACCAAAGCAAACCCACTCTTCCAAGCTAATTCATTATTATATAATAGCAGCTGGTTCAGAACAGATTTGTTTCTACACTCTCTTGATGCTGCAAGTCGATAGTGATACTATGTGGCCTGTGAAATAGCTCTTCCTGTCCACAATCCACACCCCCAAACTCTGAAAAGCACAGACATAAGTTTTATATGTATTTTCATATTGATTACTTTTTATAAGTGTAGTCAATGAAAATCCATGTTGTCGCCAGCCAGAAAGGATTACTGTAATTTGACATAATTATAAGGTAATTATAAATCAGCTCCTTAAATGTTCTCCTCATAGAGAACAGAACAGCAGAAGAAAACATGTTGGTTAGTTGTTATCTCAGGGCTGTTCCTTTCTGGGTTCAAGATCAACAGCTGGACATACTATGACACTGAGCAAGAAAATACATACAGAAAACCAAAGTCTTGGGACAAAGACATAGGAATAGGGAACTTGTGCCTGTCCATATGTTGCTGGACTCCAGCTTCCATCTTCCCTGATTACTGACCATGCCTGCTAGGACTGAAGGGAATTGGAGTCCTACAACAACTGGAGAATTTCAAGTTTCCTATTCTAGCTTGTTAAGTGGATATAAAGGAGAATAGTATTGATGTCATCCCTCTGCAACCTTGCATAGGATTACAGTGGTTGAATGCATTCTACACCGGGCTGCTTTAGTACATTAATATAAACATTTAATGATACTATGGTGGTGGTGGTGACAGTGATTAACCATATTGTAGTCATCCTTTTACATAAGGTTCTAGGGTTGAAATGCATGGCATAAAAATAATAGAATAAAAAAAATACATAACATTTCAATATAATTGACATAAAAGTTACCTTTAAAAAATCTAAATAATAAAAGAGCAGGTGATAATTTTTTTCTCATTACAGTGGTACCTCTGGATATGAACGGGATCTGTTCCAGATCCCTGTTCGCATCCTGAAGCAAATGTAACCCGCACCTGCATGTCTACGCGTGTGCGGGTCGTGATTCGCAGTTTCCACGCATGCTTGTGACCTCATTTTGACCGTCTGCACATGCGTGAGTGGTGAAACCCAGAAGCATATTTAACCCGAGGTATGACTGTAGTTCTGAATACCAACCCCTCCCAAAGACTTGGATAAAGAGGTGCATTGTCAGCTGCTGCTGAAAACTTAATTATGTTGCCACTTGATGCACCTCTGAGGGAAGGTCACTTCAGAGGCAGGTTGTAACCACAGAGACGGGTGTCCCAAACTTTTCCAGGAGGTGGCATCACCAGCAAGGCCTCCTCTGCAGATCATAACTCACAAGCAAGTTGGGATGAAGTACTCTTTCAGATAGTTGCTCTCAAGGTTTTTAGGGCCGTATATAAGCTTCAGTAGGGACGCGGGTGGCGCTGTGGGCTAAAGCCTCAGCGCCTAGGGCTTGCCGATCGAAAGGTCGGCGGTTCGAATCCCCGCGGCGGGGTGCGCTCCCGCTGCTCGGTCCCAGCGCCTGCCAACCTAGCAGTTCGAAAGCACCCCCGGGGGCAAGTAGATAAATAGGTACCGCTTACCAGCGGGAAGGTAAACGGCGTTCCGTGTGCGGCTCTGGCTCGCCAGAGCAGCTTTGTCACGCTGGCCACGTGACCCGGAAGTGTCTCCGGACAGCGCTGGCCCCCGGCCTCTTAAGTGAGATGGGCGCACAAACCCCAGAGTCTGTCAAGACTGGCCCGTTCGGGCAGGGGTACCTTTACCTTTACCTATAAGCTTCAGTATCTTGGAATAGGTTCATAAGTGGGCTGACAAACAGTGCTACTCCTTGACTCTCCTTTTTATGTTCTCAATCAGCCATGATCATCAGCACTCTGATCACTGCTTTCTGCATTAGTTGCTGTTTCTGGACTATCTTCAAGGGCAGCTTCCTGTATAGGGCATTATAATAGTTCAGTTACCAGAGCATGGGTCGCTGTAGCTATTGTATATGCAGAAACACTGTCTTCATTGGATTTCATATTGTTGCTGCATGAAGTAGAAACAGTTGATATGACAGAGATGGCTCTCAGAAGCAGGCTTTCAGCTGTTTATCTTCAGACTCCTCTGTGATTGGGAGAGCAATGCAACTAGCACTGGGAAGAATAAGCTGTGCCATAGCCCATGCTTTTACATGTAGTCTTTGGCTGACAAAATTGTGGATGGGTGTAATGAAGCATCTGTCCCTATGTTTTATTCTGTACTGACACATATAAGATTCCAGGCTGTCAGCTTTGCCTTAGCCAGGATGCTTTTTGCAATGTGGGAGTCTCTTTTGATACCTGAGCACTGTCATGGATTTCTGGGGAGGAAGATGGCGGACTAAACCTCTCTTGTTGACACTCTATCGAAAGAGATAATTATGTGGTGATCAGTGATATAGCCAACTCACAAATCTTGATAAAAAATTACTTCCAGTAGCACCTTAAAGACCAACTAAGTTAGTTCTTGGTATGAGCTTTTGTGTGTATGCACACTTCTTCAGATACACTGAGAAGGTTCACATTACCAGAAGAAAATTCTGAACAGTGTATCTGAAGAAGTGTGCATGCACACAAAAGCTCATACCAAGAACTAACTTAGTTGGTCTTTAAGGTGCTACTGGAAGGAATTTTTTATTTTGACTATGGCAGACCAACACGGCTACCTATCTGTCACAAATCTTGGTTATCACATTCACTCTGGAAAAACAGGGAACTAGGGATAAAACTCTGATGCTCTGAAAAAGCTGTTCCATGGTGGGAGACTGAGAAGCTTTGTGGGACTCAGATGGGGGTGACTTAGAGCGTAGGAACTTCCATCATGCCCAAACACTACATAATAGCCCTTAGGGTCAGTCCTGAAGGCACAGCCCATTGAGGGTGCTCCATCAGCACAGCCAGTGCCGGTGAACAGCATTCACATAGCAAGTGAATTGATGGAGCTGCTTAAAAAGTTTTGCCAGCAGCCATGTGAATCTCTATTGGCTTGGATGCTGTGTTTGTGGGATGGGGGTGATGATGGCTCGAGGAGGTGGAGAATATGAGGAGTGTGGCAATGCATTTAGCTTTACAGCAGAGACTATATGGAGCTGAGGAAGGCAAGGGAATCATTCATTGCTTGATTGGTTAATGCTTGCCATGATGCTTGGGGATGGGGGATAGCTGTGATGGAGATTGGCATTTTTGCAAGGGCCCCAGTGGAAGGGTCCTTTGCTATCAAACTTGTGACTGCTGGGGGGAGAAGTAGGGTTAGCCTTTCTGACACAGATCAGATTGACACCACAATTCAAGAAGGACACTGACAAACTGGAACGTGTCCAGAGGAGGGCAACCAAAATGGTCAAAGGCCTGGAAACGATGCCTTATGAGGAACGGCTAAGGGAGCTGGGCATGTTTAGCCTGGAGAAGAGGAGGTTAAGGGGTGATATGATGGCCATGTTCAAATATATAAAAGGATGTCACATAGAGGAGGGAGAAAGGTTGTTTTCTGCTGCTCCGGAGAAGCGGACACGGAGCAATGGATCCAAACTACAAGAAAGAAGATTCCACCTAAACATTAGGAAGAACTTCCTGACAGTAAGAGCTGTTCGACAGTGGAATTTGCTGCCAAGGAGTGTGGTGGAGTCTCCTTCTTTGGAGGTCTTTAAGCAGAGGCTTGACAACCATATGTCAGGAGTGCTCTGATGGTGTTTCCTGCTTGGCAGGGGGTTGGACTCGATGGCCCTTGTGGTCTCTTCCAACTCTATGATTCTATGATTCTATGACATAGAGAAAGGTGGCAAGGAAAAGAAAGTTCTGAGCTGTGCCAGGGAAGGGGGCATGGGGACAGGAGTCTTCAGTGGCTGCCCTGAATAAATAAACCTCGGCCATGAGAGCATCTGTTTTGTAGAATAGGCTTGCATTAGATATGATTATAACTGTTCAGGGAGGGGGTTGCACTCTTCTAAAGCAGGAATGTTGCACATATATTCCAGTTAAGTCTAACTTTTTGCATAAGGCTGTGCATGCTTTATATCAAGACAGTGTCAAGATAGCCAACTTGGAACAGGAATTATGGTGGGTTATGGCCAAGGGGTGGTTCCAAGGACTTGGAGAGTAGTGGCACCACTTATTGATATTTTTTGTTACCATTATAGCAATTGGATTACTTCCTCTCACTGGCTAGCATATACCCATAGACTGGAGAAACCTACAGGAAAATAACAAGCCATAGACAATAGTTCAGAAACATTAGAAGGAAAGAGCAACAGGAAACTTTGTGGGAGTCCTGATCTGATTCAGGTTTTCTTTATTGACAGCTTGCACCATGGGGATTTTTTCACAACCATACAGCCACAGTGATGCAGTTGTGATGATGTCTAACAATGGTGGAAGGATGCTTCAGTGTATGCCCTAGCTATGCTGCTTCTGCACAGAAGCCTCCATATGTAACAGGGAATGCTAATGTAATCCACAGAGTATAAGATTTGATATATTAAATTCTCATACAATATAAACTCTCTGAGAAGGTTCACATTACCAGAAGAAAATTCTGAACAAATGCAGCTATCAGCCTATCATAGAACATTGTACACAGTTCTACATTCATACATGGACCAGTTGGACAAATGTTGCAGAATTGTAGATCTCATCATCCCAAATACTGGCCATGATGGCTGAGGTTGATGGGAGTCCAATAACACCAGGAGGGCCACAGGTTCTCCACAACTGCCCTGTGGCCTCATCCCAAGGCCTAGCTCTTCTGGATATATATTCTTGTTCAGTATTAGACTAAGCCCAGGTGTTGCTCCTGACTCCTGATACTAAGGATCCTGTGAGAGATGCCACTTGATAAACATGTTTTCTTCAGATGTTCTGCCTGAGAGCAGAATACTCTCAGGAGTTAATTGTGAACTCTATAATTATCTTAAATTATGGTGAGCCTGTTTCTTGCCAAAGATAACATGGGTTTTCAGTCACCACCATTACAATAAGTAATCAAAATAAAAAATGGATATAAAATGTTCTTGTGGCATTCAGGGCTTGGGGGGGAAAGACTGTGTTGAAGCAGAACAGCTGCATTTTAAAGGTCATAATCATAAGCATCACCATTGACCAGCAGAGTCAGAAAAGACTGGGACTGGGTTGCTCTAAATGGGCTGATGTCGTATAGTGATGAATTAGATTGGAACAGTGGATTTTGATTTAGTCTGAAAGGGTTCATCTGTACAGTTGCAATGCTGTTTTTGTTTCTGGCGCTACTGTGGTTGTGGTTAGTTCATCTTTCCTTTCATGAGTGCAAAGCACACTCCATTCCTTGCAGCATGAGTGATCCCATCCAGATCCCACATGAGTATTACCAGCAAGGTGACCTCACCATTGGTGGCATCTCTTCTCAGTTCTTCTCCTTCTTTGACTTTATAGACTTCAAGCAACACCCCAATTTAATGTTTATTGGGGATCCTGTGTAAGGAACTTCTTTGCATGTTACTTATTAAATGTCTATGGGGCAGGGTAAAATAATATTATAGGTAGATAATGAAAATGATGACATTTGGTGAGATCTAATTATTTCAAAAGGTCTGCTCTGAGTATGACTAATTTTGAATATCACCCAGATTTTTGTTTTGCTGCCCATGTGAGTTGAGAGAATTTCAATATTGTCCACTTACCATAAATTCGCTGACATCCCTAGGCAAAAGAAAGGCATCTATAAAGTATAGGATAGAAACACAGATTCTGTTATTTCAATCAGAAATTCTGGAGTTAGAAAACAGGTCTCTTATACCTAACCAGCATTACAGTCCCCTGTTTGTCTATGTAGTGATTTCATTTTCACATAGAAAATAATGCAATTATCCATAATATTTCTTTTTAAAAACCCTAGAATTTACAAGGTATTTACTCAAGAAGACACACATTGCTCTTTACTGCCCATAGAAGCAACCACTGTTGCTCTCTGTTTGCTTCCTTTCATCCAAGCAGCTCACAGTATTCAGCGATAATTAAAATCTCCCAGCTATTTCTGGCTCAGTGTCTTCACATTTTTGAAGCCGAGTGGGCATGATGTACTGGATGTCAGGACAAAAGCAAGTGGACTGAACAAGTAGTTTATGAGGTCTAGAATATTGATGTAACATAGCTTACCAGTATGTTCTGATTGCAGTGTAGTGACAAAAAACTACCAGCATGTCCTGGCCTTGGTATTTGCAATGAAGGAGATCAATGAGAATCCCAGGATTTTGCCAAATGTTACATTGGGATTTCATATCTATGACAGCTACTTCAATGAAAAGTTGACATTTCAAACAACTCTGAACCTTCTTTTTAGCCAGAAAAGGACAATCCCCAACTACAAGTGTGGCACACAGAAGAATCTGATAGCAGTCATTGGGGGACTTGACTCTAAAACCACTCTTTACATGGCCACCAGCTTAAGCATCTACAAGATTCCTCAGGTAGCATATGCATGTGAGGCAGGTGGATTTTTACAGAAATTGCATAAAGAAAAAGTGCTTTAGAGAAAAGGTGAGATGCATCTGTTGTGCATTCTGATGAGCTAGAAACTGCAAGTGGAGAGAGTGGGGAATAGGAGCAACCATGCCTATGCTTGCTCAGTCCCTATGATGTAACATACGGAGTCAAGTGTGAGTACCCATCATATCATGTTTTGGAATAACATCAAGTAATGGTGATAAACCAGTTCTAAAATAAAGTACTTAATAAGTATTTCTGCATTATATTATCTCTCAAAGTACACTTAATTTCAGTAATGCATTTGCTTATGCTTAGATCTCTTATTACTTGTTTGGTCCTTCAAGTGCTGAAACCCACTTCCCGTTCCTATACCGAATTGTTCCAAATGAAGAGAATCAGTACCAAGGAATCGTTCACCTCCTTTTGCATTTCCAGTGGACATGGGTTGGGATTGTCATGCTGGAGGATGATAGAGGAGAGAATTTTCTGCAGATCTTGATGCCAATGCTTTCAGAGAGTGGCATCTGTACTGCATTCATTGACAGAATGCCATTGCTGACAGACTTCTCTGAAATAATTCCTGAGCATGAAAAGACAGTAAATAAACTACAACTTGTTAACAACAACACAGTAAAAACACTTATTCTATTTGCAGAGACGCAGTTCTCATTGTTTTTTATATTCTTGATGTACCAAGTAGAGACAGATGATAAGACAAATGTGACTATAGGCAAAGTGTGGATTATGACAGCCCAATGGGATTTCCCAGCCATAGAGTTTCACAAAAGATTTGACAGAGAAGTCTTCCAGGGAGCTCTGTCTTTTGCAGTTCACACCAATGTGGTGCAGGAATTTGACAGTTTCCTTCTGACAGTAAATCCTTACTCACAGCATGGCGACAATTTTATCAGGGACTTTTGGGAGCAGGCTTTCAGCTGTTTATTTATAGATCCATCTGTGGTTGGAGAGAGCACTGGTGCCTGCACTGGGAAGGAGAAGCTGGAAAGCCTTCCTGGGCCATTTTTTGAAATGAGCATGACTCCGCAAAGCTACAGTATATACAATGCTGTCTATGCCATAGCTCATGCTTTAGATGCCATGGACTCCTGGAATCAAGTGCACACAGCAGTGACAGCTGTTCGAAATCCACATCCATACCAGGTACAACTTCAGAATCCAAACGTCTCTACAGACATGAACATAATGTTTCTACTAACAGTATGTTCAACTATGTGAGAAGTAACCATTGTAGAGAACATTTACACCTCTAGTGCAAATTTCACAGCTAGTTTTCTCTTCCTTAGAAATCTATCCACTTTCCTTCTTGTCAAGGAGTTCAATACTGTATCTACACCAATTTCTACCTAGCCAAACTTTTCTTAATTCTGGAGACTAGGGGTCATAGGCACCAACTCCTTAGGGATGAGGTGTTTTCAGCTCACTCAATAGTGTTTAGCAGAAGTCTTAGCACCCACCAATATTGGCCAGGTCATTTTGCATAGGCTTGCCCAGGAATTCCTCTGCAGCTTGTATTCCCTTCATATCCCAAATGATCAATATCCTATCATCTGTTATTTTCTAGGGCTTAGGGCAGTTCCCACACCAGTCTTATGAAATATGCTCCCTTTATCCAGTCCCGGTCAGCAATCTGGCTGCAGCTCTTTGTACTAGTTAAAGTTTCTGAGCACTTTTCAAAATCAGCTTTATTGCATTTAGGTGGAAAGGAAAAATAGACCTTGGTGTCATCAGGACAGTGATGTTTTGTAAAGAAAAAAAGAGCTTTTATCTCTTTGATTATAGCTTCACCATTTCTTGAGGAGAATCTCATTTAACAACAGTGCTGGGGACCTGGTGTCTTTGAATGAGAAAGGTGAACTGGAAAGTGGACTTGATATTATAAATTGGGTTACTTTCCCTAACAAATCCTTTTCAAGGGTAAAAGTGGGAAGGATGGATCCATGGACCTTAACTGACAGAGAATTCACGATCAATGAAGATGTCATCACATGGCACAGCATGTTTAATCAGGTAGATTTTGATTGGGATTGTGCATGTTGGATCTACGTACAAAAACATCAGTCATGGTGGTTCCAGTATGAATGCTAGATTATTTCTTTAGTTGATAGATCTTTGTCTTCAAGGCAGTTGACAAATCTTTTTTAAACAGGTATTCCACATATTAAATCTCCAGATCTTAGAAGAAAGAAAGCTCCTGCTTCAGAGTTCACCCTCACAGACAGAAAGCTACTCATATGGACACAATACTATAGCAAAATCTTCTAGGATTACTGGAGTTATGATACAGTGGAGGTTAACTGAGGTGGGAGGTTAACTGAGTCACTGGAGACAAGAAGGAAATTGTAAGAATACTCATTTTAATATGAGAATGTGATAGACAATCTGATTAGTCAATCAAAAGGGTCATGTGACTCAAATATATTGTAGTTTTTTTCTCCTCTGCCAAGCTCAGGCTGACTCATCCAGCAACAGGTCTGCTCTTGAATGGAGTTTGGATCTGGGAGCCCACTGCACCCAGCCCAGTGGGGCTTGAGAATGGGAGCAGAGCTGCGACTGGGAGTAGGCAGCTCCCTTGTGGGCCAGAGCCAGGCTTCAATGAAGGCGTCTGTCATGGGGGTGCCTGGTCACACCCCCTCCAAAAAATGTGCCTGCCCCCACTGCCACGCCATGCCACGCCACTGGTTGAAGAGTTACAGTGCAGTATGCCTCTGGATCCTGCTTGCAGGATTCTCATGGACACCTGGTTGGCCAGTGTGAGAACAAGATGTTGGATTTGATCCAGCAAGGTTCTTCTTCTGTTCCTATGCCCCAGTGTCATTGATTCTATTCATATTGATCCAGAGCAGTCCCCAACATACAGTTAGCAGAGTAAAATCTTAAACATGTTGCAGGATTCCTCAAAAATAGACCAGAGGCAATTAGCTTCCTCCAGCAGAACTTTACTACTATTGAAAGGTAAACGGTGGAAGTCTTTTTTTCTTTTCCCCCCTTTCCCCCCCCTTTTCTGTTTTTTCTTTTCTTTCAAAAGAAACAATTTATTTAAGGTAGATAAGGACAAGATGAAATTATACAACTGAATATAAATATAGATGGGAAACGGCTATGTATTGTGAGTACTTATCTACTTTTAAAAATTTTCACATATGATTTTTCCTTTTACTTCTTTATTCTTTCTTTGTTCCTTTTTTCTTTTTTCCGACATCTTACATTTCATTTCACTGTGTTATCATGAATAGCATTTTATAGAGGTATAAATAACTGTAAATATGAAAAGAGACAAAATATTCTCTAATTCCTTTTCCTTGGATAGATGTATTTTCTTTTTCTTTTGTATTTTCTTTTGTTGTGAATATGTATGTATTTTAATTTGTACTGAATAAAAAAATTTTAAAAATTATTTAAAAAGGTCACAAATCCGATATCTTCAGGATCGGCACAGTCCATAGGAAATCCAGTTATAGTAAAAAAAACAAACAAAATTAGCTTGAACTCACAATAACTCACAATAAATCTAAAACCTTAGCACTTAAACATACTATGTACAGAACACCACACCAGAAGGAAAGAGAGGCAGAAAGTGGAAACCAGGCTCCTCCTGGCCTATTATTATAGTCAGCATGACCTTGAGTGAAAGAGATAGCAGAACCAGTTTAAACCAGCTGTTCAGCTTCTCTGAAGGAATAACCCAAATATCAGGAACCTTCTGCTTGTTTCTAGGCAGAATAGAAACTTGCTTGTTAGCTAGAAACTTCCAGCTTGCACCAGCTTGTATCACACAGCTTCCAGAACCCTCTTGAATTAATTAGAATAGAAAAGATCTTTACACATTAGATCAAGACTTTTTGCATCAAAAAAATGCAAACTGACACATAGAAAGTATGCAAACTGACACATAGAAATATGAAAATATTTTATATACAGAATGTTCCTTTTTTCTGATGCCATTAGTTTTTGTGGGAATAGCATTTACAAAGCATGGAGTAAACATTTCCTGCCTTGCATTTGTGGACAGATGCATCCCCGCTCTGTGTGTAATGACAACTGCCGTCCAGGTTCTGTTAGGAAAAAGAAGGAGGGGGAGCCATTCTGTTGCTATGATTGTGACGCATGTCCCAAAGGAAAGATTTCTAAACAAACAGGTAGGTGTCTACCATCAGATTGACTCAGTTAAATTTGTAGAGTAGAAAGTTTCCTATATGGTAATATTAACCGTTGTGTTTAAAGATGGGACTATTATATGCATAATAGGACATATTGTCATAAACTATTCAATTGGTGTGGAGATACCAGCGGATCAGAAAAAAAACTTTTTGTGTATGCAACAACTGCTGCCAGGATGCTGCTAGCCCAGAGATGGAAAGAAGATACAGTTCCAACCAAGAAAGAGTGGCAGATAAAACTAATAGACTATGCCGAAATGGCAAAACTCACAGGAAGAATTAGAAACAAGGAAGAGCTAACTTTTAATAAAGAATGGGGAAAGTATATAAGTTATTTGAAAAATTATTGTAAACAACTAAATTCATTAGTAGGATTGATGTAAAACCTGTAGTTTAAAAAATGAAATAAGAAATAATCAAGGATTAGTAAAAACTGGAATTATAAAGGAGATGCGGGGGAAATAGTTATAACATAAGCATCCACAAAGGGGAAGGGGGGGGGGAGTCAACGGGATATGTGTTTTGCTTTGTTTTCTTTTTTCTTATTTGATGTTTGTAAAATTAGCAAAACTCTTTCTGTGGGATTGTGCAAATTGCTTTCCCATAATTCCAGCGAGGAAAGTCAGATTCATACGTATTTGTTTGGGAGATGGATAAATCACTGTTCCTTTCTGCTCCAGAAATGGACAATTGTATCAAATGTCCAGAAGATCAGTATCCAAATGGAGACCAAGATGGATGCCTTCCCAAGGTTTTGCATTTTCTGTCATATGATGATGCTTTAAGCATCAATTTAATTTTCATGGCACTTTCATTTTCTGTCATCACTGCTTTGGTATTAGGGATATTCATTAAACACCACAACAGTCCCATTGTCAAAGCCAATAATCGGGGTCTAACCTACACTCTGCTTATTGCCCTCCTGCTGTGCTTCCTCTGCTCCTTGCTCTTCATTGGCCAGCCTCAAAAAATAACTTGCCTTCTACGACAAACTGTTTTCGGTCTCATCTTCACCGTGGCTGTTTCTTCCGTGTTGGCAAAAACCATCACGGTGATTTTGGCGTTCATGGCCACACGACCAGGATCCAGGATGAGAAACTGGGTGGGGAAAAGAATGGCAGCTTCAATTGTTTTCTCCTGCACTGCCATTCAAGGGGTTCTTTGCACTGTGTGGCTCCTTACTGCTCCTCCATTCCCACATTTGGACATGGACTCTTTGGCTAAAGAAATCGTGGTTGAATGTAATGAAGGGTCTGTCCCTATGTTTTATTCTGTGCTTGTATACCTGGGATTTCTAGCTCTTGTCAGCTTTGTTGTAGCTTTTCTTGCTAGGGAATTGCCCAGTACTTTTAATGAAGCCAAGTTCATCACTTTCAGCATGTTAGTGTTTTGCAGTGTGTGGGTCTCTTTTGTGCCAACTTACCTGAGCACAAAGGGAAAATACACGGTGGCTGTGGAGATCTTCTCTATCTTAGCCTCTAGTGCTGGTTTACTGGGTTGTATATTTGCCCCAAAATGTTATATAATTGCCCTGAGGCCTGAGCTAAACTGCAAGGAACATATAACAAGGAGAAATAACTAAGGATTCAAAACTTAGATAGTGTTCTTCACTGTTGTTGCCTTTATGATGTCATTTGATTGTTGGAAATAAAATGGTGAAAAAGAGATGAGCATACATTTGCTTCAAATAGTCAGAGATGGCCTCATGTATAATATTGGCAGACTACCTTTGTGTGAGGTGGGACGCGGGTGGCACTGTGGGTAAAACCTCAGTGCCTAGGACTTGCTGATCGTATGGTTGGCGGTTCGAATCCCCGCGGCGGGGTGAGCTCCCGTCGTTCGGTCCCAGCTCCTGCCCACCTAGCAGTTCGAAAGCACTCTTAAGTGCAAGTAGATAAATAGGTATCGCTTTATAGCGGGAAGGTAAACGGCGTTTCCGTGTGCTGTGCTGGCGCTGGCTTGCCAGCTGCAGCTTCGTCATGCTGGCCACGTGACCCGGAAGTGTCTTCGGACAGCGCCGGCTCACAGCCTCTAGAGCGAGATGAGCACACAACCCTAGAGTCGTACACGACTGGCCCGTACGGGCAGGGGTACCTTTACCTTACCTTTGTGTGATGCCAGTTCTTTGTTTCATTGGTCCAATGAATGGTTCAATGGCAACTTAAATTATTAAGAAATAGTGCCTGAATTTGATTTATTCGTCATACCTCACATCTTCTTGCTTCGTGTGTCATGTCCATTAAGATTATAAGCTTGAAGACTCCAACCATTTCACTACTGATTTTTGTAAAGTGCTCTGCAATCCATTTGGGCTACCAGTGAGGTAAAAGTGATTTTTAATACATATAAAAATCCATTTGAATCAGAAGAATTGGTTTGTATCCATTGATTGTATCCACTGATTGGAAGAGACTCCTGAGCCTCACAACCAGGAATCTTTACTATCCTTTGCAGCGGTACAGAGGACTGAAGCTGGTATCTTTTGCTTGCAAGCTTGGTATCATCTTTTAATCTATAACCCCATTTCCATAAAATTTTCTGGGAATTGAACCCAGATGTCCAACACCAAAGCTGATCATGTTACTGCAAGACCAACAAGCTAGACATGTTTACTGAATTCTTGGCTCCAGTACAAAAAATGTTGATTTCTGAAATGATATCTGCAACTCCTCATGGGTGCAACCTATGGGGATTGGGCCAATAACCCATCTAGTCCAGCAACACCAAATGCTTGTGGGAAGCACACATACAGGAACTGAGTGCAACAGCATTATCCCCAATTACAACATCAAGCTACTGCCTTGAGAAACATATAAATGGTGGTAAATCATAGCCCTTAAAGTTAGAAGCCATTCATAGCCATATATTTAAATTTGTCTATTCCTCTTTTAAAGCTATGCAAGTTGGTGGCTATCAAGATAGGAACAAAAATTGTGAGGGAGACAACTAGAAATGTAAAAAGATTAAAATAATTAAGAAGATAGGCCATCAAGAAAAGTTAAATGGTGTTTCAAAGCCTCTGTGCCTTATAACAGGCTGTTTACACTCAACCTCTTTGCTTACATTTCCATGACTTCTGTTAACATTGCATGGACCATAATCCAATAAGCAATTGGACCCACTTATATAAAATATCTAGGCAGTGAACAATATATACATGTACACAACTGCAATGCTTTGCATGAGAGCAGAGGAAATGCATTAATGATTCTAGCATTTCTGTTCCAAGCATGAGCTGACCAGTTACTGGGATAGGGAATCTCTGGTCTATTGGACTACATCTCTCATAAGCCCTGACCATTGCCTATAGTGGCTGAGCAAGGCCATGCCAAGACATTTCGGCACCTGAGGAATACCACAACATGGTGTTCCCTCTCTGACAAGAAGGAAGGGGTGAAGATCTACATCAGGAACAATGGAGGAATAAAGCTCTGTTCTCCCTTTGGATCCTGATGCCTGAGGCAGTTCCATGATAGAAACTTTATTGCATTAGCAACAATAGCAACAATAAAACATTACCATATAACAGAAAAAAATGAAAATTAGTATAAAAACACAGTTTAGGGTCCTGAATCAACAGTCAGATAGTGGCCCTTATTCTGATTGCCCCTGCTAAGAACCTAGCAACCTTTGCTGTTATCTGCTCCTTTTGGTCTGACAGGAGAAAGGACACTGTGGCAGTGGTTGTGCACCCTGGGATGGTCAGTACGAGTGGGGTGATTCGTTCCTCAGGTCTTTGTAGAGAGTGCAAGACAGGAGGATGTGTGCCACTGTTTTGGTGCTACCATCTCCACAGGAGTAAAGGCGTTTCTCATGTGGGATCTTTTGGAATCGGCCCTAAAGTAAAGCAGATGGCAAAAGGTTCAGTCTTGCGAGTGTGAAAGTACGTCTGTATTTTGGGATAGCTAGTTTGTGCAGAGAATCAAAATGGGAAGATGGAAAATGATCATACCATGAGCAGAATTTCCTTATAGTGTCCAGATTGTTCTGATGCTCGATATCTTTTAGACATTGCACCGAGGGCCTTCTGGCGGTTCCCTCACTGTGAGAAGCCAAGTTACAGGGAACCAGGCAGAGGGCCTTCTTGGTAGTGGCGCCCTCCCTGTGGAACGTCCTCCCACCAGATGTCAAAGAGAACAACAACTACCAGACTTTTAGAAGACATCTGAAGGCAGCCCTGTTTAGGGAAGCTTTTAATGTTTGGTGTATCACAGTATTTTAATATTCTTTTGGAAGCTGCCCAGAGTGGCTGGGGAAGCCCAGCCAGATGGGTAGGTATAAATAATAAATTATTATTATTATTATTATTATTATTATTATTATTATTATTATTATTGACAAATTAGACTGTTTGCTTTGGAAAGGCCCATAGTGAGTAGGTGTTGTGTGGATAGGCCACAAGAGTGGCGTTTTTGGTAGACAGTTTTAAGCCAGGCACTTTTGTGGTAGTCTTGAAGTACTAGGGATAGTAGTGTATGGGATCTGTTCTCCCTATTGATCCTGATGCCTGAGGTAGTTGCCTCCCCTTGTTTGATAGGTTGGCTGGCCCTGTGGCTGGGGTTGATAGAATTTGGGGTTCCATAACATATGTAAGGGCCACAGGTTCCTTATCACTGCTCTATGGCTTCATTCCAAATCTTGTCTATTCTGGATGATTTTCCCTGCTCTTGATTCAATAGGGAAACAGATATGAGACACCACCCAGTAAACAAGTTTTCTTCAGCTATTCTGCTGCCCATGAGCAGAATGCCTTGGGGATGCAGCTGTGAACCTTGCAATTATCTCAAATTATGGTTATCTGCTTTCTTGCCCAAAGCAACATGGATTTTCAATGACTACTTGCAGAATCAAGACGAAAATACATATACTGTAAAATATGCTTGTTCCTTTCAGAGCTCTTGAGGACAGACTGTGAACATGAAAGGCAGCTGAAAGTTTTAGAGAAAGTATCACTGTTGACCAACAGTGTCAGGAGACAACTGATATTAGGATTTTGCTCAAGGGGGGTAAAAGGATTCTCGGTTATGTTTGCAATGCTGTTTTTGTTGCTGTGGCTACTGATTTTGCGGTTGGTGTTTCACCCTCTGACTGAGTGCAGGACGCACCCAATTATTTGCAGGAGGAGTGATCCCTTCCAGATCCCACATGAGTATTATCATCCAGGTGACATTATCATTGGTGGTATTTCTTCACAGTTTTTCATATTTTTTGGCACCATAGAATTCAATCAACACCCCAATACAATGCTTATTCAGGATCCTGTGTAAGGAACTTCCTGTCTCTCATAAAATACTAACATACAGTTTATACTACTCCCATTGATATGGAGTGGGTAAAAAATATGGAGTGGGTGCCATGTTCCCTTATGAAACATCTTCCCAGGGGCTGTATTCCAGTGATGGGTAGGGCCAAAGGGACTTTGCCAGAGCTAAAATTGGGTGGGACAGTAGAAATTATTCTTGGCTCTGTAGAGTAGGCTACCTTCCAGTCATGCAAATGTCAAGATGTTTCTACACACCCACTCCTCACACACATCCATCCATGCTCATACAGCAAAATATACAACATCCAGAGTCCAAAGACACATCCCATGAAGGCAAAACTGCAGATAAGGTCTCATGGCAAAAGCAGAGGGTCTTATCTAGGGAAGCCATATATGCTTGTCAAAGAGGCGTTTTCAGAGTGGTATGACCAGTGTCGAAACACTGGGCACAGCACTTCAGGGCGCACCAAAATAGTACTGTAGAATGGAACATGAGTGGAGGCAGCAGGAGGGGAGAGGAATTTCAGCATTGTACAGTGTGCTGCTGAAATTTGAGAGCCAAAGTCTGCCACAGCTTGTCAGGTCTATCAATTTCTGCTGCCCAACAGTTATTTGAGGTTTACATAATATCCATTGAATTTTATCTCCAGTTATTCTCTATCTTTTGTAATACATTCATCATCTTTCTGCTTTCCCCTGCTAATCACTGTAGTTTCTTCTTTATCCCATTTTTTGCTGGTAGCTGGGTGGCAAATAATGCAGCATTATTGTACTTTTGTTGTACAATAAAGCAAGCAAGGGAGAATTTTGTATCCAAACAAACTTCAAATGATTCTGCATTCAACCGATATTGTTATAGACCCCATTGTGCCTCAGTGGCATATTGAATTTCAGGACTGCCCATAATTTGCCAGGCTACAATATAGTGGTAGATAGATAGTTATATTATAAATTTCATCATCCTGACCAGCAACTTCTCAAAGCACTGCCGAAAACATTCAGTCATGAAATCAAGATTCTAAATGCTCTACCACCAGCTGTGGATATTTATAATTAAATCACAATGTGTTTATTTTAAAATAGAGAATGCAATTCATAGTGAAAGGGGTGATTGAAGGAAGGACTTATGAAAAATACCAGAAATTGAGATTATCAACAGAGCTCCAGAAATATGATTAGTATAAAATGTTTAAGAACAGTTTCAACCCATCTCCCTCTCTCTTTTCAAATTCAAAAAGTTTACTTAAATTAATAAGAAGGCAAGCAGCTCACAGGCATAAAAGAGCCATCCTCTTAAAGCGAGCCCATCTATTTTTGTTTCAGTTATTTGTAGTTTGAAGTCATGTACACATTGCTTTGGAAGATACATATGGCAGTACTGATGAAAAGGATGTCAGACCCCAAAACAGATGTCTTTGCAAGAACAGTTATTCATGAGGTCTAAAATATTGGTTTAATGTGGTATATATTTTCATTGCAGTGTAGTGACAAAAAACTTCCAGCATGTACTGTCCTTGGTATTTGCACTGAAGGAGATCAATGAGAATCCCAGGATCTTACCAAATGTTTCATTGGGATTTCACATCTATGACAGCTACTTCAATGCCAAGATGACGTATCAGACTACTCTGAATCTTCTCTTTAGCCTGAAAGAGATTGTCCCTAACTATAAGTGTGACACACAGAATAATCTGATAGCTGCCATTGGGGGACTTGACTCTGAAGTCTCTCAATACATGGCCACATTCTTAAATGTGTACAAGATTCCTCAGGTAGGATATGCATGTAAGGCACTGCAGTTTTACAGATATGCTGCCCTTGTCCATATAATGGGGGGGGGGGGAATCTGCCGTATTCAATGGAGTAGAAAGTCTTAAGGGACTTCCTCCAAAATGGAGGGTGACAGTGAGAATTCATGGAGCCCAGTGTTGGGTTGGCACTTTCTAAGGACTGGACCCATCCCAGAAACCTCTGTGTTCAGCACAACATGCTGCCCGCCCACCCTGAGTACTGTGGGATTAGTCAGTCACTGTCTAACAGTTATGGGTACTCCTTACTTGGCTTCTGAGTCTCTCCCCCCTTTATCTTTCTTTTTTTGCTAATTCCACATTGCCTTGCAATTGGAATATTTGGAGCTGAGTGTTTATGATTTAGCTAAATGGCTTCTGATCTCACAATCGGTATTACGTGTGGGCAGGATGAAAGTAAGCCTAGGTAAGCATACTGAGCTACTCCTGGGCAAGGCAATTTTTATCGCATTTCTTCAGCTGCCAGCATGGGGAGGGGGTTGGTTTGGTCTGATGCTCTTGAGACCTTAAGTGTTCGCCCAGTGGAATGGCAGATAGCAGGAGTGACATGCACAAATTATCTACCACACACTCACTGGCATTCACAGGACCATATCACTCAATTTAATTATGATGAACACCAAGCCAGGACACTCTTTCCTAGGGTGGGTGAAAGAGAATATTTGTCTTTCTTTCCCCATAAGTTCCCACATGTCGTTTCTTTGACAGTTTATGGTACTGCTGCATACCCTCAAGTTAACGAATTATAATCTTTCACCACAGTTATGCCTCTTGAGCCTTCATTCTGAGGTTAACAGCAGAAAAATAGAGTTAAAATATGTCCACACTATATCTGAAAGCACACAATCACTAATATACTTTTATCTGTGTATACTGTTTCTCAGGTCTCTTATTATTTATTTGGTTCTTCTCTGGATGCTAAAATCCAGTACCCTTTCATATACCGAGTGGTCCCCAATGAAGAAAATCAGTACGCTGGAATTATCCAACTACTTTTGCATTTCCAGTGGACGTGGGCTGGGGTTATCACACTGGCTGATGATAAAGGAGAGGATTTTGTGCAGACCTTGATGCCAAAGCTTTCCCATAATGGCATCTGCTTGGCTTTCACAGACAGAATGCCACCATTGACAGATGTCTCTGAATTACTCGATGGCTACCAAGAGGCATGGGAGAAGACCAGCCTTGACAAAGACAGGAAAGCAAAGGCAGTTATTGTATATGCAGAAACATTGTCTATGGTGGGTTTAATATTCTTGCTGTACCAAGTAGAAAGCGAAGATATGACTGGGGCATCTCTAGGCAGAGTGTGGATTATGACTGCTGCATGGGACTTCCCAGCATTACAGTATCAAAGGGACTGGAATATAACACTCTTCCAAGGAGCTTTGTCCTTTGCAGTGCACTCTACTGAGGTCTGGGAATTTCACAATTTCCTTCACATCTTTAAACCATGCAGTGGGGACAATTTCATAAGAGACTTCTGGGAACAAGCATTTCACTGTGTATTGTTAGATTCCCCTGTGGCTGGAGAGAAGGATGGAGCCTGCACTGGGAAGGAAAGGTTGGAGAGCCTTGCTACACCAGTTTTTGAAATGAGCATGACCCCCCAAAGCTACAGTGTATACAATGCTGCCTATGTCATAGCACATGCTTTGCATGCCATGTACTCACTGAACTCCAAGCACAGAGCTGTGGCAATACTTCCAAATGTGCGGCCGTGGCAGGTACTAACTCATTGCCAAGGCAACTCTACAGATATGATTAGAAAATGCAGAATACTATTATGTTCAACTAATCTGACAACATGCCTTATAGGGTTGTACCCAACTAAGTTCAACTCAGAAAAGATCGATTGAAATAAGTGGACTTAAGTTAGTCCTATTAATTTCCATGGATCTACTCTGTGTTGGATAAACATTGGATACAACCCATAATATTGCAAGTGAAATTTCTCAGTTTCTTTTTTCATGAAATACATATAGCACAGGATACATTCCCCTTCTTCTCAGTCAGTTGGGATAGTAAGTCCTGACTAAAGGCAATGAATGGAAGAGAAGGAGATTTTTGTGTTCTATAAATAATGCAGGAGCAGGAGGGAGGGAAAGCCCAATTAAATACTTGCCTCTGGAATTTATGGATTGCCAACATCAAGCATTATGTCTGTACCAGATCTAGATGAGTGAAAACAGGCAAGAGAGATTGTTTGAAAATGAGCAAATAAACATCTATTCTGAAATATTAGAGAAGTGAGGAATCTCCTTTCTGCTAGTAGCTTGCCCCCCCCCAAAAAAAAAAAAAGGAAGGAAGGAAGGATGGAAGGAAGGAAGGAAGGGAATATGTCTTCATCCTCAATGCTATAGAATAGCACATGTGCTTGAAAAAATGCAATGTCTCAAATTGACAACAGATTTGAATATGGAAGAAATGAGTGATTAGAGTTACACACATATACTGAGTGCTCAAATTTATTTATTTATTTATTTAGTTAGTTAGTTCATTTTTATCTTGCCTTTCTTCCCTTATGGAACAAATGGAAACTCTCATTAAATAGGTTTACACTCCAACTAAACTCAGGCCTGATTAACTTCAGCAATGTGGCTGCATCTTGGGCCCTTAGACCATGGCCTTGGTAACCAGGTGGTTTTTAGGACGCAGTTCATTTAGCAGCTTGTATTGTTTGGGCCAAGATTATCTCAGTGATCATCTACTACCTATTAATTCAGATCATCATTGTAACTACTGGATCCATACCCTCTCCCAATCTGAAATGCAGTGGGAGGATAAAGCAGGGCCTTCTAAGTTGTCTTGGTGAAGTCCTTTTTGATGTGGACCTGTTGCTGATGAGTTTTAGAGTACAACTTTTACACGTACGTAATTTAAGAAAATGCAAATTAGTTATAGTCATTGGTAACTCTTATTTTATTGCTACTTCTGTTCTGGATTGATTTCTTTTGTTACGGTTTTTATTGTGTAATTATGTCTTAAGTAGTCTTCTTTATTTTACAGTTCAGTTGCCTTGTAGGTCCTGGTGAGACAGGTTATCAATATTCTATATTCTATGGATAATAAAGAAAGTTGGATGCAGAACAAAAATATTTATATTGTTTCCCATTCTATAACTTTTTAAAGCTGCTTTTACTTCTTTGATTGTAGCTCCATCCTTTCTTGAGGAGAATCTCTTTCAACAACAGTGCTGGGGACCAAGTGTCATTGGATGAGAAAGGTGAACTAGAAAGTGGATTTGATATTATAAACTGGGTAACTTTCCCAAATAGATCTTTCTCAAGGGTGAAAGTAGGAAGGCTGGATCCATGGGCAGGCAGAAGGCTGACCGTTCATGATGAGATGATCACATGGCATAGCATGTTTAACCAGGTAGAGTCTGAATTTTAGTTCTAAGTACAAAATATTAATGTTGAGTACAATATTCACTACTCATCCAGTTATCACACATCTCATTGTACTTTCATATATCCATTTTTTAAAAATGAATATCTGAGCATAAACAAATATACCGTAAGCAAAAAAGAAAACAACCCCTTGTTTTTTTAAAACCCTCATTTTGCTGAATGTTTCTTTTTCATGAAATGAAAGAATAAATTCAGTGAGACAAAACTATGTATTTCACTAGCAGTATGCATTCCATTATTGTTCCACAAAGAGATCTAGAGATGCATCAAAGAAAGCAGGTATTGCGAAACCTATGTGAAATAGAGACCATAAATGGATAGGCTATGTCTTTTATTGAGTTCAAAGTCAACTTCCAGGCTCATTCATCTTGTACATCCATAAACTCACCATCCACCCAATCACTTCACCAAACTGCTATAACAAATCACTCCTTCTGCTCTACCAAAAATGTACTGTAACACCAGAAAATGAAGCTGTTCACTAACAGAACTGTATAAGGTATCAAAACAAATTGCCACCCATCATACAGATGTACTGTCCCCCAAACCAATCTGGCTTTCAACTAGTACAGAACTAAGGCAAAAAGTATTTCTAACAAAAGTCAATTTTGGGAGTAATTCATATAGCTCCCAGAAAGGGTCAACATGTACTGCATACAAAACTATCTCTCTGATGAAATTGTTTTCTGTGTGAATCATTCATTGAGATAAGCATGCACTAAGTATGTTTTCCTCCTTTCTGATTATGGACAGAAGGCCCCCTCTTCAGTGTGTAATGACAAGTGCCGTCCAGGCTATGTTAGCAAAAAGAAGGAAGGGGAGCCATTCTGTTGCTACGATTGTGACCCATGTCCGGAAGGGAGGATTTCTAATAAAAAAGGTAGGTGTCTACCATATTGTAACAGTGGTTCCCATGCTGTGAGCAGTGGACCCCTTGCTTGAATCTAGCGTCCAGTGTCTGTTCACATATCCAGAACTATTTACGGTGGCTTTCATGTGGCCCATTTGCCAAAAAGCCAGGCAGCCTCCTCTGGCTTTCTGCCTGGGCTGGGGTGGACTAACTGTGCTTCAACTTGAATTTGCATCCTAAAGCTCCTGAGAGGAGGTAGGAAGCCTCCTACAGTAATGAGTCACTAAAGGGCACCCACAGCTGCTCATTCTGTATTGTGGTAGCTGAGAAGCCAACTTGTGAGCCACTTCAGAGCTTCCACTGACCATGCCCACTGATTCTGGGGAGGAGGTGGAGGGTTCCCAGTGGCAACAGGAGCACAAACTCACATTGTAATGAGCTAGGTGATTCTGAGTGTTCCTTTGCCAAGATTACTGAGTGTCCAGAGAGGCCATTTTGTACACGTTTCCTTGATTGAGGTGTTGTTATATCTTTTTTATTCTTTCCCTGAAATAGACAATTGTATAAAATGCCCAGAAGATGAGTATCCAAATGGAGACCAAGATGGATGTCTACCAAAGAGTTTAAACTTTCTGTATTATGATGAAATGTTGAGTATCACTTTAGCTTTCATGGCATTTACATTTTCTGTGACCACAGCTTTGATGCTAAAAATATTCATTAAATACCAGAAAACTCCCATTGTCAAAGCCAACAATCGTGGCCTCACGTTTACTCTGCTCATCGCCCTCCTGCTTTGCTTCCTCTGCTCTTTGCTGTTCTTTGGAAGACCTCAGACAGTGACCTGCCTCCTAAGGCAAACAGCTTTTGGCATTATCTTCACTGTGGCTGTTTCTTCCGTATTGGCAAAAACCATCACAGTGATTTTGGCATTCGTGGCCACACGACCAGGATCCAGGATGAGGAACTGGGTGGGGAAAAGACTGTCAGCTTCTATTGTTTTCTCTTGTTCCCTCACTCAAGGAGCTCTTTGTACTGTGTGGCTCCTTACTGCTCCTCCATTCCCACATTTGGACATGAATACTTTGGCTAAAGAGATTGTGGTTGAATGTAATGAAGGGTCTATCCCTATGTTTTATTCTGTTCTCGGGTACCTGGGATTTCTGGCTCTTGTCAGCTTTGTTGTGGCTTTTCTTGCTAGGGAATTGCCCAGTACTTTTAATGAAGCCAAGTTCATCACTTTCAGCATGTTGGTGTTTTGCAGTGTGTGGGTCTCTTTTGTACCAACTTACCTGAGTGCAAAGGGAAAATACATGGTGGCTGTGGAGATCTTCTCCATTTTAGCCTCTAGTGCTGGATTGTTGGGCTGTATCTTTGCTCCTAAATGCTATATAATTTTACTGAGGCCTGAGCTGAACAACAAGGAGCACTTAACAAGGAGAAATAAGTAGCAGTTAGAAACTTGGATGTGGTTGTCCAGTGCACTTTTGTTTAAAATATGCGCTGCTTGGTGGAAATAAGGTAGCCTAAGTCACATGTCTTTATTTGTCAGGAAGCCTAAGTGTTTGGACATGGGTTTCATGCACAAAAACATGTTTTGCATCATGCAAGTTCTTTGTTTTAGTGTCTGCAAAATAGCATAAAGAAAGATTCTTGCCTTAAAGCAGTTTAGAACTGCTGCCAAAATGGATCTGCTCTCTTGTCGGATGTGAGAACAGTAATTGAGAGGTAATAATGTAGAATTTTATTGTTTTGTTATTCATTCATTCTTAAATCTATTATTATCATATTTATATCCCATCTTTTTTCCAAGGAGCTGAAGGTGGCATATATATTTATTTTCCCTTGTTCATTTTATTTTCACAACAACCCTGTGAGGTCGATTAGGCAGTGATACTGTGACAGGACCAAGGTGACACTGGAATGATGATGAGGGGGTGAGTGGGGACTGAAGTACTGACCTTGCACAGCCCATTCAAACACTCCAGCCACTACAATACAAGTGGCTAACTATTATATTATATAATATCCTGTCACTATATTTCAGCCTACCTATATTTGTGTTGGCTATTGCCTTAGTCTGCTTACTGTAAAGATGATATTGTGTGGTTGTCACTTCCATTGGCAAATGCGTGATTGGTTCTTTATTTGAAATTTTTAAATAAATAAAAATAATAATAAATAGGATTGAAATTGCCTACTTGATGATAGGCCACTTAATTCAGAATGCAGCTGGATTATTTTATATGCACCCAGTTTACTTTAGATACCTAAATACTAGGGGGGGCTGCTGCTAGGGGCGCATTGGAAGATGGCTGACAATACCATCTCTCCGGCTCACACGAGGTAATTAAGAGGCTAATATGGGAGTATGTAGCCTCCCTTGTTTCCCCAGGGAATGGGGAAAACACTGCCTTCGCCTGCGGTTGCCCCTGAGTTCGAAAGAAGAAGGGGGTGAGGGCACTAGGCACACAGCTCTCGTGTTGGTTTTTCGCTCTCCCGGATGCCGTCTCTGATCGCGCGACCTGGTTGCAAGAGCTCAAAATAAACAATTAGAAAGCAGCAAATGCACATGTTTCGAGTGAAGAACGGCAGTTTAGACTGCTAATTGAAGTGACCTCTGTGAAGTTGAGCGATGGGCTGGATTCAGCAGGAAAATATATCAAGAAGAAGATACATCAAAGGTATGTCGGAACAGGACGGAAAGGGGGGGAACTTTTCTTTTTTCTCTCTATGTGATTACCTAACAATCCCCCCCAAGAAGAACCGTTGCAACGATTGATTATAAGTGGGATGATTAAGAACTGGGTGGAAATGAATTACTAACCAAAGGCTTGGTTTGTGGAAGATCTGGAAAGGAATGAAAGGAATGACACAGTTATAAAAAGAGATACGCCATGACAGGCAGGCTTTGTTGCAGGAGTGACAATCAAGAGGGGGAGGAAGCCATGGCTTTGTTATCATATTGGACTCTGTGTTTGACCTGGCAGAACCCCCGGAGAAGATCGAGGAGGGAGTGATAGGCCTGCAAGGATTAATGAGCAGATGCTAAGATTGTTTGCTATGGAAGTGCTGAAATGGCGCCTGCTGTCTGAATATGACTCTTGAATGAATGAAAAATCCACACAGGACTATAATAACGCTTGTTTTCAACTTGCTTGTGGAGACTATCAGAGGTCACAAAGAAAGGGAAAATATACGATAACAACAAGAAGAGATGAGGAAAACAACAAAGAGAGGAATGGATAGAACTGTGAACATTATTTGGACAGAACTGTGAACATCAAAGCAGCAGCAACAGAGATGATTGGATCCCTTTCTGAGCTCGAAGCATGGTTACCCCCAACAAAAAATTAAAATTTGGTTCTGTAATTTGGAACTAATGTGATTTGATTGGTTTGTTAATAAAAATTATTTTTTAAAATAAAAAATACTAAACCTGGATGATATATCCTTGGATGAAGGAATTGAGGGGCTGCTCATGAGATTTGTAGATGACACCAAACTGGGATGGGTAGCTAAAACCCGTGAAGATACAATTAGGTTTCAAGACAACCTTAACAGATAGGAGAACTGGGCCATAATTGACAAAATAAATTCAGTAGGGAGAAATGAAAAATTCAGTGCATTTAGGCAGGAACAATCAGATCCACAAATATAGGACTGAGGACACCTGGCTTGACAGATGTATATGTGCAAGTTTCTAGGAGTCTCATTGACTACAAATTTAACATGCAATGAGGCAGCAAAAATTCTAGGCAACCTCAACAAAAATATAGTGTCCAGTCCAAGGGAAGCAATAGCACCACTCTATTCTGTTTTGATCAGCAGGCCCATCTCCTTGATGTCAGGGATGGGGAACCTGTGGCCCTCCAAATACTACTGGATGGAAACACCCATCATACTTTACCATTGGCCATAACTTGTTGGGGATAATAGGAATGAGAGTCCAACACCACCTGCAGAGTTATAAGTTTCCCATCCATTCTTTATGGATTCATCCCCAGACTGAATGCTTCAGTATACATTTTCTTTCTCAATGTCACACTAAGCCCAAGTTCCCCAGCTGACCCAATAAGGAAAATGATATGAGATTACACCTAATAAATGTGTTTTCTTCAGCTGTTCTGTTCTCCATGAACCCTGTAATTATTTAAAATTATGGTGATCCTCTTCCTTGCCACATATGGCATGTATTTCCAGTGACCACTGTAAAAAAGAGCAATCATAATGAAAACAGGTATAAAATGGGCCTGTGCTTTTCAGAATGCAGGGTGACAGACTGGAGAAGCAGTGCCGCTCAGAATTTTAGAGTCTGTAAGGTACGACCATTGACTGGCAGAATCTAGAGAAACTGTGATCGCTTGCTCTTAATGGGCAGATACTTTATGCAGTAAAATTAGACCGAATCAGTAGATTTTGTAACATAAGAAGTATTCACCCTTATGTTTACAATGCTGATTTTGTTGCTGTGCCTATTGATCGTACGGTTGGTGTTTCTTCCCCTAACTGACTGCAAGGCTCTTCCCTTTACTTGCAACATGAGAGATCCCCTCCGGATCCCACATGAATATTATCAGCAAGGTGACCTCATCATTGGCAGTATTTCTTCTCAGTTCTTCTCCTTTTTTGACACCATATCCTTCAAGCAACACCCCAATTTAATGTTTATTGAAGATGTCCTGTAAGTAATTTTTTGTTTACCATAAAAATAATAATATTATGGGCAAGTTATAATAATGTCATAGTTAGATTATAGAAAGACAGGGGATATCCACATTGGGTCATACTCAGTTAGACCCATTGGAATAAATAGATTTAAAAAAACATATGTCCAATGACTTCAAGTGTGTGATTTCTGAGTATGAGCAATCCTTTTTCACATCTAAAGTCCACCAGTTTCTATGCTGCTCTACATTTTTCTATGGCTTTCACAAAGTCTGTCTGACTTCTTCATCTCATGTCATACACTCTTCTCCTTTCTTTATTTTGCTCCACATATATTTTAGTACTTGTATAGAAACTATACAAAATTAATTCTTAATACTGTTATTTTCCACAAGTCTTCCTTTTATGATTCCTTTCACTATCTTATGTACATTCCCAATATTAAAAATGAACAAACTGAAGAAGTGATGGTTCCTTTGACACAATTCTGCCTTCACAAAATATGGCAAACTCTATCATATTTATTGTGAATAGAGCTCCAGAAACACAAACAGTTTATAAATATATCTAAATGGTGGCAAACTCTGTCTCTTCTTGTTCCACAGTTCAAACATGCACTACCTTTAGTTAGTGAATCAATGAATAACAATATTATAAAAATAAGTTTTAAATCCTCTATTTTTAATTACATTTTCCATTGAAGATGTGTATATTGTAAAGGTGTGTGTTGTACTGTGTAGCTATGATGATGCACATGCCAAAAATGAAATCACTGTGCAAGACCAATGTGGACATGGAAAGCAATGCATGACTTCTAGGATATTGATGTGAATGGGATTGTGACCCATGCTTTCATTACAGTGTAGTGACAAAATACTACCAGCATGTCCTGGCCTTGGCATTTGCAGTGAAGGAGATTAATGAGAATCCCAGGATCTTACCAAATGTTACATTGGGATTCCATATATATGACAGCTACTTCAATGAAAAGATGACTTATCAGTCTACCCTGAGCCTTCTCTTTAAAGTGAAAAGGATGGTCCCCAACTACAGGTGTGATACGCCAAATAATGTAATAGCTGTCATTGGGAGTCTTGGCTCTGAAACTTCACTTTACATGGCCAGCATCTTAAGCATCTACAAGATTCCTCAGGTATGTATGTGAGACATGCAGGGTTTTGCAAAACAAAATGAAAGTAGTGTATTTATTGTGGCATATTCTGCCTAATGATAACTGTAAAGCACAAGCGGGAAATTTGTTTTTTCATTTAGCAGTGTTTTCATAGTATATTGAACCAGGATTAAACAAAACATAAAATAAAATAGAAATATTCATATAAAGCAAGGCAGATAGATATGAACACATACAAACATAGCAATAACTGAAATATAATAGATACAGGTAGGTAGGCGTCTTGGTCTGCCGTAGTCAAAACAAAATAAAAAAATTCCTTCCAGTAGCACCTTAGGGACCAACTAAGTTCGTTATTGGTATGAGCTTTTGTGTGTATGCACACTTCTTCAGATATAATATAATATAATAATAATAATCAATGATGGTATTTAACTAAGTTTGACTCAGAGTAGCTCCATTGAAATTAACTCAGCTGGGAGCAGTAATTTCAGTGGGTCCGCTCAGAGTAAAACCTAGCTGTATTCTGCCCCTAAATTATTTGCCAGTTTAGTAGAAATATGAAGACAAGCATGTTTATTCCTAAATTCCCAGCTCTATCACCATTCAATGCAATGACTGAGGAAAGTGGAAGTATAACTATGAGTATAACATGCTGAATTTCAAGGCAATGACAGAGACTTTCTTGTTCCAGCAAGAAGGGGAATATTATACATCGTATACATGGATCAGAACATAACACACTTAACGAAACTTAGTAGGAGATACTTTAGGATAAAACTGTCTAGACATCATGAGGTACGAAGATGGTTCTAAGGATGTATGGTGACGTAATTTCATAGTGTCACTCAAAAATCTTGCCATATTCTCTACAACGTCATTACTACAATTGTTCAGCAGATAAGAGTCAGTGCACTAAATCCCCTCCTTCAATAAGGGAAGCAAATACTTATCATATATTTTTGCATAAAATGGGCAATAAAATAAAACATGTGTGATGGATTCAACCTGTTTTGTGCCACAAGGGCCATATCTTTCGGAGTATGGGATTTCTGACAATCTACCTCGCAAAACTAACAGGCCCATACAAAGTTGGTGGGCATTCCCATTCAAATGGTGTGTGTGCACTGCATCATGTGATTGGTTATGCAGGGCTGGGCTTACTTGGGCTCCCACAATATTTTATTCAGGTTGGTACTCAAGTTTTGTTTGCACTTACTGGCTGTGGCTCTATAGCAGGGGTTGGCAAACTTTTTCAGCAGGGGGCTGGTCCACTGTCCCTCAGACCTTGTGGGGAGCCCAGACTATATTTTGGAAAAAAAGAAGAATGAATTCCTATGCCCCACAAATAATCCAGAGATGCATTTTAAATAAAAGCACACAATCTACTCATGTGAAAACACCAGGCAGGCCCCACAAATAACCCAGAGATGCATTTTAAATAAAAGGACACATTCTACTCTTGTAAAAACACGCTGATTCCTAGATTGTCTGCGGGCGGGATTTAGAAGGTGATTGGGCTGGATCTGGCCCCCGGGCCTTAGTTTGCCTACCCATGGTCTATGGTGACATCCCCAGTCTGACTTCCAACTGAAGAAGTTAGAGAATGATAGGCAGAGAAATAACACATGCATGCAGAAGGAATTATTAGGACTTGAGACCTTTTTGGGTACAGGGAAACTCAGTGTTTTTAACTGCTTTTAATGTTGTATTTTAAAATTATTTTAATCTGGAATCTTACAGTGAAGGGGAGGTAAGAAAGCCAGTAATTCAATCAATGGTTGCCCAGTGCTGCTAATTACAAGAAGGCACAAATCTTTTACTCTAGTGTATTGTTTTTCTGTTTTCACATTCCAGGCAGAGATATTTCTGCCTTGATAAATACATTGAGGGCTGCTTAAAACGTGAGCTTTAGAATCACGTCCAATGTTGGTTTTAATTCCTCTCCATAGTTCTGGGGCAAACATTTTCAAGATCTCCAACATTTCAAAATGGAGAATCTGCTATTAATTGGTATCGTATTTTGGAATACCATGTAGTAATGTAGACCAACCAGTTCCAGATCCGAGAAGCAATGCGATAGATGGGTGCAGGGAGGACAAAATAAATATTTATCAAATATATCCTCTCTGAAAACACAGTTAACCTGTGATCTGGTTTCAGCAATACGTTTTCATCTTTATTTAAGATCTCCTACTTCTTATTTGGTCCTTCTCTGAATACAAAAGCCCAGTTCCCTTTCATCTATCGTGTGGTCCCCAATGAGGAGAATCAGTACCATGGAACCGTTCAGTTACTTTTGCATTTCCAGTGGACATGGGTTGGGATTATCACATCAGGCAATGATGAAGGAGAGAATTTTGTGCAGACCTTGGTACCAAAGCTTTCCAAGAATGGCATCTGTCTGGCTTTCACAGAAACAATGTTTGCCCTGACAGATTTTTCTAAATTACTTGATGATTACCAAAGTACGTGGAGTATGACACGCCTTGTTAACAACCACAAAGCAAAAGCAGTTATAGTATTTGCAGAAACTTTATCTATACTTCATATGATATATTTGCTGCATCAAATACAAACAGTAAACATGCCAGGGTCAACTCTAGGAAGAGTGTGGATCTTGACAGCTGGATGGGACTTCCCAGCACTACAGTTTCACAGGAGCTGGAGTACAGAAGTCTTTCAGGGAGCCTTGTCCTTTGCTGTCCACAGCAATCCAATAGACAAATTTCCAAAATTCCTTCAGTCTTTGAATCCTTATTCACCAAATGGAGACAGTTTTATCACGGACTTCTGGCAGCAGGCTTTCGGGTGCTTACTTTCAGAAGAGAGTGGTGATGGTTGCACAGGCCAGGAAAAGCTGGAAAGTCTTCCTGGACCAGTTTTTGAAATGAGCATGATTTCCCAAAGCTACAGTATATACAATGCTGTCTATGTCTTAGCTCATGCTTTACATGCAATGTACTTGTTGACTCTGAAGCACAGGGAAGTGGAAATGCTTTCAAATCCACAACCATGGCAGGTAATAACTCATTAACCAAAGCATCTCATCTCGAGTCATGAAAAGAAAAGAAGATGTGCAACACTATTATGTTTGAGCATTGTGTGACAACATAACTTTGTAGATCCAGATTTTACTTCTCTGTTGTCTTTGTCAGTATATTTTTATAGTGAATTCATGCATTCTGCTTTATACCAAGCAGTTAAGAATAAAAAAGTAGGATGAAGAACACACAAAAAAAATATTGTTTCCCATTCTATCATTTTTAAAGTTGTTTTTACCTCTTTGATTACAGCTCCATCCTTTCTTGAGGAGAATCTCTTTTAACAACAGTGCTGGGGACCAGGTGTCTTTGGATGAGAAAGGTGAATTAGAAAGTGGATTTGATATTATGAACTGGCTTACTTTCCCAAATAGATCCTTCCTGAGGGTGAAAGTAGGGAGGATAGATCCATGGGCAAGCAGAGAGTTCACCGTTAATGAGGAGATCATCACATGGCACAATGTGTTTAACCAGGTAGGACCTGACTTTTGATTTAAGGTTATGAAACGTCACTGATTTATTTTCTAGAATCAATCCTTAATTTATACATTTATGCATCCCCACAGGGGTGGGTGCAGAGGAAGAGACTACATCTAGGCCATAGCGCTAATGTTTGTTTATTCTGCCTGGTTTACACATTAATCTGCAGTAGTATAAAGCTCCTTGCACACATTTAGATGTATATAGTTAAGCACATTTTCTCTTAAAATAAAAATTTGAAAATGTAGTTCAAGATTTCTATTCACAGCACAAAACTTAGTCTTTAGCAGGTTGTGTAATGAGCATTGTAGGACCACTTCTCTTAACCCAGAAAGGATGATCTTATTTTGCATGCAAAATATGCTTCCCCGCTTCCCCTATGTCATTCCTTTCCTTATGACTGATAAATTGAGATCAGCATATACTAGGGGTGTTGTAATGGTTCTAGGGGTTTCTCGTGTGTAAGCCTGTGCCAACACCTGGCTGGGTTGCCTGAGTGAACCTTTCCTGTCCAGACAGCCACTCACCCGTGGCTGTCTCAATCGCTGGCAGAATCCACCAGTGGGCATTTCTTAAACTTCTTCCAGCAAAGAAGTTCTTTGACGCCCAGTCTCCTCCTACTCTCCCTTCGCGGAAGCCTTCTGGGCAAGGAGGGCGTAGGCAGCAGAGGACCCTTCCTCTCCCCGCTGGTCCCCGGCAAGGAGTCATGTGACCGCCTCTCTGATTCCCCCATCTGCCCCCCTTCTCCACTGGAGCTAAGCTGATTCCCTTCCCCAGAAGATGGGCTGCCTCTCCCACTCCCGGTACGCTCTCTGGGATCCCTCTGGAGCTTGCTCTCTCCCTCCGGCACTGATGGCAGTTCCCTGACAGGTGTGTACCAGTTACAAGATTTATCGTGCCTATGTAGGTTAGTGAAGAAACTTACTGTTTCTGTTTCAGAGATTCTCAACTCAACACCCTTTCCCAATTCAAGCATTTGTGAAGGCATTGTTTTAAAAATGGCATACTTTTTCAGCACCTGAGTGACACAGGAAATTGGAGGTTATAATCCAACTCCATACACCTTCAGTTTGGGCATGTGAGAACTTTATCCAAATGACCCTCTTTGCCCTGCAATTCAGTCTAGTACAAATCTGCTGCTAACCCCTACAATGTACTAGCCTTTCACTTCCTCTCATTTATAAATAGGTGCTCCCTTTTTCCATGTGTAGTAACATGTGCCAGCCAGGATCTGTTAGAAAAAAGAGGGAGGGGGAGCCATTTTGTTGCTATGATTGTGAACCATGTCCAGAAGGGAAGACTTCGAATCCAAAAGGCAAGTATCTGCCAAATTGTCAAATGATATCCCTCTGACTTCCAATGGCTTAGTTAGCTTTTAAGTTCTAAGTTCTTAGTTACATTCTAATAATTTATTTCTACTTCGCCCATCTGGCTGGGCTTCCCCAGCCACTCTGGGCGGCTTCCAGCAAAAGATTAAAAATGCATTAAAACACCAGTCATTAAAAACTTCCTTAAACAGGGCTGCCTTCAGATGTCTTCTAAATGTCAGATAGTTGTTTATTTCTTTGACATCTGATGGGAGGGTGTTCCACAGGGTGGGCTACTGAGAAGGCCCTCTGCCTGGTTCCCTGTAACCTAGTGAGGGAACCGCCAGAAGGCTCTTGGAGCTGGATATCACTGTCCGGGCTGAACAATGTAGGTGGAGAGACTGCTTCAGTTATACTGGGCTGAGATTAGGGCTTTAAAGGTCAGTACCAACATTTGACTATTGCTTGGTAACATATTGGGAGCCAATGTATGTCTTTCAGGACCAATGTTATATGGTCTTGATGGCCACTCCCAGTCACCAGTCTAGCTGCCGCATTCTGGATTAATTGTTGTTTCTGGGTCACCTTCAAAGGTAGCCACACCCAGAGTGCATTGCAGTAGTCCAAGCGGGAGAAAACTAGAGCATGCACCCCTCTGGCGAGACAGTCCGCGGGCAGGTAGGGTCTCAGCCTGGGTACCAGATGGAGCTGGTAGACAGCTGCCCTGAACACAGAATTGACCTGTGCCTCCATGGACAGCTGTGAGTCCAAAATGACTCCCAGGCTGTGCACCTGCTCCTTCCGGGGTACAGTGGCCCAATTCAGGACCAGGGAGTCCCCCACCCCCGCCCACCCCCTTGTCAGGACTGGTCGTTGTCCTCTTCAGATCACCACACAAACACTTCTTGTTCTTTTATAACTTTTTATTGTGTATTAACAAAACGATCTTATAAACGGTTTTTAACTATTATTCCTCAGAGTCACTTATTTCAGATACCTTCTGAGCTCTGCTTCTCCATGACCAGCCACTCTCAAAATGTTGAACATGCCCTTCCTTTCACTTTCCCGCTCTTTTTTTCTAACCTCCTGGCTAGAGCTAGCTTGTATCTCCGCTCCTCCGAATCTGAGCTAGAACTTAACCCTTGCCTTTCCTGGGAACATCCTGTCCCTCCCTGTTGTTCCTGTTGCTCTCTTCTATTAGATTCACTGCTCTCCCCCCCCCCTTGGGGAAAGCTTTCTCCCTCTGGGAAACTGGAAACTTCTAACTCTTCCCTGACACCCCTGTCCCCAAAAACAGTTCTTCTGTCTTTTCAGGATTCAGCCTCAATCTGTGGGCCGCCATCCATCCTCCAACCACCTCCTGGTGCTCACATAGGGAGCTTCACCACTTTCATTGGTTCTGATTTGAAAAAGAGGTAGAGCTGGGTATCATCTGCATACGGATGAACACCCAGCCCAAAACCCCTCATGATCTCTCCCAGCAGCTTCATATAGATGTTAAAAAGCATGGGAGAGAGGATGGAACCCTGAGGCACCCCACAAGTGAGAGGCCAGGGGTCTGAACACCCCAAAACCACTTTCTGGACACAGCCCAGGAGGAAGGAGCGGAACCACTGTATAACAGTGCCCCCAGCTCCCCTAGACGGTCCATAAGGATGTTATGATTAATGGTATCAAAGGCTGCTGAGAGATCCAGCAGAACTAGAAAACAGCTTTCACCTTTGTCCCTAGCCCACTGGAGATCATTGAATAGTGCAACCAAGGCAGTTTCAGTCCCATGATGAGGCCTGAATCCTGATTGGAAGGGATCCAAATGGTCCGCATCCTCCAGGCATGCTTGGAGTTGTTCAGCAACCACCTGCTCAGTCGCCTTGCCCAAGAATGGAAGATTTGAGACTGGGTGATAGTTGGCCATATTGGCCGGGTCTAAAGATGTTTTTTTAAAAAAAGCAGTTTAATGACTGCCTCTTTCAGCAGGTCTGGGAAGGCTCCCTCACAGAGAGAAGCATTCACCACCCTGCAGAGCCCATCGCCCAGCCCTTCCCAGCTCACCTTTATTAGCCAGGATGGGCAAGGATAAAGGAGACAGGTGGTCGGTTTCACTCCTCCAAGCAACCTGACCACATCCTCGGAAGTAGCAGATTGGAATTGATTCCATGCAACTCAACTACACAGGACTATTAATAGAAGAGTATTCTAGGCCTAACACCACACATGATATAAAAACCAATTGACTGAATTATTTCATAACCCCTATTTATGTAGGGGTGCAGATTTTCAAAAAGAAGCATCACACATGTTGTCTTTCTCACAGTCTCTAGGAAATAAAGCTATGGCTGACATGTTTTTTTCCAGGATTCTGTTCAGATTGTTGTGCTAAATTAATTGTCTGAGGTGTCAACATGACTTTTCCTTCCTAGAAATGGACAATTGTATAAATTGTCCAGAAGATCAGTATCCAAATGAAGACCAAGATGGATGTCTCCCAAAGATATTACACTTTCTGTCTTATGGTGAAAATTTGAGTATCACTTTAGCTTTCATGGCATTTACATTTTCTGTGATCACAGCTTTGGTGCTAAAAATATTCATTAAATACCAGAAAACTCCCATTGTCAAAGCCAACAATCGTGGCCTCACGTTTACTCTTCTGATCGCCCTCTTGCTTTGCTTCCTCTCCTCCTTGCTTTTCTTTGGAAGGCCTCAGTCAGTGACCTGCCTTCTAAGGCAAACAGCTTTTGGCATCATCTTCACCATGGCTGTTTCTGCTGTGTTGGCAAAAACAATTACAGTGATTTTGGCATTCCTGGCCACACGACCAGGATCCAGGATGAGGAACTGGGTGGGGAAAAGACTGGCAGCTTCTATTGTTTTCTCCTGTTCCCTCACTCAAGGAGCTCTTTGTACTGTGTGGCTCCTTACTGCTCCTCCATTCCCATGTTTGGACATGAATACTTTGGCTAAAGAGATCGTGGTTGAATGTAATGAAGGGTCTGTCCCTATGTTTTATTCTGTTCTTGGGTACCTTGGATTTCTGGCTCTTGTCAGCTTTGCTGTGGCTTTTCTTGCTAGGGAATTGCCCAGTACTTTTAATGAGGCCAAGTTCATCACTTTCAGCATGTTGGTGTTTTGCAGTGTGTGGGTGTCTTTTGTGCCAACTTACCTGAGCACAAAGGGAAAATACATGGTGGCTGTGGAGATCTTCTCCATCTTAGCCTCTAGTGCTGGATTATTGGGCTGTATCTTTGCTCCTAAATGCTATATAATTTTACTGAGGCCTGAACTGAACAGCAAGGAACATTTAACAAGGAGAAATAAGTAGGAGTTGGAATATTGGATAATGTTGTCTTTTTAATATGAGCTCATTGATGGAAATAAGGTAGCCTAAGTTATATATCTTCATTTGTCAGGACATCTAAGTGGATGGACATGGATTTGGTGCACAAGATCGCTTCTTTGTTTCCGTTTTTACAATATTACCGAAAGGATGTTACTGGTCCCAAAGGCAGAGAGTATAGCACTGCTGAAAATATGGTTTTGCTCCTATGTCAGATGTGAGAACAATATGCAATAGTTCTTTCACTTAGTTTTTTACTTACCATATTTTTTGCTCTATAAGACTCACTTTTTCCCTCCCAAAAAGTAAGGGGAAATGTGTGTGCGTCTTATGGAGTGAATGCAGGCTGCGCAGCTCTCCCAGAAGCCAGAACAGCAAGAGGGATAACCGCGCAACGATCCCTCTTGCTGTTCTGGCTTCTGAGATTCAGAATATTATTTTTTCTTGTTTCCCTCCTCCAAAAACTAGGTGCGTCTTATTGTCTGGTGTGTCTTATAGAGCGAAAAATACGATATTTCTTATTATATTTCTTTGTATTTCTTTAAGGAGTTCAATGTACACACTTCTCCCTGCTTCCATTTTAGCTGCACAACAATCTGGTGAGTTATTCTAGACAGACTGTGTGTGAGGCGGCCAACGTCACCACATAAGCTTCATCGCTGAGTAGGGACTGAAACTCTGATCTCCCATGTCCTAGTGCCTCACTCTAAGCACTATAGCACATGAAATTAACAAACTAATTTGTATAATTTCCCATCAATATTTGGCAGCCTACATGCATTTGTGTAGGCTGTTGCATTAGTCTTCATACTATGAAGTCCGCATTGTGTGGTTGTTACTTTCATTGTCATATGTGTGTTTTTATTTTTTTGTTTGAAATGTATTTTTTAAATAAATAATTAACATGAATCAACAGTGTAGAACAGCTGCAAAAAAGCTAACCAATTCTAGGCAGCATCAACAGAAATATAGTGTTCAGATCAACGTAATTAATAGCACCACTGTATTCTGCATTGGTCAACCTTCACATGGAGTAGTGTGTCCAGTTCTGAACACCACCATTTCATAAGATAATGAGAAGCTGAAACATGTGCAGAGAAAGGAGGTCAATATAATTTGGGGTTTGGATGCCAAGTCTTATGTGGAATAGTTGACAGTTGGGTATGTTTAGCCTGGTGAAGAGGAGACCAAGAGAAGATATGACATCCATCTTCAAATATCTTAAGGACTGTCAAATGGAAGATGGAGCAAACTTGTATTCTCCAGCTCTGTAGAGCAGGACTTGAAAAAAATGGATTCAAGTTACAAGAGTTCATCCCCAAACTTAATGCTTCTGGATATATTTTCTTTCTCAATGTCACACTATGTCCAAGTGCCAAACCTGACTCAACAATATAAATCATGAAATTACAGCTAATAAATATGTCTCAAGCTGTTCCAAACACTATGAGCTGGGTGTCTTGGGGACAACTGTGAACCCTGTAATTATCTAAAATTATGCCAATCCTCTTCCTTGCCAAAATGGCATGTATTTTCAGTGACCACTTTCATTAAAAGCAATCATGGTGAACAAAATGTATAAAATATGCCTGAGTTTTTTACACTGCAAGGTGACAGGCTGGACAAGTCGTACTGTTGGGAGCTTTATAGGCCATAGAATATCACCAGTAAACAGCAGAATCTAGGGATGCTATGACTGCTTGCTCTAAATTGGGGGGAGGGGCATTGTATACAAATGGATTAGGATGCAGTAGGTTTTGAAAGAGAAGGAAAGGATTCACTTTACTGATTGCAATGCTGATTTTGTTGCTATGTCTACTGATTGTATGGTTGGTGTTTCTTCCCCTAACTGACTGCAAGACTCTTCCCTTTACTTGCAACATGAGAGATCCCCTCCGGATCCCACATGAATATTATCAGCAAGGTGACCTCATCATTGGCAGTATTTCTTCTCAGTTCTTCTCCTTTTTTGACACCATATCCTTCAAGCAACACCCCAATTTAATGTTGATTGAAGATGTCCTGTAAGGAATTTTTTGTTTACCATAAAAATAATAATATTATGGGCAAGTTATAATAATGTCATAGTTAGATAATAGAAAGACAGGGGATATCCACATTGGGTCATACTCAGTTAGACCCATTGGAATTAATAGATTTAAAAAACATATGTCCAATGACTTCAAGTGTGTGATTTCTGAGTATGAGCAATATTATCAGCAAGGTGACCTCATCATTGGCAGTATATTTTCACAATTCTTCTCCTTTTTTGACACTGTATCCTTCAAGCAACACCCCAGTTTAAGGTTTATTGAAGATGTCCTGTAAGGAATTTCTTGTTTCTCATAAAAACGTTTATGGGCAGGCTATAATAATCCCTTAGGTCAATAATAAAAGAACTCAGGGATATCAAATTTGGTTATACTCAGATTAAACCCACTGAAATTAATGGATTTAAAAAACACCAGTGTGTTAATTTCAGTGGGTCTACTCTGAGTAAAAGCATGTCTCTTCCACATCTACAATTTACCAATTTCGTGCTACTTCATATTTCTCTATAGCTTTCACAATATCTGTCTGAACGTATGGTCAGTTATCCTCTTTCTCATGTCATATACACTCTTCTACTTTGTGTTTTTGGTTCCTGGTATATTTTAAGAATTAATGAAACCATACAAAATTGCTGCTAGTTCTTGAAATTTCTGGTACTTACCACAAGTCTTGCTTTCAAGTTTCATTTCACTATCTTATGTACATTCTCAGCATTAAAAGTGAGCTAAAATCAATTCTGTCTTCACAAAAGGATGACAACTCTACCCTACTTATTGTGGATAGAGCTTCAGAAATACAAGTTATGAAATTTATAAATGGTGGCAAACTCTGTCTTTTCCTGTTCCACAGTTAAAAAATATCCTTCCTTTCGTTAGGGAACCTATGCATGACAATACTAAAAAATAATTAATATATCCACTTGTTTTCGTTTGAATTCTTCATATTTTTGAAGCTGTGTATACATTGATTCTAAAGTTGCGCTTTTTAAGTATGATACCCAAAATCAAATGCTTGTTCCAAAGTTTGGGAACTTGCTTTATTAGAATAGCTGACCAACTATGCATTTCCAGGGGACAGTGTAAAAATGACAGAATTGCAGACGTTTGGTTTGATTTTAATAAATATGTCCAAAAGGAAGAACCTTGTTCCTCACCTCCCTCTGCTTATTAATGAATTTAGTTGATTCATTAGTGTGAAGGAAATGCCTTTTCACCCCAAAACTTTGGGACCCCAGGCCTAGTGAAAATAGCTTACACAGCAGAAAGCAGCAAAAACCAGAGAGAAAGTTATGGGAAGTTGTTCTGTTTAATTTAGATACTTAAAATTTAACTTTTTTGTTTAATATACTGAAGGTGGCCAGCTTCTGTTTACTGTACTGACCAAAGGTTGTTGACTTGTCCTGTCTGCTCGACACAACTATGAACCTTGTGCTATGTGTATGGTTGAAATTGAGTGTGGCAGACATATAGCAAAGGTTAAACAGTTATACAACAAATGCAATGTGTGCATGTGTCAGGCTTTGACATAATTTGGTTTATTATTTGCTAGTAATAGAAATGTATAAATGTCTTAACAATTTCCTTTTTCAGGACAGGACTTTTGGGTTTTCACCCGAGGTGCTGTCCTGCTGCACATTTTGGTCTGCCTATTTTAGCATGCTTTGCTATGAATATTCCTTGGTAGTGTTTTTATTCAAGAAACTTTCTACCTGGGAAGAAATTTGGTGAGTGGGATTGGCCACACACTTGACAATAATATATGATATTATTCCTCTTTAAGTGTCATCCCACCCATGGCAGTAATGTGTTGTATTTTATTCTGTGTTTAAAAATACCCTTAACCTTTCATTTTTATTGTGCCTTTTATTGTCTGTTGCCTGTTGTTTTTGTTTCTGTTGCTAGCCCAGATTTTTTTTAAAAAACAAGATGTATGACTCTGTGTAGGGGGGGAGCCTGTGTAAGAGAAATTTGGGCTTGGAATGCAGTTCATGAGTTCTAGGATAATGATGCGAATGGGATTGTGGCCTATGATTTCATTACAGTGCAGTGACAAAATACTACCAGCATGTCCTGGCCTTGGTGTTTGCAGTGAAGGAGATTAATGAGAATCCCAGGATTTTACCAAATGTTACATTGGGATTCCATATATATGACAGCTACTTCAATGAAAAGATGACTTATCAGTCTACCTTGAACCTTCTCTTTAAAGTGAAAAGGGTGGTCCCCAACTACAGGTGTGATACACCAAATAATGTAATAGCTGTCATTGGGGGTCTTGGCTCTGAAACCTCCCTTTACATGGCTACCATCTTAAGCACCTACAAGATTCCTCAGGTATGTATGTGAGGCTTGCTGTGTTTTGCAAAACAAAATTTGTAGTGTAGTTATTGTGGCATATTTTGCCTAATGATAACTGTAAAGCTCAAACTGAAAAAAAGTTATTGACATTTAGCTCCCTTGAACTTTCTCCAGTGCCCTTGTCATAAACTGAAAGGGACCAAAATTGGTGGATATCACCAATTGAGGTGCTGACAACAAAAAAAGTAAACATGGAAGGGGAAAGACTAACATATGAGGATATTACTAGGAAAACAGTCCAAGGGATAAAGCTCAAACCATATGACCAAATTGAAAAGATGTTAACAGGGTGGCTGCAATACCATCAGATCAGTGACTTATTAAAGGAAGACAAAAAGAGAAATGGGTTCGAAGATAAAAAATCGAAATTCCAAATCGAGTTAATAGACTGTAAAGATAAAATTTTATCAAGAATGTATAATTTATTGCTAGAATGGTATATAAAAGACGAAGAAGTAAAGGAATCAATGATAAAATGGGCAATTGATATTGGGCATAACATTGAATTGGATGCGTGGAAAAGATTATGGAAGGAGGGTTTGAGATTCACAGGATGCATGGCTTTAAAGGAAAACTTGCTAAAAATGATGTATAGACGCCAGTAAATGATGTATTGACGCCAGTAAAATTAGCTAAAATGTATAGGAAAAAAGAAAGAAAGTGTTGGAAATTCAAAAAGGCAGATGGGGACTATTTCCATATGTGGTGGACCTGCGATAAGGTAAAAAAATTTTGGGACTCAATTTATAATGAACTCAAAAAAATATTTAGATATACTTTCCCCAAAAGACCGGAAGCGTGTCTATTAGGCTTAATAGGAACAGAAATTAAAATAGAAGATCAAAATTTGTTCATGTATGCTACAGCTGCCGCGAGGACCCTTCTGGCCCAAAGATGGAAAGTACAAGATATGCCAACTACACAGGAGTGGCAGGCGAAGTTGACAGAATATGCAGAACTTGCCAAACTGTCAGGGAGGATCCGGGACCAGGGAGATCAAAGATACCAAAATAACTGGAGTAAATTTATTGAATATTTAAAGAAGAATTGTAAAGAGGTCAAGACACTAGCAGGATTGGCATAATACCTCCAATGTATAATAGTACTAATATGGGAATGATGTGTGTGGGGAGGGAAGGGGGTCGTGACTTGGCAGAGTCAAAGGGAATGTATGGTGCTATTACAATTTGTTGGAAAAGAATATGTAAGGAAAACAATAAAAATTCACTTGGAAAAAAAAGAAAGGGACCAAAATTAAACAAAAAATAAAATAAATTAGCAAGATTTATTTAAAGCAAATCAGGTAGATACGTATGTACACATGCAAACTTAGCAGTAACTTAATTATAAGAATAGTTTAGGGTTACATTCAGTTAAGTTTCATTCAGAGTAGCTCCATTGAAAGTAGCTAACATGACTAAGCTAGGAGAATTAATTTTATTGGGTCTACTCCAAGTAAACTGTAGTTGAATATCACCCCTAGGTATAAGCCAGAGTTGCAGATTTATGAAGATAACAATAATTTATGGAACAATAATTCTACCAATAATCCATATATGTGAGTTGCATCCTTCTAAAACTTGCTACTTTATTAAGTTCCTATCTATATGACTTTTTAATGTAAAGATTGAACAGAGGGGAATTAGAACTACCAATTATAGGTTGCTGAATTTCAGGCCCATGACAAATACTTTTGTTTATTCCATCAGGCATTTTAAGGTAGTGTATGGTTTCCTGATAACTTTTATTTTTTTCTTTTCTGCATGGCTTATTTTTTATTTTATTCATTTCATAAAATTGATACACCAGTTGATTATAAAAAGCAAGCAAGCAAGCAAGCAAGCAAACCTCAAAGCAGTTCAGGGGGGAACTAGAGTAAGATGAATCCAGGATCCATGGTATAGGATTCAGAATGGCCCCAATTGAAGATACGTTTAAATAAAACTAGGTGGGAAACTGAGATTAGAAGCAAGAAGAGAAATGGATGCAGAGGACAAAATAAATATTTCTCAAGTATGTCCTCTCTGAACACACAATTAACCTCTGATCTGGTTTTAGCAATACTTTTTCATCTTTTTTATAGCTCTCCTACTACTTATTTGGACCTCAGAATATGAAAACCCAGTTCCCTTTCATCTATCGCATGGTCCCCAATGAGGAGAATCAGTACCATGGAACCGTTCAATTACTTCTGCATTTCCAGTGGACATGGGTTGGGATTATCACATCAGGCAATGATGAAGGAGAGAATTTTGTTCAGACCTTGGTACCAATACTTTCCCAGAATGGCATCTGTTTGGCTTTCACAGAAACAATGCAATCTCAGACAGACTTTTCCAAATTGCTTGATGATGATCAAAATACAGGGAACATGGTCCACCTTGTTAACAACCCCAGAGCAAAAGCAGTTATTGTATATGCAGCAACTGCACCTGTACTACATATGATATCTTTACTGTATCAAATACAAACAGTAAATATGGCAGGGTCATCTCTGGGAAGAGTTTGGATCTTGACAGCTGAATGGGACTTCCCAGCACTACAGTTTCACAGAAGCTGGAGCATAGAAGTCTTTCAGGGAGCCTTGTCCTTTGCTGTTCACAGCAATCCAGTAGACAAATTTCCAAAATTCCTTCAGTCTTTGAATCCTTATTCACCAAAAGGAGACAGTTTTATCAGGGACTTCTGGCAGCAGGCTTTTGTGTGTTTACTTTCAGATTCCCATGTGTCTGAGGAGAATAGTGGTGGTTGCACAGGGCAGGAAAAACTGGAAAGTCTTCCTGGAGCAGTTTTTGAAATGAGCATGATTTCCCAAAGCTACAGTATATACAATGCTGTCTATGTCTTAGCTCATGCTTTACATGCAATGCACTCATTGAATCTGAAGCACAGAGAAGTGGAACTGCTTTCAAATCCACAACCGTGGCAGGTAATAACTCATTAACCAAAGCATCTCTGTGCTTGAGAGTCATGAAAAGAAGATGTGCATCATTATTAAGTTTGAGCGTTGTGTGACACCACAACTCTGTAGATCCAGCTTTAACTTCTCAGTTCTCTTTGTCAGTATATCTTTATAGTGAATTCATGCAGTCCGCTTTATCCCAAACAGTTAAGAACGCTGCATGAAGTGAAATGTTTCCCAGTTCCAAAGCCTCAGTGACCTTCTTTATTCACAAAAAATTAAATATGTCCTTCTGTATAGATGCTGCCAGTTGGATCTGATGCAGACATAAAGCTTGATGCTGGCAATCCATTATTAGCATCTCAGGAGCTGGTTTTCTTTTTAATGAATACAATTTGTTTACTGATTGATTATAAAAAAATCTCTAAACTATTTGCATAAAATATAAAAGAGAGGTTTAAAAAAGTTGGCTTTTAAAAATCAAAATATAAATAAAATGAGCAGTTGGTTTTTTCATTAGAAAATAATGTCAAAATACAAGTCAGTTAGTTTTAGGTCAAATAATAACATTTTAGAGTTGTCTAGCATGAAAACTCTAGGTCTTATTTGCTTGTAGTGGCTCTGCCAACTCTGGAAGGACTACCTTTCCTACCAAAAAAATCTTCTAATTTTGTAGAGAAGAAAGAAGTTATAGAAGTTATCAAAGAGATTCACTGTTTCTTTGATTGATCCATGGAAGAAAGGAAAATGAAGCTGACATCTCTCCTCTCCTGAGTCAAATCGGGAACCTTCCATATCAGTTCAAGCTGAATCAGGCTATATTGCAAAGCACTGAGTCAGGGTCTGAACCAAATCTTCACATTGGCATGTACTATCAGTTTCAATAAATGTGTTTATATGGTTAAGAGGCCATATGCTCCTTGAAAGATATAAAGATGGGATATGGGTATTCATCATGCTCAAAATACTGGATTGGCCTAAATATAAGCCTCACTTCATTTTCCAAACTCTTTTTCCAAATTCTGACAGTAAAATGTTAAAGTGCAGCTTAAATTTGCGACCTTACAAAAATTGGCTTTTACGATATCGCTGCTGAAGCAGACATAGGATAAAATGGAATGGGTGTGCGTGCCTGCAGAACTTTAAGGGAGCGGCTTATATTTGGGTATTGTCTTTTTTTTCTTTTTCCCCTTTGAATTTTAAAGGTGTGGCTTATATTCAGGTGTGGCTTATATTCGGGCCAATATGGTAATAAATAAAACAAATGGAGGATGGAGTAAAAATGGTTGTATTGTTATCCCTGCCCTAATTGTTTTGTGACCTGGTTTACCTGTTCAATTTTAGTTTCATTTTTTCTTGATGATATCAATAGTTTATATTCGATGGATAATAAATAAAGTTGGATGAAGAACACAAAAAAATCATATTGTTTCTCATTCTATAATTTTAAAAAGCTGCCTTTACCTCTTTGATTACAGCTGCATCCTTTCTTGAGGAGAATCTCTTTTAACAACAGTGCTGGGGACCAGGTGTCTTTGGATGAGAAAGGTGAATTAGAAAGCGGATTTGATATTATAAATTGGGTTACTTTCCCAAATAGATCCTTCCTGAGGGTGAAAGTAGGGAGGATAGATCCATGGGCAAGCAGAGAGTTCACCGTTAATGAGGAGATCATCACATGGCACAATGTGTTTAACCAGGTAGGACCTGACTTTTGATTTAAGGTTATGAAACGTCACTCATTTATTTTCTAGAATCAATCCTTAATTTATACATTTATACATCCCCACAGGGGTGGGTGCAGAGGGAGAAACTATATCTAGGCCATACCACTAATGTTTCTTTGTTCTGCCCGGTTTAAACATTAATCTGCTGTAGTATAAAGCTCCATGCACACATTTAGATGTATATATTCAAGCACATTTTCTCTTGAAATAAACATTTGAAAATGTAGTTTAAGATTTCCATTCATGCATAAAATTTAGTCTTTAGCATTTTGTGCAATGAGCATTGTAGGTACACTTCTCTTGACCCTGAAAGGATGATCTTATTTTGCATGCAAGATATGCTTCCCAGCTTTCTCTCATGTCATTATTTTCCTTGTCATTGATTCATTGAGATCAGCATATAATAGTGGTGTCTATCAGTTACAAGATTTATCTTGTATCTGTAGCATAGTGATGAAACTCAATCTGTTTCAGAGGCACACAATTCAACACCCTTTCCCAATTCAAGCATTTGTGAAGGCATTGTTTTTAAAATGGTATACTTTTTCAGCACCCGAGTTCACAGTGACGCAGGAAATCTGGAGTTATAATCCAACTCCATACACATTCAATCTGGGCATGTGAGAACTTTATCCAAATGACCCTCTTTTTCTTGCAATTCACGCAGTACAGTGGTAACTCGGGTTAAGTACTTAATTCGTTCCGGAGGTCCGTACTTAACCTGAAATTGTTCTTAACCTGAAGCAGCACTTTAGCAAATGGGGCCTCCTGCTGCCGCCGCACTGCCGGAGCATAATTTCTGTTCTCATCCTGAAAAAAGTTCTTAACCTGAAGCACTATTTCTGGGTTAGCGGAGTATGTAGCCTGAAGCGTATGTAACCTGAAGCGTATGTAACCCGAGGTACCACTGTATCAATATGCTGCTAACCCCTAATATGTATTAGCCTTTTACTTCCTCTCAATGGGTGGCGCTGTGGTCTAAACTACTGAGCCTCTTGGGCTTGCCAATCAAAAGGTTGGTAGTTTGAATCCCCGCAACAGGGTGAGCTTCCGTTGCTCGGTTCCAGCTCTTGTCAACCTAGTAGTTTGAAAGCATGCCAGTGCAAGTAGAGAAATGGGTACCACTGTAGCAGGAAGGTAAACAGTGTTTCTATGTGCTCTGGTTTCCATCATGGTGTTTGTTGTGCCAGAAATGGTTTAGCCATGCTGGCCACATGACCCGGAACCTATCTGCGGACAAATGCCGGCTCCCTTGGCCAGTAAAGCGAGATGAGTGCCGCAACCCCAGAGTCATCTGTGACTGGACGTAACTGTCAGGGGTCCCTTTGCCTTTACCTTTAACCATACATAGGTACTTTTCCCCTAGATAACCCTCTTTGCCTTGCAATTCAGGTAGTACAAATCTGCTGCTAACCCCTACAATGACTAGTCTTTTACTTCCTCTCTTTTATAAATAGGTGCTGCCTTTTTCCCTGTGTAATAACATGTGCCAGCCAGGTTCTGTTAGAAAAAAGAAGGAGGGGGAGCCATTTTGCTGCTATGATTGTGAACCATGTCCAGAAGGAAAGATTTCTAATCCAAAAGGCAAGTATTTGCCAAATTGTCAAATGATATCCCTCTGACTTTGAATGGCTCATTTAGCTTTGCATTGATTTAAATGACAAAGCTGACAATGTTAAAACACCTATTTAAAGATGGGGATTTTATACGCCTAACACCACACATTATAAAAAAAACCTAATTAATTGGATTATTTCATAACCCCTATTTATGTAGGGTTGCAGAATGCAAAAATAAGCATCACACATGTTGTCTTTCTCACAATCTCTATGAAATAAACTTATGGCCAGTATGTTTTTCCAAGATTATGTTCAGACTGTTGCCTATGTGCTAAATTCTTTGACTGAGTGCCTGATAATAAATGTTGGAAATGTAAAGAAACTGAAGGTACATTCTTTCACCTTTGGTGGACGTGCCCAAGGATTAAGGCTTTCTGGGAAATGATATATAATGAAATGAAAAAGGTATTTAAATATACCTTTCTTAAGAAACCAGAGGCCTTTCTTCTGGGCATTGTTGGCCAATTGGTGCCAAAGAAAGACAGAACATTCTTTATGTATGCTACAACAGCAGCAAGAATACTCATTGCAAAGTATTGGAAGACACAAGACCTACCCACCTTGGAAGAATGGCAGATGAAGGTGATTGACTACATGGGACTGGCAGAAATGACTTGCAGAATCCGAGACCAGGAGACGGACGAAGAGATTGGAAGAAATTCAAGAATTATCTTAAGAAACATTGCAAAATTAATGTGTGTTAAAATGAGTTGGCTTTAGAAACCCAATGGAGTACAGTTGTAAAGATTAAGTTAAAAGAAAAGAAAGGTTGAAAATTAGATAAAATTAAGGGTAAGGATTTGCTGAACTAATTATTTGAAATGGGAATGCAGAAAGGGGAGGTATGAGGAGGTCGATGAAGTAAGTTTTATGAAAATAAGGTTTTGAAATTATACTTGGGTTTTTTTGTTTGTGTTTGTGTGTATTGTTTTGTTTGATATAATTTGTAAAACTTCAATAATTTTTTAAAAAATATAAATTCTTTGACTGAGGTGTCAACATGGCTTTTACTTCCTAGAAATGGACAATTGTATGAAATGTCCAGAAGATCAGTATCCAAATGAAGACCAAGATGGATGTCTCCCCAAGATGTTACACTATCTGTCTTACGATGAAAAGTTGAGCATCACTTTAGCTTTCATGGCATTTTCATTTTCTGTGATCACAGCTTTGATGCTATCAATATTCATTAAATACCAGAAAACTCCCATTGTCAAAGCCAACAATCGTGGCCTCACGTTTACTCTGCTCATCGCCCTTCTGCTTTGCTTCCTCTGCTCCTTGCTGTTCTTTGGAAGACCTCAGACAGTGACCTGCCTTCCAAGGCAAACAGCTTTTGGCATCATCTTCACCGTGGCGGTTTCATGTGTGTTGGCAAAAACCATCACAGTGATTTTGGCATTCATGGCTACAAGGCCAGGATCCAGGATGAGGAACTGGGTGGGGAAAAGACTGGCAGCTTCTGTTGTTTTCTCCTGCACCATCATTCAAGGAGCTCTTTGTACTGTCTGGCTCCTGACAGCTCCGCCATTCCCACATTTGGACATGGACACTTTGGCTAAAGAAATTGTGGTTGAATGTAATGAAGGGTCTGTCCCTATGTTTTATTCTGTTCTTGGGTACCTGGGATTTCTGGCTCTTGTCAGCTTTGTGGTAGCTTTTCTTGCTAGGGAATTGCCCAGTACTTTTAATGAAGCCAAGTTCATCACTTTTAGCATGTTGGTGTTTTGCAGTGTGTGGGTCTCTTTTGTGCCAACTTACCTGAGCGCAAAGGGAAAATACATGGTGGCTGTGGAGATCTTCTCCATTTTAGCCTCTAGTGCTGGATTGTTGGGCTGTATCTTTGCTCCTAAATGCTATATAATTTTACTGAGGCCTGAGCTGAACAGCAAGGAGCACTTAACACGGAGAAATAAGTAGCAGTTAGAATCCAGTGTTCTTTCTTTGAAATATGAGGTGCTTGGTAGCCTAAGTCACTTGTCTTCATTTGTCAGGAAACCTAAGTGGTTAGACATGGGCTTCATGCACAAAATTACTTCTTTATTATGCAAATTACACCCTCCCCCCCAGTGCCCACAAAATGTCCCAAAGGAAGATAATGACCCCAAAGGCAGAGTATAGCACCGTTCACAGAATGCAGCTGCTCTGATGTCAGATGTGATAACAATATGTTACAATGTAAAATTTATTGAGAGAAAGAGTGTGGGATTTTATTGGTTTTTTATATTTCTTCAAATATTCTTATTATAGTTATCTAAGGAGCTCAAGGCAGTATACAGACTTGTTCTCCTCTCCATCTTATCATCACAACTACCCTTTGGGATAGTTCAGGCAGAGAGTGAGAGTAGCACAAGATTCATGGCTGAGTGGGGAATGAAACTCTGATTTCCTATGTCCTAGTGCATCATTCTAGGCACTATGGCACATGGGTTAACAAAATAAGTGATAAAATTTTCCATAAATATTCATCATCCTGCATATAATTGTGTAGGCTGTTGCATTAGTCTGCATACTGTGGAGCTGACATTGTATGGTTGATTCTTCCATTGTCAAATGTGTGATTGGTTATTTGTAAATTACAAATATATAATATACTTTTAAATAAATAACAGAAAGGAAGGTAAATAGGATTTCAGCTGTCTGATTGATTGTAGGCAACAATGTGTTTAGAATGCAGCTGGATTATTTCATATGTCCCCAGTGTATCTTAGATATATAAATTCTCTTTTTAAATTTTATTTTATTTTCAGTTTTCCATTTAACAGCAATTATCTTCCTTTCCATTCTTATCTCTCATTTTGACTCACCTCTCCCACTCCTTCTTGGGTAATTATACTGCAACTCCCGCTTTACATCTTTATTATTATTCTGTCTACTTCCCTACCCCTGGAAAAGTCACATTACAACTGCTTGGTTTTATATCAATCTTCTAATGTATTTAATTTTTGTCTTTTGTGCCAACTTACCTGAGCACAAAGGGAAAATACATGGTGGCTGTGGAGATCTTCTCCATCTTAGCCTCTAGTGCTGGATTATTGGGCTGTATCTTTTTTCCTAAATGTTATATTATTGTCATGAAGCCTGAGCTGAACAACAAGAAGTATCTCGCAAAGAGAAATAAGTAGAAGTTAGTAGCTTGGGTCATATATTTCTTTTGAGATATTGATGTGACTTCCTCTTTACTGGTTTGGAATTCTGTGCTGGATTTTCTCCTGATGATCCAGGGCTGTCTCCACCTGAGTTGAGCAGGGGTCCATTGGACACATAACAGAACTCCATAGATATATGCAATATTCCCTCAATATATCTTTTGCAATCATTTTATTTATCTATTTAAAAAACTGAATTTCTAAAACACCTGCTTAACACTTGAAATGGCAGAAAAAGGTAAAGGGACCCCTGATCATTAGGTCTAGTCGTGACCGACTCTGGGGTTGCGGTGCTTATCTCACTTTATTGGCCGAGGGAGCCAGTGTACAGCTTCCGGGTCATGTGGCCTGCATGACTAAGCTGCTTCTGGCAAACCAGAGCAGCGTACAGAAATGCCGTTTACCTTTCCGCTGGAGCGGCACCTATTTATCTACTCGCCCTTTGATGTGTTTTCGAACTGCCAGGTTGGCAGGAGCAGGGACCGAGCAACGGGAGCTCACCCCGTCGCAGGGATTCGAACCGACATTCTGATCAGCAAGTCCTAGGCTCTGTGGTTTAACCCACAGTGCTACCCGCGTCCCAGGTAGAATGAAACAAATATCTGAGGATTTTTTTGTGAGTGTGAATAAGCATAACCGTTTATGGATTTATTTGAGATTAGTATCACTTTAAATTTAGGTTTCCACAAATGCCATGTAAATTGGATGTTATATAGCAAAGTTACAGGCATGAGAAAAGCACCTGAGTCTCCCAGTTGATGAATAGAAATGGAGAAAGGAAACTTTCCACCACCCATCCCATGCCCTCATCTGTGCGGGAAGAGGATATGAACAGATTTATTATGCCTGAATGATTGGTATTGGCAGAGAGGATTATGATATTTCTAAAGGAAATAATTCACAGAGGTTAAGGCTCATGTTTAATGAAAAAGATCCCAAAGCCTTGGCTTAAAAAGAGACCTTCCCTACAAGTCTTGGAGAGTAGCTGTCACAGTAGATAGATCTGCCTGCATTGTATTCATCCAAGAAGTGCCAGCTTGGCCCTGTAACTGTGGGTGCCTGAGACCATGGGTGCCATGCAACCTGCATGGCCCTGGCACTGAAATTTGTGGGTACCCGGCCCCTTCATGGGGAATTTTGTGGGTACCTGGGCACCCAGGGCCCCAGGGAGTTGGCACTTATGAGTTCTAAACCATTACCAGTAACACCTTGAAACATGGGATGCCAACAAGGTGAACATAATCATTAGAACAGTGTGGAATACAAACTAAAAATTGCTTGAACTTGGATTTTTCCACAGTTAACAATCATTCAGGGATAGTAGTGAATATAAATGGTGCAAGGATGTTTGCACTGCAGACCACACAGGTATGTTTCCATGTACACGGGACCATCACATGCTTGATTATATAATCCTTGGAATATAAAATGTGATTTATGAAATCCTCATAAAAATCCCTCATGCAATATCAAAATGACAGGAAGTTTCTTAATATATATTACAAGCAGCCAGAAGACTGCACAATTGTAAGCCTATGCATGGGAACAGAGAAAAGACATCATTCGTACATCCATTTCTACTCCAAGTCTTTCTACTTTCTCTAGGGCAATAACAGAAAACCTGTGGCCCTTCAGATATTAATGGACTACAGCACCTGTCTTCCCTTACTATTGGCCACATAGGCCATACTGATTGGGGCTAAAGTGGCTGGAGTCCAACCACTTTCAGAGCATTCCTCATCCCTCCTCTATGGTTTACGCCAGAGACCTAATTCTTCTGGGAGCATTTTCTTGCTCAGTATCACAGTAAGCCCAGGTGTTGCTCCTGAATTAATAAACAAAAAGATGTGTGATGACACTTACAGATACACTTTCTTCATCTGCTCTGTCCCTTGTGAGCAGAATGCTTTGGGGTATCTAATTGTGATCTCTGCAATTATGTAAAATTATGGTGATCTGCCTTCTAGCCAAGGATGGCATGGCTTTTTTTAGTGACCAATCTCACAATAAGCAGCCATGTCCCTGGCTTTTTCAGACTGTGGAGTGACAGATTGGACGAACTAGGTTGCAGGGTTTTACAGGCCATAAAGTATCACTTTTCGCTAGCAGAACTGGAATACTCAGTGACCACTTGCTGTAAATTGATTGGACACTTATGAATTAGATCGGAGGAGTGGATTTTGCTGCACCCTGAGTGGTGCAATGCTGATTTTGTTGCTGTGGCTATTGCTTGTATGGTTGGTGCTTCTTCCCCTAACTGATTGCAAGGCACTTCCCTTTATTTGCACCATAAGTGATCCCCTCCAGATCCCACATGAATATTATCAGTCAGGTGACCTCATCATTGGCAGCATCGTGTCTCAGTCTCTCCCCTTTTCTGACTTTGTGAACTTTGATCAACATCCCAATGAAATGCTTTTTGAAGAACCCCTGTAAGGAATTTCTTGTATCCTATAAAAGCATTTATAGACAGGCTATAATAATCCCATTCCCATTTATTTATTATTTATATTTTATTTATGCATTTTACATATCTTAGTATATGAGTTATGCAGTTGCCATTGTTTATCTTACATTCTTTGACTTCTATGCACATCCCTATGTGGGGTCTTATTTAGTCCTTGTTAAGCTGCATCTCCTTATTTAACACCCTTCTTCTGCTTATATTACTGCTGCTCATATATCTAATCCCACTTGGAAGTTTATATGATTGTTATATTACTTTAAATATTTGTCAAAGTATTCCTACTCTTCTTTTATATCTGATTCATTCTGATTTCTTTTCTTTGCAGTTAACATTGCTAGCTCCGCAAATTCTCTTAGCTTATTCTGCCAGTCTATTTTTGCGGGACTATTTTTGTCCTTCCACCTTTGGGTATAAATGATTCCGGCCGCTGTTATTGCATAGACGAAAATGCTAAGTATTTTCTTGGGTATTTCCCCCTCTACTATACTCAATAAAAACATCTCTGGCTTCTTGGGAAATGAGACCCTTAATATCTTCTTTAGTTCTGAGTATATCATCATTCTCTGGCTTTCTTTACCCATGTGAGATATCCATGGGTAAAGTTCTTGTAATCCCTAAGTGTAAATAATGTTTGAAATGTCTCTTTGATATCAGGAAAATATGCTTTTCCTGTATCCTTGCAATATATATAATAAAACATACATACATACATACATACATACATACATACATGTATGTTTAAGAGACTAGTTAGTTCCTTTCTCAGTTTGCCATCCCCCTTTTATCAGCTCCACACACCAACAATTTCTCTGCCAGAACACATTTCTCCATGGTTTTCACAATATCCACTTGATTTTATCATCAGTTTGTCTGTCTCTGCTGTCATATACTCTCCTTTCTTTATTTTGTTCCAGATATAGGGTGATAGCCAGTGCTAGTCCTACTCAAATAGATTCAATGAAATTAATAGACATTTCTAATTTAGGGTTAGTCATCTAGTTTCATACAACCCATAATGATTTTGACAAATTAACAGTCCAAAAGTAATTTTACAGCATAAGCTAATTTTTCAGAGTGAATGGTATCCTTTCATAGATTATTAAAGGGGTTGATATAATAACAGTACCATTCATATATTTGTTTCATTATTTATTTATTGTGTTAGTCACCTAAAAGAGGGCATTATCAATATGCAAACATGTTAAAAGAAAATGACTAAAACAATTAATTGTGTTTCTAAAGTATAAATGTACATCATTTCTTTTGAGGTGAAGGCAGAACTGACAATTCTGCCTTCTCAAAAGTTGGACAAACTTTGTGCTGCTTAATGCGGACAGAGCTTCAGAAAATGAACAGAATGCCTGCCTCTTTATGTTAATTTTTTTAAAAAGATATGTCATGCAGAAAAACAGATGTCTCTGCAAGGACAGTGTGGACTTGTGTGGACATGATAGCTCAGATATTCATGTTATATGGCCTATGTTCTGATTGCAGCGTAGTGATAAAAAACTACCAGCATGTCCTGGCTTTGGTGTTTGCAGTCAAAGAGATCAATGAGAATCCCAGGATCTTGCCAAATGTTACACTGGGATTCCACATCTATGACAGCTACTTCAATGAAAAGATAACTTACCAGACTACCCTAAATCTTCTCTTTCAAGTGAAAAGGATGGTCCCCAACTACAACTGTGACAAACAGAAGAATCTGATAGCTGCTATTGGGGGACTTGAGTCTGAAACCTCTCTTTACATGACCACCATCTTAAGCAACTATAAGATTCCTCAGGTGGGATATGTATGTGAAGCATGTGATATTTTGCAGATAGCGTATATAGAAAAATGCTTAAGAAAAAAGGAGGTATATTGTTATGGCATAAGCTGCATAATTACAAACTACATCTTTGCCCTCAAGGCATAGTGTCACTCACCCCTGTGTTTGCTCAGCATTGTAAGATAGGGAGTCTGGTACTAATAGCACCAGAAAATGCAGAAAAACTAGTTCCAAATTCTAGTGAAAAAAATATGAGGAAATGGATGAAGAGAGGACGAAACATTATTCTCTCCTTTCAACCTTTCTGAAAGTTCACAATATTTGACTTGGTTTCAACAATACATTTCTTTTTGTAGCTCTCTTATTTCCTGTTTGGTCCTTCTCTGAGTGCTACAAACCAGTTCCCTTTCCTCTATCGGGTGGTCCCCAATGAAGAGAATCAGTACTTGGGAATTGTCAAACTACTTCTGCATTTCCAGTGGACTTGGGTTGGAATTTTCACATCAGATGATGACAAAGGCGAAAGTTTTGTACAGCTCTTGATACCCAAACTCTCCCAGAATGGCATCTGCTTGGGTTTCACTGATAGAACACCAGCCCTGACAGACTTTTCTCAATTAATGGATAGGTACCAAGTGGAAGCGGATAGGCTTTGCCTTGTTAACGACACTAAAGTGAAAACAATTATTGTGTTTTCAGAAACTATGTCTATATTGCGTTTGATATATTTATTGTATCAAGTGGAAAGAGATAATATGGCCGAGACGTCCCTTGGCAGAGTGTGGATCATGACAGCCCAATGGGACTTTCCAGCAGTACAGTTTCACAGGAGCTGGAGTATAGATGTCTTTCAGGGAGCCTTGTCTTTTGCAGTTCACACCAATCAGATAGAGGACTTTCAAAATTTCCTTAAGACATTAAAGCCTCATTCACTGAATCGAGATGGTTTTATAAAGGACTTCTGGCAGCAGGCTTTTGACTGCTTACTTTCAGATTCTCAAGTGGCTGCAGAAAGTGACGGAATTTGCACAGGGAAGGAAAAGCTAGACAGCCTTTCTGGACCATTTTTTGAAATGAGCATGACTTCTCAAAGCTATAGTATATACAATGCTGTTTATGTGATAGCCCACACTTTACATGCTATGTACTCATTGAATCACAAGAAAAGAGGGGTGACAGCACTTCCAACCCCACAACCATGGCAGGTATTACCTCATAACCAAAACATCTCTACAATCACAAAACACCTTTAAGTTCAAATATGACCTGTGATGATGAGGTACAGAAAATTGAACATTTCCAGCTCTAACCGCTCAGCTATTCTTATTGGATGAAAATATATATGTAGTGCAGGAAAGCACACATTTCCTGTCCCTGTGTTGGAGTAGCACATGGGCAAACATTTATTGCTTTTGGAGAATGAATGAACCCACATCTTTCTTTTATTATAGTCTCCTGAAATAATGGGCTTGAAGCATGACCTATGTCAACAAGGAGTTCTGTCTTCAGTTTTGTGGGTCCAACTTGATGGAAACCTGCTCATACAAGACGTTAGACAGGGACCATCCCCACTGATTTTAAGATGCATGATTAAAACAATTTCATTTCAGGATGCCTTTGGATTAAGAATGCTTCCCTGATATTTTATATATATATATATAGAGAGAGAGAGAGTTAGTTCACATTTTTGAGATTTTTAATTTCTGAGATTTTTTCATTTATTAAGTTTTATTTATGTTTTACATGTTGTATATTGCATTTTTTTTCATTCTAAGCTGCTTTGAGATCTAGATGGTGAAAGGTGGGTTTTTTATTTTATGAAAGATAAATAAATACAGGAAGCCACTACAAATTGATGGGGTTGCCTCTCTCAACAAAGGCTCAATAGAAAAGAACACAGATGTGTACTTATGTTTATTTGCTTACTTCTTTAGTCATATCCTGCCTTTCTTCCATCATGAAAGTCACATAAGCTAAGAAAGGATTGACAAGTAGTCTCCCATCAAGGTACTGAATATATTTGTTCACCTTTAGGATGGTGGATGCATTGTCTGCTGTCAGACTATGTACTTGAGCCTAATTGCTTACCAGCCTAATTGGTAACTACAGGCATCAGTAAAATGAGAGATCTACCAAGACAGCATCAGGTATCACCATCTCTTGTCTGAACCTGCTTATCCATCCAGGTCCTTTGTGTAAGCAGTGCTGTGTTTTTTCTCATCATCTGAAATGCAGTGGGTTGATTTCCAAAGCAGTGCCTTCTTTGTGGTGATGTCTAATCTGTGGAACTTCTTCTCAAGTGAAGCCTCACATTGCCCCTTCTCTGCTTAGGTTAAGATGATAAATGAGAGTGCTTCTTCTTCATATGATATTTGAATCATATATAGTTATTTGTTACCCTTGATAGGCCTCTTCTTATAGTGCTGCTTCTGGTTTGTATTGATATATCTGCTTATGTTTTTTATAGTTTGAATATGTTCTATGTTTTTTAACATTACTGTTAGGCTAACTCTTAGAAAATGTCAGATAGCAGTATTTTACATGATAATGAACAAAGAAAATTGAGTGAAGCATGAATTATTATTATTATTCCTCTTTGATTATAGCTCCATCCCTTCTTGAGGAGAATCACTTTCAACAACAGTGCTGGGGATCAGGTTTCTCTGGATGAGCGAGGTGAATTAGAAAGTAGATTTGATATTATAAACTGGATTACTTTCCCAAATAGGTCTTTCTCGAGGGTGAAAGTAGGAAGGATTGATTCATGGGCCTTACCAGACAAAAAGTTTTATCTTCATGAGGAGATCATCACATGGCACAAGATGTTTAACCAGGTAGTGTCTGACTTTTGGTTCTTTTGGGTTTTTTTTGGGGGGGGGAAACCAAACTCATGAGTAATGACTAACCCAGGAGCAATCCTGGATTGCTCATTTATTTATCCAATGTTTAGGTCTTTAAAGCTATTTACAAACATATTTGAATAGAGCTGCTACTGCTCTTGGAAGGCACAAGCATCCATATAGTTCTTCAATATAGAGCAAAGGAACACACTCCCTCACAGTTCCTCTGACAAATACTGGTGTGTGTGTGTGTGTGTGTGTGTGTGTGTGTGAGAGAGAGAGAGAGAGAGAGAGAGAGATTAATTGTACTGACACAATTACACATGACACATCACACCCAATTTGGACCTTTGGTTCTTTGAAGAAAAGGGAAAATCATTAATTCAAGCTATCATTGCCTTCAGAAATTATCCGATTATAACAGGAACAAAGCATTTTCAATAATATAGTTTTAGTATATGTTAATAGCTCATAATGGCTTCTATGCACAGATATTGATTTTTGTGGTTCTATACATCCCAAGGACATTCAATCTAATTGTTAAAGCGATTAACAGATAGAAAGTGATTTGTAAACCTATTTTCTCTAAAAATGTACAGTTCTAAACACTGTTTTGTTTTGTTTTTGAGCTGAGAGTGCATCAAAATATTCAGGGAGTGCAAAAGCTATAGTTAAGTAAGTCCCCCTTCAAGTGCATTTGTCCATGTGTGAAGACGGAATTTCGTGCCTCCCTAGTGCCACTGGGTGTTTCATTTCCAGTGCAAATAGTGTGTTGTGACCACATAGAGAGAAAAAAGATGATTTTTCTCACCTCACTCAGCTCATGCTCACTTGTGCCCCCCCTTTACATTTATTAAGATATGCACATCAATCACATTCACCCAATTAATATACTTAGCTTGAGCTGTCATAAATTGTAAGTCTTTTGCTTTTACAAGGCACCAATGGACACAGCACGAGACTAGTGGGTGTTTTCACTTTTGTGTGCTTTCTGAGGCATGTATGAGAGCATGAAAATATGAAAGTGCTTTCCTGATTCCATTAGTTGTACATTAAAGCATGCTCTAAGCTTATCCTGTCTTGCATTCATGGATAGATGCCTCCCTCTTCAGTGTGTAATGACAACTGCCATCCAGGTTCTGTTAGAAAAAAGAAAGAGGGGGAGCAGTTCTGTTGCTATGATTGTGACCCATGTCCAGAGGGGAAGATTTCTAACAAAAATGGTAAGTGTCCACAATATTATCATATTAAAATGAGTGTTCTTAGACTTTCCTTACCTTCTGTAAATATTAAATTAGGTTTGTGTGCATATATTAGCAACTTTACAATATACTCAGCAATGTTAACTATTATATTAAAGGGTGGATGTTAACAGCACACATCATAATGAACTATTTCACTAGACACTGAACAATTAATTCTTTGTGTGTGGGGGTGGGTGAGTTGAGAGTGAAGTTGCACATACTGTCCTTCCTGTGTATGAATTCAGCTTAACAAAGGCCAAAGGGAGGAGTGCTATCTAGATCTTGGGACTCTTATTAGTTTGTGCTCTCTCCCCAAGCCATATTCCTCACCCCATATAATCACTGCCATCCGCTTACCTTCATGTCCTCCATGATTGCTTTGCCTGGCTAGAATGTGTCCTTCAATTGTGAAAATGCCTCTTGCTTGTCTAGATGGAGGATGGAGATGTGTGTATGTGTAGAAACCTTTGAACTTGGCACAGCTGGAATAAATATAAATGTAAGGGTTACATCTGTTTCTCCAGCTATTCTGACTTCCTAATGCAACTAAGTTTGTCTCTAGCCTCACCTACCACTGGAATGGAGGCCAAAAAGATTACTCATGAGGGACCATGGCCCCCATACTGACAATACTGAAAATGTGTAAGAACCATTCTATAGAATTGTAAACATTGCTTTTCAAGGCAATATTCAGAGAAACCTACGTACTTGTTTCAGAGATGTATGTATCATCATCTCCACAACATAATGCATTCTATCTTTTCTAGGAATGGACAATTGTATTGAATGCCCAGAAGATCAGTATCCAAATGGAGACCAAGATGGATGTCTACCAAAGGCTTTAAATTTTTTAGCTTACAATGATGTTTTAAGCATCACTTTAGTTTTCATTGTATTTTCATTTTCTGTGATCTCAGCTTTGGTGCTAGTGATGTTCATGAAATACCACAACACTCCCATTGTCAAAGCCAACAACCGAGGGCTCAGCTACACTCTGCTTATTGCCCTCCTGCTCTGCTTCCTCTGTTCTTTCCTGTTTATTGGGAAACCTCAAACAGTAACCTGCCTCCTAAGGCAAACAGCTTTTGGCATCATCTTCACTGTGGCTGTTTCTTCAGTGCTGGCAAAAACTATTACTGTAGTTTTAGCATTCATGGCTACAAGGCCAGGATCCAGGATAAGGAACTGGGTGGGGAAAAGACTGGCCGCTTCTATTGTTTTCTCCTGTTCCTTCATTCAAGGAGCTCTTTGTACTGTGTGGCTCTGTATTGATCCCCCATTCCCAGATTTGAACATGGAATCTTTGCCTAAAGAAATTGTGGTTGAATGTAATGAAGGGTCTGCTCTTATGTTTTATTTTGTTCTTGGTTACATGGGACTTCTGGCTCTTGTTAGCTTTGTTGTGGCTTTTCTTGCTAGGGCATTGCCCAACACTTTTAATGAAGCCAAGTTCATCACTTTTAGCATGTTGGTGTTTTGCAGTGTGTGGCTCTCTTTTGTTCCTACTTATCTGAGCACAAAGGGGAAACACATGGTGGCTGTGGAGATCTTCTCCATCTTAGCTTCTAGTGCTGGATTATTAGCGTGCATCTTTTTTCCAAAATGCTATATAATTATCATGAAGCCTGAGCTGAACAACAAGGAACACTTAACAAGAAGAAGGAAGTAGAAGGAAGTAGTTTATGTCATACATTTCTTCTGAGATATTGATGAGTCCCTCATTACTGATTTTGAATTCTGAGTAAAAGATAAGTAAAAGTTAGAAACTAGGATATTGTTCTTCACTTCCCTGATATTTATTATACAAGTTGAATTGGTCACAACTGTTCCTGAGATATTTTCTTTTCCATTCATGATCATTGTGCTATGGAACTGTAACCAAAAATACCCCACAAAAGTGTGATGTTACTAAGAATTGTATGTATGAGATTGAGGACAAGAAAACGAGTGTGTCAAGTATGAGAGTTCCCTTTTCCCTTCTGGTAGCTCAATGACAAGAATTAACAAGCATATGGTAGATTTATAGTCCTTTTATTACAGCATTGTGTTAGAAGCACAAACAGGAACCCTCTGCACGGACATCAGTTGCCTTCTCTGACTTCTCCCCACTTTTGCAGCAAGAAGTGTGCCCACGGGAAGTTCCTCCTTTGTTCTCTGACATGCTCAGATCTCTGAGTTGAGGAGGAGGGAAGGGGTTCTCCCCCACTCTCTATTGATGTATCACCCAGCTGCTCCCTCCCTACTGGTTGCTTACCTACTGTCTTATAACTGGGTAGCTCTTCTCTCAACTGAGCAGCCTCTGTGACTGCATGTCTCTCTGCTTCTGGAAATGCTGGAAGCAGGGTGGCGGCGGCAAATATTTCCCCTCCTCTTCTGTTGGGAGCTGATCTTCCTGCGATTGCATCCCCCAATCTTTCAATTTAGATCAGCCCCTGACAGAGGATGGAGCAAGAATGGTATAATAAATTTGGGTCATGCATTTGTGATAGATTTTTTGGTAAAGTTTTGCTTTCAGAAAATGGAACATCTGAAAAGGAATCCTGCTTCAGTTTTTTTATATGTGAGAGCCATTGCACCCACCCACCAACTGACCAAAGACCTAGTATGCAGAGGCTATTTTTTTGTTTCTGTTTCCTAAGTGTGTTCAGGATCTTAGGAAAGCTTTTAGTTACAAAAGAAAATTCAACAAAGAAATTAAAATTGAAGTACACACAAAATAATAATAATAAATAATTTTTTATTTATATCCCGCCCTCCCCAGCTGAAGCAGGGCTCAGGGCGGCTAACAACAATAAAATAATACAACATTATAAAGTACATATCTAAATATGTACTTTACATACAAAATTCATATAATTTGAATTTAAACTTTTGTGGACACTTTCATAAAATGGAACAGGGCATACCTATGATTAAGTGCTAGCAAAACTTCAAAACCATAAACCTGAAGCTTTAAACTATGATGAGGTTTCCCACCATTACAATTTCCCTTACAGAGCCTCAACTCTGTGATAAGAAAAAAAATCGAATTAATAAGTGAGAATTACAACATTATATACAGCAAAAAGAGGAAATATCCACATATCTGGTCTGAAACAATAAACTGTTCATTAATCATTCATTAGAGCAGCTTTTCAACTTAACTTACTGCTTACTGTAGCCTATATTATTCTCAGTGTGGATCATTAAAACTAGGGTGTTCAAATGGGGATTTCTCTTGCATCTCTTAAGATTCAGCTGTGTGAAAACTCTGATATTTGATTTCACTGCCATGACCAAGGATAGACTTGGTTTCCCGGAGCTTCAGGGCACCAGTGTTGTCCACTCACCAGCACAGAGGCAAATGTCTAAAGAACATGTGGGCAACTCACAGCCCTGGTGGGTCTGGTGAATGTTACCCACAGCTGCTGATCTTCCTGCCTCTGCAAAATTTTGTGTTATCATTCTGGTGGGGAGAACAGACACAGGAAGTGCCATCCCGCTCATTTATATCACACTAGCTCCAGTCTGCCCAAAAGCTGCTGGGGGGAAGTGGGAAGCATAATTTACATAAGCAGGAGGGGGTGCATGGAAGGGTCTAGTCACATGCTGCCTTGTATGTGCAAATTGCACGCTTACTAACCAGGTGTGTGTGAGTTGGAATCTAGACAATAACATGGCATATAAAAGACAAACACACAGACAACAGTGAGGTGGGGAATGCAGGTGGACAGAAGGGATTTTCATGAACAGAAGGGATAGAAAAGATCTGCATATATGTTAAGATGATTACAACGAAACAACCTAGTGCTATACTAGAGCTTAGCACAAGAAGCCCAACTTCAACCAGGTAGAGGTTAGAGGAGGAGAGCTTCAGTAATGATGGGATTTCACAGAAGAACTGATGGACAGCATTAGAGCAGAAGGTTCTCCCAATATGTAACATGGAACATAAAAGGCAAATAATCCACACAATCACTACCATGCATATACAGGCTCCTTTGCACATAATTGATTCATATTGAAATAGGTTGCAAATAGCAACCTAGTGATCATATGCCACTAGGAGGCCAAATATGAAGTTCCAGATAACACAAAATTGAAATTGTTTCAAGTTCCACAGTGGCATTTTTTGTGTAGCTGCTTTAGGTTATGACTGGTCATGTATTCCTTGGGTCATCTGAGAGTCTTCTAACTTCACCATTGTCCATACTATCTGGGGATAATTCCACACCACATCCTAGTGCTGTACCTGACTCCAGAAACAAAAATTATGAGATTACAACTAATAAATAAGTTTTCTTCAGCTGCTCTGTTCTCTATGAGCAGAATGCATTGGGGACCTAATTATGAACCCTGCAATTATCTAAAATTATCTAAAATTATGGCAATATTCTTCCTTGCCAAAGATGGCATGTATTTTCAGTGGCCACTCTCATAAAAAGCAATCATGATGAAAGCAGGTATGAAACGTGCCTTTGTTTTTCAGACTGCAGGGTGACAGACTGGACAAGCAGTGCTGCTGGGAGTTTTATAGGATGCAAAGTGTCACCATTAACCAGTAGAATGTAGAGACATTGTGACTGTGTGCTCTAAATAGGGGAACATTGTATACTAAAGAAGTAGGTTGGAGCAGTGGATTTTGTTACAGAAGAAAGAGATTCACACCTACAGTTGTAATGCTGATCTTGTTGGTGTGCCTATTGATCGTATGGTTGGTGTTTCTTCCCCTAACTGATTGCAAGGCACTTCCCTTTACTTGCAACATGAGAGATGCCCTCCAGATCCCACATGAGTATTATCAGCAAGGTGACCTCATCATTGGCAGTATATTTTCACAATTTTTCTCCTTTTTTGACACTATATCCTTCAAGCAACACCCAAATTTAAAGTTTATTGAAGATGTCCTGTAAGGAAATTATCATTTTACTCCCAAAAATGTTCATGGTCACACTCTAACAATCACAGGTAGATAACAGAAAGACAGTGTTATATCTAGGTTTGGTCATACTCAGATAAGAATCACTGGAATTAATGCATTTGAGAAACTTCAGTACATTAATTCCAGTGAGTCTACTGTAAATTTAGGCAGTTGTTTAGGAGTCTGCCATTTCTCTATAGATTTCTAAATATCCACCTGATGACCTTATCAGCAATACTCTGTTATATATCATATACTCTTCTCCTTTTTGTTTTTGCTTCCAGGGATATTTCAAGAATATATGAAATGGCACAAAATTATTATTAGTTCTTTCCATTTCTAGATTTCCCACAACTCTTTATTTCAGGATTTATTTCATTGCCTTCTCTACAATCTGATTTTAAAATATGAACATGGAGGCAGAACTGATTGAAGGATGCTTTGACACAATTCCACCTTCACAAAAGGTTGACAAGCTCTGTCTTGCAGTGCATTGAACTACATAACCCTCTGAGTCCCTTCAGTCTCTACAATTCTATGAGTCTAACTATGCTCCTTTTATCAGCCAAACAAAGCATCTTGCAATACTAAAAAATAATTTAAAACAATTAACTCACCACAATATTTTTGCTTACATTTTTCATGTTTTTGAAGCTGTGTGTGTAGATTGATTCTAAAGCTTTATAATCTACTGATGTGCATGCCAGAAAGCAGATGCCTGCGGAAGAACAATGTGAACATGGCAAGCAGTTCATGATATCTGGAACATTATTGTGATGTGATGTGGCCTATGCTTTCTTTACAGTGTAGTGACAAAATATTACCAGCATGTCCTAGCCTTCGTGTTTGCAGTGAAGGAGATTAACGAGGATCCCAAGATCTTACCAAATGTTACATTAGGATTACATGTCTATGACAGCTACTTCAATGAAAAGATGACCTACCAGACTACACTGAACCTTCTTTTCAAATTGAAAGAAATGGTACCCAACTACAAGTGTGATACAAAGAAGAATATAATAGCTGTCATTGGGGGACTTGACTCTGAAACCTCCCTTTGCATGGCTACCATCTTAAGTCCCTATAAGATTCCTCAGGTATGTATGTGAGGCATGGAGAAGCTTGTAAAGGAGCACTGAGTGTGTGTGTGTGTGTGGGGGGATGTATTTATTGTTGTATATCTTGCCTGATGAGACGGTTCTTTGAATTTAAGGCCATTAAACTTGTTCCAGTGCTCTTTTTGTGGTAAACTGTAAGAGAAAGGGGCAGACACAAAGTAGGCTATATTAGAAATTTCTATCTCACCGACAGAGTCTCTCCTGAGTCACTATTTAGAACTTAGAAGTTAACCATCAGCATGATTTTCTCACTATGTAAGCTGCAGGAAAAATGCCGAAAGCACAGGTGCCTCTTTTACATCACCTTCATAAACCTAATGAAGGCCTTTGGCCTTGGCAGCCAAAAGGGACCCTGCACACTGCTCAACAAGATAGGGTTCCCATCTAAGCTTCACAAAAAGATTGTATCCTTCCATCACCAGCAATTTCTTAATTGATTCTGAACTGAAGAGGCATAGTGGCAAGTCAGCTACGACTCACCTCCCCAAAAGCGTATGGGAGAATGTGATTCTAACTACCAATATCAAGATGAAGGTCTACCAGGATTGTGTGTTGCTTTATAGAAGTGAGTTGTGGGCAATTTACAACCACCAGGAGCAATGCTTCAATGCCTTCTACATGTGCTGCATCAGGGACACTTTGGGCATCACATGGCAGGACAGAGTCTCAAACAAACAAACAAATGAAAACAGCTCTCCCAAACCTTGCAGAATGAGTTGTTGTAGAGGTTTGACATGTTCTCAAGCCCTATCTGGGTAGGAACAGGCTTACTGTTCTAACTGATTTTAATACTGCATTTTCACAATGTTGTAATTTACCCAGGACCTTACAGTGACGAGCGGGTAAGAATACCAATCAGTAAATGATTGTCCTTTGTCCTACCCACAAGGAGTCAGAAATCCTATATGTTTTTCACAGTGGTGTATTGACTTAGCTCAAGAAAGGCCTTCTCAGCATTTCTGCTTTTCACATCCGAGAATTTGGACAGAGACATTTCTACCTTTACAAAATACTTTGGGGACTGCTTGAAGGATGAGTTAGAGTGTCATGTCCAATGTTTGCCCTAGAACTATGGAATGGAATGGAACCGATCATTTTCAGGATCCTCAGCATTGCAAGATGCAGAGTCTGCTATTAACAGTCATAATATTTTAGAATACCATGAAGCAATGTAGACAAATCAGTTTCAAAACTCTTAAAAAATGAGAGAAATTGATGTGGGAGAGAAAAATAACATTTCTCCAGATAGCACTCTCTCAGAAAGCACACTACACTTCCGATCTGTTTTCAGCAATATGTCTTTATTTTATTTTCTTGTAGGTCTCTTATTTCTTATTTGGTCCTTCTCAGAGTATGAAAACCCAGTTCCCTTTCATCTACCGTGTGGTTCCCAATGAAGAGTATCAGTACCATTTGATTATCCAATTACTTCTGCATTTCCAGTGGACATGGGTTGGGATAGTTACATCAGGCAATGATAAAGGAGAGAATTTTGTGCAGATCTTGGTTCCAAAGCTTTCCCAGAATGGCCTTTGTTTGGCTTTCACTGACATAATGCCATCTCCGACAGACTTTTCCAACTTGCTTAATGTGTACCATACATCAGGGGATATAGCCGGCTTTGTTAAAGATCACAAAGCAAAAGCAGTTATTGTATTTGCAGAAACTGCAGCTATATTTCGTTTTATATTCTTGCTGTATCAAATACAAACAGTAAATATGGTAGAGACATCTCTAGGAAGAGTATGGATCTTGACAGCTGAGTGGGACTTCCCAGCACTACAGTTTAACAGGGACTGGAGTATAGAAGTCTTTCAAGGAGCCTTGTCTTTTGCTGTTCACACCAATCAGATAGAGGAATTTCAACATTTCCTTCAGCCTTTAAATCCTTACTCACTCAGTGGAGACAGTTTTATCAAGGACTTTTGGCAACAGGCTTTTGATTGCTTACTTCCAGATTCCCAGGAGTCTGAAGAGAGCTATGGAACTTGCACCGGTCAGGAAAAGCTGGAGAGCCTTCCAGGACCATTTTTTCAAATGAGCATGACTCCCCAAAGCTACAGTATATACAACGCTGCCTACGTGTTAGCCCATGCTTTACATGCAATGTATGTATTAAATCTCAAGCACAAAGCAGTGGCAGCACTTCCAAACTCACAACCATGGCAGGTAATTTTTAATTAAGCAAAGCATTTTGACAATCATGAGGAAATGTGTAATACATGGCTGGCCTGAGGCAGACAACTCCGGTGGTTGAATCCTATGGGGCCGCAGCTCTGCGAGCTCCACACCCACTTTTACCACTGCTGCAAGACCCCAGTAAGTGAGGCTTTGTTGGGCAATGGGGTTGGGTGCCACATGCTTGTTTTGCGTCAGATGGCAAAATGAGATGGGCTGACCCTGGCTAATATATATTTATTTCATCCAAAACACCATTACCTTGTGGCTTAGAGGGGGAAGTAGATTGCTGGGTTTCAATCTCTTCCATAGCAATACATTTATTTTAATTTTATATACTGCCCCTCAGTGTGCTTCTCAGAATAAAACACAAGATAAAAACAGAAGTAAATAAATAATACAAATATAATGAAACAATAAACGCAGCCCTTCCCACAAATATATTTAAAAGGCTTTGGAATATCCATCAGCCCAATGCCTAGTTGAATGGGAACGTTTTCGCCTGGCGTCTATATATATATATATATATAGAGAGAGAGAGAGAGAGAGAGAAGTCATTAGATGAACCTCCCTGGGAAGAGCATTTCACAAATAGGAAGCCACTACAGAAAAGGCCCATTTTCATGTTGTCTCCCTCCGGACCTCTCGTGGTGGAGAAGGCACATGAATAAGTGCCTCATATTATGAATGCATGTCCCAGGGTGGTTTATATGGGGAGAGGCAGTCCTCGAGGTAGTACAGTCCTGAGCCATTTAAGTCTTTATAAGTCAGCACTTTGACTTGGGCTTGGAAGACAAGTGGCAGCCAGCGAAGTCAGGTCAGGATTGGTGTCATATGCTCAAAGCGTCTTGTCCCTGTGAGCAACCTGGTTGCTGAATTCTGCACCAGCGGAAGCTTCCACACCATCTTCAGAGGCAGCCCTATATTTAATGTGTTGCAGTAATCTAGCCTAGAGGTTACCAGAGCATAGACAACAGAAGTTAGGCTGGGCCACAAGCTGAAGCTGATGGAAGGCACTCTGCACCACCGAGGCCACATGAGCCTCAAGTGACAGCAGAGGATACAGAAATACCTCCAAGCTACGTATCTCATCCTTCAGAAGGAATGTAACCCCATCAAGAGCAGGCAGCCTCCCAGCCAACTGCCTTTATGTTTAAATACTGTGTTAACCACAGCACCAAACACCTAGCTTTAATTTCCCAGTTTTTTTCCAGATAGATATGTGGTTGGAATGGCTGTGTGTCAGAATTCCTTGTTGTGAAGCTGATCCCTACAGAAAGCAGGACTGAAGTTGCTACCTATCAGCTTTGAGCATGTTGGATTGGTTGTATGACTGGGTTCCCTGTGGGGAACTCAAACATACAGCCAATCTCTGCAGAAAGCAGGTTCAACATCACAGCTGATAGACAATAACTGTAAACCTCAACTGATCAGCAGTGTTTTAAAGTACCACACAGGGCTGTTTGGAAGCCCTGAATTGTGCTTTGTGGTCCTAACAATCAATACCTGCTGTCAGTGTGATGTCAGCTGATTGACAGGTTTCATTCCCAGCAACCTGCTAAAATTGGCCCACAATTGACAAAGGAGATAAGGATGAGGCTTTCTAATCAGATTCAGTTTCCTTCCTGCTCCAAGCTTACCTGATACCAGGGTGGGATGGTGGGGGAATAAAGAGCAGATGACAAGAGTGGGGTTTCTCACTGGCAGGTCAAGCTTATAGTTAGACAGAACAATTTTACCCAGGAAAGTATGTCCCCTTTCTGTTCTTTCCACCCCAAAATCAATGTAAGAGGTGCCTTGCACAAAGGCTGTGGATAAATTTATGTGCTGTTCAAATCTATTTTTGTTAAAAGGAAAATAAATTGTATGTAGTTTTTTTTATTTCCAAGTAGTGAATGGAGGACAGAAAAATGAGGCAGATGCCCCCATTTCCTGAGTCAATGGAGAAGCCTCCAAATCAGTTCAGACTGAATCAAACTACATTGCAAAGCACTGATTCATGTCTCAACTGAATGTTCTCATTGGCACATACTTTTGATTGTAACTATTGTTTTTATATTGTTGTTAAATTGTCTTGTATAGCCTGCTGGTTAGAAAAGTGGACTATAGGTATGACCAAAATAAGCAAAAAAAAATTGAATGACATTGTAAAAATATTTTTATGGTTGTCTCTTATCTATTTTTTTATTTAAACTGATTTTACCTCTTCAAATTTAGCTTCATCATTTCTTGAGGAGCATCTCTTTTAATAACAGCATTGGGGATCAGGTGTCTCTGAATGAAAAAGGTGAATTAGAAAGTGGATTTGATATTATAAACTGGATTACTTTCCCAAATAGATCTTTCATGAAGGTGAAAGTAGGGAGGATGGGTCCATGGGGAGGCAGACAGTTCACCATTAACAAGGAGATCATCACATGGCACAAAGTGTTTAACCAGGTATGGTCTGACATTTGGTTTCAGGTACAAAATATCAGTGAATATTCTAGTATGAATCCTCAATGTATTTATTTATTTGCCAGATTTATATCCAGTCATCTAGGTCTTTAAGGTGGTTTACAAATATATTTGAAAATACTAACTTATGGGAAATTTTCACTTTAAAACATATGGAAACACTCATTCACAGTTCTTTCACCTGAGAGATTTCCAAATAAGTAACTTTAACAATTTAAAGTATATCTCTGTGGAGAGTACAGAGCACCTGTCGTCAACTCAGCATAGGAAATGTTGTGAACTATTGGTATGTAATAAAGTAATATTTTGCAAACTGTTATGTCCTTTATTCAAACACTGTGTTGAAGCCTAGTGGAGTTATGTAGGACATGGAATCAATGAAGTTTTGGCTTGTTCCTCTTAGAGAACATGCTTGCCATATGAGGTTATTGGCCAAACTGAGTATGATGTTAATGTTTAGAATGCAATTAATGCAAATATTCTTAAAAATGTAAATAGAGAACATACATGTCCTGAAGAGCAATGGGGCAGGAGGTTCAGCACAGAGTGAGGGTCATTATCAGTCCAGAACATCACTCCTAGTTTGTTCTGGCTGTTTTTTTTATTAATTTGCAATGTTAAAAAGCCCAAGGAACACATTTAAATGCATTTTCTCTTAGAACGGGAAAAAAAAATGAAAATGTATTTCTTTAAGCTATTCATTTATAACACATATTTTAGTCTTTAGGGTTTTTTAAAGATTTGAACTGCATTGAACTATTTATTAAGCTAGAAATAACTAGAAGGGGAATATGTAGAATAGTTCGTGTTTCATTTATCCCTTGTCATATAAGTCACTAGCCTTCTATAAGGCCTCAATGGAGCAAGCATTAGGACAGTGAAACTTTGTGCAATGTGCATTGTAGGAGAGCACATCTCTTGACCCAGAAATGATGAACTTATTTTGCATCGAACCTGTGTCCTCTCTTATGCCATTACTTTCAATGTGATTGATCCATGGAGATAAGAATATACAACAGGTGTGCACCAGTCACAAGATTCATCTAGTATCTGTATTTTGCAGATACAGCCTCTTCACCATGGAAAAAAGTAATTGCTTCACTGAATCCCATAGGGGAAGGGGTGGTGGTCAAAGGAGGTAATTGATCCTCAAGAAAGAGTTGGGTAGAGAAAATGTCATGGCCCAGTAAAAACCCTGTTATTCCAAGAATCATTGACGTGTGTGGGCTTCTTCCTACCCCATGGAGTTTTGGGAATACAGCTACTTTTTGCTGGGATAGATCTCTCCACGAGGAAGAGCCATAGCTTATCAGTAGAACATCTGTTTTGTATGCAGGCAGAAGACAAGACTGAGCTAGATGGATCAATGTATCTATCAGTAAATGGCAGATTCCTATGATTCTTTCCTCTGTTCCCCCTGCAAAGAGATAATGATGGTGGTGAAAACAAATGCAAAATACAGTATATCCATGTGAAAAACAATGCAGCCCTTGCTTTAGAAATGTGGCAATTTTTATGCAACCTAGTACCAGAGTGACTCAGACCATTAGAGTGTTCATGATCCAGCTCAATACACCCTCAATTTGGGCATGAGAAAAACTCAGACCACTCCTATTTGCCTTGTAATCTAGGTAGCACACAACCAATTGATGCACATCCTCAGTATACTAGCCCTTTCCTTCATTGCATTTCTGAATAGACACCACCTTCTTCTGTGTGTAATAACGTGTGTCATCCAGGGTTTGTGAGAAAAAAGAAGGAGGGAGAGCCATTCTGTTGCTACGATTGTGACCCATGTGCAGAAGGGAAGATTTCTAATCCAAAAGGCAAGTGTCAACCATGTTATCCCACGAACATGATTCCCCCTTCACCACCAGTGACTCAGTTAAGTTTGTGTGGATTTATTTTATTTTTTAATCATTTTTATTGAGTTTTTTTCTCTTATAACAATATCTGCAACCATTACATTACATTCAAGTTTCACTTTCCCCCTTTCCCTACTGACATCCCTCAACTTCCGTCCCTGGTTTATTACCTCTCATATTACAATCTGCTGTTTGTGTGGATTTAGATGATAAAGCTTGCAGTGTTAAACTTTATATTTAGATATGGAAATTTTGAAGGCATATGTACATGCAGAAGTCTCTTTCTGCATGATTGTGAACATTGCTTTTCCAGTATTCTGTATAGTTCAGACATCTACCCATGTGCTAGTTTCATTGACTGAGTTGTGATCATGCCTTTTCCTCTACAGATATGGACAATTGTATAAAATGCCCAGAAGATCAATATCCAAATGAAGACCAAGATGGATGTCTCCCCAAGATGTCACACTTTCTGTCCTATGATGAAAATTTGAGCATCACTTTAGCTTTCATTGCATTTTCATTTTCTGTGATCACTGCTTTGGTGCTTAAAATATTCATTAAATACAATGAAACTCCCGTTGTTAAAGCCAACAATCGTGGTCTCACGTACACTCTGCTCATCGCCCTTTTGCTTTGCTTCCTCTGCTCCATGCTGTTCTTTGGAAGGCCACAGAAAGTAACCTGCCTCCTTAGGCAAACAGCTTTTGGCATCATCTTCACTGTGGCTGTTTCTTCTGTGCTGGCAAAAACCATCACAGTGGTTTTAGCATTCATCGCCACAAAACCAGGATCCAGGATAAGGAACTGGGTGGGGAAAAGACTGGCAGCTTCTATTGTTTTCTCCTGTTCCCTCATTCAAGGAGCTCTTTGTACTGTGTGGCTCTGTACTGCTCCCCCATTCCCACATTTGGACATGGACTCTTTGGCTAAAGAAATTGTGGTTGAATGTAATGAAGGGTCTGTCCCTATGTTTTATTCTGTTCTTGGGTACCTGGGGTTTCTGGCTCTTGTCAGCTTTGTTGTGGCTTTTCTTGCTAGGGAATTGCCTAGCACTTTTAATGAAGCCAAGTTCATCACTTTCAGCATGTTGGTGTTTTGCAGTGTGTGGGTGTCTTTTGTGCCAACTTACCTGAGCACAAAGGGAAAATACATGGTGGCTGTGGAGATCTTCTCCATTTTAGCCTCTAGTGCTGGATTATTGGGCTGTATCTTTTTTCCTAAATGTTATATAATTGTCATGAAGCCTGAACTGAACAGAAAGAAGTACTTAGGAAGGAGAATGAAGTAGATGTTAGTAGCTTGGGTCATACATTTCTTCTGAGATCCTCACGTGAGTTCTTTACTGGTTTGGAATTCTAAGCTGAAATCTTTCCTTCATTGAGGTTTAAAAACAGATAATCAGTGCTCAAGGATTTAGGAACTCATTTACAGATTTTGTTTGGTCTCCATTTTTGGAGTGTAGAAATAAATAGAAGCTATCAGAGGTACAGCTATCTTACATCAACTCATAGTACACCACAACTTTCTTTCTCTTTTGGAATTGATTTTGGTTTGTTTTCTCCCCAACTAGACAAAGGTAATGGCCAGTTCAATAATCCAATAACTTCTGTTTCCAAAATGCAAAATGCAAATTCCAAAAATTCCTACAGGTAATTGGTTATTCATTCTGTTAGCCACATATGAGAGACTACTTGGGCCAACCTGGATCTGACATTAAATTATATGAATATGAATTATCAATATTTATATGTTCAAATTAGGGTTGGTGGAATATTCTTATTGTTAATATCAGCTGAATTGGTTTTGTTCATTTTCTATTGATGATCATCAGGTTTCAAAATAACCTTTTTTTGTTAGGAGAGTTATGGAGGATCTTAGTACAACACATTTTAATGAACTAACTGTCCTTATAGAATAGTAATGAAGTTGGGGTATATTAATTAATCCCACAGGGACTAAAACAAATAATTCAGTGCTTTGAATGACTGCAGAACATATTTGAGGTTGTAGAAAATAATGTTGGAGCCTTACCACTCTCAAGGGAGCTAGGAGACCAAATACAGTGGTACCTCGGATTAAGAACTTCATTCGTTCTGGAGGTCTGTTCTTAACCTGAAATTGTTCTTAACCTGAGGTACCACTTTACCTAATGGGGCCTCCTGCTGCCGCCACGCGATTTCTGTTCTCATCCTGAAGCAAAGTTCTTAACCCGAGGTACTTTTTATGGGTTTGTGGCGTCTGTAACCTGAAGCGTCTGTAACCCGAGATACCACTGTATCATCAAAATGAACTAAAATAGCCTAATAATACATTAATGTTTGACTCTATTAAGGAAATCTGAAGTGGGCCATGTGTGTTTGTCCTCATTCTTCCTTCATGCATATAAAGGTGACATGGAATGGATTTAGAAATATTTTAAAAAGTTATTGATTTGAAATAGGTTTCCATTTTCCTTCCCCTATGTTTGCATACACATTATAAGAAAGAAATTTGATGAGAGTCAATGTAATTTAAATGCAATTTAAATGAATAAATTTAAATGAAAAAGTATTAAACCCCTGATGAAATCTGTGAATGTCAGCTGTTAGTGGATTTGATATCCCGCTTTATCACTACCCAAAGGAGTCTCAAAGCGGCTAACATTCTCATTTCCCTTCCTCCCCCACAACAAACACTCTGTGAGGTGAGTGGGGCTGAGAGACTTCAAAGAAGTGTGACTAGCCCAAGGTCACCCAGCAGCTGCATGTGGAGGAGTGGAGAAACGAACCCAGTTCACCAGATTACGAGCCTACCGCTCTTAAGCACTATACCACACTGGGTCATGTTACGATGTCAATCACATGTTTTGTGACAGAAGCATTCCTGACATTTACTGGAATATCGTCCCTTTAGTTAGTGACTATAACTCATCATACCCAGAAATTACATAACATTTTACAAAGAAGCAGAGCTACAAATAATGAACTGATTTTCACACTTTTTTTGCATCTATTATGTATCATTTAACAGAATTTGAATAAAATATATCACATTGTCTTATATGAATATACGAATATTTAAAAACATAGTTCTGACTTCAGGAGGGGAGATGGAGTGAGATGGTACATAAAGGAGAAAGAAACCAGAACAAAAGAGGGAGGGAACTGAAGCAGAATAAATCCCCACCAGCATTCAACCCATGGAATTGAATGAACTTTTAAACTAGTCATACAAATAATTGAAAACAACAGTAATTTATTGTTTATACCCCACCCATCTAACTGGATTGCCTCAGCCACTCTGGGTGGGTTCCAATGCAATAAAAACACAACAAAATGAATATATTGGCAGTATGTCTGCACATCATATAGTGTATCCATTTTTGTACATTATTGTCTTCCTAATCAATTCATGGTTCTTAAATGGGTTATTATGGGAGAAGGCTCCTATCTCACCTTGGGAGAAAATGAGGTTGGTGTTTTATCAATCTATGTGACAGTAAGTTATACAGAAGTCAGACTAGAACACCCTATTCTGAGATTTGCAGCTGTCTGGAATAAAAAGCTGAGAGGTGAAGTATTAAAGTTGATGCTGTATGCTATTGGGAGACCTGATATTGTGTTATAACCTTATGCTATCTGATTAAGGTAGGCAAATAGATAAATTACACAGCTTCACAGATGAAACCTATTAGCTAATGGCACCATAAACCTAGGTTATGGGCACAACAGAATGTCTAGGCACACTTTTTTATAAGAAGAATACAAAGCTGAAAATGAATGAACTGCAGCTAAAATATTATGTTCATTTTCCCCATGATCTAGTCCTTCCCCTAATATTCTTAAGAGGGTCTCGTCTCCAGCCTACAGAGAGTAGCTGGAAGTGGGAAGGCAGAAAAAGGTTCTCCTTTCCTCCCACTCTGCAGTTTTAATCTGAAATCTTAGGCACAGTACTACATACAGAGATCAGAAACTGCTCAATCTAATGAAATTCCCTGTAGCAAAATACACCTAGAACAATGGGAATTTCAAACACCTAGCTGAATGAATGAAAGAATGAATGAATGAAAGCTTGTTCTCTTATAATGGCAATGGAGGGCACTTGAGAGATGCCAAAACGGAGTTCTCGCGAGTTCCAGCTGAAAAAAAGACATGAATATCTCTTTTGGGAGCTGAATTCTGGCCTTGTGCAGGGTGCCATTTTATGAAAGATTACAGAAGTCTGCCCTGGGGTACAGTTTGTTCATCCCCTCCATCAATATTTCATCAAAACATTCCTGTTTCCTCTATCCTGTTGACCCTGCCTGTTCAATTTACAAATGAATTACTCATACACATTTAAGTTCCTACACTGCAGCCTTCTCATTTTGCTGGTGCAGAATCTCTGTCTGTAGAGAAAAAGAAGAGAGAACTGAAGAAAGCAGCCACTGAACATATGATATTTATTGTCCAAAGGCCTTATCAATCTCTTCTAGCTGAATGAATACTTGGGAAGGCATGACAATGGAGAAGGCAGATCAGAAAGGTTACTATATTAAGATCAATGGTACTAAGGGGTCACGAGTTCAATCCATGATGTTTGGGAAAGCAAGTGCTTAATCAACTGTTTTCCTAAATATTGCACCAATTTTCTTCCCTGCATCTTTTAGCACATCCTTGACTACTTTATTTCTAAAGCTATAGATAATTGGATTAAGTAAAGGAGTAACCACAGTGTTAAGAACAGTGGCTACCTTATTAAAATCCATAGAAGAGTTTCCAGCTGGCCTAACATAGATGAATATGGAGCTGCCATAATAGAGAGAGGCCACAGTGATATGAGAGCTGCAGGTGCTGAAGGCTTTCTTCCTACCTTGGGCTGAGGGCATCCTGACAACAGTAACAATGATGCAGAGGTAGGAGATGGCTGTCACAGAGACGGAGCTCAGGAGTGTGAAACACGATGAGGCAAATTCAATATTTTCAACCAGGGTGGTGTCTGCACAGAGTAACAGTGTCAACGGGGCTGTGTCGCAGAAGAAATGATCGATGACATTGGGGCCACAGTAAGGTAGTCCCGACTTGAAGATGATACCAAGAGCTACACAAATGAAGCCTCCAAACCAACAGAAGAGCACCATCAGCATGCAGACCTGGCTATTCATGATGGCCGTGTAGCGCAGTGGGTTACAGATGGCTAAGTAACGATCCACAGACATGGCACCAAGCAGGAGAACTTCTGTGGTCCCACAAAGGAAGTACAGTGTTATCTGGATAGCACATCCAAAAAAGGAGATGGTTTTTTTCTTTGTGATGAGGAGGCTTAGCATCTTAGGTGTGACTGTGGTGGTGATGATAATCTCCAGCCAGGAGAGTTTGCTCAGAAAATAGTACATGGGTGTGTGAAGGCGGCAGTCAAGGCGGATTATGAGGATGACCAGAACATTGCCAATTAATGATAATGTATACATGACCAGGAAGATGCAGAACAATGGCAACTGCATCCCCCGAAGACTAGAAAAGCCAAGCAACACAAACTCTGTCACGACTGTTCCCGAGATATTTTCTTTTCCATTCAGGATCATTGTGCCATGAAACTGTAACCAGAACCCCTCCACAAAAGTTTGATGTCACTAAGGATTGTGCATATGAGGCTGGAAACAATAAAAAGAGTGAAAGATCAAGAATGATATAAGAAATCTGGGCCAAACATTTCCGATAAAATAATTTCGGTAAGATTCCTCTTTCAGAAAACAGAACATTGAATCTTATTTCAATGCACACAGTCACCAACTAGCTAAAGACTTGGTGCATGGAGGCTGTCTTTTGTTTCATTTTGTTAGAGTGTTCAAGATCTTAGGACAGCTTTTAGTTAAAATAGAAAATGCAACAAATAAATTGCATACAAACTCCATACAATTTATATTCAAACTTTTTTGTTTTAATTTTGGTTCCTCTGTTTTGTTTTTGCTGGATTGGTGTTGATTAAATTTGTTGGAGTTGGTAGTTATTTTAATTCAGATATAGCTGTAAACTGGTTGTTGTTGTTGTTTTCTATTGATTTATTGGATTATTTATAGTCTGTATATTCTGTCTTTTAAAGACAGAAATGTCTGGGGAAACCCTGTCAGATGGGTGGGATATTATTATTATTATTATTATTATTATTATTATTATTATTATTATTAATTATTATTATTATTTCAGAATTTTTATGTGAATGTCATGACAGATATGGAAGTTTCTTCTCACTTTCTTCTTTCCCCCCAAAAGCCATGCAATGAACTTCAAGGAAATCAACATTTGTGGCTACTATCATCGTGCCCATCAATAATTTGCCGCAAATTTTTGTCTAATGCACAAATCAAAGTGCATTCGTATATCAAAGGATTCGTATAGAAATTTGAAATAAGAACAAAAGATCAGTGAAATACATCTTAGCATTGGTTATGAACAACCCCATAGCCAGCTAACCCACAGACTGCTTTCACCGTTGCTGAGTTGAAGTCAGGGAGATCCAATAGACATGGAACCCATGGATCAAACATGCTATGAACCAGATATGGGGAATATTTGGTCATCCAAATATTGCTGAACTACAACTCCCAGCAGCCCCAGCATGCATGGTCAATGGCCAGAAATGATCCAAGTTGTATTTCAGTAACAACTGGAGGGTCAAAGGTTCCCAATACCTGCTTTAAACACATTTATCCCCCAAAGAAAGAGCTTACTAAAATATTGTTGATCATGGAAACCATTGCTCACCCACCATATTTTTTTCTTTTCATTCATTGTTGCTAACTGCATCCAAAACAGAGAAGAGGCAGAGAATTAGCCTCATGTTCTGAATGAATTCTAAAATGGATGACAGTATGAAACCATCAATACTTACAGCACTGCAGTGACACAAGGCGGTTGGAGTGGGGCAACAGCTGAAGGCAAGAAAATGTGTTCCAGATTTTCTAGATGAGAAACTCAAAAGCTGATCAAATCAGAAACAGTTTAGTTTATCTTTGTTGTTTAGCAGCTCTCGCTATGTCCCTTTCTGTATGGCTCCAACTTCAAAGCCATAAACTGAAAGCTATTAAACTATGTTGAGGTATCTCGTCATCACCATTTGCCTTTCAAGTCATAGTCTGACAAAGAAAAACCTAGATTCAGGTAGGTAGCCGTGTTGGTCTGACGCAGTCAAAATACAGGGTGAGTCCTTTAAAAGAGGCCCTGTGAATACAGCGCACACATGTTCCACGGGTCCTCTTTTAAAAGATTCACCCGGTATATTAAAAAATAAGAAAATAGTACAAATAAAGAGAAGAAAAGAAAATCCTGATTTAACTAGTGAAAATTACAAAATTATATGGAGCAAAAAGAGGAAATATCCATATACACCTTGAACTGTTAATTAATTGCCCACTGAAGCAGCTTTTAAACACAACATACTGGTACTTGATTACAGTAGCCTATTTCATTCTCTTTGTGGCTCATTAAAGCGAGGACAATCACATGGGGATTCCTATCACAACCCTTGAGATTCAGCTGTGTGAAACCATGATGTCTGATCTCACTGCCATGACCAGAGATAGAGTGGGCTTCCCAGATCCTCCAGGTGACAGGATTTTCCATTCACCACCACAGAGGCAAAAGTCTGAAGAACATGTGGGCTACTCACAACCCTGGTGGGTCTTCCTTGTAGCTGCCCTGAAGGTTGCCCACAGCTGCTGAATCCCCCGCCATTGCAAAATTTTGCATTGTGATTGCAGGGGGGACAACACACACAGGAAGTGCCATCTTGCTCATTCATATCACACTAGCTCCGGTATGCCCCAAAGTTGCAGTGGGAAGCATAATTTTTTTTGGGAGGGGGCACACACTGTGCTTTATTATTAAAGATTTTCTTGTTTTACAGAAGTAAGTGTAATGTCTCTCGTGTTTTTTCCGTGTAACACTTTTACAAATCAGTTTCATAATTTACATGAACAGGAGGGAGTGCAGGTAAGGGGATATCAACATGTTGCCCCTGCCTATGTAAATTACACTCTTGCTAGCCAGGTGTGTTTGTGTGTGTGTGTGTGCGCGTGTGTGCTTGTAAATGCCTCCCTCAGTCCAGGCACCAGCCACCCCCATTGGCAGGTAGGTGCTTACTATTGACCCACTACCACATGAGGCAAAAACCTCGCAGCAGATAGCATTTTCCCTTTCCTGGAGAAGGTATTGGGAGGGCCTGTGCCCTTCTGCTCCCCTTCCAATCATTAGTTCCTATGGCAACCAAGTCACTCTGTAGTTATGCAAAGAGGTGCTTAACATATTTTCCTTCACAAATAAAGTGGAAACAGGTGTGACCATTGTAGTAGTCCCCTTTTTCTGTATTCACCACATTATGTGGTTCTTACTAGTGTATAAAATGGGGGTGCATAGGTGTAATTGTTTGTAAATGATGGGATTTATGAGCACTTTTTCTTATATAGAAAAACAGTGCTCAGATTCAGAATATTCTGAAAAAATAATAGAATCACAGAATTGTAGAGTTGGAAGGGAGCCTGAGGGTCATCTAGTCCAATCACTTGCAATGCATCCATGTTTGATAGCCATCAAACCTCTGCTTAAAATCTCCCAATGAGGAAATGGAATCCATTCCACTGTCTGCAATGGCAAGTTTGAAGGTCAAATAAGTGCCTTGACCAGTGATACAATTTATTTTTCAAGTCCATCAGGTGTTTATACAGGAGAACATTAATTATGTCCAGGAGGAAAACACTGTTGTCATGAATGCAAGGGGTAGGTGCACCTTATACAAAAATCCTGAAGCAAAATGGGTTTCAAGAAAGGACACATGTTATGTGCAGAAATACTTCTCGTACGTAGTATTGGAAAAGTACTTTAGAGAAGAGGCTGTGTTTGTTGTGGGGGAGTTGTGTTATATCCTCATGGACAATGCTGGTATCCTTATGCCAAGTCAGTCCATTTTTCTCAGCATTGTCTAGGCTGACTAACAGAGGCTCCCCAGGGATCATGTCCAGCAATATTCAGAAATTGTATCTGGGACTTGTCCTATGAAAAGCATATGCTATACAAGTGGTTGCTGCATGTTTTATATTTGCATTCTGCATTTCTTTCATGCTGGAACTCCAGGCATCCTAAATTGAGCTTCTATACACATATCTGGTTAGCTGCACTGAAAGACTGCTGCAATGCAGTGCCATTTTAGGGGATGGAACTTATTTTTTGCAAATTTCTTCAGTGAGGGCTCTTAAAAATATGTTTTAAGGTGCAAGAAATTCAAATCCACTATTATTTCAGTGATTGCACATTTCTCTTGGCAAACCTATGTTTGATGATGCAGCACATAAACTGCTTTTAGAAAACCAAAGAATTTAATTTTACCTTCTGAAAATGTCAGCTAATCTTTTTAAATAATTTATATAGAATGTTACAGACATTTTACTCACCAAGCAAAACTAAATTGTATTAATTTAATAAAAATACTGTTTGAATTCCCAAGTCATGTTACAACCTTTTAGCACCCCTCATTTTTGGAATATGAAAGTTGAAAAATTCTACATGCACAACTGCTGCATCATGCCCCTTTAAACCCCTTGAAGACAATTACTCTAATTGTCTTTACCTACATTTCTCAAAAGAACTTGCAGTCAAGAGGGTTGTGGAAAAGCTTAATGAATGTATAAAGCAATGCATTTTAATGAAAAGGAGCAATAGAACTGAAATTAAGTTGTAGTAAGTTAATTATTCTCATGGGGAGGGGAGCAAATAAGTTGGAATAAATACAGAATGCAGAAACTTTTAGAGATTCTAGACAATAACATTGAAATCCCAAGGCTCTCAAGGGTGTTAGGAGACCATATGTCTCTGAATTAAATTAAAACAAACTGATAATATGCTGGTTATTTCTAGTTATTCTGTAACATTTGTTAAACTTTTTATCAATCAGCATCACTATAACATTTTATATTCAGGATGCTATTGTTGGTAGATATACATAGGTATGCAAGAACCTGCTGCTTTTAGATATTAACCGAGTATATTTTAAATTATAGGCCCAACAATTATATAATTGGAATCATCAAGCTTCCAACTGTTTCTACTACATATGTTCCTTGATATTTGAAATCTAGAACGTTAATTATTGGATGGTGGTAGAAAATCTGAAGTGGATGGCATGAGTTTGTACCCATTCTCCTTTCCTTCCCAAAGAGCTGTTGTTAATGAGCAGCAATGAAGAAGGTTCACAGCTCTCTCTCCCCCCCCCCCATGTTGTGGGAAATGTCCAGATTTGATGAGTGTTGGTGTCAACATTTACATGCAAATTTTGTCAATTTCTGTGAATGTCAAGGTTTTGGTTGCACACTTCTCTGCTTGTCAAATACAGTATATGAACATTTTATAACACTATAAACATTTTAAAGCAAACTAGTATGGGTAACATTCACCAGATTTTGGATAGTAATTGTTAACATGTCAGAAAACCAGTGAATATTGGCATTTAACAATAATTCATACAGTTACAGATAGGTAGCCGTGTTGGTCTGCCATAGTCAAAATAAAAAAATTACTTCCAGTAGCACCTTAAAGACCAACTAAGTTCTTGGTATGAGCTTTCGTGTGCATGCACACTTCTTCAGATACACTGAAACAGAAGTTGCCAGATCCTTCTATATAGTGAGAAGGTGGGGAGGGGTATTACTCAGAAGGCTCATCTCAGCTATCTGCCAATCTCCCATTCCCACCACCCTTCTGAGTAATACCCCTCCCCATCTTCTCACTATATAGAAGGATCTGGCAACTTCTGTTTCAGTGTATCTGAAGAAGTGTGCATGCACACGAAAGCTCATACCAAGAACTAACTTAGTTGATCTTTAAGGTGCTACTGGAAGTAATTTTTTTATTTTAATAATTCATACAGTTAAACCTCATGGCCATCAAATTCCTGTGGGAATGCCTGCCTGATTTACATCTTTACCAGATTACTGTTGCCTGGATGCAATGTCTATTGCAAGTCTTCTGACATGATTATTTCTTATATTTATTGGGAAACCAAGTGCATTCATTAAGATATTTCACCCCATCTCCAGAACTTATAGGAATTGAAAAGAAGCTGTGAAGAATGAATTATTTCAACATTTTTACATGGTTTATGGCTTTATTTAAGACTGAAACACCATGTCCTGCTATTAAAGAATGTTTTGGTACTCTGGATATTAAAAGATGCAGAAGAAAGCAAGTACTGAAGTATGACAATGTCCACAAAAATGATAACTCAATCATAAATATTGGGCTTTCTGATGAGGTGTTATTGATCACAGTTGGGACTAAAACTCCAGTCTTCTCATTTTGCAAGAGCTAGGTCTCTGTCCGATGGTGCTAGTGACCCCAGTAGTGACAGCTGGCTTATACATGATGTGCTGCCATCAAAATGGTGCTCTGTTAGTAGCAGCAGTTAAGGAAGCAGACACAAAAAATCTGATATTTATTATCTGAAGCACTTTTGCAGTTCCTTCTCCTCTAAGAAGTACTTGAGAAAGGATGATATTTGACAAGGCATAACAGAAAGGTTCTAAGTTAAGTTAGGAACTTGAGTGACAAAGAAGCAAGAGATGCCTAATCGACTGTTTTCCTAAATATTGCACCAATTTTCTTCACTGCATCTTTTAGCACATCCTTGACAACTTTGTTTCTAAAGCTATAGATAAGTGGATTAAGGAATGGAGTTATCACAGAGTTGAACACAGTGGCCACCTTATTAAAATTCATAGAAGAACTTCCAGGTGGTCTGACATAGATGAATATGGAGCTGCCATAATAGAGGGTGGCCACAGTGATATGGGAGCTGAATGTGCTGAAGGCTTTCCTCCTGCCTTGCGCTGAAGGCATCCTGATCACAGTGAAAATGATGCTCAGGTAGGAGACAGCTGTCACAGAGACGGAACTCAGGAGTGTGAAACAGGATGAGGAAAATTCTACGGTTTCAACCAGAGTGGTGTCTGCACAGACCAACTTTAACAAGGGGCCAGTATCACAGAAGAAATGATCAATGACATTGGGGCCACAATAAGGAAGGCCTGTCTTGAAAACGGCACTAATCGCAACACAAAAGAAACTTCCAAACCAGCAGAAAAGCATCATGAGCATGCAGACCTGGCTACTCATGATGGCCGTGTAGCGCAGTGGGTTGCAGATGGCCAAGTAGCGATCCACAGACATGATTCCTAATAGGAGAACTTCTGTGGTCCCACAAAGGAAGTACAGTGTTAGCTGAACAGCACATCCAAAGAAGGAGATGGTATTTTTCTTTGTAATGAGAAGGCTGAGCATCTTAGGTGTGACTGTGGTGGTGATGATCATCTCCAACCAGGCAAGGTTGCTGAGAAAATAGTACATAGGGGTATGTAGGCGGGCATCGAGGCGGATTATGAGGATGATCAGACCATTGCCAATTACTGACAACACATATATGACCAGGAAGAGGCAGAACAATGGCAGGTGCATCTTCTGCAGTCTAGAGAATCCAATCAGCACGAACTCTGTCACAACTGTTCCTGAGATATTTTCTTTTTCATTCAGGATCATTGTGCCATCATCGAACTGTAACCAAAAGACCCCGATGAAAGAAACATCAATGTGGCATTACTACTATGCATTATAAAGTTGAGACTAAACCATTGTATATATTGAATGTGTCGATTTTAGCCTTCTGGTCTGATTTATAATAATAGTCCTAGTGCTGCTTTAGCTAATTATATCCTTGTTGATGGGGAATTTTAAATTGTTTAAGTATTTTGTTTTTGAAAATTTCCTGGAGAACTATAGTTATGGCGTGACTTAGGTATAGAGCAATACAATAAATAAAAACAAACAAACAAGTAGAAAGGAGAAAAAATGATTTAAATAATCTGAGCCAAAAAGTTGTGACTAAAATTGTTAAATAAATAAAACCTTTTCTGTAACATTCTAGTGTCAAAGTTCTGGATTATCTGAGGGAACATCTGAGGGAACATGCTGTCATTTGTGGGAATCCCTTCCCTAGTCAAGACTAGCATGTAAGTGCCAAAACCAGAAAAAGGATTGTGACAGGCTTCTAAAGGGAGTCTCCACACTGGCTGAATAGGCAACAAAATAGCAAATATGGTTCACTGTTAACAAGTGAGAGGTGATGCACTATGAGACAAAAAGCCCTGACTGCACACATGTACCCAATGGGGTCATAGCAGACAATGACTGACCAATAAAGATAAGGGTTAAGGACCCCTGGATGGTTAAGTCCAGTCAAAGGTGACTATGGGGTTGTGGCACTCATCTCGCTTTCAGGCTGAGGGAGCCGCTGTTTGTCCATAGACATCTTTCCAGGTCATGTAGAGCCAGCATGACTAAACTGCTTCTGGCACAATGGAACACCTTGATGGAAACCAGAGCACACGGAAATGCCACTTACCTTCCTACCTATTTATCTACTTGCACTGGCATGTTTTCGAACTGCTAGGTTAGCAGGAGCTGGGACAGAGCAATGGGAGCTTACTCCATTGCAGGGATTCGAACCGCCAACCTTCAGATCAGCAAGCCCAAGATAACCTGCATTCATCATGATAGCTCAATGGATATGTTGACTTAGTGAGTAGCAGCTGAGAAAAAGCAAAATCCCATATGAGGGATTAGTTAGGAAAGGGATTAAAAATGAACCCACCAATTTTGTAATGGTTCAAAAATATTTATAGTGCAACCACATTTGCAATACTGTCCACTGCTCTGGTTGCCATACCTCAAAATGTTTCTTGTAGAGTTCAGAAAGGGGTGAGGGGAGGCAACCAAAATGAACATAGAGCTGGAACAAATTCCCTTCAAGGAAAGGTTACACTGCTTGGCTTTTTGGTTGGGAAAAGGGGTAAAAAAGAAAATTATTCTCCCTCCTCCATAATACTAGATCTTGAGGCCAACCAATGAATGGTGGGAGAATCGGGACAGCTAAAAAGCTTTCACACAGAAAATTGTTAGTAATCTTTGGAAGTTTGCAACCACAAATTGGTCACCAATCTGGATGACTTTAAGGTGGTTAGACAAACTTGATAAACCTCTACTGTATCCCTCCCTACTCTTTGCTATAAAAACATAAGGTTATTGGCATTTAGTCATATGTTACTCCAGTTTGAAGAGGATGAACCCTACAAAACTAGAACATTTCACACAAGATAATATTCTTTACAGATGATTGGAACAAAATGGCATTAAATTCATACCATGCACATAGATGCAATTAATGGATAACAAGAAAATAAATTATTAATTTTTTTGCTTGTACCTGATTTAAAGATGGAGAAAACATTGATTCCCTCATTTGACAGCACTTATCTAAGTAGCCACTTTTGCGGGGGTGGTGGTGGTTTGAAGGAAACAAAAATAATTGTCTGAGCTTTAGGATATTAAGCAGTTAATAGCAGAATCTTAACTCTGGGCTATCAGGCGTCAGAAGATGTGATGTGGGAGCCAGTAGGAATGTTGGTATTCATTTGGAGGCCCGATGGAAGCAGAAATCTTTGAAGATTATAAAACCAAGGGAAAAGAGAAAGCAAAGAGGGAGAGAGAAATCTAAGTATTTCAGTCCTCATGTTCTCTTCTAGAGGGATAAACTTTCTCTATAATTGTTTTGTGTGTGTGTTGGGGATGTCTGCAGTGTTTAGTATTATCTGTTGAGCTTGGGGATATGCACACTTGGGGCATTGCTCCTTGCAACATAAGAAAACACAAGAATTCCAAAATGGAAAGTTACATTGTCTCATCAGTATAATTTGGTTTTCACTGTGAAACAGGCATTCTCCTTATCCACACACAGTTTATAACTAATTAAATTAAAATAGTAATAAAACTTTCCAAAGTTGCATAAGTATATTCACAAAATCTTCAGAGACTCATTCTGTGAAATAATATCTGACTTCTTATGTTGTGTGACAAATGCTTGTTTTTTTTTTTGGGGGGGGGAATTCAGCTCAGCACTACTAATTACCTTTGTAGTGCATATTGTCTTTTTGCTACTTTTTCGCTTTCCTTATGGGGGGGGGGAGCACATTTGCCTGCCCCAGCTAACTTCTTTAACAATTTAAATTAACTTCTGTTCCTTAAAATCACTGATACATTGCAAACTGAAGGGGGCACTGTGGGATTGCTAAGCAACTTAAGTTATTGGAGTTCAGAAATAGCTACTGTGGACAATATTTTGTGAGCTGTATGTATTAAGTATGGCAATGTATATTTTGCAGTCAGTTGCTTTATTTTATTGTTCCACTCTTGTCTCTTATCTTGTGGTTCAATTCAAATGTCTGATGCAGATTTGTGTCTCCAGTACAAGGGGAAGCAGGTGAGCTTTTTCAAAAAGTTGAGTACTACTCAAACACTGTACTCTTCATCAAGAGCAAAAGAATTGAATTGCGTGCCAAGTTCCAAGCCACAAATTCCAAGCCACATGAGCCACAAACTTCCCAGGAGAACAATAAAGCACATGGACACAAAGTATTTTGGTTTATGGGTTCAAATAGGTCACAACTTTATTGGATACGAATGTGAGCAGTTTGCATTAGGCCAGCAATGGAGAGAGAGAGAGGGTGCCAGCTGGTTGTGCCACGGTTAAATGTGCCCGTGGCGCACACAGAGTTCTGATTGGCTGGGGCTATCCAACAAGGGCAGAACTCCAGCAACAACAACCCAGGAAGCAAATGGACATCATAATAGCCAGTCTCTACCTGAAGAAAGATGGCTGCCTACATTGATATCTGTATCTATAACTCTTTGTTATGACATGTGGTCCCTGGAAGCACTTTATATGACTTTTTTACCCACATGACAGTCCCATTACTAGCTGCTTTGAACATTTAAAAAGAAGTAAGGCAGACTTTGCATCAGCTTTTAAATACATAAATGCTTAGATACGCAAAACAAATTCATCTCCATATCTCTGTTGCAATCCATGGACCCAGCGGGACAAAATGTTTAAGCTCACTCCAAAACGTAGAGTGAACCAAAATTCTCTGTCATTGCCAATTCAGGCAAAACGTGCATGTAATATTTATTTGATTACATTTCTGACAAAATCAGAAGAAGCAATAATGAGGGTGAAAATTATTGTTATGAAAGTTATTGTTTGGACACATGGGAGCAATTTGTCAAAGTACCAAAGTGCACATCCAATTAACCTCCTTTCTACATGTGCATCTTTAAAAAGCCAGTTTACAAAGGAGCTGCTACACAATATTCAGTCAAATCTGAAAAGCAGATGAAAGACTCTCAGATGACCCAAGGGATGCATGACCAGTCATAACCTAAAGCAGCTACCCCCAAAAAATGCCATTTACCCACATTGAGAGCCAACTGCTCTTAAAGGGCATAGGTAAGTTTTATTTTAATTTTTTAAAAATGTAAATTTAATACTATCTACAGTGACAAAAGACTGACATTTCCCCCCCCCCTCTTTATTCACTGGCACACCACCTACATTTCTCTTACACAACAACATTCCCTTTGAAATTTCCCCTTCACTGAAGTCAGTGTCATTAAAGTGTAATAATACAAGCAGTATGCATTAACTTGGGGGCGGGGGCAGCAGTATGTCTGTGGGAAACATCAAGGCAAGACTTCTAAGTAACATGTAAGCATCTTTGTACACATAACTGAGAAATCTGACCAAAAGAAAAATAATGAAATTGCAAGTAATTGGGGAAAAAGTGGTCTTACAACCAATTCAGCCTCCCACCATTATACTTCTCCCATGAGCAGACACTGATGTGATAAATTATTTGTTTGCATAAGCTGACTGCACCAGAATACAAATCCAGAGTAGGCTAGCAGGAGGACCAGCAGATCAGTTGGGGCTGATCCAAGGCATTCTTCTGGCTGAGGCAACATATAAGTCAGCACTCCCTGCCACACTCATCAGCATCTTACGCCACACCAAAGGCTAGTTTAGGCACCACAACATGATCACATGACACACACTTGGTTTATCCTCCGATAGTGATTGCTCACTCTCCCAATTAGCAGCTATTTTTCTTATTTTCAAGCAAGTCACCTCCTCACCAAGGGGCTAACATTGGATAAGACAGTTCCATAATTATTTCCTAAATATTAAGGCAGCTAAATACTAATGGGGTGCATGAGGTGTTAGGGGAGGGGCAGTACCTCTGGTGGGGGATATGTCATGCTCCTTCTGGGGTAGCTTGTTGACCTTTGGTCCCCAACTTGCACTCAGCTCTCACCTGTGGCTCCTAGGAGCTGTCAGCATGTGACAGTGGCCACAAACATGGAACAGCTTTGCCTGGCCAGCTAAACCAGCTGAGGATAGGCAATGGGTCTCAAACCCTGGGTGAATTAAGGACTTCCCCTGCATGCAAAGATTTAGCGGATCTCATTCTGGCTGATTGAGCAAACAAGACCAATGGTGGGTCCAGTGGTAGAAAAGGTGGTTTCTGCAGGTGCTGTAGAGGGAAGTGGGGCAGATGGGGCTTGTCAAACTGGGAAGGTAGCCCATTTAGGAGAAGGAAAACTCCGATCCTAAACCTCTGCTGCCTTGCAGGATTTCTTCAGGAGATGAAAAAGCTAAGAAGTAAACACTACCCAAATCTGGAGAGCAGTCCCTCCAACAATTGGATGGTGGCTTGTACGCTATTAATAATTGTGTGTAGAGTGATATAGTGAGCCCCTGTACTAGTCATCAGATATGTTTATGTGGGTCTATGATACAATGGTGCTGCATTCATCTGAGAGCCCTCCATCTTCTAATGGGACCTGACAGAATATTGAGTAGTAGTTTTCTGTTTATGGGGGGTGGGACCTGCTAACTGTGAAAGGGGCCTGCTGTTTGGTGACCTTTCTGGGGCAGGCAAAGGAACTGGGGCAAATAAGTTCACACAGTTTGTGGGAAGGATGGGAGGAAAGGCACAAGTATCTGCATCACCAATGAAAATAGTTGATCCACCCTGCCTTCTCAGGATGCATTAAGTTTCATATTTCCTTCCACGTCCAGCCAAATACCCAAAAGGAAGGCTATATGTTTATATTGTGTGCAAATAATCTGGTAGTTTAATTGAGAACCCTGAATCATTGAGACCTATAGCTTGGTGGTGAACTCCTAGGACATAGATGTGCCTGCATGTTGGCTTCTCTTTTCTGAGGTCCCTCTGAATGCATAGGTGTCAGGAGAAGAGATCATGGATATAGTCAGACCTTGCCCTGAACACATTTGCAACAGATATAGAGGCTCAATGAGTGGACAGGGATTCTCTCATGACAATACAGAGGGGTCAGACAGCCTGTCATCATATGTCTTCATTTCATATTTCAGCAAAGAAATATCAGCTTCATTTGATTATGACACAGAAGGAGTCCACCTTAAATTAAACTGCTTACTCAATATTTCTTCCTATTTTATTCTGGTACAGGTAATATGTGAATATGCCCAGTGAAAAAAATGCACAATCTTACCTCCATGTCAACATTTCTGCTGCTGGGATTCTCAGATATTCGAGAACTGCAGATCTTGCACTTCTTTGTGTTCCTAGCATTGTACATTATAGCAATCATAGGGAATCTCCTGATTGTTGCTGCAATTGTCCTTGATCACCAGCTTCACACACCCATGTACTTCTTTCTACTGAATTTGGCTATGCTGGACATCGGAACAATTTCCGTCATGGTACCCAAATCAATAGTTCTTTCCCTTCTAAACAGCAGGTTTATTTCTTATTTTGGATGTGTTGCACAAGTTTTCTTTTTTATGTTATTTGGAACATCAGATGTTGCTCTCCTAACTATAATGGCACATGATCGCTATGTTGCTATCTGCAACCCATTACAATATGAGTCAATAATGCACAAAGCAGCCTGTATTCGTATGGTAGTGATTGTGTGGACTATTTGTGTTTTATATGCTGCGTTACATACTGGGAGCACCTTTGCAAATACCTTCTGTTCTAATGCTGTTAATCAGTTCTTCTGTGAAATCCCACCACTACTGAAGCTCTCCTGCTCTAACTTCTACCTGGTTGAAGTTGGGCTTCTTGTGCTAAGCTCTGGTATAGCACTAGGTTGTTTTGTTTTCATAATCTTAACATATATGCAGATCTTTTCTACAGTGTTAAAAATCCCCTCCGTTCATGGAAAGAAAAAAGCCCTCTCCACTTGCCTTCCCCACCTCACTGTTGTCTCTGTGTTTCTTATAAGTGGGGTGTTTGCCTATGCAAGGCCTCCCAGTGATTCTTCTTCCGATCTGGATATAGTTGTGTCTGTGATGTACACCATAATTCCTCCCACATTGAATCCATTTATCTACAGCATGAGAAACAAAGAAATCAAGACTGCTTTGTGGAAACTCTTAAATTTTGGGAAATCTTCTAAAGTTTTCTCCTGAGTTGTTCTGTGAAAATGGGATTTTGTGGTCTTCGGTATGAGAATGGTTTCCTTTAAATAAAGCACCACACACATTTCAGTAACCAGCAAACATTACTTCTATCACAAATATTACCCTCTGCCTCCTCTGGCCTACATTGAATTTCTTTCATCCATCATTTTTCATATGCATAGTTTGGCTACAGTCAACCTAATATCAGCTGAGTTATAATCTACGCAGAAATCAACATGGCATTCTAATACTGTCTGAACTTTATTGATTAGGTTCCTTTTCTAAACACTGGTGTAGGCCTCATCCCTTGCTACTACCAATAACAATGGGTGAGAATTTCACCTCAGCTCTCATTCTAAACTGAATCTATCAAATTCACACTTTCAATATACGAACTTGACCACAAATTCAGTTCTCTGAATTTTCCAATGAAGTTTGCCCATAAGCCAATGTTTTAGAAAAATCCATATTTTCAGGGAATTTATGTAAATAAATGGATATATTAGTGAACCTAACACAAAAAATGCTTAAAAAATGTGTGCATTAGTAAAAACTGCACATAAATATATTTATTAGAAGATATGCACACTAAAATGTTGAGGAAATGTCATGAGAATATTTTTTTAACAGCGAATTGCTCCAAAAATTGAAAATTGAATTTATGGTTAGAAAAATGTTCAACTGAGATAGGACCTTTCTCTGGGACCAAAGAGAAAATGTTTTTGGACAATGTCAAGGAGTTTAAAAAGACCGGAAATTATTGCTACTTTGCTTAGAGAAATTTGTTACTTTGCATTTTGTAACATTTTATTTTGTAACTAGTTTAAAACATTTTTGCAGTAAAACTTTTTGGAATTCATTCTTGTGGTGGAGCTTATTCTCTTCTATGGTGCACAAGATCCAGAGCAGGGATCCATTCTAATATCTCTTACAAGAGGTGCTGAGGAAAGGCACATTCCTTTCTATTTATGGAGCTTTCTAACCTGCCAGCAATGGCAGAGGGATGCCAGCCGGCTGTGCCACGGTGAAATGTGCCCGTGGCCACACTCACACAGAGTTCTGAATGGCTGGGGCTGTCCAACAAGGGCAGAACCCCAGCAACAACAACACAGCTGCCATGACGCAGGGTGAAGGCAGCAACTCTCTGCCCCCTAAGCTGGCATATTGTTGTGACCCAGCTGCCCAGCTGCAATGCTGCCCACTGTGAAAGGTGAGCGGACTTGTGACACATCACTATGGGAAGTTCACAACTGCATAGTTTTTAAAATGTTCCCAGGAAGCAAGATGGCTGCCTACATTGATATCTGTGTCTATAACTCTTTGTTATGACATGTGGTCCTTGGAAGCACTTTATATGACTTTTTTACCCACATGACAGTCACATTACTAGCTGCTTTGACAATTTAAAAAGAAATAAGGCAGACTCTGCATCAGCTTTTAAATACATAAATATGCAAAACAGATTCATCACCAAATCTCTGTTGCAATCCGCACATGGGACCCAGAGGGACAAAATGTTTAAGCTCACTCCAAAATGTAGAGTGAACCAAAATTCTCTGCCATTGCCAATTCAGGCAAAATGTGCATGTAATATTTATTTGATTAAATTTCTGACAAAATCAGAAGAAGCAATAATGAGGGTGAAAATTATTGTTATGAAAGTTATTGTTTGGACACTTGGGAGCAATTTGTCAAAGTACCAAAGTGCACATCCAATTAACCTCCTTTCTACATGAGCATCTTTAAAAAGTCAGTTTACAAAGGAGCTGCTACACAATATTCAGTCAAATCTGAAAAGCAGATGAAAGACTCTCAGATGACCCAAGGGATGCATGACCAGTCATAACCTAAAGCAGCTACCCCCCAAAAATGTCATTTACCCACATTGAGAGCCAACTGCTCTTAAAGGGGATAGGTAAGTTTTATTTTAATTTTAAAAAATGTAAATTTAATACTATCTACAGTGATAACAGTCTGACATTTCCCCCCTCTTTATTCATTGGCACACCACCTACATTTCTCTTACACAACAACATTCCCTTTGAAATTTCCCATTCACTGGAGTCAATGTCATTAAAGTGTAATAATACAAGCAGTATGCATTAACTGGGGAGCGGGAGCAGCAGTATGTCTGTGGGAAACATCAAGGCAAGACTTCTAAGATGTGAAAGTAACATGTAAGCATCTTTTGTACACATAACTGAGAAATCTGACCAAAAGAAAAATAATGAAATTGCAAGCAATTAGGGAAAAAGTGGTCTTGCAACCAATTCAGCCTCCCACCATTATACTTCTCCCATGAGTAGACACTGATGTGATAAATTATTTGTTTGCATAAGCTGACTGCACCAGAATACAAATCCAGAGTAGGCTAGCAGAAGGACCAGCAGATCAGTTGGGGCTGATCCAAGGCATTCTTCTGGCTGGGGCAACATATAAGTCGGCACTCCCTGCCACACTCATCAGCATCTTACGCCACACCAAAGGCTAGTTTAGGCACCAGAAAGCAGGTCACATGACACACACTTGGTTTATCCTCCAATAGTGTTTGCTCACTCTCCCAATTAGCAGCTATTTTTCTTATTTTCAAGCAAGTCACCTCCTCACCATGGGGCTAACATTGGATAAGACAGTTCCATAATTATTTCGTAAATATTAAGGCAGCTAAATACTAATGGGATGCATGAGGTGTTAGGGGAGGGGCAGTACCTCTGGTGGGGGATATGTCATGCTCCTTCTGGGGTAGCTTGTTGACCTTTGGTCCCCAACTTGCACTCAGCTCTCACCTGTGGCTCCTAGGAGCTGCCAGCATGCGACAGTGGCCACAAACATGGAACAGCTTTGCCTGGCCAGCTAAACCAGCTGTGGGTAGCCAATGGGTCTCAAACTCTTGGTGAATTAAGGACTTATCCTGCATGCAAAGATTTAGTGGATCTTAATCTGGCGGATTGAGCAAACAAGACCAATGGTGGGTCCAGTGGTAGAGAAGGTGGTTTCTGCAGGTGCTGTAGAGGGAAGTGAGGCAGATGGGGCTTGTCAAACTGGGAAGGTAGCCCATTTAGGAGAAGGAAAACTCCGATCCTAAACCTCTGCTGCCTTGCAGGATTTCTTCAGGAAGGAGATGAAAAGCTAAGAAGTAAACACTACCCAAATCTGGAGAGCAGTCCCTCCAACAATTGGATGGTGGCTTGTACGCTATTAGTAATTGTGTGTACAGTGATATAGTGAGCCCCTGTACTAGTCTTCAGATATGTATATGTGGGGCTATGATACAATGGTGCTGCATTCATCTGAGAGTCCTCCATCTTCTAATGGGACCTGACAGAATATTGAGTAGCAGTTCTTTGTTTATGGGGGGTGGGACCTGCTAACTTTAAAAGGGCCTGCTGTTTGGTGACCTTTCTGGGGCAGGCAGAGGAACTGGGGCAAATGTGTCAACAGAGTTTGTGGGAAGGATGAGAGGAAAGGCACCTGTATCTGCATCACCAATGAAAATAGTTGACCCATCCTGCCTTATCAGGCTGCATTTTTTCATATTTCCTTTCACGCCCATCCAAACACCCAAAAGGAAGGCTATATGTTTATATTGTGTGCAAATAATCTGGTAGTTTAATTGAGAACCCTGAATCATTGGGACCTATAACTTGGTGGTGAACTGCCTGCATGTTGACTTCTCTTTCTGATGTCCCTGTGAATGCATAGATGTCAGGAGAAGAGATTATGGATATAGTCAGACCTTGCCCTGAACACATTTGCAACAGATATAGAGGCTCAATGAGTGGACAGGGATTCTCTCACGACAATACAGAGGGGTCAGAAAGCCTGTCATCATGTTTTCATTACATATTTCAGCAAAGAAATATCAGCTTCATTTGATTATTACACAGAAGGAGTCCAGCTTAAATTAAAGTGTTTACTCAATATTTATTTCTATCTTATTCTGGTACAGGTAATATGTGAATATGGCCAGTGAAAAAAATGCACAATCTTACCTCCATGTCTACATTTCTGCTGCTGGGATTCTCAGACATTCGAGAACTGCAGATCTTGCACTTCTTTGTGTTCCTAGCATTGTACATTATAGCAATCATAGGGAATCTCCTCGTTGTGGTTGCAATTGTCCTTGATCATCACCTTCACACACCCATGTACTTCTTTCTACTGAATTTGGCTATGCTGGACATCGGAACAATTTCCGTCATGGTACCAAAATCAATAGTTCTTTCCCTCCTAAACAGCAGGTTTATTTCTTATTTTGGATGTGTTGCTCAAGTTTTCTTTTTTATGTTATTTGGAACATCAGATTTTGCTCTCCTAACTATAATGGCACATGATCGCTATGTTGCTATCTGCAACCCATTACAATACGAGTCAATAATGCACAAAGCAGCCTGTATTCGTATGGTAGTGATTGTGTGGACTATTTGTGTTTTATATGCTGTGTTACATACTGGGAGCACCTTTGCAAATACCTTCTGTTCTAATGCTGTTAATCAGTTCTTCTGTGAAATCCCACCACTACTGAAGCTCTCCTGCTCTAACTTCTACCTGGTTGAAGTTGGGCTTCTTGTGCTAAGCTTTGGTATAGCACTAGGTTGTTTTGTTTTCATAATCTTAACATATATGCAGATCTTTTCTACAGTGCTAAAAATCCCCTCTGTTCATGGAAAGAAAAAAGCCCTCTCCACTTGCCTTCCCCACCTCACTGTTGTCTCTGTGTTTCTTTTAAGTGGGTTGTTTGCCTATGCAAGGCCTCCCAGTGATTCTTCTTCCAATCTGGATATAGTTGTGTCTGTGATGTACACCATAATTCCTCCCACATTGAATCCATTCATTTACAGCATGAGAAACAAAGAAATCAAGACTGCTTTGTGGAAACTCTTAAATTTTGGGAAATCTTCTAAAGTTTTCTCCTGAGTTGTTCTGTGAAAATGGGATTTTGTGGTCTTCGGTATGAGAATGGTTTCCTTTAAATAAAGCACCACACACATTTCAGTAACCAGCAAACATTACTTCTATCACAAATATTACCCTCTGCCTCCTCTAGCCTACATTGAATTTCTTTCATCCATCATTTTTCATATTCATAGTTTGGCTACAGTCAACCTAATATCAGCTGAGTTATAATCTACACAGAAATCAACATGGCATTCTAATATTGTGTGGACTTTATTGACTAGGTTCCTTTTCTAAACACTGGTGTAGGCCTCATCCCTTGCTACTACCAATAACAATGGGTGGGAATTTCACCTCGGCTCTCATTTTAAACTGAATCTATCAAATTCACACTTTCAGTATATGAACTTAACCACAAATTCAGTTCTCTGAATTTTCCAATGAAGTTTGCCCATAAGCCAATGTTTTAGAAAAATCCATATATTCAGGGAATTGAATTTATGGTTAGAAAAATGTGCAACTGAGATAGGACCTTTCTCTGGGACCAAAGAGAGAATGTTTTTGGACAATGTCAAGGACTTTAAAAAGACTGGAACTTATTGCTAGTTTGTTTAGAGAAATGTGTTACTTTGCATTTTGTAACATTTTATTTTGTAACTAGTTTAAAACATTTTTGCAGTAAAACTTTTTGGAATTCATTCTTGTGGTGGAGCTTATTCACTTCTATGGTGCACAAGATCCAGAGCAGGGAATTCCACTCTAATATCTCTAAGAAGAGGTGCTGAGGAAACGGGAAGGCACATTCCTTTCTGTTACTGCTTTGACTTGGGAAGCCTCACACAGATCCCATGTCAACTTGGGGAAATCCAGAATCCACCCTTCTGCCTCCCTCAAGGCACCCTTCTTTGGCTCAGGATGAATTTGGTATTTGTCTGAATTCACTGCACACATCCTTAATATTAAGTAATCCATGCTCTTTTACAAGACAAATATCACATAAATTGCAGGTCTCCAGCAGGATGGAGGACCCAGAGTGCTTCTACATAATACAGTGGGGTTTTGTTATTTCTTGGACAATAGCACAATTGGAGGTTACCAGAGTCTGTGTGACGGTAGCCAAGCTATCCCTGTCCATTAAAGACAATAGTTGTGCACCAGCTGAAGCTTGGCATAAGCACTTCAAGCCACTGACTCCTGATCCCAAGTGATTACGAACCTGCTCCTTTAAGGGGAGTGGAACACTATACAGGACAGATTGTTTTTCCATCTCCCAAACTCAGGAACCATACACCCAGAACAACTCCATCTTGCCTTGATTTCATTTCATTGTCTGGGCCCACATCAAGACTCCGGACACCAGTCAAGTACTTTACAAGCCTCTCCTGGTACCAATGGAAAAGAGAGAGAGAGAGAGTTGTGTGTCATCACTACATATTCTCTGGGGACTATTCACGGTGGGCCAGGAACTGGCAATACCTGTTTTGCTTCAATACCCCCTATATCAATGCAGCCTTAGTTCCCTTAACCCACCTCCAATCATAATAGTACAATGTGGGGTTGGGGGTGTTGTGGGGAGAGACAGATCCAGCCATCCCAGCCAGAACCACCCCATCTCTAACTGGCAAATTTATGACATCATCTCTGAGAGAAGTTTTTCATCTTAATTTAATAGCATCATATTGCTTAAAAATATCAGCACATCCTCCGTTGAATTTTTGGCATTAATGAGATCATTTAGAATCTCAAGATCTTTCCCAATATTCCTCTGAAGTGCCAGATCTATGACAATCTGTTTGATTGAAGGGGCACACGGAACAACCTGCTGGACCTACTGTGCAGGAATGTACTTAATTACAGGCACATAAGGGGAAATATGTACTATCATTGTAAGTGGGGGCTCACTTCAGAAGACTGAATCTTCCATCACCTTTGGTCACAACAAGATTCCTCAGGTATGTGCATGTGTTTGTTGGCATGGTCAGAGTATTCCTGCTTTTCATATACAGCCATACCTCATGTTGCGTCCGCTTCAGGTTGCGTTTTTTCAGGTTGCGGACTGCCGAAACCCGGAAGTACCAGAACGGGTTACTTCCGGGTTTCGGCAGTCGTGCATGTGCAGAAGCACTAAATTATGCTTTGCACATGCGCAGAAGCGCCGAATCGCAACCCGCGTGTGCACAGACATGGGTTGTGAACACTGTGGGTTGTGAACGTGCATCCCACATGGATCACATTCGCAACCCAAGTGTCCACTGTATAATCTTTTCATGTGTATGTGCGTGCGCATACACATGCTTAACTCTTGACTGCATTCTGATCTGCTTGTTGTTGTTTTTATGTCCTGGAAACATCTACAGGTATAGAACAGCCTGGTGACTTCAGCTTTGTCTTTACAGGCAGAGACACTACCCACACAATGATATTTTTCTTTGTTTTAAGTAACTCAACTTTCAGAATTGGATAGTTAAAGTGGTTGGAGCCTGTAATTTAAGTGCTGCATGATCTATGTCTAGAAACTTCTCTTTATTAACACCGTATTTTGCAAGGAGTAAACAACCAACATTGGAGTCAGCTAGGGGACCTTTCAATCAAATACAGTCCAATCCTGTGCATGTCTTATTGGAAGCAAACCCTACTGACCTCAATGAGATTTCCTCCAAAGTAAGTACACCTTGTGACTCGAACATTTTGGCTCCTGAACCCGGCAAACCCAGAAGTGAGTGTTCCAGTTTGTGAATGTTCTTTGGAAGCTGGATGTCCGGCACGGCTTCCATGGCTTCCGATTGAGTGCAGGAAGCTCCTGCAGCCAACTGGAAGCCACACCTTGGTTGTCGAACTTTTTTGGAAGTTGAAAAGACTTCCAGAATAGATTTCATTTGACAACCAAAGTACAAAGTACAACCTATTTATTCACATTTGGTTGTGTTGATTCTTCTTCCTGGTATGTTGGCAAATACAATACAATACAATGGCATTTTGAAATGTAATTTACATCCTGAGAGGCAACAAATGATCTTTGATACTGATAACAGACAGATGCACTTTAACCCTTTAAAATGCCAGAACAAACAAAAGAATGTAGTGCAACCTTTGAGGGTTATCTTGAAGAGCTGGGGCATCTCTCTCTCTCTCTCTAACTATCTATATATTTGTAGTGTAGTGCATGCAGAATGCAGCTGTGCTGAGGGAAACACTAGGCAAAAGGACTTAACCAAAAATCTTAAGGGACAAGCAGGATGCTATGGAAGGTAGCATTTTAAAGGTAAACTCCACTGCCAGCCACTTTTAAATGGAGTAACATTACTCCACCTGGTTGAACCAGTTAGAATATTCAAGGGCAGAAGACTGAAATGTTATAGCCATCTTCAAATATCCAAAGAGCTGTCACATGGAAGATGGCACAAGCTTGTTTTTCACTGTTCCAAAGGGTAGGACCTGAACCAATGGATTCAAATTACAAGAAAGGAGATTCTGATTGAACATTAGGAAGAACTTTCTGATGGTAAGAGCTGTTGAACAATGGAACCGACTACCTCAGAAGGTGGTGGACTATTATTCATTGGAGGCTTTTCAATAGAGGTTGGATGGCTCCCTGTCAGGGATTATTTACTTGTTATTCCTGCATTGTAACGAGTTGGGCTATATGGCCATTGAGGTCCCTTCCAACTGTTCAATTCTAGGTATAATTCAATGCAACAATTCAAGCAAGAGGTAACCAGAACATGGATTGCTGTGAAAGACTATCTCTATACATAAATGGCAAGAGCTGAGTAATCAGTCAAAGCTGGCAGAATACATTCCATGTCACCAAGTGACAATGGTGGATCAAAGATCTCCTTCAAAGTCGTGCAGTTGGCCCTTTCGATGGGGGGTATTGGACTGTAAAAAAATGGTTGAACCTCATGGTTTGAAGCTTCATAATGATGATGAAGATGGTTTTACTGTACTTTTATCAGTGAGGTCAGGAAAAGCTTTGGTCAGCCCCCTGAAGACTCAGTAGCCAATCACAGCAAGGTGAAGTGCTTGTTAGGATATTTCCGTTCCACCTTAAAAAGGGGACAGGCTGTTGTGAGTCACAGCCTACGTATTTCCTGTTCACAGGATGTTTCTGTTTTGTATTTGTATATGCTTTCGTTTTCTCTCTGTGCCTGGACATCGAAGCAGGCAGTCATGTTTTCTCTTTGTTCTGACCAACGCGAATAAAGTTGTAAATAATGTTCTCCTGAGTGCATCTTTCACTGTACGAACTCTGCTGATAGAGCGTGCATCAGTCCTTGGAATGTGGAAAGCTATTTCCAAGGCTTTTGTCGCTAATTGATTGATACTGCGTTTCTACGGGAGGTCGATGGATCGTCCAGAGACAGCGTGGGGCCATGATGGTTTTTGTCTCCCTGGCAGTAGCCCAACAGTGCTAGCCAATCAGGAGGGAGTGGAAAAGTAAAAGGTAAAACCTGACAGTTAAAGTGTTAGATAGGGCTTGGATGGGAGAATAGCTGAGCAGCTAGAGGTTTGCTAGGCAGGACAAACCAGATTATTTTATAAAACAATTATAACATATTATATCATAAAGGGGGGCTAGATGTGTTTTACTAGCATGGTGGGACAAAGAGCCATTCTAGGATGAATCAGATGATTTAGGAACACTGTAAAAGCCATAAGTAAAAGTCTTAAACACTTCTGTAAAAAAAGAATTTGACCAAAATCAAGCTTGTACTTTACCAAAGTAACCATCAAGCTGTAACGCTCATTGGGTGTGTATAAATAAAATACCAGTTTTGTTTTAAACATGTCTAATTTAATTTATTCCCACTTTAAGGGATAAGTGGTCACAGATCGTGAGTGAATGCCTGGAACCCCATGGGCTCCTGCCACCGCTCAGCAAAGATAGAGGGAGGCACCCAACTTTTGTAACAGTATGTTTTATCTGTATGGTGGACAATTTACCAGGCAATCCAATAAACTTTTTTTAAAAAACATGGAAAGAAAGAAGGCAGTCCTCAGACATCTTCCAAGTACCATTGTGAAACCCATGTATGGATTGATTCATAGATATGCAGACAAATCCTCTTTTCATGTTCCAATGCGCACATAGGTCTGCCAGGGCCAAGATGGAAAACCTCTCTGTATACGCAGTGCTATCTGGAATCCTCTATAAGACAGTGAGCATATATTAGTTGCTTACATTTGTGACAGAAACAGAGGAAACAATAATTGGGGAGTTCTGGTTCTGATCAACTGTTTTGGACTCATGGGAGCAATTTGCCACAATGCCAAAGCACATATCCAATTAAGCTCCTTCTAACACACACACCTTTTAAAAACCGGTTTATAAATACATCTGTTATACAATATTCTGGCATGTGCCAGAAGAAGAAGAAATCATCTCAGATGTCTCAATGAATGTCTGACCAGTCATGGCCTATAGTAGTGAAATGAAAAACTTCACTTACCCAGGCTGTTTTAAAAGGAAAAGGTAAGTGGTTGGGGTGGTTTTTAGCTGTGAACTTAACAATACCTGTGGCAAGAAAACTGTAACTCCTTATTTCTTCGCATCATTCTTCATCACCACACCTACATCTTTCTACATGTTACTCTTACACTCAGTGCTTTTCTTGGGGGGGGGGGGAGATGCATGGGTACGCATACCTCTAAACATTTTGTGAATCTAAGTTTGGCTAATTCAGGGGCAGAATTTCAATATGAGTAGGAAAATGAGAGTACCCCAAACATATATATTTTTTTAAAGAAAAAAAAGCACTGCTTACACTGCATTTTGACCTAAACAATTTCTCAGAACTGAGGTTGATGAATTGAAAGAAAAATAATACAAGCATGTTACATTAACTAGCATTCCTCTATCTGTGGAATGTATCAGAATCAGACTTGGAAGATAAGGTGGTAACACTCAAGTATCTTTGTACATTTAAGCTGGAAACATAACAAATCTAAGAATACTGCAAATTGTGATTCCACATACCCACCCATCTCCAGTAGGGAAGAAGTGGTCTCAGATTAAAATCAGTCTCCCAACAGTATATTGCTCACAGGGCATAGGCAGATTTCTGATGAACTATTTGTGGATATTAGCTGGCTGAAGAAATGTTTGCACCAGTTGTGTTTTTTAAAAAATCCAGATTAGACTAGGACTTCCACCCAGTCAATATATATTGTGTACATTGTGTGTCTTTAGTCTGTCCACCTTATCTGGCACCCTGCATAATTGGAGCCAGCAACTGATTGGTGAGCTCCTTTGCACATATAAATGTATGCTTGTAACTTCCCTTTCTGATGCTTCACTGAATGCATAGATGCCAGGGGAAGGATTTTAGGGAGTATAGACTCACCACACCTTGCCTACATTTGCAAATGGTGTGTGTGGGGGGGCACAAGTGGACAGGGATTATCTGATGAGAAAACAGAGCGGACAACAATTATTGCTGATTATGCAAAGGAATATTTGGTGGACTTGATTTCTAGATCAAAGCAGCTCAGTTTAAATTAAATTGATGAATCAATAATTGTACACTAATAGTCCTTATCCTCTTGCTTGTACAGGTAACATGTGGATAAGTGCTGCGAACATAATGCACAATCTTACCTCCTTGCCTGCATTTCTGCTGCTGGGATTCTCAGATATTCGAGAACTACAGATCTTGCACTTCTTTGTGTTCCTAGCCTTGTACTTGATGGCAATAATAGGGAATCTTCTAATTGTCATTGTCATTGTCCTTGATCACCACCTTCATACCCCTATGTATTTCTTTCTAATGAATTTGGCCATCATGGACCTTGGAACAGTTTCAGTTATGGTGCCCAAATCAATGGCTATTTCCCTTTACAACAACAGGTTAATTTCTTATTTTGGATGTGTTGCTCAGGTTTTCTTTTTACATTTATTTGGAATATCAGATTTTGCTCTCCTAACTATAATGGCACATGACCGTTACGTTGCTATTTGCAGACCACTGCAATATGAGACAATTATGCACAAAGGAGCCTGTATACGGATGGTAGCCATTGGGTGGATCACAGGCTTTCTTGCTGCCATGTTACATACTGGGAGCACCTTTGGCAATACCTTCTGTGGTAATTCTGTCAATCAGTTCTTCTGTGAAATCTCAAAATTACTGAAGATCTCTTGCTCTGACTTTTACTTAGTTGAAGTTCGGGTTCTTGTGATAGCCTTTATTATATCAGTAGGATGCTTCATTTTCATCATCATAACATACATGCAGATCTTTTCTACAGTGCTCAGAATACCTTCTTTAGATGGTCAGAAAAAAGCCCTCTCCACTTGCATTCCCCACCTCACTGTTGTCTCTTTGCTTATGTTCACTGGTGCCTTTGCCTACGCAAGGCCACCCACCGATTCTTCTTCTGATCTAGATATAGTTTTTGCTGTGATATATACCATAATTCCTCCCACATTAAATCCATTTATTTACAGTATGAGAAACAAAGAAATTAAGACTGCTTTGTGGAAACTGTTCTATAAAAATAGTGTTGTATACTGTTCTATATGTTAAAATTTGGCAATGCCATTTTTAACCCAGCAACATAACTTTTGGTAGAGTATCTGCTTTCCATGCAGGAGGTTCCTGCCTTTACCCCTGGCAAGTCCTGGCTGGGGGATAATGATTCCACGTCTGAAGTCATAGAGGGTTACTGCCAGTCAGTGCTGACAATACTGAACTAAATGGACCCAGTGAAATAAGTGTAAATCAGTTTGTTCTGTTCCTGACTCTGTGATACAAATCATTCCATAATTCCTCCACCTCATTTTTCATATAATTCATCATCAATTGATCACGCATTTCACCATCTTCTCAAGACAGTGTATTTCACTTACAAGTGATACATGTATACGACAATCGAATGTAACCATATTAACAAATATTCCATGTAAACATTTAGTTAGAAAAAGAAAGTTGAAGAACATAAAATGTCTCATTTTCCCAAAATGTTCTGAACAGAACATGACCTTGTGGGGCATTTTGTTCTTGATCATTCTACAATACTATAAAATTTATTTTTGCATAAAAATGTCATCTGGCAATTTCCTTTCTATTATTTTATAATATTGATTAGTAGAACCATCTAATTTGAAGTTTTGTTGTCCAGTGGGTTGTGTGCGCGATAAATTATCCCTCCAATAGCTGCATGCCAGAGCTGGGTCTCCACTCTTAGTCTATTATACTCATACTACACACACCGGCGGACATGCAGCACACAAACCTACAGACATGTACACACACTGATCATAGAAAGAAAACAAGAACACAAGCAACACCCCCCCCCCAATTGACCCAGGGAGACAGTTCCCTTCATGTGCAGATAGCAGTTGTACAGAGCAAATTTTCACACATCACAGTGCAGGACTGCTTGGAGATTGGGGTGACAATATGATAAAATTTATACATTCAGAAATTACTAAGCAAAATATTAAATTATTATATGCTATTGCGACAGAGATGTGCATAACATTATGCAGAACATTAACACAACAAATCTTTAGCATCTCCACTCTTTTCAGTTCACACAACCATCATTTCTAATGTATATGAACACCCTGAATGACAGGAACCAACTGGAAACTAAAAGAAAAATACAAGGAACAATTACTGACCACATACCTCACCATTCATTAATGGAGGCCATTCCACATGTACTATACTGTGAAGGCTTGAGATCAGTTTACTTGTGAGCTTGCTATACCCCATTTATGCCCATCTGACTGTTTTTCTCTGTGGAACTGGCAATGTTACAGGTGCCACATACCGGTAATTTAGGACTAAAAAAAGAAAAGAAACTGTTTTTAACTGTTTTTATTAATAATTATATATTTCTTGTTAGCCATGTGGAGGCTTTATTACAATCAAGTGGTATATAAACTTTGTTAAATGAAACAAATAAACAGAGGTTATTCCTACAGCAACTGGGTCAGATAGGTCAGTCTGGGACTGACTATCCCAAAGTCACACAATATGTTTTATGACTGATTTTATCTATGGCCTCTCACATCCTACTCCACTTAATATTCCTCCGTTTTCCCCGCACATACTGGAAAAATGACATAGAAGTGAGTAAACTGGGGGGATGGAAGTAATCTTTTCTGATAGGTCTGGAAATGTATTGCAGATAGAGGCACATGACGGCAAATAAATAAATAATAAATAAAAAATGGAATGGTAGTTAGAATTCTCTTCAGTTAGAATTATTGCAGCCAGGTTTTGCACTAAAGGAGTCATATTGAAGGGCAGCCCCATGTATAATGCAATATAGCAATTCAGCCAGGATGTAACCAGGAAATGGATAGTTTGTGAAAGCCTATCTCTATCTAGAAATGGCTACAGTATTTGGATATAACTAAATAAATAGCCATAGAGTGATCATTTTTCATGTACTGAAGCACATGTTGTATCTGTTGTTGTTTGTTTGTTTCTACTACCAAGGTCGAATCAGCAAAATTGCCTTGAGGATTCAGATCAGCCCTGCTGTGCTCTTGAGAGCAGGATCCCAAGATGCCTAAACAGAATTAACTAACACTCCCTCCCATGCCTGCTGGCACTAATAGCTGATGCTACATTTAGTGACTATTACCTTTAAATATGCTGTCTTTTTTAAAGGGAAAAAATACTCGGTTACATGTTTGGGGGTAAGTGCCAAGGGAAGGTAGAAAGTGCTTGGTTGAGAAGGTACATGGGCTCTCACATCTGAAGCATATCATACCCTATGAATTTTACACTTGAAGGTATTTCAATTGCTTGCCAACTTTTTCTAACTGGATTATAATTTTGTTCGATTAAATCCAGACTTGGTGATGCTATTAGTAGACCCATTGACTGCAGAGGACTAAATGTGAGTCCAACCCAATACGTTCGATTATAGTTGTATAATTGTGAGATCTGGTACGCCACATTGAAGGGGAAATTGTGACAAAAATGGAAGTGCACAAGCCAAGTTATAAAAGATGATATAAGTATTTTATTATTCATGTGACAGTAATAACCGCAAAACCAATACTGTGTGGTGAGCTCTTATGTACATGTCTGTGTATGTAGGCTTCTCTTTTGGATGTTCCATCAAACACACAGATATTAGAAGAAGGATTGAGGGGGTATAGCCTATACCCTCCAACATTCCTCATATGAAACTAGGGATATTTTGTTCTACATCAGTGTCATTCCACCCCCATGTCCATTAGACAAAGCCAAGCAACCACCTCAAGCAGCAAATGCTGGGGATTGGTGAAGCGGCAGTGAGGTTAGGAGGCTAGGGCTGTGTGTACAAGGTGCCCTGCCCTGTATTAACTCATTGTATTCTTATAAACTGTTTAGGACCATGCCCTCACAATGCGACATACAAGCAAGAGCAAGGCAAGATATAAAGGTATAATAGCTACATGACCAAACATACAACATATTTTAAGAAGCTGTCCTGTAAAAGCCAGTTATGACCTAAGTTAAAGGTAGCATTAAACATAAAGGTCTTTACCGCTTGCCTAAGTGCCAGTGCACATGGGGTAAGGCACAAGTCAATAGGAAGGGAGGGAATGAGCTCATGATATAATAAGCCAAAAAATTAACAATGAAATATTTGATTTTCCTATCCCTTATTTTTGCAGTCCCAAGCAGAAACCGACCTACCAAACCTTCAGGGAGCCTCTGTTCATACTGCGTGTTCTGTCTTCAATTTACGGAGGTTACCTAATTTGTGCAGGCCTGCCGCAAATTATCCCAAATTAAAAGCATGTGCATGTGTGCATAGTGATAACAAAGTCAGTTTATACGAGCTCCAATTCCAGTTCTTACACGGGTGCTGCTGCAAGCCACTGCCAGACTCAGGAGCACATATATATAATGGGTATAATAGTAACCTGCCATTTATTTTGGCTAAAAGAAGTAGATTGATTTTGAGCACATAACTCTGAAATTATTTGATGATATGTGTTGTGCTCTTAACTCTTAATATTGTATAGGTCACATGCAAGGACATACAGATTGTTCTGAGTAAACAAAACTGCCTTGCAAGAAAGCTCACAATGCAAGTTGAAAATCAGTGTCGCTGGGAGCAATTGGGACAATCCTGGATAAAATGAGAAGCCAAAATGACTTCTGTAATTCCAGGAGTGTCCTGGGAAAATTGTGACACTTGACGGCTATGCTAGCCTCCCCACACCATGCACAAATTTCAAATAGGTGCTGGGGGGGGGGTTCAGTGACAATCCGAGGGGGAAAGCATAGAATGCATGGTGGATTTGACTGTTTAAAGGAACTTCGTTTAAATTAAACGGGTTAATAAATATTTATAAACAAACAATCCTATCTTCTTCCTTGTACAGGTAATGTGTGAACACGTTGTGTGAATAAAATGTCCAATCTTACCTCCATGTCTACATTTCTGCTGTTGGGATTCTCAGACATTCGAGAACTACAGATCTTGCACTTTTTTGTTTTCTTGTTGTTGTACTCGGTGGCAATAATGGGGAATTTACTCATTATTGTAGTAGTTGTCTTCGATCACCACCTTCACACCCCCATGTACTTCTTTCTCATGAATTTGGCCATGATGGACCTTGGAACAATTTCTGTCATGGTACCCAAATCGATGGCTATTTCTCTTTTAAACAGCAGGTTCATGTCTTATTCTGGATGTGTTGCTCAAGTCTTTTTTTCATATTTATTTGGAACATCAGATCTTGCCCTCCTAACTATAATGGCACATGACCGCAATGTTGCTATTTGCAACCCACTCCAATATGAGTTAATTGTGAACAGAGGAGCCTGTATACGGATGGTAGCCATTGTATGGATTATCAGTCTTCTTAATGCCACCCTACATGTTGGTTGCACCTTTGCAAACATCTTCTGTTCTAATGCTGTCAATCAATTCTTCTGTGAAATCCCAAGGTTACTGAAGCTTTCCTGCACTGACTTTTACTTAGTTGAAGTTGGGTTTCTTGTGCTAGGATGGAGTATAGGGCTCGGTTGCTTCATTTTCATCATCATAACATACATTCAAATCTTTTCTACAGTGCGTAGAATCCCTTCTGTTCATGGTCAGAAAAAGGCCCTTTCCACTTGCCTGCCTCACCTCATGGTTGTCTCTGTGTTTATGTTCACTGGAGTATTTGCTTATGCAAAGCCACCCACAGATGCTGCTTCTAATTTGGACATAGCTTTTGCTGTGGTCTATACCATCATTCCTCCCACATTGAATCCATTCATCTACAGTATGAGAAACAAGGAAATAAAAACTGCTATGTGGAAACTCTTAGATTATGGGCATTCTTCTAAAAATATATTTTGAGTTTTTAAAAATGGGATTGTATATTCAATGTGAATGTTTTGATATACAGTTTTTAAACTAGCACTAGAACCTTGGGGTGGACATTTGCTGTGCATGTAGGAAGTTCCTGCTGTAACCCCTGGCATCTGCAGGTGGAGGAATGAATGATTCCATATCTGAAGCCATAGGGAGCCACTACCAATCAGTGCCAACAATACTGAGCTAAATGGACCAATGGGCTGATTCAGTGTAAAGTAACTTCCTGTGTTCCTCACTCTGCAATGCAAATAGTCTTATAATTTATTCACCTTATTCTCCATGCCATTCATTGCCATTTGTTCATCCTCTTCACCCTTCTCCCCCCCAAAATTGTGTTTTACTTACTACTGATACAAGTATAGTACAATTAGATATACTGTAACTGTATCAGCAAATACTATTTCCAATGCCTTTAGTAAGAAAATGAAAGTTCAAAAGCATAAAATGTATGTCCCCAAAATAATTATCAATTTTATTTTATTATATTTTTGCTTGCCACTCCAATCTCTGAGTAGTGTGAGATTCCAGGGGTTCCAGGAATTTATCCAGGGTTAAACTCACAGTACCTAGGAACGTAACCCCCATTTAATGGATGTTGCCTATATAGAGCAATCAAATGTAACAAATACTCATTCTAATAAGAAAAAGTGTTGAAAAATGGGTAATTTTCCCATCAGAATTTTCAGTTTTACTGTAGTGTAGACAGAATCATACATTTTGATTGTGATCATTCTAAATTATAAAACTTGTTACATACTTGTAGCACTTTTGCAATCACCTTCTGTTCAAATGGCGTCCATCAGTTCTTCTGTGAAGTTCCAACATTACTGAAGCTCTCCTGCTCTAATATCTACCTTGTTGAAGTAGGGGTTATTGTGTTAGGGTGTTGCCTGGGACTAGGATGCTTCATGTTCATTATCATAACATACATGCAGCTATTTGCTACAGTGCACAGAATTCCTTCAGTACATGGTCAGAAAAAAGCCCTCTCCACTTGCCTTCCCCACCTCACTGTTGTCTCTTTGTTTATGGGCACTGCACTCTTTGCCTATGCAAAGCCTCCCACTAATGCTTCTTCTGATCTGGATATAGCTTTTGCTGTGATCTATACCATAATTCTTCCCATGTTGAATCCATTCATCTATAGCATGAGAAACAAAGAAATCAAGACTGCTTTGTGGAAGCTCTTAGATTTTGGGCATTCCTCTAAAAATAGATAAATATATATATATTTCTATAAAACGACATCTGCAATTCTTCCTGTGAATGGTTGGCCTTGCAATGCCATTGTTCTTTGACCCTCTCACCTTATTATTCATGGAATTCATCCATTTGTTTTTCATCGCCCACTTTTAAAAGTGTATCTTTCGTCTGCAACTGTTTCAATGATCAGAATTAATTCACCACGTGTCTTCTTATACGTAATACCTAAAGGAGAGACATTAAGAGTGGGGCAGGGTGGGAAATCAGGGGGGCTCAGAACCCCCCCTTCCTATTTCTATTTTCCAATGCAACTGATTTTAAATTATAGATCTGGTTTACTGATCAGTAACAGTGGATGAGTAGGAAAATTCCAGCCTGATGTTTACACAAGTCCGTGTTGTTATGGTGTTTTAAATTTCATGGTATATATTGTTGTACACCATCCTATGATAATATATGAATTGGTGGTATATACCTTTGATATTAAAAACAAATAAACCAGATTTGTGAGAATATCAAGACAGTCAGTGGCTCATAGACAGCAAGACAGTTGTGTGGGTATGGACCTGAGTAGTCCAAATAGATGGTACTTAGGAAAAAAATGTTTCAAATGTGCAGCCAGTGTTCATGTCTTCCCTAGGTTGATTGTATTGGCTCCTCCGTAACTCTCTCAAGGTGGTGAGGACAATGGGGTCAGGTCAATGTGCGCACAGAGCAGTAAGACAGGATAGCAAGTCTTTCAATACTGGGGCATGACTGATGCCATGGCTGGTCATGGCTGTAGCCAATGCCCAGCCAACCAGCAAAGGAACTCCCCAAGACCTGGGCCCTTACTGGCCCATTTGAACCTGGCTTTTGACTGGGAGGTAACACCCCCATGGTTGCAATGACAGGGGAATTCCCCACTGGCCAGAGACCAGGCGGGTCTGGCCGGCCAGGAAGGAGGCAGAGGGTTAGGGTCTGCAACAGATGCCCACCAGGGAAGTGGTGAGCATCCATTATAGTAATCATATTCAGGCCTGGAATACAATACAGCAAGTCACTATTTGCTATCGGCAATTCTTAAGAAGGCCTGGAGGTACACCAAATGGGTTTTAGATATTTTGATCTTTTGAATTCATAGACATATCTCTTTAGTATTTCACTGTAAAACTCTCTTGTTAGACATAACACACAATTCCAATTCTAGCCAAAGTTTATTGATGGTCCAAGTTAAAGGTTATATATGTATATTGGAACTGCTGAATAGTTTTGATTTTCCTTATGAGTTTTAGGTACCTGATCCCCTTAGGACAGCCAAGGGTTGATCTACAGTTTTGGGGATGTGAAAAACTTCCCTGTATCCACAAATTTAGAAACAAAGTACAGTGGTACCTCGGGTTACATACACTTCAGGTTACAGACTTCGCTAACCCAGAAATAGTATCTCAGGTTAAGAACTTTGCTTCAGGATGAGAACAGAACTGCTTCAGCAGCACAGCGGGAGGCCTCATTAGCTAAAGTGGTGCTTCAGGTTAAGAACAGTTTCAGGTTAAGAACAGACCTCTGGAACGAATTAAATACTTAACCCGAGGTACCACTGTATACAATTTTATTAGTTACATGCAACATTCTACATCATGGCAATCAGCAATAAATAATTGTAAAAGGAATACATTTGCATCCATAATTAATTATTAGCTAATTAATACAATTTGTATCTCAACCTACATCACTGGAACAAAAACATACACCATGCCTTTCAACCATTAAACTTTTTTTTGGGGGGGGGTGGTAGTTGAGGTGTGCTTTGTCCAGGGCTTCTTTCCCCCAGCCAGAATTGAGTTCTGTCACCTCTCAGGTCAGCGTCTTTGCCATTATAAGAGAACAAGGTGAGTTCATGATGCATTCCAGCCCCTCGTTATCTAGAAAAATAGCATTACCTTTGCCTCTTACTTCCAGATGTGAAACAAAAGAAAAAGGCATGTGATAGGGTGGGGAACCTATGGACAGTCATATGTTGTTGGAGTCTATGCCCCAGATAGCATGACCTATGGATAGGAATCATGAGAAGTGTACTCCAGAACATCTAGAGAGCACAGGTTCATCACTTCTGCTCTAGGGAGACAAACAGCTTAGGAAAGAGAAAGAATCAGTCTCACAGGAAAACTGTAGCAAACTGTTATGGCTTGGTCTCTCCCACAAATGTGAGACGACTCTGCCTGTTAATTATTTCAGATTTATTGCTAAAACAACAAACTAGGATGGAGCTCCTATACTCATCATCCTCCCCAGAAGATGGAGTTGCCCGGACTGAGCTCATCCCCGTTCCCCAGCACGGAAGCCCCCACCTTCTCTTCCGGTAACTTTTGCGTGTCTTGGCCACTTTTGAGATCCTACGAGATTTGGGAGACAATGTTTCCTGCATTTCAACTTCTGGCTCACTATTGGAACTCCTACACAGCTGCCTGTCACTTTGGCCCTGTTTTTCTCCTCCCCTTTGTTCCGAGCTCAGATTACAGCTGCTCTCCCCCTCCTCTCTGCCTTCCGCTGCTAACTGTTCTCTCCTTATGCCTGCTTCTGATCCTCCTGTCAGCACCTGATCTTCGCTGACACAAACTCTGGGATAGTCTATGGGATAAACAGAAATATATCACTGCAAATGGAACACTCGAACTTTGCAAGATAATATTTAATACACATAACACATTCATGTGTTCCATTGAACTAAAAATTCAGTTCCATTGAACTGAAAATTCTTAGAAAACTGGTTTCATGGCTGTGACCATGGGTTATCCAGAAACAACTTTCAAATCACAAAGCAGTTTCAGAAGAGGTTGTAAAACAATATATCCACCGGGTGGTGGCCAAAGCAGGGTTTTCATATATGGTGCAGATCAGTGGCAGAGTGTATGCTTTGTAGGCAAAAATAAATAAAATGCTGAATTTCTGGAACCTTGGGTGAAAAGATCCTAAAAGTCAGGTTAGTCAGTTCTGAGAAAAAAAGGAGAGCTTTAGGGAAGACCTGCAAATGGGGAAATGCTAAGGGTGAATTTCCCAGAGGTATACTAGTGCATATGCATCCAAAAGGTACTGCACAGCAGAATATGACTGAACACAAATACATTTGAGTATGTCATGCTTTTCTTCTTATTATCTGTTCCCTGTTATTCAGCAACTGAACAAAAAGGCATTCAGGGGAAAGATGGAACTCAGCAGTGCAGATGTAGTGGTTGAACATTTATCAAATCTGAGTGTCTACAACATCGTTAAAACAAAACAACTAGAAGTGACTTTTAAAAATTTGAGGCAGCTGCCAATCCAAAATGCCTTAGGAAATATCGACACGTTTATAGACAAAATATAATCACATTTCTTACTTATTAGCTGTTCCCTGTTGTTCAGACCAGGCTGCCAGTACTGCACAGTAGAATATAAATAAACACAGATATATCTAGGTACGTCATGCTTTTCTTCTTATTATCTGTTCCCTGTTATTCAACTCAGGCCTCAACACAATGATATAAAATTTGGGGGCAAATATGCAGCCCAGCAACCCAGCACTAGAGGCTAAAATAGAAAAGATCTCCACAGCTACCATGTACTTTCCCTTGGAGCTCAGATAGGATGGGATAAAGGATAACCAAACACTGCAAAAGACCAACATGCTGAAGGTGATGAATTTGGCTTCGTTGAAACTGTCAGGTAACTTTCTAGCAAGGAAAGCCACACTGAAGCTGATAATGGCCAGAAAGCCCATATAGCCTAAAACACAGTAGAAGAAAGTCAGAGATCCCTCATTGCACTCCAATATAAGTTCTTCTCTTACTGAATGAATGTCAACATCTGGGAATGGGGGAGAAGTTACCAACCACACAAAGCAAATGCCTGCTTGGATGAATGAGCAGGAAAGAACAATGGAGTTCGCTAATGACTTCCCCACCCAATTCCTCATGCTGGATCCTGGTCTGGTGGCCATGAAAGCCAGGACCACTGTGGTGGTTTTGGCCAACACACAAGAAACAGCTACTGAGAATATGATTCCAAAAGCAGTTTGTCGGAGAAGACATGTCACCTTCTGTGGCTGGCCAATGAATAGCAATGAACAAAGGAAGCAGAGCAAGAGGGAGACAAGGAGAGTGTAGGTGAGGTCCCGGTTGTTGGCTTTGACAATGGGAGTGCTGCGGTGCTTCAGAAATGCTGCTAGCACCAGAGCTGTGATCAAGGAAGAGAAAAGGGCAAAAAGGGCTAAAGTGACCCCCAGTGGTTCTTTGAAAGACAAGAAGGAAGCCAGTCTGGGAACACAGGAATCTTGGTTCTTGCTTGGATAGCTTACGTCACTGCATTTGGAACAGTCATTCATATCTGAAAAGGGAAAGATAGGCGTTTTATGCCGCCATCTCTGCTAGTTCAAGGCAACTGGAGGAATACCAAATGGATACAATGCAAAGTAATGGTTATGTACCTTTTTATGTTCATCTGGTAACACTCTAATGTTTAAGGAGAAGGTGGGGGAAGGTGAGATTTACATCCTTTGGAGCAATAAACTTGTAGCCAGCATCTGCTGCATAGTCACTTGCTTCTGCTTTCTGGTACTCTACCTTTGGTGTGCTCTGTTGTTTATCAAGAAGGTTTGACATCATTTGGCAATATATTTCTTACCGTGTTGGACTGAAATCTTCCCTTCTGGACATGGGATGCAATCATAGCAGCAAAATGGATCTCCCTCCTTCACTTTCTTGCTAAAACCAGGATGACAACTTTCACTACATACAGAATGAGGCTTTGCCTAATCCACAAATGAAAGAGGACCATGTAAGTATCAAAGAACGAAAGAAGAACCAAATATGGCTAAACGTGGTACCACTTTCATTTTACTCCAGCCCTGCCAACTGAAATTACTAGCAATTGGCTCCTACCTGATTAAACCAGCTGTGCCACGTTATGGCACTCTCGTTGATGCTGAATACATTGCCCAGAAGACCTTGGGGGTCCACCTGTCCAACTTTCACTCTATGGAAGGATTGGTTTGAAGAAAAAATCCAGTTGAAAATGTCAAATCCAGCTACCAACTCCCCATTCTGGTCAAAGGAAACCTGGTCACCAGCACTGTTGTTAAAGGAGACTCTTCTCAGAAAGTGATGGAACTAGAATGCAAAGGGAAATGTAAGAGTGTAGGGCATGATGCATTTTAACAGTAGTGCATTGAATCTTTTAGATGGAGTTATAAAAACACTTTCCCTGAATGAAGAGATGTCTCCCCCCCTTCCCTCAAATTGCAGTATAGCAATAAGCAAATGAGAAAAGTTTTCATACATTCAAGGTTTAATTTAGAGAAGCTTCATTGAAATATTTTTAGTTATTTCTGACTGGTAGCCTCCTTAAAATACACCCAGATATAGTTAGATACAGACATCCTTTTTCCTACTTCATAGAGAAATGAAGTAATAGGCAATTGGGAGCCATATGCAGCTTCGGAGTCAGTTTACTCGGCTTTTTGAGCCTGGTGGAACAGTTTTTTGAGTATATAATTCTTTAAAAAAGTAGATAATATCTTGGTGTCAATATAGTTAGATACAGACAGCATTTTCCCTACTTCATAGGGAAATGAAGTAATGGGAAATTGGGAGCCATATGCAGCTTGGGAGTCAGTTTACTCGGCATTTTGAGCCTGGTGGAATGTGTGCATTGACACTCTAGGTGCTGTACTCCTTGGGTCCATTACCTGCCAGAACTGTAGCTTCCAAAGCTTCTGCCCCCTTTCAGCCCCCATTGCTCTGTATGGGAGTCTAGATGAGAACATCGTTTGTAAAGCATAGGCCACAGAATAGACAGCATTGTAAATGCTGTAGCTGTGGCCAATCATCCTTGTTTCAAAAAAGGGCCCCGGAAGACTCTCCAGTTTCTCTTCCCCAGTACAAAAATCTCCATCCAATCGCTCAGTTACTCTATTGGCAAATATACAACCAAATGCATGTTGCCAGAAGTCCAGGATAAAGCCATCTCCTTTTGCATTCACAGGTTTCCTATTCTCAACATAATGTTGAAATCCTGAAGGATCTTTGGAGTGAAGTGAGAAGGAGAGAGCACCATGGATTATGTCTATACTCCAAGTCCTTTGATATGTAATAGATGTGAGCTCCATCTGGGCTGTCAGTATCCACACAATACCTTTTTCATTTTTTGTCACATGTTGTTGTTCTGACAGGTATGAGAACCATCTCAGAAAAACCACTGCCAATGATTCTGCATAGGCAACCACTGCATTGGCTTTGCTCTCAATGATTTTATCGTGTATTTTTGCCCCCTGAGTAAACATGTTATTAATTTCAGTGACAATTGTTTGTTTGTGGCTTCTTTCTATGAAGGCAAAACAGATACCACTTTGGGAGAAAAGTGGAAATACAGTTTGGACAAATCTATCTCCATATTCATCGTTGGAAGTAAGGATTCCAATCCATATCCACTTGAAATGCAGAAGCAAAGAGAGAATCCCTGCATACTGAATGGCTTCCTGAGGTGTCATCTGGTAAAAAGAAAGGCCTGGGGTTTTGTCATTCATCACTGGAGCAGGGCTATATATGAGCTAAAAGAGGTGTGAAGGAGAATAGAGAATGAGAGAAGTTTTTTTTTCCTATTTGAAGTCTTCAAAGTAATCTTCATTCATCAAATGAACAATTCTTATAACTCTCCTGCAACGTTAAAATTGTATTTTTCCCATGCAGCATTGTGGCTTCAGTGACAAGTTACTGAAAACATACGCAGCTACACTACTACTGGGGAAAATTCACTTTCCAGATGAGGTGTAGAAGAGGACCCCTCTAACTCCCACTCCCCTTGCAGGACCCCTGATATCACTGGGGTAGGACCCTTATCCAGACCACTGTCCTGATGTTCCCCTTCTGCCAAATTGGAGGCTTCCTCCTTCTTCCCTTCAGAACAATCCTGCCAACCTCACTGTGTCCTGATTGTCTTCATGGGACCCATGATAGGTCTATGCTTTTAAAGTACATTTCTTAATTCAGATTTAAAGATCAATTCAGCGGGCTGTATTGCTTGGCTTAGATTTGATGTTCATCTCTTTATATTGAAAATCTACCTGTTTGCTCCAATGGTAAATCCTTCTGTCCCTTTCTCCCTCTGTCTGCCTCTAAAAATCTGGAAAGATCTGTCCTACCTGTGGAATCTTGTAAATATCCAAGACAGTTGCCATGTGCAAGGAGGTGAGTGGGTCCAGTCCTCCAATAACTGCAATGAGGTTATCCTGGATGTCACATTTGTAGTTTGGGAGATGTTTCCATGGTGTGAATATAAGTAGCATTGTAGCATGGTAGGTCCCTTTGGCAGTGAAATAGCTGTCATAAATGTGGAAACCCAAGGTGATGTTGGGTAACAGCTGAGGGTTTTCATTTATTTCCTTGATTGCAAACGCCAAGGTGAGAACGTGTTGGTAATTCTTTGTTACCACACTAGAAAGAGAGTTGCGTTCTGTATTAGAATGTCATTCTGCAGTAGGGTTAGGGCATTGGTGGCCTATAGATAACCAGATCAAAGACATAAAGCCTTTTCAGCCATTCTCCACCCCAGCAGCGAAATAAATAGACAGGCTTAAATCCACCATCTACTGCAGTGTGCTGTCCTTACTGTGCTGCCAAATCATGCTTGGAGCGAGGAGGTAGCTGCAAGGACTCTTCTGATTTCAGCCAAGCAGAGCAGAACATTTGCCCTACATCCAGTATTCATCCAATTCCACCCATGATTGGCAAAAGCATACATTCATTTTGTTAAAAGGCCGATTCCAAGGAATCAACAATGCAGTGCATCTGTTGAAATACGTTAAATGAGCAAAAAAAATTTCCCAGTATCAGCTGAGAGGGCAGGAGAAGGGAGTTTAAACATCCCTTACAGCTGACATTGCCCCAGTGAAGAGGGAGATGTGTATGCATGTGTGTTTTGTGTGTTTGCCCTTTATGCATGTTTGTGTTTTGTGTATAGTACATGTTGGGTAACAGCTGAGGGTTTTCATTTATTTCCTTGATTGCAAACGCCAAGGTGAGAACGTGTTGGTAATTCTTTGTTACCACACTAGAAAGAGAGTTGCGTTCTGTATTAGAATGTCATTCTGCAGTAGGGTTAGGGCATTGGTGGCCTATAGATAACCAGATCAAAGACATAAAGCCTTTTCAGCCATTCTCCACCCCAGCAGCGAAATAAATAGACAGGCTTAAATCCACCATCTACTGCAGTGTGCTGTCCTTACTGTGCTGCCAAATCATGCTTGGAGCGAGGAGGTAGCTGCAAGGACTCTTCTGATTTCAGCCAAGCAGAGCAGAACATTTGCCCTACATCCAGTATTCATCCAATTCCACCCATGATTGGCAAAAGCATACATTCATTTTGTTAAAAGGCCGATTCCAAGGAATCAACAATGCAGTGCATCTGTTGAAATACGTTAAATGAGCAAAAAAAATTTCCCAGTATCAGCTGAGAGGGCAGGAGAAGGGAGTTTAAACATCCCTTACAGCTGACATTGCCCCAGTGAAGAGGGAGATGTGTATGCATGTGTGTTTTGTGTGTTTGCCCTTTATGCATGTTTGTGTTTTGTGTATAGTACATGTAAAGGTTGTATACAAGAGATTTTAGAGATGCTGGCATGTGACTCTAGACGCAAAGTGTAGATATGGACCTTGGCTGAACATTTCCCCTCACCTGTGTACTGCATCTTGTAAAATGATCACCATCTTCATTACTAGAGCAATTAAATGGACAATTTATTGAAGCAACACTTGGCTTAGTGGTCCTATATGAAGATTAAATAAGCAGACCATATAAAAGTGAAATAAGCAAACCATATGAAGGTTGGAGTACTTCCACACTGCAGTTTATTGAGTGCTTGTTGCTGCAAACAATATTAGCGGGGGTTCCAGGGTGGAACTTATTAAAAGTGGAACAACTGCCAAGACACATTACTCAAGTGACAGAAAGAAAGAATAATGCATTAAAAACAAAATCCTTACAGAAGCTCTTCATGCAGAGTCTGTGGCGGAACTTCTGTGAAGGGGATCAAATTGGAGACGATGATGCTCTGGGAAACAATTCCACCAATGAAGAAGTCACCTGACTGCTGATAGTCCTGAAGTGGAGGCTGTGGATCTTTAACCCTGCAGTTAACAATGTGATCCTTGCATGCCATAGGAGGAAGCAGTATGAGAAGAAATGCTACTAGAATCTCCATCCTGGATACATTATTATTATTATTATTATTAGTAGTAGTAGTAGTAGTAGTAGTAGTAGTAGTAGAAGAAGAAGAAGTAGTAGTAGTAGTATACAGCCGTTCCTCTGAAGATTGCAGGGCAGTTTACAATATTAAAAAAAGACCAGATGTGTAACATAGTAACAAAGGAATTAAGAATGAAAACAAAAATGGGGAACAAATACAGACCGGTACATGTAATTTTTCTTCTCATGTCCAAAATCAGAAAACAAATTACCATTCAACAGCAATATAGCCTTCATTTTAAAAAGTGTGCACATTTTCCTTGCCTTTGACATGGATTCTCCTGTTTCCTTCTATTCTCATCTTTTACGGTTCCAACTTAAATGCAAAACATCAGGGATCAAACTGGAAGTCCTTTGTCTATATTTTCTTCTGGCCCCAAATTGGAATTCTATGAGGTATATTTATATGATCCTACAAATTTTGTAATTCTTTTATTTTCTGTTTTTGGAGGTGGCGACTGCAACCCCTTGGGGTTTTAGAAAAAGAGGGGAAATAATTATAGTCCTTTTGATAATTAATGGGCAGGCTAATCTCCGGTTTGAAGTTGTGAATTCTCTGAGGAATTGCTGAAGAAAAACTTCCCCCCTCCCCATCTGAAGAGAAGTTTTCCATTTTGTTTAACTAAGTTGAGTCTCTGCCATGGAGAAAATGGTCAAAATTCAGGACTGTTACCGTATTTTTCGCCCTATAAGACGCACTTTTCCCCCTCCAAAAATGAAGGGGAAATGTGTGTGCGTCCTATGGGGCGAATGCAGGCTTTCGCTGAAGCCTGGAGAGCGAGAGGGGTTGGTCCACACCGACCCCTCTCACTCTCCAGGCTTCGCGGACCTCTCCGCAAGCAGCGGGAGCGCTCCTGCTGCTTGCGGAGAGTTGCCTGCATGCCGAAGCCTGTGTGCACTGAGATCAGCACGTCCAGGCTTCGCGGACCTCTCCGCAAGCAGTGGGAGCGCTCCCGCTGCTTGCGGAGAGTTGCCGGCATGCCGAAGCCTGCGCGCACTGAGATCAGCGCGTCCAGGCTTCGTGGACCTCTATGCAAGCAGCGGGAGACGGCGCTGGGCTCCCACGGCTTGCAGAGCTGCCTGTTTGGGGGCTGGGGTCGGGGGAAGCTCGGGCCTCCCCCGCCCCAGCCCCGCGCCTGGGGGGAAAATAATTTTTTCCCCTTTATTCCCCCCCCCCAGAAAAAACTAGGTGCGCCTTATGGGACGGTGCGTCCTATAGAGCGAAAAATACGGTATGTTATTTTTAAGGACAAACTTTAATATTGATTGATTGATTTGAATTGATTGATTGATTGATTGATTGATTGAGTGAACTGAATAATTGTTTGGGGTAGAAACACATGAGCCAGTTTAATTAAAGGGCCACCAAAACTAGGAATTATTATTATTATTATTAGGAATATTCATTTTTTATTGGTTATTTAAACATGATTTTTTTAAAAAGGTAAGTAGGACTAGATATGTAATTTTGAGGAAGATTTATACTGGGCAGCTGGTGAACAGTAGGTGGTGAACAGCATTTCAATCCCTGACTACAAGAACGACTCTAGACTTCAGACTGCAAGAAAATGAAGAGATAATGATACCCTTTTATTTCTTCTTCACGTTAACTTTTCCCTGATTCTAGATATGTACCACTAAGTATGAGTTTTACAGGAAAGCAAGCAACTTATGTAAGGAGCTGTGAGACAGTGAACCTGATAAGCAGCCACATATCTAGATTATCAAAAGAGACACGTGCAAAGTTTTATTGTCGTGCTTATGGTGACAAATGTACTGTGCATGTATTTCATGTGATACCTCAGATGCATTTTCATGATGTTCATTCGTTCCACTGAGCTGAAGCTTCTGAGAGAACATGTTTTATATATATTACCCATGTGTGCCCCCAAACACAAACTGTTATTTAGCAAAATACACAAGTAATTAGCAAGCCTTCAGTTTATAAGACATTCCCTTTTTAAGGGGGGTGGGGGTGAGCAGGAATTTGCGGGAACTGAGTTCCCTTACCTTTTTCTGCTGGGGCTGGAATGGATATACATCCAATGCCTGAGCCAAAAATCTACCTATATCTGTAATCAATAAAGTTGTGGCCATATCTAATCCAGATCATTGTCTGCTTGGGTTTTTAAATCACATCTTACTTATCCACTGCCTGTGTTTGTGTGTGTGTGTGTGTGTGTGTGTGTGTGGCACTGCAACTAAGTCCACAGGAAACAAACCAACAAACCAACAAGCAGACAAACAAGCAGGCAAGCAAGCAAACAAACAAACTTCATGGTGAGTTCCTCCAGCTTTTCTTCCAGACCATGTCTCCTTATTATTATTATTATCATCATCATCATCATCATCATCATCATTGTCATCTTCATCATCATCATCATCATCATCATTGTCCATTTTTTAGAAAGCAACTGAACAACAAGGCATTCAGGGGAAAATGGAACTCAGCAATGCAGATGTAGTGGTTGAACATTTATCAAATCTGAGTATCTACAACATCGTTAAAACAAAACAACTAGAAGCGACTTTTAAAAATTTGAGGCAGCTGCCAAGACAAAAGATCTTAGGAAATATCAACACTTTTATAGACAAAATATAATCACATTTCTTTCTTATTAGCTGTTCCCTGTTGCTCAGACCAGGCTGCCAGTACTGCACAGTAGAATATAAATAAACACAGATATATCTAGGTACGTCATGCTTTTCTTCTTATTATCTGTTCCCTGTTATTCAACTCAGGCCTCAACACAATGATATAAAATTTGGGGGCAAATATGCAGCCCAGCAACCCAGCACTAGAGGCTAAAATAGAAAAGATCTCCACAGCTACCATGTACTTTCCCTTGGAGCTCAGATAGGATGGGATAAAGGATAACCAAACACTGCAAAAGACCAACATGCTGAAGGTGATGAATTTGGCTTCGTTGAAACTGTCAGGTAACTTTCTAGCAAGGAAAGCCACACTGAAGCTGATAATGGCCAGAAAGCCCATATAGCCTAAAACACAGTAGAAGAAAGTCAGAGATCCCTCATTGCACTCCAATATAAGTTCTTCTCTTACTGAATGAATGTCAACATCTGGGAATGGGGGAGAAGTTACCAACCACACAAAGCAAATGCCTGCTTGGATGAATGAGCAGGAAAGAACAATGGAGTTCGCTAATGACTTCCCCACCCAATTCCTCATGCTGGATCCTGGTCTGGTGGCCATGAAAGCCAGGACCACTGTGGTGGTTTTGGCCAACACACAAGAAACAGCTACTGAGAATATGATTCCAAAAGCAGTTTGTCGGAGAAGACATGTCACCTTCTGTGGCTGGCCAATGAATAGCAATGAACAAAGGAAGCAGAGCAAGAGGGAGACAAGGAGAGTGTAGGTGAGGTCCCGGTTGTTGGCTTTGACAATGGGAGTGCTGCGGTGCTTCAGAAATGCTGCTAGCACCAGAGCTGTGATCAAGGAAGAGAAAAGGGCAAAAAGGGCTAAAGTGACCCCCAGTGGTTCTTTGAAAGACAAGAAGGAAGCCAGTCTGGGAACACAGGAATCTTGGTTCTTGCTTGGATAGCTTACGTCACTGCATTTGGAACAGTCATTCATATCTGAAAAGGGAAAGATAGGCGTTTTATGCCGCCATCTCTGCTAGTTCAAGGCAACTGGAGGAATACCAAATGGATACAATGCAAAGTAATGGTTATGTACCTTTTTATGTTCATCTGGTAACACTCTAATGTTTAAGGAGAAGGTGGGGGAAGGTGAGATTTACATCCTTTGGAGCAATAAACTTGTAGCCAGCATCTGCTGCATAGTCACTTGCTTCTGCTTTCTGGTACTCTACCTTTGGTGTGCTCTGTTGTTTATCAAGAAGGTTTGACATCATTTGGCAATATATTTCTTACCGTGTTGGACTGAAATCTTCCCTTCTGGACATGGGATGCAATCATAGCAGCAAAATGGATCTCCCTCCTTCACTTTCTTGCTAAAACCAGGATGACAACTTTCACTACATACAGAATGAGGCTTTGCCTAATCCACAAATGAAAGAGGACCATGTAAGTATCAAAGAACGAAAGAAGAACCAAATATGGCTAAACGTGGTACCACTTTCATTTTACTCCAGCCCTGCCAACTGAAATTACTAGCAATTGGCTCCTACCTGATTAAACCAGCTGTGCCACGTTATGGCACTCTCGTTGATGCTGAATACATTGCCCAGAAGACCTTGGGGGTCCACCTGTCCAACTTTCACTCTATGGAAGGATTGGTTTGAAGAAAAAATCCAGTTGAAAATGTCAAATCCAGCTACCAACTCCCCATTCTGGTCAAAGGAAACCTGGTCACCAGCACTGTTGTTAAAGGAGACTCTTCTCAGAAAGTGATGGAACTAGAATGCAAAGGGAAATGTAAGAGTGTAGGGCATGATGCATTTTAACAGTAGTGCATTGAATCTTTTAGATGGAGTTATAAAAACACTTTCCCTGAATGAAGAGATGTCTCCCCCCCCTTCCCTCAAATTGCAGTATAGCAATAAGCAAATGAGAAAAGTTTTCATACATTCAAGGTTTAATTTAGAGAAGCTTCATTGAAATATTTTTAGTTATTTCTGACTGGTAGCCTCCTTAAAATACACCCAGATATAGTTAGATACAGACATCCTTTTTCCTACTTCATAGAGAAATGAAGTAATAGGCAATTGGGAGCCATATGCAGCTTCGGAGTCAGTTTACTCGGCTTTTTGAGCCTGGTGGAACAGTTTTTTGAGTATATAATTCTTTAAAAAAGTAGATAATATCTTGGTGTCAATATAGTTAGATACAGACAGCATTTTCCCTACTTCATAGGGAAATGAAGTAATGGGAAATTGGGAGCCATATGCAGCTTGGGAGTCAGTTTACTCGGCATTTTGAGCCTGGTGGAATGTGTGCATTGACACTCTAGGTGCTGTACTCCTTGGGTCCATTACCTGCCAGAACTGTAGCTTCCAAAGCTTCTGCCCCCTTTCAGCCCCCATTGCTCTGTATGGGAGTCTAGATGAGAACATCGTTTGTAAAGCATAGGCCACAGAATAGACAGCATTGTAAATGCTGTAGCTGTGGCCAATCATCCTTGTTTCAAAAAAGGGCCCCGGAAGACTCTCCAGTTTCTCTTCCCCAGTACAAAAATCTCCATCCAATCGCTCAGTTACTCTATTGGCAAATATACAACCAAATGCATGTTGCCAGAAGTCCAGGATAAAGCCATCTCCTTTTGCATTCACAGGTTTCCTATTCTCAACATAATGTTGAAATCCTGAAGGATCTTTGGAGTGAAGTGAGAAGGAGAGAGCACCATGGATTATGTCTATACTCCAAGTCCTTTGATATGTAATAGATGTGAGCTCCATCTGGGCTGTCAGTATCCACACAATACCTTTTTCATTTTTTGTCACATGTTGTTGTTCTGACAGGTATGAGAACCATCTCAGAAAAACCACTGCCAATGATTCTGCATAGGCAACCACTGCATTGGCTTTGCTCTCAATGATTTTATCGTGTATTTTTGCCCCCTGAGTAAACATGTTATTAATTTCAGTGACAATTGTTTGTTTGTGGCTTCTTTCTATGAAGGCAAAACAGATACCACTTTGGGAGAAAAGTGGAAATACAGTTTGGACAAATCTATCTCCATATTCATCGTTGGAAGTAAGGATTCCAATCCATATCCACTTGAAATGCAGAAGCAAAGAGAGAATCCCTGCATACTGAATGGCTTCCTGAGGTGTCATCTGGTAAAAAGAAAGGCCTGGGGTTTTGTCATTCATCACTGGAGCAGGGCTATATATGAGCTAAAAGAGGTGTGAAGGAGAATAGAGAATGAGAGAAGTTTTTTTTTCCTATTTGAAGTCTTCAAAGTAATCTTCATTCATCAAATGAACAATTCTTATAACTCTCCTGCAACGTTAAAATTGTATTTTTCCCATGCAGCATTGTGGCTTCAGTGACAAGTTACTGAAAACATACGCAGCTACACTACTACTGGGGAAAATTCACTTTCCAGATGAGGTGTAGAAGAGGACCCCTCTAACTCCCACTCCCCTTGCAGGACCCCTGATATCACTGGGGTAGGACCCTTATCCAGACCACTGTCCTGATGTTCCCCTTCTGCCAAATTGGAGGCTTCCTCCTTCTTCCCTTCAGAACAATCCTGCCAACCTCACTGTGTCCTGATTGTCTTCATGGGACCCATGATAGGTCTATGCTTTTAAAGTACATTTCTTAATTCAGATTTAAAGATCAATTCAGCGGGCTGTATTGCTTGGCTTAGATTTGATGTTCATCTCTTTATATTGAAAATCTACCTGTTTGCTCCAATGGTAAATCCTTCTGTCCCTTTCTCCCTCTGTCTGCCTCTAAAAATCTGGAAAGATCTGTCCTACCTGTGGAATCTTGTAAATATCCAAGACAGTTGCCATGTGCAAGGAGGTGAGTGGGTCCAGTCCTCCAATAACTGCAATGAGGTTATCCTGGATGTCACATTTGTAGTTTGGGAGATGTTTCCATGGTGTGAATATAAGTAGCATTGTAGCATGGTAGGTCCCTTTGGCAGTGAAATAGCTGTCATAAATGTGGAAACCCAAGGTGATGTTGGGTAACAGCTGAGGGTTTTCATTTATTTCCTTGATTGCAAACGCCAAGGTGAGAACGTGTTGGTAATTCTTTGTTACCACACTAGAAAGAGAGTTGCGTTCTGTATTAGAATGTCATTCTGCAGTAGGGTTAGGGCATTGGTGGCCTATAGATAACCAGATCAAAGACATAAAGCCTTTTCAGCCATTCTCCACCCCAGCAGCGAAATAAATAGACAGGCTTAAATCCACCATCTACTGCAGTGTGCTGTCCTTACTGTGCTGCCAAATCATGCTTGGAGCGAGGAGGTAGCTGCAAGGACTCTTCTGATTTCAGCCAAGCAGAGCAGAACATTTGCCCTACATCCAGTATTCATCCAATTCCACCCATGATTGGCAAAAGCATACATTCATTTTGTTAAAAGGCCGATTCCAAGGAATCAACAATGCAGTGCATCTGTTGAAATACGTTAAATGAGCAAAAAAAATTTCCCAGTATCAGCTGAGAGGGCAGGAGAAGGGAGTTTAAACATCCCTTACAGCTGACATTGCCCCAGTGAAGAGGGAGATGTGTATGCATGTGTGTTTTGTGTGTTTGCCCTTTATGCATGTTTGTGTTTTGTGTATAGTACATGTTGGGTAACAGCTGAGGGTTTTCATTTATTTCCTTGATTGCAAACGCCAAGGTGAGAACGTGTTGGTAATTCTTTGTTACCACACTAGAAAGAGAGTTGCGTTCTGTATTAGAATGTCATTCTGCAGTAGGGTTAGGGCATTGGTGGCCTATAGATAACCAGATCAAAGACATAAAGCCTTTTCAGCCATTCTCCACCCCAGCAGCGAAATAAATAGACAGGCTTAAATCCACCATCTACTGCAGTGTGCTGTCCTTACTGTGCTGCCAAATCATGCTTGGAGCGAGGAGGTAGCTGCAAGGACTCTTCTGATTTCAGCCAAGCAGAGCAGAACATTTGCCCTACATCCAGTATTCATCCAATTCCACCCATGATTGGCAAAAGCATACATTCATTTTGTTAAAAGGCCGATTCCAAGGAATCAACAATGCAGTGCATCTGTTGAAATACGTTAAATGAGCAAAAAAAATTTCCCAGTATCAGCTGAGAGGGCAGGAGAAGGGAGTTTAAACATCCCTTACAGCTGACATTGCCCCAGTGAAGAGGGAGATGTGTATGCATGTGTGTTTTGTGTGTTTGCCCTTTATGCATGTTTGTGTTTTGTGTATAGTACATGTAAAGGTTGTATACAAGAGATTTTAGAGATGCTGGCATGTGACTCTAGACGCAAAGTGTAGATATGGACCTTGGCTGAACATTTCCCCTCACCTGTGTACTGCATCTTGTAAAATGATCACCATCTTCATTACTAGAGCAATTAAATGGACAATTTATTGAAGCAACACTTGGCTTAGTGGTCCTATATGAAGATTAAATAAGCAGACCATATAAAAGTGAAATAAGCAAACCATATGAAGGTTGGAGTACTTCCACACTGCAGTTTATTGAGTGCTTGTTGCTGCAAACAATATTAGCGGGGGTTCCAGGGTGGAACTTATTAAAAGTGGAACAACTGCCAAGACACATTACTCAAGTGACAGAAAGAAAGAATAATGCATTAAAAACAAAATCCTTACAGAAGCTCTTCATGCAGAGTCTGTGGCGGAACTTCTGTGAAGGGGATCAAATTGGAGACGATGATGCTCTGGGAAACAATTCCACCAATGAAGAAGTCACCTGACTGCTGATAGTCCTGAAGTGGAGGCTGTGGATCTTTAACCCTGCAGTTAACAATGTGATCCTTGCATGCCATAGGAGGAAGCAGTATGAGAAGAAATGCTACTAGAATCTCCATCCTGGATACATTATTATTATTATTATTATTATTAGTAGTAGTAGTAGTAGTAGTAGTAGTAGAAGAAGAAGAAGTAGTAGTAGTAGTATACAGCCGTTCCTCTGAAGATTGCAGGGCAGTTTACAATATTAAAAAAAGACCAGATGTGTAACATAGTAACAAAGGAATTAAGAATGAAAACAAAAATGGGGAACAAATACAGACCGGTACATGTAATTTTTCTTCTCATGTCCAAAATCAGAAAACAAATTACCATTCAACAGCAATATAGCCTTCATTTTAAAAAGTGTGCACATTTTCCTTGCCTTTGACATGGATTCTCCTGTTTCCTTCTATTCTCATCTTTTACGGTTCCAACTTAAATGCAAAACATCAGGGATCAAACTGGAAGTCCTTTGTCTATATTTTCTTCTGGCCCCAAATTGGAATTCTATGAGGTATATTTATATGATCCTACAAATTTTGTAATTCTTTTATTTTCTGTTTTTGGAGGTGGCGACTGCAACCCCTTGGGGTTTTAGAAAAAGAGGGGAAATAATTATAGTCCTTTTGATAATTAATGGGCAGGCTAATCTCCGGTTTGAAGTTGTGAATTCTCTGAGGAATTGCTGAAGAAAAACTTCCCCCCTCCCCATCTGAAGAGAAGTTTTCCATTTTGTTTAACTAAGTTGAGTCTCTGCCATGGAGAAAATGGTCAAAATTCAGGACTGTTACCGTATTTTTCGCCCTATAAGACGCACTTTTCCCCCTCCAAAAATGAAGGGGAAATGTGTGTGCGTCCTATGGGGCGAATGCAGGCTTTCGCTGAAGCCTGGAGAGCGAGAGGGGTTGGTCCACACCGACCCCTCTCACTCTCCAGGCTTCGCGGACCTCTCCGCAAGCAGCGGGAGCGCTCCTGCTGCTTGCGGAGAGTTGCCTGCATGCCGAAGCCTGTGTGCACTGAGATCAGCACGTCCAGGCTTCGCGGACCTCTCCGCAAGCAGTGGGAGCGCTCCCGCTGCTTGCGGAGAGTTGCCGGCATGCCGAAGCCTGCGCGCACTGAGATCAGCGCGTCCAGGCTTCGTGGACCTCTATGCAAGCAGCGGGAGACGGCGCTGGGCTCCCACGGCTTGCAGAGCTGCCTGTTTGGGGGCTGGGGTCGGGGGAAGCTCGGGCCTCCCCCGCCCCAGCCCCGCGCCTGGGGGGAAAATAATTTTTTCCCCTTTATTCCCCCCCCCCAGAAAAAACTAGGTGCGCCTTATGGGACGGTGCGTCCTATAGAGCGAAAAATACGGTATGTTATTTTTAAGGACAAACTTTAATATTGATTGATTGATTTGAATTGATTGATTGATTGATTGATTGATTGAGTGAACTGAATAATTGTTTGGGGTAGAAACACATGAGCCAGTTTAATTAAAGGGCCACCAAAACTAGGAATTATTATTATTATTATTAGGAATATTCATTTTTTATTGGTTATTTAAACATGATTTTTTTAAAAAGGTAAGTAGGACTAGATATGTAATTTTGAGGAAGATTTATACTGGGCAGCTGGTGAACAGTAGGTGGTGAACAGCATTTCAATCCCTGACTACAAGAACGACTCTAGACTTCAGACTGCAAGAAAATGAAGAGATAATGATACCCTTTTATTTCTTCTTCACGTTAACTTTTCCCTGATTCTAGATATGTACCACTAAGTATGAGTTTTACAGGAAAGCAAGCAACTTATGTAAGGAGCTGTGAGACAGTGAACCTGATAAGCAGCCACATATCTAGATTATCAAAAGAGACACGTGCAAAGTTTTATTGTCGTGCTTATGGTGACAAATGTACTGTGCATGTATTTCATGTGATACCTCAGATGCATTTTCATGATGTTCATTCGTTCCACTGAGCTGAAGCTTCTGAGAGAACATGTTTTATATATATTACCCATGTGTGCCCCCAAACACAAACTGTTATTTAGCAAAATACACAAGTAATTAGCAAGCCTTCAGTTTATAAGACATTCCCTTTTTAAGGGGGGTGGGGGTGAGCAGGAATTTGCGGGAACTGAGTTCCCTTACCTTTTTCTGCTGGGGCTGGAATGGATATACATCCAATGCCTGAGCCAAAAATCTACCTATATCTGTAATCAATAAAGTTGTGGCCATATCTAATCCAGATCATTGTCTGCTTGGGTTTTTAAATCACATCTTACTTATCCACTGCCTGTGTTTGTGTGTGTGTGTGTGTGTGTGTGTGTGTGTGGCACTGCAACTAAGTCCACAGGAAACAAACCAACAAACCAACAAGCAGACAAACAAGCAGGCAAGCAAGCAAACAAACAAACTTCATGGTGAGTTCCTCCAGCTTTTCTTCCAGACCATGTCTCCTTATTATTATTATCATCATCATCATCATCATCATCATCATCATTGTCATCTTCATCATCATCATCATCATCATCATTGTCCATTTTTTAGAAAGCAACTGAACAACAAGGCATTCAGGGGAAAATGGAACTCAGCAATGCAGATGTAGTGGTTGAACATTTATCAAATCTGAGTATCTACAACATCGTTAAAACAAAACAACTAGAAGCGACTTTTAAAAATTTGAGGCAGCTGCCAAGACAAAAGATCTTAGGAAATATCAACACTTTTATAGACAAAATATAATCACATTTCTTTCTTATTAGCTGTTCCCTGTTGCTCAGACCAGGCTGCCAGTACTGCACAGTAGAATATAAATAAACACAGATATATCTAGGTACGTCATGCTTTTCTTCTTATTATCTGTTCCCTGTTATTCAACTCAGGCCTCAACACAATGATATAAAATTTGGGGGCAAATATGCAGCCCAGCAACCCAGCACTAGAGGCTAAAATAGAAAAGATCTCCACAGCTACCATGTACTTTCCCTTGGAGCTCAGATAGGATGGGATAAAGGATAACCAAACACTGCAAAAGACCAACATGCTGAAGGTGATGAATTTGGCTTCGTTGAAACTGTCAGGTAACTTTCTAGCAAGGAAAGCCACACTGAAGCTGATAATGGCCAGAAAGCCCATATAGCCTAAAACACAGTAGAAGAAAGTCAGAGATCCCTCATTGCACTCCAATATAAGTTCTTCTCTTACTGAATGAATGTCAACATCTGGGAATGGGGGAGAAGTTACCAACCACACAAAGCAAATGCCTGCTTGGATGAATGAGCAGGAAAGAACAATGGAGTTCGCTAATGACTTTCCCACCCAATTCCTCATGCTGGATCCTGGTCTGGTGGCCATGAAAGCCAGGACCACTGTGGCAGTTTTGGCCAACACACAAGAAACAGCTACTGAGAATATGATTCCAAAAGCAGTTTGTCGGAGAAGACATGTCACCTTCTGTGGCTGGCCAATGAATAGCAATGAACAAAGGAAGCAGAGCAAGAGGGAGACAAGGAGAGTGTAGGTGAGGCCCCGGTTGTTGGCTTTGACAATGGGAGTGCTGCGGTGTTTCAGAAATGCTGCTAGCACCAGAGCTGTGATCAAGGAAGAGAAAAGGGCAAAAAGGGCTAAAGCAATCCCCAGTGGTTCTTTGAAAGACAAGAAGGAAGCCAATCTGGGAACACAGGAATCTTGGTTCTTGCTTGGATAGCTTACGTCACTGCATTTGGAACAGTCATTCATATCTGAAAAGGAAAAGATAGGTGCTTTATGCTGCCATCTCTGCTAGTTCAAGGCAACTGGAGGAACACCAAATGGATACAATGCAAAGTAATGGTTATGTACCTATTTATGTTCATCTGGTAACACTCTAATGTTTAAGGAGAAGGTGGGGGCAGGTGAGATCTACATCCTTTGGAGCAATAAACTCATAGCCTGCATCTGCTGCATTGTCACTTGCTTCTGCTTTCTGGTGCTCTATCTTTGGTGTATCTATCTGTTGTTGTATCTATCTTTGTATCTATCTGTTGTTTATCAAAAAGGTTTGACATCATTTGACAATTTATTTCTTACCGTGTTGGATGGAAATCTTCCCTTCTGGACATGGGATGCAATCGTAGCAGCAAAATGGATCCCCCTCCTTCACTTTCTTGCTAAAACCAGGACGACAACTTTCACTACATACAGAATGAGGCTTTGCCTAATCCACAAATGAAAGAAAACCATGTAAGTATGAAAGAACGAAAGAAGAAACAAATATGGCTAAAGGTGGTACCACTTTCATTTTACTCTGGCCATGCCAACTGAAATTACTAGCAATTGGCTCCTACCTGATTAAACCAGCTGTGCCACGTTATGGCACTGTCATTGATGGTGAACACATTGCCCAGAAGACCTTGGGGGTCCACCTGTCCAACTTTCACTCTATGGAAGGATTGGTTTGAAGAAAAAATCCAGTTGAAAATGTCAAATCCAGCTACTAACTCCCCATTCTGGTCAAAGGAAACCTGGTCACCAGCACTGTTGTTAAAGGAGACTCTTCTCAGAAAGTGATGGAACTAGAATGCAAAGGGAAATGTAAGAGTGTAGGGCATGATGCATTTTAACAGTAGTGCATTGGATCTTTTAGAGGGAGTTATAAAAACACCTTCCCTGAATGAAGATATGCCCCCCCTTCCCTCAAATTGCAGTATAGCAATAAGCAAATGAGAAAGAGTTTTCATACATTTAAAGTTTACCTTTGAGAAGCTTCATTGAAATCTTTTTAGTTATTCCTGACTGGTAGCCTCCTTAAAATACACCCAGAAACAAATGGATTCTCACGTTATTATTTAAAACAACAACAACAGTTTTTTGAGTATATAATTCTTTAAAAGAGTAGATAATATCTTGGTGTCAATATAGTTAGATACAGACAGCATTTTCCCTACTTCATAGGGAAATGAAGTAATGGGAAATTGGGAGCCATATGCAGCTTGGGAGTCAGTTTACTCGGCATTTTGAGCCTGGTGGAATGTGTGCATAGACACTCTAGGTGCTGTACTCCTTGGGTCCATTACCTGCCAGAACTGTAGATTCCAAAGCTTCTGTCCCCCTTCAGCCCCCATTGCTCTGTATGGGAGTCTAGAGAACATCGTTTGTAAAGCATAGGCCACAGCATAGACAGCATTGTAGATGCTGTAGCTGTGGCCAATCATCCTTGTTTCAAAAAAGGGCCCTGGAAGACTCTCCAGTTTCTCTTCCCCAGGAAACAGGAGAATCCATGTCAAAGGCAAGGAAAATGTGCACACTTTTTAAAATGAAGGCTATATTGCTGTTGAATGGTAATTTGTTTTCTGATTTTGGACATGAGAAGAAAAATTACATGTACCGGTCTGTATTTGTTCCCCATTTTTGTTTTCATTCTTAATTCCTTTGTTACTATGTTACACATCTTGTCTTTTTTTAATATTGTAAACTGCCCTGCAATCTTCAGAGGAACGGCTGTATACTACTACTACTTCTACTACTACTACCACTACTACTACTACTAATAATAATAATGTATCCAGGATGGAGATTCTAGTAGCATTTCTTCTCATACTGCTTCCTCCTATGGCATGCAAGGATCACATTGTTAACTGCAGGGTTAAAGATCCACAGCCTCCACTTCAGGACTATCAGCAGTCAGGTGACTTCTTCATTGGTGGAATTGTTTCCCAGAGCATCATCATCTCCAATTTCATCCCCTTCACAGAAGTTCCGCCACAGACTCTGCATGAAGAGCTTTTAACAGTAGTGCATTGGATCTTTTAGATGGAGTTATAAAAACGCTTTCCCTGGATGAAGAGATGTCCCCCCACCTCTACTCCCCTTCCCTCAAACTGCAGTATAGCAATAACCAAATGAGAAAGAGTATTCATACATTTAAAGTTTACTTTTGAGAAGCTTCATTGAAATCTTTTTAGTTATTTCTGACTGCTGGCCTCCTTAAATACACCCAGAAACAAATGGATTCTCCTATTATTATTTTTTAAACAACATTTTTCTCAGTATGTAATTGTTTAAATGGGTAGATAATATCTTGGCGTGCTCTGGTCCATGGTGTCACGAAGAGTCGGACACGACTAAACGGCTAAACAACAACAAATATCTTGGTGTTGATATAGTTAGATACAGACATCCTTTTTCCTACTTCATAGAGAAATGAATTAATAGGAAATTGGGAGCCATATGCAGCTTGGGAGTCAGTTTACTCGGCTTTTTGAGCCTGGTGGAATGTATGCATAGACACTCTAGGTGCTGTACTCCTTGGGTCCATTACCTGCCAGAACTGTAGATTCCAAAGCTTCTGTCCCCCTTCAGCCCCCATTGCTCTGTATGGGAGTCTAGATGAGAACATCGTTTGTAAAGCATAGGCCACAGCATAGACAGCATTGTAAATGCTGTAGCTGTGGCCAATCATCCTTGTTTCAAAAAAGGGCCCCGGAAGACTCTCCAGTTTCTCTTCCCCAGTACAAAAATCTCCATCCAATCGCTCAGTTACTCTATTGGCAAATATACAACCAAATGCATGTTGCCAGAAGTCCAGGATAAAGCCATCTCCTTTTGCATTCAGAGGCTTCCTATTCTCAACATAATGTTGAAATCCTGAAGGATCCTTGGAGTGAATTGAGAAGGAAAGGGCACCATGGATCATGTCTATACTCCAAGTCCTTTGATATGTAATAGATGTGAGCTCCATCTGGGCTGTCAGTATCCACACAATACCTTTTTCTTTATTTGTCACATGTTGTTGTTCTGATAGGTATGATAGCCATCTCAAAAAAACAACTGCCAATGATTCTGCATAGGCAACCACTGTATTGGCTTTGCTCTCAATGATTTTATCGTGTATTTTTGCCCCCTGAGTAAACATGTTATTAATTTCAGTGACAATTGTTTGTTTGTGGCTTCTTTCTATGAAGGCAAAACAGATACCACTCTGGGAGAAAAGTGGAGATACAGTTTGGACAAATCTATCTCCATATTCATCATTGGAAGTAAGGATTCCAATCCATATCCACTTGAAATGCAGAAGCAAAGAGAGAATCCCTGCATACTGAATGGCTTCCTGAGGTGTCATCTGGTAAAAAGAAAGGCCTGGGGTTTTGTCATTCATCACTGGAGCAGGGCTATATATGAGCTAAAGGAGGTGTGAAGGAGAATAGAGAATGAGAGAAGTTTTTTTTTCTATTTGAAGTCTTCAAAGTAATCTTCATTCATCAAATGAACAATTCTTATAACTCTCCTGGAACGTTAAAATTGTATTTTTCCCATGCAGCATTGTGGCTTCAGTGACAAGTTACTGAAAAGTAACGCAGCTACTCTGCTACTGGGGGAAATTCACTTTCCAGATCAGGTGTAGAAGAGGACCCCTCTGACTCCCACTCCCCTTCCCGGACCCCTGATCAAACTCTGGTAGTATCTTAACCAGACCACCGTCCTGATGTTCCCCTTCTGCCAAATTGGAGGCTTCCTCCTTCTCCCCTTCAGAATAATCCTGCCAACCTCACTGTGTCCTGATTGTCTTCATGGGACCCATGATAAGTTTATTCTTTTAAAGTACATTCTCTTAATTCAGATTTACAGATCAATTCACGTAGGCTGTAATGCTTGGCTTAGATTTGATGTTCATCTCTTTAAAAGAAAAATCTACCTGTTTGCTCCAATTGTGCCTCCTTTTGTCCCCTTTCCCCTCGGCCAGCCTCTAAAAAACTGGAAGGATCTGTCCTACCTGTGGAATCTTGTAAATATCCAAGACAGTTGCCATGTGCAAGGAGGTGAGTGGGTCCAGTCCTCCAATAACTGCAATGAGGTTATCCTGGATGTCACATTTGTAGTTTGGGAGATGTTTCCATGGTGTGAATATAAGTAGCATTGTAGCATGGTAGGTCCCTTTGGCAGTGAAATAGCTGTCATAAATGCGGAAACCCAAGGTGATGTTGGATAACAGCTGAGGGTTTTCATTTATTTCCTTGATTGCAAACGCCAAGGTGAGAACGTGTTGGTAATTCTTTGTCACCACACTAGAAGGAGAGATGTGTTCTGTATTAGAATGTCCTTCTGCACTAGGGTTAGGGCACTGGTGGCCTATAGATAACCAGATCAAACACATAAAGCCTTTTCAGCCATTCTCCACCCCAGCAGCGGAGTAAATTGACAGGCTTAAAGCCACCATCTACTGCAGTGTGCTCTCCTTACTGTGCTGCCAAAGCATGCTTGGAGGAAGGAGGTAGCTGCAAGGGCTTTTCTGATTTCAGCCAAACAGAGCAGCATATTTGCCCTACTGCCTGCTTTCATCCAATTCCACCCATGATTGGCAAAAGCATATATTCATTTTGTTAAAAGGTGGACAATTCCATGGAAGCAACAATGCAGTGCGCTCGTTGAAATACGTTAAATGAGCACGCCATATTTCCAGTGTCTGCTGAGAGGGCAGGAGACAGGAGTTTTAAATATCTCTTTCAGGTGACATCTCCGCAATGAAGAGGGGGATTTGTATGCATGTGTATTTTGTCTGTGTATGTATGTGTGTGTGTTTTGTCCAGTACATGCATATTATTTGATCATGGGATTTTGGAGATGCTGGCATGTGACTCTAGACTGGAGGCAAAGGATGAATATGGACCTTGGCTGAACATTTCCCCTCACCTGTGTACTGCATCTTGTAAGATTATCACCATCTTCACTACTAGAACATTAAATAGGCAATTTATTGAAGAGCACTTGTCCTAAATGAAAATTAAATAACCAAACCATATGAAAATTGGAGTAATTCTGCACTGCAGTTTATTGAGTGCTTGTTGCTGTAAACATAGTGAAATCTATTAACAGTGAGACAAACTCAGGCGGCAGCTGCCAAGACACATTACTCAAGTGACAGATAGAAAGAATAATGCATTAAAAACAAATTCCTTACAGAAGCTCTTCATGCAGAGTCTGTGGTGGTACTTCTGTGAACGGTATTAAATTTGTGACGATGATGCTCTGGGAAACAATTCCACCAATGAAGAGGTCACCTGGCTGCTGATAGTCATGAAGTGGAGGGTGTGGATCTTTAACCATGCAGTTAAGAATGTGATCCTTGCATGCCATATGAGGAAGCAGTATGAGAAGAAATGCTACTAGAATCTCCATCCTGGATACAATATATTAATTATTATTATTATTATTATTATTATTGTTATTATTGTTATTATTTCTATACAGCCCTTCATCTAAAGATCACAGGGCTGTTTACACTATTTTAAAAACACACAAAATGTGTAACAAAGGAATTAAGGAATTAAAACAAAAATGGGGCAAAAATCCAAATTGGTACACATAATTTTTCTTCTCATGTTCAAAATCAGAAAACAAATAACTATTCAACAGCAATACAGACTTCATTTTCAAAAGTTTGCAATTTTCCCTTGCCTTTGACATGGATGCTCCTGTTTCCTTCTATTCTCATCTTTTAAGGTTCCAACTTAAAGTGCAAAACATCAGATATCAAAGTGGAAGAGTCTGGTGTGTATTTTGTCCTGGTCCCAGATTGGAATGCTATGAGGGATATATTTGTATCATCCTACAAAAGTTGTAATTCTTTTATTTTCTGTTTTTGCTGGTGGCCACTGCAATTCTTTGGGGTTTTAGTATAAGGGAGGAAATAATTATAGTCCTTTTGATAATTAATGGGCAGGCTAATCTCCAGTTTGAAGTTGTGAATTCTCTGAGGAATTGCTGAAGAAAAACGTTCCCCCTCCACATCTGAAGAGAAGTTTTTCATTTTGTTTAACTAAGTTGAGTCTCTGCCATGGAGAAAATGGCCAAAATTCAGGACTGTAATGTTACGTTTAAGGAATAAATTTGTATTAATATTTGAGTGAATCACACTCATAATTGTTTGGGGAAGAAACACATGAGCCAGTATGATTAAATGGTTAAGAAAACTGGAAATTATTATTATATCTCAGACCATTCATTTGTTTATTTTATTACTGGTTATTTAAACATGATTTTTGAAAAAAGAAACCTAGCACTAGATAGATAATTTTGAGCTGTTATCTATTAAAGCAATACATATACATAAACTTCTTCCAATCTAAAGTTACAACACAATAATAATTACCGGTATACTATGTGTAATAATAATAATAATTTATTATTTATACCCCACCCATCTGACTGGGATTTCCCAGCCACTCTGGGCAGCTTCCAACAAGCCTGGTCTGTTAAACATTAAAAGCTTCCCTAAACAGGGCTGCCTTCAGATGTCTTCTAAAAGTCTGGTAGTTGTCGCTCTCTTTCACATCTGTTGGGAGGGCATTCCACAGGGTGGGTGCCACTACCGAGAAGGTCCTCTGCCTGGTTCCCTGTAATCTGGCTTCTCCCAGTGAGGGACCACCAGAAGGCCCTCGGTGCTTCTGTATGGTCTTTCCTTCATTACCTATTCATTGAGCAAGCGAACAAAGAACTCTCTCTCTAAGCAGCCCCCCGCTGCATGTGATCTCTTTGCATTCCTTTCTACCTGAGGGGGTTAGGACATTTGAGCAGAGCATGTCTCATTGTCAAATGTAGACACTTAGGAATGGGTTTACAACATTGGGAGTAAAGCTGCTCCTAGCACAAGATAAGGCACTACAAAGAAACAATAGGCCCAAGGCCTCTAGGCTGGCTAGTTAGCTGAGCTTATACTTTAGGTCTCCATGTGCATCAGATTAACTTTTAATAAAATCTGAGTATATTCAAAATACTTAAAAGAAAACAACTAGAAGTGATTTTTAAAGCTTTTAGGCAGCTGCCAAGACAGAATGCCTTAGAAAATATTGACACTAGTATCAACAAAATACAATCAGCTGTGGACTATAGCAAACTGCAGACACATTTCTTTCTTATTAGCTGTGCCCTGTTGCTCAGGCCAGACTTAAACTCAATGATGTATAACATCTGAGGGGAAAGATACAACCCAGCAGCCCAACAATGAAAGTTAAGTGAAAAAATATATCCACAGGCACCATGTATTTTCCCTTTGTGCTCAGGTAGGTTGGAACAAAAGATAACCAAACACTGCAAAATATCAACATGCTGAACTTGATTTCAATAAATCTGTCAGGTAGTTTCTGGGCAGGCAAAAAAAGCCATGCTTGGCTGACAATGGCCAAGAAACTCATATAGCCCAGGACGGAGTAATACATGACAGATGATCCCTTGTTACGTTTTATCTGTGTGAAAGTGACTTTACTAGCAGTTCCAATGAGTTTTAATATGTTTTTGAAATAAAGAAGGCAGCCCTCAGACAACTTCACAAGTATTGTTGCCAAACCCATGCATTGAATGGTTCATTGATATGTGCACTAATCCTCATATCTATCTTCCGATCCACACATGGGGGACTGCAAGGAAAAAGAAGAAGAGTTTGGATTTGATATCCCGCTTTATCACTACCCTAAGGAGTCTCGAAGCGGCTAACATTCTCCTTTCCCTTCCTCCCCCACAACAAACACTCTGTGAGGTGAGTGAGGCTGAGAGACTTCAAAGAAGTGTGACTAGCCCAAGGTCACCCAGCAGCTGCACATGGAGGAGCAGGGAATCAAACCGGTTCACCAGATTATGAGACTACCACTCTTAACCACTACACCACTCTGGGACAAAAGGGCTGAGCTCCCTCCAAAATGCAGTGTGCTCTGGAATGCTGCATCAGACACAGAGTGCTAATATTAATTATTTCTTTTTGTTTGTGACAAAAAACAGAGGCAGCAATAATTGGAGTGGGAGAATTCCAGTTCTGATCAGCTGTTTAGACTCATGGGAGTGTTTTCCCAAAATGCCAAAGCAGATATCCAATGAACCTCCTACACATACAGCTTTTAAAACCCGATTTAGAAATAAAACTGCTACACCATGTTTTTGGCAAGGGTGAAAAGAAGAAACAAATAAAATTCTCAGACGACTCTATGAATGTATGACCCATAACAGCTAAACAAAAGAATTCACCTACCCACAATGAAACCCACTTGTTTTTAAAGAGCATAGGTAAGTTTTGATTTTTAAAATATTAATTCAACTCTATCCATAGTAGAAATCTATTATTCCTTTTCTTTTCTTATTTAATCATTCCCTGTCTCTCCACCTTCATCACTCTCTGGCTGTTACTCTTACAGCACAAGTTTCCCTGAGCAGTTTTGCGGTGGTGGTGGTTGTTGCTTCTGGGAACAGAAATCCAAATTAATCTAGAATTGCCACCCAGCCACTCAGGGTTGATCTAAGACATTATGCTGACTGAGATGAAAGTTGACTTGCTTTCTCTCTCTCCCTCACCCCAATTCCCTGTGCAAAGACTAAGGATGGGGCAGCATTGCAAACCACACATGAGGGCAGAGGCTACCTTAGGAGGCATTGGGCAGGTCACAAAGCACAAACCCAGTTCTGTCCTCTAATATTTGGCTGCTTCTTGCTTATTGTGCTGCCTAGCTTTCCCTCAGTGGCTGCTCAAAGAAAAGCTGCAATGCAGCAGTGGAGGTACCAACATTTGTAAGGTTGGCCCAAGACATATTGGTACCTGGGATGAACATCAAAACAGCACTCCAGTCCCTGCTGGGAAAGAAAGGGTGAGTGAAGATATTCAGGAACAAGCAGAAAATAAAGATCTACACCAAGGTCTGCTGCCCCTGCTACCTGAGACGGTTCCCTCACCTCACCTCGCCTCATGGGTAGGCTGACTCTGAGCATGTGTAACATGAGCAGAACAATGCATGAACATAAATGAAACCTCCTGGCTGTCTTGATGCATTTGTACTTAGTTAGGCACATTTCCCAATTCCAAGGAAAGAGAAATTACTTTAGAGAAATATTCACATACACTGTGCAAATCTGATCATGCAAGAAGCAGGTGGAAGGAGGCATGTGGCAATAGACACTACACACTGAACAGTCAGCACACAGTTCACAAACCACCAATCCCCCCAAAATGTGCTAAAAGATTTCCACACCAGCAGCGACTGCTGATTTTGCCACAGATTAGGGATGCAGGTGGCACTGTGGTGTAAACCACTGAGCCTGGGACTTGCTGATCAGAAGGTTGGCAGTTTGAATCCCCGTGATGGGGTGAGCTCCTGTTGCTTGGTCTCAGCTCCTGCCAACCTAGCAGTTTGAAAGCACGTCAAAGTGCAAGTAGATAAATAGGTACGGCTCCGGCGGGAAGGTAAACGGTGTTTCCGTGCACTGCTGTGGTTTTGCAGAAGTGGCTTAGTCATGCTGGCCACATGACCTGGCAGCTGTACGCCGGCTCCCTTGGTCAATAAAGCGAGATGAGTGCCACAACCCCAGAGTCAGTCAGGACTGGACCTAATGGTCAGGGGTCCCTTTACCTTTACGTTTAGGGAAATATGACAACCTGTTTAGGGTGTATTGTCACCTCCTGGAAGAATTTTCAGATGACTCTATGAATGTATGACTAGTCATGATCTACAATAGCTAAACATAAACATCACCTACCCACAAAGAACCACAGCTGTTCTTAAAGAGCCAAGGTAAGTTTTAATTTTTGAACAGTGAATATAAAGCAACCTATGGTCATAAATCTATGATTCTTCATATTGGTATTCATCATTCCCCATTTCTCCTCCAACATTGCTCTTGGGCTGTTACTCTTTCACCACTTTTTTTTGTTGCTTCTGGGAACAGAAACCCAGATGAGCCAGTCAGGGTTGATCCAAGACCTTTTGCTGACTGAGATGAAGGGTGACTTCCTCCCCACACCCCGTTCCCCTCTTAAAGACTAGATATAGGACAGCATCTTAAACCACATATGAAGGCAGCAGACTAGTAAAGAGGCAGGTCACATAGCCCAAATCCAGCTCTGTGCTCTTAGTACTTTCCTGCTGCTTGCTCTCTGTTCTACCTAGCTTTTGCTCAATGCCTGCTCAAATAAATGCTGCAATGCAGCAGCGGAGGTATCATAGAATCATAGAGTTGGAAGAGACCACAAGGGCCATCGAGTCCAACCCCCTGCCAAGCAGGAAACACCATCAGAGCACTCCTGACATATGGTTGTCAAGCCTCTGCTTAAAGACCTCCAAAAAAGGAGACTCCACCACACTCCTTGGCAGCAAATTCCACTGTCAAACAGCTCTTACTGTCAGGAAGTTCTTCCTAATGTTTAGGTGGAATCTTCTTTCTTGTAGTTTGAATCCATTGCTCTGTGTCCGCTTCTCTGGAGCAGCAGAAAACAACCTTTCTCCCTCCTCTATGTGACATCCTTTTATATATTTGAACATGGCTATCATATCACCCCTTAACCTCCTCTTCTCCAGGCTAAACATGCCCAGCTCCCTTAGCCGTTCCTCATAAGGCATCGTTTCTAGGCCTTTGACCATTTTGGTTGCCCTCCTCTGGACACGTTCCAGTTTGTCAGTGTCCTTCTTGAACTGTGGTGCCCAGAATGTGTCACATGAGCAGAATCACATGCACATAAATGCTGCTTCCTGCAGTCCTGGTCTGGCTGCCATGCTGCTTTTTCACTCAGTCAGACACATTCTCCAATTCCAAGGAAAGAGGAATTAATTGGTTTCGAGAAATAGTGGCATAGATATTAAATCAACTCTTTTTGGAGAAAACAGTCCCAATCATTGATTTTCATTATTACGTTTCTTGTGCAAATCTGCTAATGCAAGGAACAAATGAAAGGAGGAGTGGGGCAATAGAGGTTAGTCACTGAAAAGTCAGCCCAAAGCTGACAAACAGACCCCCACCCCCCCAAAAAAAAATGTGCCAAAGAGTTTGCACCCCAGCAGTGACTGCAGATGTACAATGGGTTATTTTTTGCAGATTTTGCTAGAGATCTTCTGTGGAAAATGTGGATTAAAGGGGGGGGTACAGCCTATATGTGTACTTTGTATGTATGTTGTCCTCTAGCTGCTGCAAAAACATGCATCATTAGGACCCATAACTGAGTAGTGAGCCCCTTTGCACATATAAGTGTGTGCAAGTGGCTTCTCTTTCTGATGCTCCATCTAATGCACAGATGTCAAGGGATAGCTAGAGGGATATAGAATCATGTTGCAATGCACACATTTGTGAGTCGAGGCCCCATCCCCCACTTTATGATAAAATAAGACACATGGACACAAGTATTTTAGGTTAATGGGCTAAAAAAAGGCCACAACTTTGTTGGTTACAGAATGTGAGTGGTATTGGCTTAGGAACTGGATCCAAACTATATTTGACTCCTGCCCGCTCTGCTGGAAGTCACACAAGGGTTAACAACCAGTAGGGGAGGCTTGTTGATGCTAATCAACTGGAAGCTTTCCCCTAGAGTCACTGGAGGATCACCACCTGGGCTTCGGACAGGAACCAAGACCACTGAATTCCTTTAACGGAATACCTTTCAAAGGGAGGGGTAGGTGATGACCACAACCTCCCCTCCAACACACAACACATTTTCCAATGCCTAACTGCCAAACCTTACAAAGTTGTGATGATTTGCTTTGAGGTAGGCAAAAGAACCAAGTGGCTGGTGTCAATCTGCCGAGTGGAAAAAACCCAACCATGCGTCTTCAACAGGCGACCAACTGAGGTCCATAACAAGCTCAGTTGTTGAATGCATGAAAATAAGAGGGAGGGAAGGAGGGAGGGAGGAAGATCCGTGTGTGCAGGAAACAAACAGACTGAGCCACAGTCCCACGCTCGTTTAAGAGCGGCAAATCACGCCCCACAGCCAGCCATATTGATGCAGTGGGCCATGCATGCCTCCTGCGAAGCGTGGGAAGCGATACCCTCTCACAACCCCTCCCCTTGGCAAAGAGGAGAGGCTTTGCCAAAAGGTGTACAAGGGAAATGAGCGGACATAGTGAGTGGGAAAAAGAACCATCATATTGTTTTCCCAGCAGGAATTAAACTAAGGAAAATGAGATGCATTTGACTGTTAAATTAAAGGAGCTCTGTTTAAATCAAACTAGATAATCAATATTTGTATGCTTAAAATTCTTGATTTCTTCCTTTTACAGGTAGCATGTGAACAAAATGCACAATCTTACATCCATTTCTGTCTTTCTGCTGCTGGAATTCTCAGATGTTCGAGAACTGCAAATCTTACACTTCTTCGTATTTCTGATAGTGTACTTAATGGCAACAATAGGGAATCTCCTTATTGTTATTGCTATTGTGCTTGATCATCACCTTCACACACCCATGTATTTCTTTCTACTGAATTTGGCAATCATGGATCTTGGAACAGTTTCAGTCATGGTACCCAAATCAATGGCGATTTCCCTCCTAAATTGCAGATTTATTTCTTATTTTGGATGTGTTGCTCAAGTTTTCTTTTATTTCTTATTTGGAACGTCAGATTATGCTCTGCTAACTATAATGGCACATGACCGTTATGTAGCCATTTGCAATCCACTCCACTATGAAACAATTATGCACAAAGGAGCCTGCATTCGAATGGTAGCCGTTGGGTGGATTATTAGCCTTCTTAATGCCATATTACACACTGGGGGCACATTTGCCAACAGGTTTTGTTCTAATGTTGTCAATCAATTCTTCTGTGAAATCCCGAAGTTACTGAAGCTCTCCTGTTCTAACTTTTACTTAGTGGAAGTTGGATTTATTGTGCTAAGCTGTAGTATAGGACTTGGTTGTTTCATTTTCATCATCATAACATACATGGAGATCTTTTCTACAGTGCGCAAAATCCCTTCTGTCCTTGGTAAGAAAAAGGCCCTTTCCACTTGCCTCCCCCACCTCACTGTTGTCTCTGTGTTTCTGTTCACTGCAGTGTTTGCTTATACAAGGCCTCCCAGTGAAGCTTCTTCTTATCTAGATATAGCTTTTGCTGTGATGTACTCTATAATTCCTGCCACATTGAATCCATTCATCTATAGCATGAGAAACAAAGAGATCAAAGCTGCCTTGTGCAATCTCTTAGATGTAGGGCATTCTTCTAAAATCATATCCAGAATTCTATAAGAAAGCATGTGCGTGCTTCACAATCACCTTCTGTATGTGATTTCCCCCCTATAATCTGTTGTAGAACATCTGTTTTGCATGAAGGCAGCTCCTGGTTTAAAACTTGGCATCTCCAAGCAGGGCAAGGAATGATGCCCTGTCTGAAGGCCCGGAGAGACAATGGAAGTCAATGCAGAGTACAGAGAAAAATGGAACAATGGATGAATGCATATCAGGCAACTTTGGCACAAATTCCTCCTTTTGCCTCAACTTTATTTTGCATGTCTCCATAATTTGTTCACTTGCGTCTTGTCATAGATATAGACCAATGTATCCCATGATCGACCCTGTCATGTTTCAGTCCTCCAACAGGGAGCTGAGAGAGATATACACCCAAGGCCTATGCTAAATCCTACCTACATCTTAAATTAATAAAGTTGTGGTCATTTTGTAAATCCCAGAACATTGTTTTATTCAGTTTGTTCACCTTAAATTGAGCCTTGTTCCCGGAGCTAGGGGCAATACAAGTGGGATTGCAAAGGTTCTTTGTAAGACAAAAATGAAATAACCCTGGGAATACAGTAGACCTGGTTGATGCTTGGATAGTTTTTTCTGGGAATGTACAGTTTCCCTTTGCCACCAGGCCTTCCTTTTTCCTCTTTCTTTGGTTCCAAACAATCACAGTCTGGCTACACTTCAGAGTTATGGCTATGCCCTGATGGGTCATTCATACCCATTTTTCTTTCTGTACAATTGACACATGAGAATCCATAACCTCCCACTTTTAAAAATTAAAAATTAAAAATGCAACCATTTCATTTACACCATACATATAGAGCTCTCTTAACACTCTTCAAGACCCATGGCTTTCCTATACAGAATCCTGGAAAATCTGATTTGCAGAACAATATGAGAGCTGTTAGGAGACCCCAACAAACCAAGATTCTGGGAACTTTCTCTTTAGTGAATCCTCTCTCTTTACTGCATATAAATGCACCTCTATTTAGGTAGCATTCAGCAAAAGGTTATAATCAAAGTTCTTTTTGGGGTAGAGAGAAAGGCATGGGAAGCGGCAATTCAAACATAGGTTTCAGTGCCATCCGCTTATAATTGGAATAAAATTACTACATCTGGTTGAACCAGTAAGAATTCTGGCAGCCAAGTTCTGCACTAACTGAGGCTCCTGGGTCATATTCGTGGGTAGTCCTATGTATAACCGAATATTGTGATTCAACCAGGAGGTTACCAGAACATGGATTACCATGAAAATTTATCTCTATCCAGAAATGGAAACAATATTTGAATATTATTAAATAATTCTGACATAATGCTAGGCTCACCACAAGTGTCATAATTTTTCATGCATTGAGGAACATATTATAACTGTTATTTTTTTCCTTCTTCCACAAATTTGGAAAAAGTAACATTAATTTGAAGAGTTTAAGCAATGGTTTCAGATCAGCTGTGCTGCACTCTTGGGGTTAAGATCCCAAAATGGCAAAAGAAACTCAGAATAACTCACTTTCCCATGTGTGTTGTCACTATTTGTTGATGCAACATTTAGTGAATTCTATTGTTATATAGGCTGTCTTCACATAGGTAAAAAATCAGTTACACATTCTATACTAAGGGCCACAGCAAGGGCAATGTGGTTGGCTGGGAAAATGCAGGGACTCTCATAAGATCAGAAAATTGAACCCTAACGAAGCTGGAAGGGAAACTGATTTTTCCAAATAAAGGTATGTCAAATTGATTTACGGGGGTTGAATATTTTTTCTTATTTTGATGTAATCTAGAGGTGCTGGTCACTTTTTTCATTTCCAGTCATCTATCGAGTTTCATGTGGTCTCAAGTATACTGAAAAAATCATAATTATGATGCAGTTTTCTACTTTACAGAATGTCTAATTTGTTAACTGTTTCTAGATTTTGAAACCCTATTTAAACTAGCCTAGTCCTCATACAGTAGAACCTCGGGTTGCGAATGTGATCCATGTGGGAGGCACATTTGCAACATGCAGTGTTCACAACCTGCAGTGCCGCGTCTGCGCATGCGTGAGTCGTGATTCGGTGCTTCTGCAGATGTGCAAAGCGCAATTTAGTTGTTCTGTGCATGCGACAGCACCAAAACCCAGAAGTAACCAGTTCCGGTACTTCAGGGTTTGGCGTGGTGCGCAACCAAAAAATGCACAACCTGAAGCGTCTGTAACCCGAAGTACCACTGTATTTATTTGGGACTGGATCTAGGTGAGGCAATAACTTATTGAGCATGTTTAAAGTATTATTGTGCTCTCCCTTCTTGAGTAATTGTATGTAGGGGGAGATTTTCTATTCACCAGGCAGTTCTTTAAAATCCTGTGCATCATATCACACATTCTCTTCTTGAAAAGTCATCGGGAGCAAAAAATATGGCTGCCTGCATCTCTAAATATATTATTGGATGTATTGTCACTTCCTGGAAGCATTTTAAATGACCTTTTATTTTTGTGCTGCTGACTTTACTGGCAGCTCCAAAGAGTTTTAAAATGTTTCTGAAAGAAAGAAGAAAGTCTTCAGACAACTTCATAAGTACTTTTATCTCAAGGACTTTTAGCTCTACATATCATTCTTACATAGATACAATTATGTTATATATTATGTTATATATTATGTATGAAACCCCAATATCATCTACTGAATCAACATTGACTTATTGAATACACACACATATATACTGTACACGCACACACACACACGTCAGCCCACTTGTGAACATTTTTCATGTTTTCAATCACTTGTTGCATTTGTTATTTCGTCATGCCTGCTAAAATAGTAGAAGAAGAAACATTAACTTGAAGAGTTTCAACAATCTTTTCTGATCAACTGTTTCATCAACTTGAAAGTAATAAAATAATTTGCTTTCCTGCATCCTTACATATGCAGACATTTCAAAGACAAAAAATTAGTTACATGTTCTGTGGCAAGGGGCACAGGAAGGTTGAAAGTACTTCATGGAGAAGATGCATGGACTTGCATATCTTTGACAAGAGAAATTGAATCTTGCTATTAAAGGTATTTCAAAATGCTTTAATGGGATTGAGTAGATTTGATGTAAACTTGACATCTATCAAGTTTCTCTTTTCCTATCCTCTATCCATGTTCAATTGGTATCATATATACTTGAAACATGATGCTGCTGATTTAACTGTCATCATACTGTTTGACTTTAAAATGAACAATGGTTCCTTGGTAAATATTCCACATAAATGTAGGAAAGATACAATAAGGAACTTGTTTGAAATAACTGGTTAATGAATATTGACACGTTAACACTTCTCATATTCTTCCTTCTACAGAATGAATGCAACTAATGAAGGCAAAATGGATACTTCCATATCCATCTTTCTGCTGAAAGAATTCTCAGAAGTTCGAAAACTGCAAATCTTACACTTCTTTCTGTTCCTAGGAATGTACATGACAACGGTAACTGGAAATCTTCTCATCGTTGCGGCGGTAGCCCTTGATCATCATCTGCACAAACCTATGTATTTTTTCCTAACAAACCTGGCACTGATGGATGTTGGCACCGTTTCTGCCATCATACCCAAATCTATGGTCAATTCCATCATGAACAGCAGGTCAATTTCATATTCTGGGTGTGTGGTTCAAGTTTTCTTCTTCTTCTTCTTTGCAGCATCAGACCTTTCCCTTCTAACGGTAATGGCACACGATCGGTTTGTTGCCATCTGCCACCCATTACAATATGAGACAATAATGCACAAAGCAGCTTGTATTCAGATGATCGTCATTGTGTGGATTACAAGTCTTCTTTATGCCATGTTGCACACTTGTGGCACGTTTGCAAACACCTTCTGTTCAAACACTGTCAATCAATTTTTCTGTGAAATCCCAAAGTTACTGAAGCTCTCCTGCTCTAACATTTACCTAGTTGAAGCAGGGTTTATTTTGATAGGGTTTTTTATAGGAATAGGATGCTTCATTTTCATCACCATAACATACATGCAGGTGTTTGCTGCAGTGCGCAAAATTCTTTCAGTACATGGTAAGAAAAAAGCCCTCTCAACTTGCCTTCCCCACCTCACAGTTGTCACTGTGTTTGTGTTCACTGCAATCTTTGCCTATGCACGGCCTCCCAGTAGTGTTTCTTCTGATCTGGATATAGTTTTTTCTGTTATATATACCATAATTCCTCCTATGTTGAATCCATTCATCTACAGCATGAGAAACAAAGAAATCCAAACTGCTTTGTGGAAACTCTTACATTTAGGGCATTCTTCTAAAAGTATATTTAGAGTTCTATAAAAACCACGTTGTATCTGTTTCTGCATGCGAATGGTTGGCCCTACATTTTTTCAGCTTGAACTGAAATCATTTTAATATTTCTTAGGGATTGCTCTGCGATCCCTTCATCCAATTTTCTATGTTATCCATCCATTGTTCTCCTTCTACCACTTTTAAGATTGTCTATTTCACCTCCAACACATTCAAATGTAGTGCAATCAGACTTAACTGTGTCAGTAAATCCTAAGAGAAGGTCATTTGATTATCTTGTTCAGTTAGAAAAGGTTCGATTCGGTTGAAGGACGTTGTGCATATATTGGTTTCTATTTGATAATAATATATTTTAAAGTAATGTATTGAATCTGAAACTTCATGCTGCAGACAATACACAATACTAGGAATGAAATATATAGTGGGGTAGTACTGTGGAATATTTGAGGGCTCTGCATCCTTTATCTCTCTCATTTGAGAAAGTTATGGGACAAGTTCCAAAGGGGGGGATGCACTGGGACATCCAATCTCAGTGATCATGGGTAGGAGGAGGAGTTGCACTAAGACGAGACTATGTCATTACCAAGGAGGCAGGCTTAGTCATTGTTTGAAGACTATCCCTGCCTCTGGGTCTGGTCTTGACCGGTTGGAAACTGGAATCAACAAGGGAAACCCACATGACCTGAAGGTGTTGCTGTGCAATGCTAGGTCAATGATTCATAAGACCACTGCCATCCATGACTTGATTGTGGTTCCAGTCCTCCAGCAGGAGGCTGGAATGGATATGCACTCAATGTCTGAGCCAAAAGTCCACCTATATCTGTAATGGATAAAGTTGTGGCCATTTAAAATCCAGATAGTTGTTTTCTGAATTATTAATCATATTTTACATGTAGAGACTGAGCCAGGGGTTGGCAATAATGCGACTGGGCTTGCAAATTATTATATTTTATTAAATTTATGTTCTGCCCTTCAGCCCAAGTTCATAGGGTGGTCTACATTATAAAAATACAAAACACATAACAATAAACAAACAAAGCAGCTCTGCTGAGGACAGGACTCAGCAAAAGACCATTCTAGTCCTGCTTCCGCGCTGGTCATGGGACCGAGACGGCTCTGGTCGCCCTAACAGATGATCTCCGCAGGCACCTGGATCGAGGCGGGTCGGGGCTGCTGATTCTTCTAGACCTGTCAGCAGCGATCGACATGGTCGATCACTAACTCCTGGACCACTGCCTTGCCGACGTGGGGATCCAGGGCACAGTCCTTCAATGGCTGCGCTCGTTTCTCTCTGGTCAGGGAGAGTGGGTGGCGCTTAAGGGGAATTGTCATTGCGCCACTCCTTTGTGTGTGGAGTGCCTCAGGGTGCGATACTCTCCCCGATGCTTTTTAACATCTTTATGCGCCCCCTCGCCCAGCTTGTCCGGAGTTTTGGGCTGGGTTGCCATCAGTATGCTGATGACACCCAACTCTATCTGTTGATGGATGGCCATCCTGACTCGGCCCCAGACACACTGACCAGATGTTTGGAAGCTGTGGCTGGATGGTTACGTGGAAGCCGGTTGAAGTTAAATCCTTCGAAGACAGAGGTCCTCTGGCTGGGACGGGATGATATGGGATGGGGGGGGGGCAACTCCCATCTCTTGTGAGGTGCAATTAGTGCCAGAACCGTCCGTTAAGAGTTTGGGTGTAATCTTTGATACCTCCCTCTCTATGGAGGCGCAGATTACAGCTATAACAAAGTCGGCATTTTTTCATCTCCGCCAAGCTAAGCAGTTGGCCCCTTATCTCTCTCGCCCTGACCTAGCCACTGTGATCCACACGACGGTCACCTCCAGACTGGATTATTGTAACTCGCTCTACGTGGGGCTGCCCTTGAGACTGACCCAGAAACTCCAGCAGGTGCAGAATGCCGCGGCGAGACTCCTTATGGGGTCTTCGCTGCGAGATCACATTCATCTGGTACTATACCAGCTGCACTGGCTCCCGGTGGAGTACAGGATCAGGTTTAAGGTGCTGGTTTTAACCTTTAAAGCCCTATACGGCCTAGGACCCTCGTACCTACGGGACCGCCTCTCCTGGTATGCCCCACAGAGGAACCTACGGTCTGCAAATAAAAACATCCTGAAGGTCCCAGGCCTCAGAGAGGTTAGGCTGGCCTCAACTAGAGCCAGGGCTTTCTCGGCTGCGGCCTCAATCTGGTGGAACGCTCTGTCACAAGAGACTAGGGCCCTGCGGGACCTGACATCTTTCCGCAAGGCCTGCAAGACAGAGTAGTTCCACCAGGCCCTTGGTCAGGGCCCAGCCTGACTCCCCCCTCTGGCAACCTGCACAGAATTTTCCTTAACGGTTGCCATTAATTTGATTTTAATTAATTTTTATAATGAAATGTTTTTAGAATGTTGGATTATTTGATTGTTGGATTATTTGATTGTTGTTAGCCGCCCTGAGCCCGGCTTCGGCTGGGGGGGGGGGGCGGGATATAAATAAAAATTATTATTATTATTATTATTATTATTATTATTATTATTAACCTAAGAATGTATGTGACAAGCAGGCTAATATGGGTAGTTACAAAGGTAAGTTCCAGTGCCAGCCACTTATAACTGGAGTAACATGACTCCATCTGGCAGCCAGGTTCTGCACCAACTAAGGTTTCTTAGTCATATTCAAGGGCAACACCATGTGTAATGCAATGCAGCAGTTCAATAAGAAGGTTAACAGAGCATGGACTGCTGCGAAAGCCTAGCTCTATGCGGTAATGGCCACTGCTGAATAATCTGCCAAAACTTGTAGAATATACTCCATCCCACCAAATGACAATGTTAGATCAAAGAACATTGATAGAAGTTTTTCAGCATGGTTTTAGAGAAGCCCTCAATTGCCTCACTTTATTGATAGAAGTGCTTCTCAGTCTTGCCAGTACCTGCCAGCAAGGTCACTTCCCATTCCCTTTTGCTTAGAAAATCTATAGCATGGAGTCAAGCTGAATAAGGCTGTGGGTAAGACAGGTCTTCAGCTTTGTACCAAGTAACTTACAGTAATTTCAGACATATGATTTAAAGTAATTTAAAGTCTTCACATGAGGAAATTGAAAAATAATAGATCACATTCAAATTACATATAAAACTCCCCAGAAGCAATTGTTAGCTGATCATAGAAATGGGGAAAAGATTTGGAGCAATTTGCATTTAAAGGCAAAGCTTCCTAATTTACACTTCCCAAGACAATAGGGTTTTTTGGGGTTTTTTAATTGTCAACAGGTGTCGAAATATAACCAATCAGATGCCCTTTTCTGGTATGTGGCCAGCACCAAATATATATCTCCCTTCAGGACTCTGGTACATCCTGACCCCAGGGCTTTTCTTCAACCGGAACTCATCAGAACTCAGTTCCAGCACCTATCAGGTGGGCACCATTGCTATTGCAAGGGAGGGGTTCATGGTGAGTTCCAGCACCTCTTTTTCTAGAAAAATATCACTGCTGACTCCATTTAAGTGGGACAAGATCTGGGAAAACCCTAAATATACAGAACTGGGTGTAACTTAAAGAACTTAAACGATATATAACTATATAAAAAAAGTTTTATGAAATATTATTCCAATATGTGATCACAGTGGGGAGACTAATATGGACATGGACAGAAGACTTTACTATTAATCAATATGAATGATGGTAGGAATTAATGGAGGTAAAGTTGACCTAATTGAATTTTCAACCACATTGAATTCAAGGTCATGAAATCTCTGGGCTACACAACAATGTGATAATAGAATGATACCAGTCACAAGCATCCACTATGTGCATCATATGTGAGGTCTGGATTGTTTGAAATGTCCTAATTTGCGCAGCGTCCCTCACTTTTTTTTTTTTCTTAAGTGGAAGAATCATGCTGGCCAGGCTTTTACATTTATTGTTTTCCACACAGAATATCGACCTTGTATGTGATGCAATATATGTTGGGGAGAGCACAGTGCTCCTTTGCGTGTTGAGTTCCGCAGTGCCACCCCCCAAAAATTCACACAACACACGTTCATTTTTGTTTAAGGTTTTTGGCATAATTTTGGCCACAACTTTATTAAAATACAGCCAATGTGAGTGGTTGCTTAGGCACTGGTTATGACTACTGTCCTTGCCCCCGAGGACAGAGCTGAAACTTCCGGGCACCACCGGAAGCCAGCGTGGGAAACAATTGTTGGGGAGAAATGAGGCTGGGAATTCAGTCCAACACCTCTCACCCTCATGTTCCGGTGGGGCTTGCACGGCCCAAGCCCGGCACCACGGACAAGGACGAAAGAATGGCAAGCCCCTGGATTCCTTTAACGGAATTCCCATTCGCATCATTTGGAGGGATAGGCACCTTACCCCTCCAAGCACCAATTTAACCAATGCCTAACCGCCAACCTTACAAGTTGTGACGATTTGCTAAGCAGTAGGCAAAACCCAAAGGCACACACTAATCAGCCAGATGGGAAAATTCCTACTGGGCCCCCGCACCAATGCGAACGACCCCATGACAGGCAGAGCAAGGTCAATTGAACCCAAGAACCACCCTATAAAAGGGAGGGGGGGCGGGTGATCCAATGCAAAACGGCCAAGAGGACGTCCCCTAGTCCTACTCCTCAATTTATAGACTCTGACTCCTCCTCCGAAAATAGCAACACCAAAAAATCCCCAGCAACCCAATTTAACCCCCTACCAGCTTGGTTCTCCAAATTTGCCTAATCACGATGGTGGCCTGCTCCCCAACCGCAACACGTGCTCTCTGCTAGTGAGAACACGCTTTGCGTGTTGAGTTCCGCAGTGCCACCCCCCAAAAATTCACACAACACACGTTCATTTTTGTTTAAGGTTTTTGGCATAATTTTGGCCACAACTTTATTAAAATACAGCCAATGTGAGTGGTTGCTTAGGCACTGGTTATGACTACTGTCCTTGCCCCCGAGGACAGAGCTGAAACTTCCGGGCACCACCGGAAGCCAGTGTGGGAAACAATTGTTGGGGAGAAATGAGGCTGGGAATTCAGTCCAACACCTCTCACCCTCATGTTCCGGTGGGGCTTGCACGGCCCAAGCCCGGCACCACGGACAAGGACGAAAGAATGGCAAGCCCCTGGATTCCTTTAACGGAATTCCCATTCGCATCATTTGGAGGGATAGGCACCTTACCCCTCCAAGCACCAATTTAACCAATGCCTAACCGCCATGGAGCCAACGGCTCACCGCCAAACCACTCACAACCCCAGCCAAGACCTCAGCTTGACCACCACTGCACCTATCCAGGCTTCATTACCCGAAGCCGAAAGGTGCACGCCGTCATCTCGAAATAAGGATGGCCTCTGGGAAGAAATTTCGGTATGAAAAATCACATCCCCGCCGAACTCCAAAACCTTTTTTGATACTGCAGTATTGATGCGACTTCTGGCTCTCTCAATGGCGGCCGGGCAATGACTGCCCCTCCAAGAGCGCCGTTGAAGCAGCCTTGACCAAAAAATTTTTGCTGCCGGCATCATAGCTCGCAGCGTCTCCAAGTCCAATAAAATGGCAGCACGCAGTGAACGACAGTCCAAAGAAACCAAGTCGTTCTCGCCCAGATGTACCACAATGGCCGACGGGGGTTCTTCCCATAGCAACTGCCTCCGAATCCGAGGCAGGAGCTCCGACCAATGCATTCCCCTTCTGGACAGCCAGGACAACCGAACATGTTGAGGAAGGCCGAGACCGGGACCCATTCGCGACTGCCGCGCAGCGACACCAGCCCAATGGACGATGCTGTGCCCCACCATCCATATGCGGACAGGCGCCAAACCTAATATAAATAAACAAAATAATGTGAGGTCCTCGTTTAACGGATATAATTCTTGAACACTCCCGACTTCCAGCGACCCAACTCCTTTATCCTGGCTGCTGACAAGCCCCAATGTGCTGCCGTAGTGGCAGCCCCTATCCTGAACGAGTGTGGGGCAAAATCCTTTGCCCTGCCGCCACCCGCCAGGATTGCTTTCCGCATTATTTTCGCAAACTGTTGCCTTGAAAGGGGCGAACCATCCTCATGCCTAAGTAGCGGACCATCCCCAGGGGAGCGGATGGACAGGTACCTCCTGACATCCTTCACAGGGCAAGGGCCCGCCTCCCCAGTAGCCGGGAGACGAATGATTGCACCCCTACCCCTCTGATCCGTCTTCGAGCGCCTTATTGTAATTTGAAGTTCCACAGGAGACAGCTGCACGTCCTGCAACAAAAGGCCCCGTGTACAGCCATCCCTATGAACCTCAACCACAATTTCACCCACTCTTAGGGCACCAAAAAAGGCGATCGAAAAGGCGGCCGAAAAGAGGCGAGCCTCATAGCCGGACCAGCACACCCCCCGCAGCTTTCTGCGCATTACGCACAACATATCAAAAGATATGGGTAATCGACTTGTCGGGCGGGAAGGACAAAGTCTACTCCATCCTTCCAAGGCTTTGCGGACAATGAACTTCGCACAAGGGTCCTTATCAAAGAATACCTTGCAGAAAAATGCTATAGCGGCAGCATGTATCCTAATCGTCTTAGCTGCCCTGCCCAGCTGAAATAAATGTGCTAAATAACTCAACACCTGCGAAGATGTGGGCGAAGCCCTTTTTAAGTCGCAGGCAGATTGCTGCATGAATGTTACAAAATCACCCCACACTTTTGTGTATGAACGTAAGGTAGAAGGGGAGACCGATGCCGCTACTCCCTGTAAAACTAATTGCTGCCAAGGCTCCAGAGATGTTCCGGGAAACATTCCGGACGTATCCGAGCCTCTGGAACCAGGAGTCTGAACCGCTCCATCTGAAAACGGGACAGAGCATCAGCAATTTCGTTAGACACCCCGGGGACAAAACGTGCTGAAAAAACTATATTATAACGTAAGCAATGTAACACAAAAACCTGCAAAAGGGCCGACACCCGGGGGGAGCGTGACGACAGCTTGGCCAAAACTGACACCACCGCTTGATTATCGGTCCAGAAGCAGACACGACGGTCCCTGAACTCCTCAACCCACAAATGCACTGCCACTGCAATGGGAAAAAACTCGAGAAAAGTTAGGTCCCGCGTAATCTCTCCCCCTTGCCAGGTCTTTGGCCAACGTTCCGCACGCCAACGTCCCTTCCAATAGAGTCCAAAGCCCAGGGAACCGGCAGCATCAGACTGCACTTGAAAGTCATTCTGCAAGTTCAAAGTGTCTTGCCAAAGTGACACCCCATTGAATTCCTCGAGGAATTCCAACCAAATGGAAAGATCAACCTTTACCTGACTAGAGAGGCGCACACGATGATGCGAGGCTTTCAACCCTGAGGTGAGGCGAGCCAGGCGAGAGCAGAAGGGGCGCCCCGGCGCCACCACTCTACAAGCAAAATTCAAGTGTCCCAACAGCGATTGAAGCTGCCGAAGAGACACCTTCCTCAAAGGGAGTAGTTCCTCTATTACCCTCCTCAAATTTGCTAGTTTGTCGCTTGGCAAGCTAGAAGTTTGAGCAACAGTATCCAAAAGGATACCCAGATAAGTAAGCCGAGTCGAAGGACCCTCAGTCTTGTCCGCGGCTAGGGGCACCCCCAATTCCTGTGTAAGATCGGCAAAAGCTTGCAAAAGCACCGAGCAATCGCCAGTATCAGGGGCTGAGGCCAATAAAAAATCATCCAAATAATGAGTGACTCCGCTCAGGCCGGTTTTTGATTTGAGAGCCCATTCCAAAAAGGTACTGAAAGATTCAAAAGCGGCACAAGCAATCGAACATCCCATCGGCATTGCCTTATCAAAATAATAGTTGCCCTCAAACTGAAAACCCAGCAACCAAAAATCTTCCGGATGAATTGGCAAAAGGCGAAAGGCTGACTCGATATCGCATTTTGCCAATAACGCAGAATGGCCGAAGCTCCGAATCAACTTGATTGCCTGATCAAGAGATGCGTACTTCACTGAGCAGAGTTCAGGAGGGATGACGTCATTAACTGACGTACCCATGGGGTGTGACAAATTATGAATTAAACGAAATTCCCCCGGTGCCTTCTTAGGCACAATACCCAATGGGGATACATGCAAATTTGGAAAAGGAGGGGTGACAAAAGGACCGGCCATCCGACGCATGGCCACCTCCTTTGCAATCTTCTTGCGAGCAACCTGAGGTAGCTCACGAACTGACTTTTGGTTAGCAGGATTCCTTGCCACAGGCGACTCAACTACCGGAATCCGAAAACCTTGAGAAAAACCATTACCCAAATAATCTGCAGCCTCCCTATTGGGGTATGACTGCAACCAAGTTAACAAAACCCCCAGGCGAATAGGTGTAAAAGCTAAAGAGGTCAACGAGCTATTTTGCAGTTCCCGCGGTGTTTGCGGGAGGAGCGGGCTTTGGGGGTTGCTGAGAACCCCCTTTTCCACCACGAAAGGGCCGCCGGCCTGCAAAACAAGAGGAAGTGGGATGCGAGCCATTGCATCTTTCGCAGGCGTGGACGAATTTGCACCCCTGTCGATTACAAGACCCTTTGTTGAAGTCCCAGCAGAACAGGCGGCGGCCAGTTTTTAAAACCCCTGTCTTAGGCTTCTGCTGCTCAGGAGCCTTTTTATCAATAAGTGGGGCCACGTGGGTGGTCCATACGTCAAGATCTTTCCGATCCCAGCGAGCAGACGGAATTTTTGCTGCGCGGCGCCGGAAAGCCTCATCATACTTTATCGCGGCTTTTTCACCTGCTCTGGTGAATGCCGAGCGAACGATAGACAAATAAACCATTAAATGAAGAGATCTCCGGGGATAAGCAGCCATTACCACACCAGCAAAGACCTGGAAACAATCAAGCCAAAGTTCGAACGAACGATCTGCATTGGGAACCCCCTGGCGCTTTTTGGAAGAACTACTCTTCTCTTGGTCCTCCGAGGGCGGGGCCAACTTAAACATGTCTACATATCGCCCATCCAAAATCCTAGAGCGCACCTTCGATGACAGGTGCAAACCAGGAATAACATCTCTGGCGGAGTTGGTGGATACTTTAACGTCTGGTACCAAAACGCCATCCAAACATTCCTGAACGATGCCATATCTAGCCCGATGTGTGTTGGACCGGCGCTCCCAAGCCCACTTAGGAAGCCCCGATGCGGATTCGCCAAATCCCCAGTAAAGTTCCAGTGAGTTACCTGCCTCCTCGTCAGAACTGGAAGATGACGTACCGGTATAAGAAGTAGAGGAGTCATCCCTCCTACGCTTTGCGTGCTTCCGGGAAGACTTCCTGCGGCGACGCTTCCCGCCCGAAGACTTCCTGGCCGGAACCGGTAAGCTGTCTTCAATGGAAGATTCCGATTCCTGATCCGGCCGAGAGAGACCTGGGACCGATGGAGAAGAAACCACCCGTGAGGGACCAGGAACAGATGCTTCCTCAATAGTAGGCAGCACTAACCTACCATGGCGGGAAGAAGGGGCCGAATGGGCACCCCTCCCCGAAGGTCTCCGCGAAGGATGGGACCTCCGTGCCCGGCCACGAGCAGCAGGTATGTATCGGGATTGTGTTGGCTGGGGGTCACTTCCCCCACCATAGGAAACAATTCCCCACTTTCATCCTCCTCAGATGACGACAAGACTGGTGATGATGCGCCCACAGGAGGAGGCGGTGCTGTTGATGTGGACGGCTGACTGGAACACTGCTGTAGAAAGCCATCCAGATTAGCCGCGAAGCGAGATAAAGCCGCAGGATCGCCGGCCATGCTGGACACCAAGGACTGCACTCGTCCCTCTGGTTGTCTTGTCACAGGTGAGCGTAACGCCTGCGATGGGCCTCTAATAGGCCGTTTTGCAGTGGAAGATGGACCAGGGCGAGCTGCGTCCCGCTTTGGAGCCATACCTGCTAGGCAATAAGAAAATAAAAATAGAAAATTCCAAACAGTTAACGAGTAAACAGGCCTGACCCGGTAGCACTTGAAACCAAGAACTCCAGAACACTTAAGACAATTAACTTCAATAGAACCAGGCACAAAATTAAACAATTCTAATTAAAATCCTTAACGTAAAATTATTACGCGCCTTCCAAACCAGCCTGCAAGGATAAAAGAGTAGGCAGCCCAATTAAGGGCTCAACCACACACACAAAAAAAGGGGTTATTCAGTCAATTCGAAAGAGAAACCTATAAGAAAATCAAAATTCCGCAGCAAAAACAATTGCAATGGTGCAATAATCAGATCCACCAGCAGGTGGCACTATGACAGCCTGTCCACTAAAGGAGAGGAGGCTGCAATACCAACTAGGCCACCAGGGGAGCTCAAGAGTAGGCCGGCTGCAATACCGGCAAGGCCACTAGGGGAGCTCCGGGGTAGGCAGCCTGCAATTACTGCCACCGGCCACAAGGGGGCGCAGGCCAAATTGCCGACGCACGATCCCTAGCCTCTCCAAACGGATCGGCAATGGAGGGCCCTGACGCAGCAAGGCTCCTCCAACGAGGCACAGGCCGCTCCGAGGCCCCAGGAAGCCCTGAAGGCCTCAATCCACCCCCAAGCGGCGCCTGCTGCTCGCAAGATAATCGAGGCCTCCTGTATCAGGCGCTGGCCGCGCCACGCGATCCCGCCGGTATCCCCCGACAATTATTTAATTATTTTCCTTTCAGCCCGCCGGAGCGACGGGGACGCGCCAGAAACCGCAACCACACGGGAGCCGGCTCGAAAAAGGGGGTACAGGTAAGACAAAATAGGGAGAGGGACGGGGAAAGGAAGGGGGACTAGGAGCGCTTCGTGGCTCAGAGCCGCAGGGCGATCCTCCGAGCAATTAGGGCCTCCCTTCGGAGGGAGACGATGGAGGGAATGTGGGGGGGGGAGGGAAGGATGGAAGCCGGCTGCGCACCGAGGCCGCGGAGCCGCGGAGCGACCCCTCGGGTGGGTGCAGGGTATTCCCGCAGTACGCTGTAAGCGGCTCGGCCGCACTCCGCGGCCCTAGAAACGGCCTGGAACGGCGCAATAAAGGAGAAACCTCCCTGACTAGGGAGGGGGCACCCCCCCCTGCCTAAGGAAACGAACCCACGAGGAACTTAAGCCAAGAAATTAAATTAACGAGGAACAATAAATCCGGTATAAAATTAAGGCAGGGGGGCAATAGGAAGCAAATAGAATGGAAATACAACCGTCTCAGACACCAAGCAGCTCCTTGATCCAATGCAAAACGGCCAAGAGGACGTCCCCTAGTCCTACTCCTCAATTTATAGACTCTGACTCCTCCTCCGAAAATAGCAACACCAAAAAATCCCCAGCAACCCAATTTAACCCCCTACCAGCTTGGTTCTCCAAATTTGCCTAATCACGATGGTGGCCTGCTCCCCAACCGCAACACGTGCTCTCTGCTAGTGAGAACACGCTTTGTCATAAAAATAGGAACACTCCTCATGTGTTTTACATGAGACATATTTCGATCCATAGATAATTTCTCTTGGGACCACTACTATTGAATGCTACTGGGATTTGTTGTTTCTCCAAGAATACATGCAGAGTGTAGAGTCATAAAACCTTGTCACTACAAGGTACATATTTACCCACACAGAAGATATGGAAAATCAAGAAACTCGTTTTAGAGATTTTGACTTTATTTTCATGAAATACAAATGAAGAAATCAAGCAAGACTAATGACAATGCAGCATGCAAAGGTAAAAAAGAAGGAAAGAATAAACTCTCCCTCCTAGTGTTTTCCCAATTGTCATGCAGTAGGAAATGCCAGAGAATAATTTGCAATGTAGAAAACTTGGCAGGTGGCCTGACATAATCCATCACAACATCCTCTCCTTACATCTGCTAAACTCACTTTAACATTGAGAAAGCGACTGCAGCCTAGATATTTCAATTGTTGTAAGCATTACCTAGATAACATTTGTGAAGCAGTCTGAACCCTTGAAATATTTTATATACATGTTAAGCAGTGTATAACTGTCAAGTGTCAGCATCAAAAAATCACAACCTACCATTTCATAACTGGGATGTTTCTGGATTGCTTAATACTGGCAGTAAATATTCTGTAGCTGCTGTATTTTTATGGTAAAGTGCAGTAACCTGGTTTCTGCATGCATCTGTTCATGTGGTATGGACTCCATACAGAAAGCAAAAGATCTGTGATTATTGAAAAGCAATCCCCTTTAAATTCAATGTGACTGACTGCCAGATATGTGTACATAGGATTGCACCCTTACCTAAGCACATGCAGCTTGCATTTTTGTACGTGAATATAGCTGACTGAACACAGTGGGATCTACTTCTGAGTGCACACACTTGCACTATTTAAATGTCTGGGTTAATGCCCTGTGTATGCACACTTCTCTTTTGCTGAATGCAAACTTCTTCTACTTTGTCTTACACACAAAAACATACGCAGTGTCTTATCTCCTCACAGGAACACAAACATATGTTATCTTTAATTTTCACAAATCTCTTCATCTCATCTCATTTGTTAGACTCGGGGGGGGGTGCCCTTTTTCAGCACACTATGTGCACCTGTGTCCCCCCCACCAAATAGTGACTCTGAAGAATCAGCTGTACGATTCAACACTTAATTTAGATATATTAGCTAAAATAGTCACTAGCTTCCAAATACTGATTCTTTTATGACACATATAATTCAATAATCAAACCATCTCCTGTTTTATGATCAGAATTAAGATCTATATAGTTTTGAAAATAAAAATTGCTGAAAGAATTGTTATCCAATGAGTAGAGTTTATTAGATCAGGATTACTCATAAGTGGACAGCAGGCCTCCTTTCCAGCAAATGTCATTGGAATATGTGGGAATAAACAAAGTTGGCAGCATATTGGGCATCCCCATTGAAGGAAAAGGACTGTATCCTTTACTGGTATGTATAGGTACAATAGAGGTGGGGGAGGGGGGCTTTTTATATGTTATAAATTTATTCAATGTAACCATTTCCAAAAACCTGGTGTTAAGCCATACTTCCAGACATGTTAGTTGTGTCTAGTTTGTTGCAGGAAAACCAACATAGGGCAGATCTAAGCTATACACTGAAAGCAAACTTAACTCACACTTAAAGCACATGTTTAAAGGTTCTTTGGGGGAAAGTCATGTGCTTCAAATGAGCTTGGATATGCTTTCAAATGTATAACATGAAATGACCTATAGATTTCTGTGGCACTTTAAAGTTTAACAGAATTGTGGCATAGACTTTGTGGCATGGTGGAACATAAACTTTAATGAACTGAGAGCCTTTTGATTGACTAAAACAAAGTCCCTGAAAGCATATTTTTATGTCTTTTGCTCCTCTTTTTAACATTTATATCCTTTTTTCCACGTAGTTCCATGTACTTGGCATATCCATGTAGGGACTGGAGAGATCCTTGTTGGAACATCTGTAGAACTGCTGCCAGTCCGTGTAGACAGTTTTCAGTTAGATAGACCAAAGTTCTGACTCAGAGTTAAGTAACTTCATTTATTCCCATGTTTCTTTTTTTGGGTAGCAGGAAACTGTGTTTAGGAGCAATGAGAGGGTCCATGAGTTCTTCTCCAGTTCTTCCCCAGTTCAGATTTTACCCTGAACCAGAAAAGAATTTTCAAGCTTTTGAAGTGCTTTCCTTTTCTTCGACTCAAGCAGCTGAGTCTTTGAAGGTTGTAAACCACAACCTGGCAAGCTTTGACAACACCTCAGGTACATCATTCACAGCAAAATTTTATGTATTTCTATTCAAAAGCATATAGGGTTGCAACTCTAATTGTTTGAAGTCTCTTTACTTCCAAAAAGCTGTCTATCATATATATATATATATATATATATATATATATATATATATATATATATTGCTTCATTTCTATCGTTACTGATTGTGACAGATCATAAAAAATGTTAATAAATTGCTGAATACATGCATTAAATAAGCTCTCTCTCTCTTTCTCTCTTTTGTATCAGCAGCCATGCCACATCTGTAGGAGAAAATGCCTAATTCAACTGTCCTTCCTACTTTTCTTCTCTTGGATTTTTCTGACAACTGGGAGCAAAACATTTTGTACTTCACTCTTTTTTTAGTGATTTACTTGGCAGCCTTGACAGCAAATTTTCTTATCATCTCAGCGGTTTCCCTGGATCAACAGCTTCATACCCCCATGTACTTTTTCTTGGTGAATTTATCTGTTGTTGACCTTGGTTCCATTTCTGTCACCATCCCCAATGCCATGGTCAATTCACTTTGGAACACCAGAGAGATTTCATTTTCTGGGTGTGTTGCACAAGTGTATTCTTTGTTCTTCTTCTTGATCTCAGATTTGTTCTTGCTCACAGGCATGGCGTATGATAGGCATGTTGCCATCTGTGACCCACTGCACTATGAGACAGTGATGGGCAGGAAAGCCTGCATCCAGATGGCAGCCAGTGCATGGATAGCTGGCCTTCTTTACTCGGCCTTACACACCGGTAGCACTTTTGCCATCACCTTCTGCTCCAACATCATCAACCAGTTCTTCTGTGAAATCCCACAACTGCTGAAAATTTCCTGTGATAATTTATACCTCATTGAAGTTGGAGTTATTGCTTTCAGTGCATTTATAGTCTTTACCTGTTTTGGTTTCATAGTTGTTTCCTATGTGCAGATTTTCAAGTCAGTGCTCAGAATCCCTACTACTCAAGGACGAAATAAGGCCTTCTCAACTTGCCTACCACATCTCATTGTTGTCTCCTTATTTATAAGTACTGGTGCCATTGCCTACTTGAAGCCTGTCTCAGGTGCACCTTCAGATCTGGATCTGGTGATTTCTGTATTATATTCTGTAGTACCTCCACTGATGAATCCAATTATTTATACCATGAGGAACAGGGACATCAAAGTTGCACTTTGCAAAATGTTTCAGTACATTGTTTCTTACAGGAAATAAGGAAGCTTTTCCCACTGTGAATCCGGTATCCAGCCCTGTGAGGTTTAATTAGAAACAATTGACTTTTATAGGCAAATGCCAGAATGAAACGGGACATAACATAGATATGTATATGCATGTATGAATCTATCTAGTCATCTCACCCATTTAAACTATTGCACTGAAGTTATTTGAATCCTTTGAGTTCAGTCCTGAGTATGAGTAACAACGGATGCATTTTGTCAAAAGTTCATCACTGTTACAGGTGCCACATAATATATGTTCTGCATTTGTAAGAAATATATATATATTAGTGTGGTGGCACCTATGCTGTGGAACTCCCTGCCTATTGACATTAGGCAGGTGCCTTCACTGTACTCTTTTGGATGCCTGCTGAAAATATTTTTGGCTAGATAAGCCTACACAAAGGATTGAAATGGCGACATGTTTTCAGTTTATTTCTGGGTTTTTTAATTTTAAAAAGTTTTAATTGTTTTTACTAGTAATATTGCTGTTTTATTCTTTCTGTAACCCACTTTGAAGTTTTCTACAATCAAACACAATATAAATTTTATGAAATAAATAAAATTAATTTTTAAGAATGATCTTTTAATCTTCCACTGACATTAGTCACCTATATACATAAAAATCCAAGGCTCACATCACACAGACCCTATTGGAGGATGTGTAGTGCAGCATCAAAGTCCTAGATTGTATGAAGTCAGCTCTAACCATGTAGTAATCTGACCTTGCACTCTGTAGGAAACTGTACTTTCTTATATATTCATTGAATATAGTTCTCAGCAAATAATATTAATGTGGGTATTGCTTAACACAGAGAATGAATCCATTTACAACAATAGATCTGAGGGTTACTGAAAATACAATAAATTGTTGAAAGCTACAGAAATTTAAGATCAGCAGAACTATAATTATATTTCTCAGTATAGATACTGTAAACACATACATTTTAAAGGTGGGTGAAAATGAACATTTCTCTACCTCCCAAAGCAATTAATTTTTCCCCCCAAGGGTGACCTCAATGTATATCCCTGGAGGACACCAGAGGGATGGATTTCTCCCCCTCATTTGCTCCAAAGCTTTTACTTTCATGCTAGCAAGTGGAACCAGTTGAGTTGAGGTGCAGGCTGATGTGGCATAACAATGATAGCACAACTGGAGGAAAGGAGCTGCATAGCTTCTTCTCATCTCACCCCCAATGTCACAGGTACATCATAGGTTTTCCAATTGAAAAAGGCACCAATTAGAACATAGGGAGGGAGCATATGCAACTGAACATTGCAAAGGTGGAATTCACCAAAGGTAGAGAAACCAAAGACATGAAATGTCTGGAATGATATATGGAGCAGGATATCTGGAACAAGGGAACAGTCGGGGGAGAAATGAGGGAAGAATAAGAATATCTGAAGCTGTTCCCATAATCATCTTAATTTCACTATTACATTTATTGCCAGGAACTGGACTGAAGAGGAATGGTGCCCTCCCCCCTTCTCCTGAACCTTCCCGAGAACAAGAGGACAGTATAGATTTAGAACAGTGGTTTGCAGAAGGGCATAGTTCAGAGGCTGCAGAGGGCAGAAGCTGGGAAATACTGGAAGAGGAACAGCAGGAAGAAGGAGAAGCACCAGGAGAGAGACAGCTGACACACTCAGTGCCCTTGGAAAGCATTCCTGACCCCACCTCTCCCAAGGCCAGATGGGCATCGAGGGTATTAGAAGAGAGAGCTAAGAGGCAGAAAGCTGAGATTAACTGATGGAGTGACATTGTATAGGGGACACGTAGGGGGGTGGAACTTTACTTGGAGCAATGTCATCATTGAATAGAGACTACATTCTTTGTCTCTCTGTGAATACTGAATAAATTATGTGGTAAGGACTTTTCGTCTTTATCTGCTTTTTTGGCTGCTGCCAGGGGAGGGATAGGATTCCCCTGAAGCCTTGACATTTATACACCACCTTTCTTTCAAGATGGCACTCTTCAATGATCACACTAAAGATTATGTGATACATAGGATTTCCATGCTGTTTTCCATCTAGGTATGAGATGGACCCAGACCTCATTATCTTCAACAATGCATTTTAATCACATTACTTCAGACCATGGTCTGGGATCTCCCCTTTTTAATATTTGAACTCATTTGAAATGCATTTCAAAGTTAAGCAGTTCAGGATAACTTTGTAGACTGATCTGCACATCTGACAGCAATATGCTGAGTCTGTCACTCATGATGGATCATTTGAAAGCTCCATCCTGAACATTCGTCTTTGTCCTCTGCAAACAGTGACATTCCATAACGTGTTTTTCTCACTTTGGCTCTCAAATCATTTAGACATAATGATCATTCTCTTGGGACTTTGGAAATAATCTGGACTGGGCTCCTGGGGGGGGGGAAATCTCTAAGTACTGTTTCAGAAGGAGCATATATAATTTTCCTTCCCCCAAAAAAACCACACTTCCACTGTAGTTTGAAATCAGAAGCAGAGACCTGGAGCACAATGTAGATGATTTCAGTATCACATTTATTTCATTATAGAAGATAAATTGGCAGATCCTTTCTCAAGTTAAATTTGTGAAAGTTACATAAATATAAAGACCTTAATAGAGAAATACTGAAAGATCACTGAAAGTATGAGAAAATTGTACAAACCTTGGAAGAAATATATACAATAAACCAGTAATTATAGTAATAATAATATCTTGTTCCTTTCTCTTGTTGGATGCATCACTGTGATAGTCTGTTTTCCTAATATATGTTGGATAATCTTCTTTCACATATGCAAGACCAGCTATACTTTCCAGATCCACAGTGCAAGCAGTTGTATAATCTGATGGGAATGAGAATGGAATGGAATATGCCAAACAAATGTGTATAAGCAGCAGATCCAAGGTAAGATGGATTTCCCTTGGATAAGGAAAGTAGTTCTTTGCATTCAGAAGATGATAATAAATTCTAAATGAGTATAATTTATTCCTTTAATTTAATCTAAACTCATTAGCTCAGAGAAAATTTATGGGAACCCTAGATAGGATCATAGATGGCCCTACAGATGTTGCTGGATTGCAACTTCCATTGTCCCTGACCATTCTGGCTGGGGCTGATTGAATGACACAGGTTACACATCCTTGATATTTGGCATGGTTAAATAGAAAATAATCTAAGAATGGATGGCTGGGGTTTGAGAAGTCCTTAGCTTGAGATTCTAATGTACTAGTTAGGTTGCTAAAATTCACCTTATACCTGTGACTGAACTAACACAGAATGTATGATGAGCTGAACTTGTCAAAAAAGAATTTCCTCTAATTATCTAGGGAACTAGCTTTACATTCCAGTTTTTACACACAGTGGAGGAAACCAAAGCTTATCCCATATGTCGCCATGAAAAATCTGAATAATTGCAATCTAGACTATTGCTGTCATTTTACTGAATGAGCACCACAAAAGATACTCTGGGAAGAAAGTCCATGGTGTGGTTTCTCTGAATTGTATGTACAGAACATGAAACACCAAGGGAGCAATTCTAAGCTCCCAGAAACAGAGACTGGGAGGTTATTGGATACTGCAGAATTTTGTCTTTGTGTTGTGAGAAGGAGGCGACTTTAAGAGGGAGAGGTCCAAGTTCATCCATGAATGGAGGAAACCTTCACCACTGTTGCCAACCCATCATTACTGTTGTGAGGCCATGATTTTTTTGTTAGGATTAAATCCTATGCAGGAAACTCTATGACACCCCACCCCTCAAAAATCAGTATTGGGACTGTTTTCTCACATCTCATTAAAACTGCAAATGTGTATACCAGAATAATATATGTGTGCATATTTTATACACCAAACCTGCACAAGTTGTGGCACTCTAAAATTAGCAGAGTCTTGTATTGTGGTTGTACTGCCAGGTGTTTCATAGCACACAGCCATTCAGTTTTTCAGTCCAGAACATGCAGTTAAAAGCAGGAGGCTTGCTTACTCTCTGGTGGGCTATAATTTATGTCTGATGGACAAACATGGGGTCCAAGTTGTACATGCCTCTTGCAGACTCAAATCATTAATTAAGAGTATCAATGAGCGTTTTTCTTCTTCACTAACTTTAGGCTGGCTACAGTTTGCCAAGAAAGAAATGAGCAACCATAGCTTTGTGAATGGGTTCCAGCTCAAAGGATTCTCTGATGTTCTTGAGCTGCACATTATATACTTTTTGGGTTTTTTCCTCATCTACTTGGCAGCTGTGATTGGAAATCTTCTCGTGATAACTGCTGTAGCCCTGAACAAACACCTGCAAACCCCAATGTACTTTTTCCTGGTTAATTTAAACATCATTGATATGGGTTTCATCTCAGTCACTGTTCCTAAAGCCATGGCTAATTCCCTGATGAACACTAAGAGAATTTCATATTATGGATGTATGGCTCAGGTCTTCTTCTTCTTTTGGGCTGGGGCATCAGAATTTGTCCTCTTGACAGTCATGGCCTATGATCGTTATGTTGCCATCTGCAATCCACTGAACTATGTGAGAGAAATGAACAGGACAGTCTGTATCAAAATGGCCACCAGCGCATGGATCTTTGGGTTTTTGGATGCAACACTGAACACTGTCTGCACATTTATCATCCCTTTCTGCTCCAATAACATCAACCAGTTCTTCTGTGAAATCCCACAGCTTCTAAAGCTTTCCTGTTCCAACTCCTCATATCTCATTGAAACCGGGGCTCTTGTTTTTACTGTTCTGATATGTATAAGTTGTTTTTGTTTCACAATCATTTCCTATGTGCACATTTTCAGAGCTGTGTTTGCCTTTCCTTCTGCAAAGGGAAGGCAAAAAGCATTTTCTACCTGCCTGCCCCATTTTGCTGTGCTCTCCTTGTTCTATTTCACTGGAATCTATGCCTGTTTGGGGTCAACATTTAGGGCCTCGTCAGGCTTGGATTTCTTGCTTGCAGTGTTATATTCAATGGTCCCTCCTTTCATGAACCCGATCATTTATAGCATGAGGAACAAAGAGATAACAGCAGCACTTCAGAGGTTTTGCCATAAGAAAAGAAATCTGCTGTTGATTTAGAAACTTGAAATGAGCTGGTATAATTCCAGTCCACTGAAGTTTTAGTTAAAAAACAAGTTGGATATCTAACAATTCACATGGATTTCAACAGAACCTAAGGTCAAAACTAGATGATCATCTAAAAAAAGAGAGAGAATTCTTTTAAAAGATAGTAGCGAACATCCAGTCTGGTTTTGAATCTTGGCATGACAGTAGAGAGATTGCAATCTTTTGTCCCTTGCTATGTTCCCAATCTAGACTATGGGGATTAAAGTTCCCATTCATATCAATGGAAGTTTTTCTTCTAATGCAAATAGATGTGGAGATCACTATGGGGAACAAATAGTTAAAGTACCTCTATTCTGCTTCGCTAGAGTCCCACTCCAGATTTGGACCCATGAGCTTGCTATTTCTTTCTTTATTTAGTCATTCTCAATTGCTAATTGAAGGCAGACATTTTATCTTGTTGGGACATCAGTCACACTAATGTTAGCTGTATGGACGATTTCCTGATCCTTCCTTTTGCAAAAATATTGTTTTGGATCCAAAGGCTGCCCTTCAAAATGAATATTTCTCCAAATAATTATCTGATAGAAGAAAGCTTTCCATCAAGGCAAAGGGTATTTCATATTTTATCCATTATGTATAAAATATTAGTATTTCATTGATTCCCTTTCCCCCACTTCCTTCCTTCCTTCCAAAATCCAACACATAGTAAATGGTCATCTTATTCCACTTCACATCACCCTAACATTTAGGTAATCTTTCTTCACTACTGTATATTGTGAATGTATATCTTATGCCAGTAAAGCTATCTTCTAATTTCTGAAAGTGTGCATATGTATTTTTAAAAGGAAAACATTTGCTCTACATTTGTATTCCTCTTTTACAGTATTTAATAATTTCAATAAAGGTGAGATGTTGCAGTTCAGATCTGTCAGGAAATTGAAAAGCCCTTCAGTTTAACCATTAACACATACACAAACCCTTTGTAGTTGCCCAGTGAAAAGGGGTGTGCATTCTCCGCTGCATGGACAAAAGTTACATGATCTTTGCATTTAACATGCAGACTTTTTTTTTTTAAAAAAAGCAAATTGCATCAGTTAGCAAGAGCTGAGAATTGAGGGGATCAGAGGGGGCAGAGAAAGAAAATTTATCCACTTCTCTGTTGTTGTTTAGTCGTTTAGTCATGTCCGACTCTTCGTGACCCCATGGACCAGAGCACGCCAGGCACTCCTGTCTTCCACTGCCTTCCACAGTTTGGTCAAACTCAGGCTGGTAGCTTCAAGAACACTGTCCAACCATCTTGCCCTATGTCATCCCCTTCTCCTTGTGCCCTCCATCTGTCCCAACATCAGGGTCTTTCCCAGGGAGTCTTCTCTTCTCATGAGGTGGCCAAAGTATTGGAGCCTCAGCTTCATGATCTGTCCTTCCAGTGAGCACTCAGGGCTGATTTCCTTAAGAATGGATAGGTTTGATCTTCTTGCAGTCCATGGGACTCTCAAGAGTCTCCTCCAGCACCATAATTCAAAAGCATAAATTCTTCGGCGATCAGCCTTCTTTATGGTCCAGCTCTCACTTCCATACATAACTACTGGGAAAACCATTGCTTTAACTATATGGACCTTGGTTGGCAAGGTGATGTCTCTGCTTTTTAAGATGCTGTCTAGGTTTGTCATTGCTTTTCTCCCAAGAAGCAGGTGTCTTTTAATTTTGTGGCTGCTGTCACCATCTGCAGTGATCATGGAGCCCAAGAAAGTAAAATCTCTCTGCCTCCATTTCTTCCCCTTCTATTTGCCAGGAGGTAATGGGACCAGTGGCCATGATCTTCTCCTTTTTTGATGTTGAGCTTCATACCATATTTTGTGTTATCCTCTTTCACCCTCATTAAAAGGTTATTTAATCCCTCCTCACTTTCTGCCATCAAGGTTGTGTCATCTGCATATCTGAGGTTGCTGATATTTCTTCCAGCAATCTTAATTCTGGCTAGGGATTCATCCAGCCCAGCCTTTCGCATGATGAATTCTGCATATAAGTTAAATAAGCAGGGAGACAATATACAGCCTTGTCGTACTCCTTATCCACTTCTGTAGAAGAAGAAGAAGAAGAGTTTGGATTTGATATCCCGCTTTATCACTACCCAAAGGAGTCTCAAAGCGGCTAACATTCTCCTTTCCCTTCCTCCCCCACAACAAACACTCTGTGAGGTGAGTGGGGCTGAGAGACTTCAGAGAAGTGTGACTAGCCCAAGGTCACCCAGCAGCTGCATGTGGAGGAGCGGAGACGTGAACCAGGTTCCCCAGATTCTGAGTCTACCGCTCTTAACCACTACACCACACTGGCTCTCTTTTTCCTGTAGCCCTAAGGAAAATCCTTATGAGGGTGGAATTTGCTTTTTGAGGAAATCGTACATTGGTGCCCTACACAGAATTAATTCTTGAAGCAGAGGTGCTCTGTCCCCATTGTTGGTTATAGAATGACAGGGGGAAAAGCAAGCCTTGACATGATTCTCAGCCAGGAATAAGAAGGACTGGGCAAATGCTGTACACTGAATAATTTTAGTATAAAAATTACAGAGATTCCAATGGCACCTTAATGACCAACTTTAATCATGTTATGTTTAAATTTAAAGTTGAAATAAAAAGGAAGTTGTAATGAGTCTTTACAACATAAAGTTCATAAAAAAACAAACAAATTGTTACACAAGTCCTGGAAGACCTGCTTTCTGCTTTGCAGATATTTTCCACCTAAGGCTGCTGAAAAGACTCTTGGGATGGGGAATTGCTCTTATTGATATTATTTTTTTGTTTATTATGATTTATGTGGAAATGCTTACATTGGTTGTATACTTTTTGATGGTTTATGAATTGTTTATGAAAACATGCAAAAAACGTGGCCAAAAAAGCTCCCCTGTTGGCTAGCAAGGTCAAACTTACACCTCATAACAGTAAGTATATTCTATTGTTGTACTGTGTATTTTGGGTCTGTGGGTCACAATAAAGCTGTGTGTGCGGTTTGCTTGTTGTTGTCATTACTAAGAAGCATCTCACTTCTGAGCTTTGTCAGTCTCCAGGGAACACATTTGTGATCCAATTTATACAACCAAATATAGTATAAGAGAAATTAACATGGCTTCTTCCAATGCAGTGCCCTTGCCCTTGTACTGGTCAGAGGTAGAGAAAGAAAGGATATCAAACCTATAGATGTACATTTCCTTCAAAAGCTGTACATTATGAATGAAGACACTGCAGAGAGAAACTAAAGATGTACTAATGGAAGAAAATCATAAAGAAAAAAGAGTAAGTTTTCTCAATTTCTCTCTCACTCTGCAATTGGACTTCTCAATTTTCTTTGCTATCTACCTCTCTAATTAATTATTATGCTATTTGTTAACCCCCCCCCATCCACTCTTTATCCCATTCTACATTATTATTTGTCCTTCAATAGCACACCATTTCAGAAATATGTCTTCATTTGCTATTCCTTTGCTATTTCAACCAAACAGCACCCTGTTTTCATATGCTGAAACAGAGGGCAACCGAAATGTTCAAGATTCAGGAACAACTAACCTTTGGGGTTTGGTTATAATTTTTGGATGGGGGGGAAAGGAGTTTCAACTTAGGAAACAAAGCTGAGTTGGGGGTACATAACAGAACTGTATCAAATTATTCATGGTGTGGAGAAAGTAAATAGGTTTCTCCATCTTTCATAATACTTGAACCTGAGGGCTATCCAGTTTTGGATTTTGGAAGATTCAGAAAAGGCAATGGAAAATACTTCTTCACATAGTACAGATGACCACCTCCTTGCATGGCTTTAAAAAGGGGAGTAGACAATTCATGGAAGATAAGACTGTCTCTGAATGTCAGTTGAAGGGGAAAGACAAGTAGGGAGAGGACTATTGCACATGTGTCCTTCTGTGAAAGAGGCACCTTATCTAAAGCAACACATTAGCTTGTGATAATTCACATAGAATTTGTAAAATGCATAATGACTTTAGGTGTAAATCAACTGAGTAGCGTTCCTTTTTTCATGGATGTAGAATTTCTCATAAATCCCTTTCATTTTACAGAAATTGCTAGCCTGACTGAGCCAGGAACCTACCAGCTCAGCTGGACATATGCTGGATCCAAACTTCATGCATCTTGGAGGAACAAGCCATAGGATTTTGCCCTTTGGAACAATACCCACTTCTTAAGACTTAAACCAGCCTATATTTTACTGAGCCAAGTTAGGAGCAAAGAATCAGCCAACTGACCTGGAGCTGTGTTGGAGCTCTTCAACATCCTAAACTACTCATCCCCGTAGATCTTGCCACAGGATTGCCCCCTAGTCTGCTAGTCTTTTTAAATTCATCACATGATTCTTTTCAGTGTTTCATTTAACATATTAACAAAAGTACCCATCTTTAATTCACATCTCTTCAAATTCCCTCACTTTCCCCATAAAAAACTGATGAATAATTGTGAGTTATTTATACTAAAAAATTAAAGACAGGAAAAATCCTTCACGGAGACCTGTCCAAATAGTCTAACACTTTCTGCATGACTTCATGGCTATCTTCCTTTCCAGAAGCAGCTGAGTTTCCTGAGGAGAAAATGTCCAACACAAGCACAGTAACATACTTTCTACTTGTGGGTTTCTCTGAGATTCAAGAACTGCCCAAACTAAACTTCATAATGTTTCTCATAATATATTTTGTTGCCTTAATGGGAAATATTCTCATAATAACCACGGTAGTTCTCAATGTCCACCTCCATACCCCAATGTATTTCTTTGTCCTAAATCTATCCATTGTTGACCTTGGATACATTTCAGCCACTATCCCCAAAGCCATGACAAATTCCTTAATGAAGACTAGAGTGATCCTATTTGCTCATTGTGTTGTCCAGTTATTTTCATTTGTTCTCTGTGGTGCATGTGAATTTTTCCTCTTGACAGTCATGGCCTATGACCGCTACGTTGCCATTTGTCATCCACTGCATTATGAAACCGTAATGAGCAGAGGCAGATGCATTCAACTGGCATGCTTTGCATGGACATTTGGCCTTCTAACAGCAACATTGCACACTGGGGCCACATTTGCAAGTCCCTTCTGCTCCATCGTCATCAACCAGTTCTTCTGTGAAATACCACAGATGCTCAGACTATCCTGCTCTGACTTGTATATTCTTGAAGTTGGAGCTATTGGTCTGACTGGCTGTTTATATTTTGGATGCTTCCTTTTCATCCTTGCATCTTATGTGCAGATATTTAAAGCAGTGATGAGAATCCCCTCTGTACAAGGAAGGCAGAAGGCCTTCTCTACCTGCCTGCCCCATATAATTGTACTATCCATGTTCTACTTCTTTGGTGTCTTTGCCTACATGCGGCCAGTCAATAGGATTCCATCGCCAATGGATCTGATTGCTGCTGTAGCCTATTGTGTTGTGCCACCATTGATGAATCCAATAATATATAGCATGCGAAACAAGGATATCAAAGGAGGACTCTGGAAACTGATTGCCTGGAAATCTCCTGGGAAGACAATTATCCAATTGTCACTGCTCACTTCAGCATTTGCTCCTTCATGAAAATTCTCAAATTGTAATTATTTGTTAATAATGTAGCTGATGGAAAATAAGTGCTGGTTAAACTTTTCCTATATTTATCTTTTTAATAAAATAAAATAAAAACCTGAAGGAGACTGAGAGAGACATCCTCACTGAAGATGGGTGCTGGGTAACATGACTTGTATTTGGGGTGCATTAATAGATAAATTTCACCCTTGTGAAGAGGTCTACAATTAACTGACTGTGGTAGCATTTGAGATTTCACAGCAGCAAGGTATTATTGTTCAGGGAACTCTGCCCAGTGTCCCCTCATTCCCCATCAGAGGTTCAAAGTATATGGAACAAAACTGTGGTGTTTTTTATTACACTCTATGAGGGTTTAACACTGGATAATAACTGGATAATAACTGTAATAAGTAAGGCACACATCTTGGATTTAAACACAAATTCTGAACATTTTAAAAATGGGTCCTCTGATGCATGTTTGGGTTAAAAGTGGGTCCTGAGTCTAAAAAGGTTTAAGACTACTTGTTCACTGGAGGGCATCATGTTGGCTACTCCTGGTTTGTATGATAATATAATATAATATAATATAATATAATATAATATAATATAATATAATATATAATAATATACAAATCAATACCAGGAGTCCAGTGTTGGAATAGACGGATGACTGGGAGCATATAACACTAGTCCTAAAGGATCTACATCGGCTCCCAGTACATTTCTGAGTACAATTCAACATGTTGGTGCTGACCTTTAAAGCCCTAAATGGCTTTGTCCCTGCATATCTGAAGGAGCATCTCCACCCCCATCGTTGAGCCCAGACACTGAGGTCCACCTTTGAGTGCCTTCTGGAGGTTCCCTCACTGTGAATAGTGAAGTTACAGGGAAACAGGCAGAGGACCTTCTCAGTAGTAGCACCTGCCCTGTGGAACGCCCTCCTGTGAGATGTCAAGGAAATGAACAAGTATCTGACTTTTAGAAGACATCTGAAGGCAGCCCTGTATAGTGAAGTTATTATGTTTGATGTCTTACTGTGTTTTAATTTGTTGGTATCCACCAAGAGTGGCTGGGGAAACTCAGTCAGATGGGTGGCATATAAATTTTATTAATAATAATAATAATTATAACATTAATAATACTGCTGTATATTAACAGTGCATACTCTGATGTAATGAAAAACCATTTCCTCCTCTACCACCCACCCACAAATAATTTAAAGTGAAGCTGTCTTTCTGGGCTGGAGGAGCATTGGACAATTTCCTGTTTGGGCTGGAGCTTTCCTCAAACAATAAGATCTTCCTGCTTCTGGAATGTTTCTGTGTTGTCCTTGCCTTTGATGCCCAGTTCTACTCTTTGTTTCTCGTTGACCTCAGCTTCCTGTGTGTGGCATAGTAACCAATCCAAAGGACTTACTTAATGATACCTGTTTTGTGGTATCTAGCCAACATTTTTTTCTCAATTTCTTATATTCCTTTATGTTTGCCATCTGTTATCCATGTCTATCCCCTCCCTTCAGGATTATATCATTCTGAAATTTCACTCGTGATACATTTAGATTTATTGCTGATGTACTCAAATATCAGTTGAAGGCAGAAGCTGGAAAAGTTTGTGAAGAGATTAATCTATGGCTGTAATTAAGAAGGGTTTGAATAAAATAATTTGGTTGGAATTGACACTTCAAATATTTCAGTAGCTGTTTGTTGTAAGCATTACATCACTTCTAAAAGAAAAGTACATTTCCCCTCATTATTTCACAGTCCATTGTGCTCAGCTAAATTAGTTCAAAGGAATAAGACTGTCCCTTGAGGAACAGTTAAGCTAAATTCTTCCATCAAGACCACAAACACCTGAAAAATTGCCTTGATAATTACACTTCATTATATTGATTGGAAAGCATTATCTCAATAATGTTCACCTATTTCCCTTCTTATTTCTCTGATTTCTCTTCAGAGAAATAAAATAAGTGTACCATTTTAAAATAGTTGCAATAGTTAATTCAGAATTTGAATCCTCAGCAGATGAGAACTTTAATAAATCATGCTCACCTAGCATTGACCCTGAAAATCTTCCAAGTCTCACATTAAATGAGTTGTATAGAATGTGTGTTGTGTGTTCTCCTTATTTCCCTCAGAGACTAATTAAAACAGTTTGTAGATGCTCATGATTCATTATTTGTGTTTCATTATTCCTGCCATCCCAGTCGGGGGGGGGGGTTGTCAAAATCTTACTGATGTGTATATTTCAGTTTTTCTGCAGAGAAAAGGAAAATAAAGCTTAGATTCAAACACTTTTTAAAAAATCCGATGTCCCATTACATAGGCCTACACTTTCAGATTGTGATTAGGTCAGCTGCAATCCTATAGTACTTACATGGAAGTAAGTCCCATAAAAATCACTGGGCTTACTTCTCAGCAGTCATGAATAAGAGTCTGCTGTAACTTCCCAAAAATATGAGAATCACCCTCACATTCTCCAAAGTAACAGAAATATGACCAATGGTGACACCAGGAAAAACAACAACAATGGGATGGGGTGGGACATAGAGTGGTGAGAAGTTGCTCCATATAGTAGATTCCTGAAAGAGAATGAATGCTATAGTACTCTATTTCACAGTCAAAATACATTTTCCCTGAAGGACACCTTATAGATTTTGATGGTAGACTTTCAAGTAAGGCTATGTAGCATTCCCTTCTTTTGAAACCTAGCTTAAGATAGTGTTTGTTGAATCACAGAATCAAAGAATTGCAGACTTGGAAGGGACCACAAAGGCCATCTAGTCCAACTTTCTGCAATGCAGGAATACAACTCATGACCCTGAGATTAAGAGTCTCAAGCTCTACCAGCTGAGCGATTCTCACTGATCTCTACTTCTCAAAAGCTTTTCTCCTTCCACAAAAGAGGATCTTGTTTCTGTCATTTGGAGGGCAGTTGGGACTTTTTTAAAGAGTTTCTCTGCAATTTCAGAGGTTGGAGGGTTGAGCTTTCCTTACTGTTGCAAGGTGGTAGAAGACGGAAGGTGTGTTATTCTAGCCATTACATTATTTGTTCTGCACTCTGCAGTCTCTCTGGTCACCCATATTCATGAACTGAAAAAGGGTTCCCCTGAGCTGTAACTGAAGCACAGGGAGCTGCCAAGGCTGGCTACCAAGTGCCTGAGAATGGTGCTCTTGATGCTTTTATTTTTTAGGAACTCCTTACTTTATGTTTCCCCCCTCATTGATTTCTCTGAGGCAGCTAATTGCATAATAGATAATATGCATGTTCATTAAATTCACATAGTTTTCTTCAGAACCTTTTGTAAAATGTCAATTTATACACATTTAAATGTTAAAATGATAAATTGAATAACTGAACACAATACTGGTATTTAATTGGTTTAATAATGATACCAATTAATATATGCAATGTGGCTCAGTTATTCAGTTTATCAATTTAATGTGTAAATGGGTCTAAACTGGCATTTTACAAAAGGTTCTGAAGAAAACAGTCATTCATAGATAGATAGATAGATAGATGATAGATAGATAGATAGATAGATAGATAGATAGATAGATAGATGGTGTATGGTAGGAATTGGGAATCTGTGGGCTTCCATATGTTGCTGGAGTCCAACTCCCATAATAGTCAGAAAGGAGAGTTCCCCAACCTTTCTGAATATGTATGTTACAGCAGCCACATCCTAGAAGATTCCTTTCCTTCTGTTAAAGATGAAGAGTGGGAATGCTTTAGTGAAGATGATGTTATCTAGTTTGAATATGGCCTTGTATAGAATGTGTGTAATTTGCCTGAACTAACTTTCTTTCTTTCTTTTTTTCTTTTTTTCTTTCTTTCTTTCTTTCTTATTCCACCTTTCCTTTCTTCCTATCCTCCTCTCTTTGTTATTGTCACAGCAGTTAGGCTGAAAGCTTGTGAGCAGCTGAAGGTCACCCAAGGTGAGCTTCATGGCTGAGTGGCGATTTGAACCCTGGTCTTCCAGATCTTAGTCCAACACTGCACTAACCACTGCACTACACCAAATTTATATACCACTTGAGTGTAAGAAAACTCTAAGCAGTTTACACAAAAATATAAAATAAATCTTTAAGGTTGTTTTCCCTATGCATATAGGTTTTGGGTTTAAATATTTAAATAAGTAAATGTGTTCCAGTTCACCCAACCTTCTGTGTCTTGCATCCTTTGTGGTCACAATAAATGAAAGATAATTTCCCAGCTGAGTTTCTTCATGCAGCGGTTGTAGTCCCCAGGTAACAAGTTTCACAAATGCTTGGACCCAAAAGAGAAAGAGTGAGAAAAACTACCAAAATAAACCTTCAAGTCACATGCACATATACACCTCTTTAGCAGCCTTAAATACCAGAATCAGTGGAAGAAAACACTTTACTCTCCATTTAGAATCTGAATGTTCTAGTGATATGCTCACAGATTAATATAGAAATGCATAACATGATGGGTGATCACCACAATAATTCAGAAGAAATAATCAGCAGCAAGGTAATAATCTACTTTCCCCCCTCACCATCTCAATAAAAAACTTCTCTGAATGACATTTTTGTTGTGAACATATTATATTTTCCCTCTTTTCCCTTTCATTTTCCTTCTCTACTCCATGAATTGACTTTTTAAGATGTACATGCAGTTTAAGTTAAAGTGTTATTTGAGAGGGAAAGTGGAGATTGTTTATCTACATGCAGGGACTAAATATATGGAGGCTAAGAAATCTTCCAGCAAAGATTGAAAAGCCATCCATTGGAGATACACTAGCTCCAAATTTCCTTCACAAAAATGATGATTGAATTAGACAATCTGTGCTTCTAATTAAGAATCTTACAAATCAGACATAAACTTAAAGCTCTTAGTTCTGTTTATATTTTATTTACATTAACTGTCTTGTATCTTTATTCTTGGGGCATGAAATCTAGCTCTTTCAGTCAAAACAGCTGATGAATTTGAAGGAGAGATGAAACTACTGAAATGTTTATGGAACAGTTCCCCTATTTCCAGTTCAGGGTTACATTCCGATATGTGCTTTAAAACATTTTTTGGTACAGTGTTACGTTCCTCTTTCATGTCTTAGGCTCAGTGATGTTCCTGAGTCATCTTGTTGGTCAGTATGGGCAACAGAGACCAGATTACGTAAGTCTTTGGTTTTATGCAGCAGATTTCTTATGTTCATGCCCTCCAAACTATATCAGTTCTTTCTCTCCTTCTTCCCATAGAGTAGATGATGTCAAATGAGACCAATTTTCTTCTTCTGGGATTCTCTGATATGCGGGAGCTGCAAATTTTACACTTTGTGATATTTCTTCTTATTTATTTGGCTACTGTCATGGGAAATCTACTCATAATCATACTCATAACCCTCAACCGTCAACTTCACACGCCAATGTACTTTTTCTTGATGAATTTATCCATCGCAGACATTGGCAACATCTCCATCAATGTCCCCAAAGCCATGAGCAACTCCCTCATGAACACCAGGTTGATTTCATATCCAGAATGTGTTTCCCAAGTCTTTTTCCTCATCTTCTTTGCAGTGACTGACCTGGTCCTCCTCACAGTCATGGCTTATGATCGATATGTCGCCATCTGCAATCCACTACGATATGAGACAGTGATGAACATGAGAGCCTGCGTCCAAATGGCAGCCAGTTCATGGATTACCGGTTTTTTCTTTGCAGCGTTAGACACTGGGGGCACATTTTCCATCACTTTCTGCTCCAACGTTCTCAACCAGTTTTTTTGTGAAATTCCACAATTGCTAAAACTCTCATGTAATGACAATTATATGGCAGAAGTTGGTGTCCTTGTATTTGTTGAATCTGTAGCTTTAGGTTGCTTTAATTTTATAATTTACTCATATGTACAGATCTTCACCAACGTACTAAAAATCCCTTTTGTGCAGGGAAGAAAGAAAGCATTGTCTACCTGCTTGCCACACCTCATTGTTGTCTCCTTATTTATCTGCACTGGCACCTTTGCCTATATGTGTCCAACTCAAAAAGCCCCAAAACATCTGGTCATGATGATTTCTGTGTTATATTCTATGTTGCCACCCATGATGAATCCAGTGATTTATAGCATGAGAAATCAAGAGATCAGATCCGCACTGTCAAAACTTTTTGGATGGAAACTATGTTCCAAGCATCAGATGACAACCATCCTTTTATGATCCTGTGCTAGTGTGTTTCACAACTTAAGTTCCTAAGAGAAATATACCCATATCTATATAACCTATACCTAGAGTTGCCTTAAACAGGGACAGACTACTTGTCTATCTAGCCTCATGAAATCATATATTATTTCTGCTTCTTTGCTCATCATTGTTGTGTGTGTGTGGTGAGTCAGATAACATTAGGCAGTGTGACAGAAGCAGCCCAGGGAGCAAAGATCGGCACTTCTGAAGAACTATAGAAAAAAGCATGTTTATTTCACACTATGCATACCAAACCAAATTATTTGTGTATTGTCAGGAAATGCACAGCATTCAGCTGTGCTATGCACATTCCCAAAGGCATGCTGTGGATTCACTGCACTCAATTTGGCACCTGCTGCAAACATTTTTGTTTAGGCAAACCTTCCCAGAGATCTAAAAGGTTAATGTTTATTTCAATCTGTTTTTAGTTTATTGCTGATTCTATTTTTTTTTTTTGGAATGTTTAAATAGTTGTTTTTAACTGCTTTTGCCAATATTTTTTTTTATTCTTTTGTAAACTGATTTGATTTTTAAAAAACAAACGAATAGTGTATATTTTTTTCTAAATAAAATTATCATTCTAAATAAAATATATCATTTGCCCTACAGAATCATGCACATGAGCAGGGTTGCCATCTCATCCTCCCTCCCCTGCCCTATACCCAATTGCAAAAAAAGGAGCAAATGTAGCTTTTGTGGCCCTGGAATATATAGACCTTTTTTAAAAAAAGATGCTCTACCCTTTCCCACTGCACGCTCTCATATACAGGCAGGGGGGGTAACTGCTACAAGTCTAGGCTGTGGTGGAAGCTTTTTGCATGCCTGGAAGTGGGCTTGCCCCAAAATGGGAGGAGGAGGAAGAGAGAGTCAAAGACAGGTGGCAGGGAGAGAATGCTAGAGAACTTCCACCCAGAAAGGAAGAGGGCAGGTGGGAAGTGGATAATGGCATAAACTCTGAACATTGTGGGAGAGCAATTTGAGGCACTCTCTCCATGCTGCCAACCTTGTTGCTCTTCTTGCTGCTGACACCTTCCTTGCCTGACTGGTCACTTGCCCCCTCCCTCCCCCTTGCCCATTTGTCTGCTGTCGTCCTCCTCCTCTTCAGCCTCAGGGAAGAATTGGGAGATGCCACAGGACTTGCCATGGGCCTGACGCTACCTGGCATGAGGATGCACCAGCCTGCAGAGTGTCAGAAGATCCCTGTCCACAATATCCTTCTTAATAGGTTGTCTGCTTGAAAGACTAGTGGTACTTTCATTTCCTTACTTCTGCTCCTCTTTGGATGTTTGACTGTCATCAACAGTGGTTTCTCTTGAAAGTGAAATATCTCTGGAAGGGAACTTTTTGATATCCCCCGCCCCTCACACACACACAAATACTAGATTCCTTCAGAAACTTAATGTACTCAGAAACATAGTTTAAAATATGCACAAGAAGTTGCTGAGAACCAATTGAGTGCCTCTTCAGAGTATTTTAAAGGGTTAATTTGTCTTTCCTACAGATTTGAACCACTTAAGAGGAATAGAATTAACAGAATTATAATAAACTAAAAGCACTTTTCCCCTCTATCTATAAAAGATAATTTCCCAGCTGATATTGTATGCTGAGACATACTGGTCCCAAGGCAACAAGTTTCTCAAGTCCTCAGAAACAAAAAAGGAAGAAATGTTGCAACAATCAAAACAGCTTCAATCACATGCACACATATATACCTCCTTGGCAGACCTGAATGCTAGAATCAGTGGAAGACAGTCAATTAGATGTATATTTCAAATCCGAAGCTCATAGCGGTACGTATTAGGAATGCACTAGCTGTGAATTTCCTCCACTAAATGGATGGACTTGATTGCCTACAAAGCCCCTTTGCACTCTACAATGCTGCTGTTAAGACATTAAAAGTACTAAATTGGCAGGTATTACTTCAAACCATCCACTGTTTTATGCTTTAATTCTGGGTGATGGAGAGCCACCTGTTCAGTACTAAGGGCTGGTGAATTTGAAGGGCAGTGGTAAAACTACTGATGATTAATGATGCATTTCCCATATTCACAATTAGAGGCAGATACATACTCTTGATTTTAAAAATAATAATTTTCAATTCTTTTTATGACTTCATGGTTCTTGTACAACATGAAGCTACTGTCCTGATCTAAGAACTAAGGAATTTCTACATGTGTCTCCTCTTGCTTTATGGCAGGAGAGTGAAAAACATTTTCCCCTTATTATTATCACATTTCCTTGGGGTAACTAAAAAGATGCTGGATGCTAGCAATGGTTGGGGACTATGCCAGTGGAGGACAGTGTGAGAGACAAAATTGCATGGGGCCATCCACTCTTTCCTTCTGCAGCCCCTTTTCTCACCCCCTTCTCTTTCTCGCACAGAATGGTGCTGGGGAGATACAGATCAATTGTGCCAGAGGGTCTAAACTGACCATTACCTAAGAGCATTTGAAAATATATTGATGAATGCAGCTTGTGGTTTTTTAAAAAAGACAAATGTTCAGGTAACAGATGATATGGAGCAAGTCAGATATTATGGGTCATTTGTTCCAAATCTTTCTCTGTTACATTCTCCCTGTCTCATATTCTTTTTTTATGTCTACTTTATTTATCTTCTTGAGTCTTGGCTTCCTTCAATTATCGGCTCCAAATTCAACAACTTGTTCTGCACTCAGCAAATGTGGGAGGATCTGTCCTGCTGATAGTGCTCAAAAGAGGGGAAAGGTGGTGTTTGCCGTTGTTCTCATTGATAACTTCTTTAGAAACAGTGAATATGAGCTAGGGCACACAAACATTTAAGTAGTTGATTTCTTTAAATTTTAACAAATGGTGTCTGAATGTGTGAATCAATTCAAATGATATGATGTTTAATTTGATTCATTGTGATACCAAAATATGACTTTTCATGGGCCAACTGCACATGAATGTCCTTATTTCACGGGCCAATGATTAATGGATAACAATAAAACTTTAGGTAGGGCTAGAAAAGATTCTGCTCTGAATCGTGTCAGCCAGTGTAAACAATACAGTGGTACCTCAGGTTAAGAACTTAATTCATTCTGGAGGTCCGTTCTTAACCAGAAACTGTTCTTAACCTGAGGTACCACTTTAGCTAAGGGGGCCTTCCATTGCCACTGCGCCGCCGCTGTGCGATTTCTGTTCTCATCCTGAAGCAAAGTTCTTAACCCAAGGTACTATTTCTGGGTTAGCAGAGTCTGTAACCTGAAGCGTCTGTAACCTGAAATGTCTGTAACCTGAGGTACCACTGTATTAATTAAGATAGATCAGGGGAGTGACTCAGTTTCCTATATTCCTAGCTGCATATGGTGCCAGCAGCAAATGTGGAAGAAGGCTTTTGCCCTTGTTTACCGCTTATGGACTTCAAAGAGACATCTGATTATCTACTAAAGAAAAAAAATGAGCTGGACTGAATAAGGTTTTGGTTTCATCCAGCAGAGTTCTTATATCAAGGATTAGGCACCTCCAAATTCTATCAGTTCTTTCTCTCCTTCTTCCCACAGGGTAGATGATGTCAAATGAGACCAATTTTCTTCTTCTGGGATTCTCTGATATGCGGGAGCTGCAAATTTTACACTTTGTGATATTTCTTCTTATTTATTTGGCTACTGTCATGGGAAATCTACTCATAATCATACTCATAACCCTCAACCGTCAACTTCACACGCCAATGTACTTTTTCTTGATGAATTTATCCATTGCAGACATTGGCAACATCTCCATCAATGTCCCCAAAGCCATGAGCAACTCCCTCATGAACACCAGGTTGATTTCATATCCAGAATGTGTTTCCCAAGTCTTTTTCCTCATCTTCTTTGCAGTAACTGACCTGGTCCTCCTCACAGTCATGGCTTATGATCGATATGTCGCCATTTGCAATCCACTACGATATGAGACAGTGATGAACATGAGAGCTTGCATCCAAATGGCAGCTAGTGCATGGATGACTGGCCTTTTCAATGCTATGTTACACACTGGGGGCACATTTTCCATCACTTTCTGCTCTAACGTTCTCAACCAGTTTTTTTGTGAAATCCCACAATTGCTGAAGCTCTCCTGTAATGACAATTATATGACAGAAGTTGGGATCAATGTATTTGCAGCATGTGAAGCTTTCGGTTGCTTTATCTTCATAATCTTTTCTTATGTTCAGATTTTCACCAACGTACTAAGAATCCCCTCAGTGCAAGGGAAGAAGAAAGCCTTATCTACCTGCTTGCCACACCTCATTGTTGTCTCCTTATTTATCTGCACTGGCACCCTTGGCTATTTGTGCCCAACTCAAAATGCCCCCAAAGATCTGGTCATGATGATTTCTGTGCTATATTCTATGTTGCCACCCATGATGAATCCAGTGATTTATAGCATGAGAAATCAAGAGATCAGATCAGCACTGTCAAAGCATTTTGGATGGAAACTATGTTCCAAGCATCAAATGAAAATCATTTTGTAATCTACTGTATTTTGATATGGGCATTAAGGAGGGAGAATAAATTATTTTGGTTTGCATTTTAACATCACCCACCATACTTTGTCAGTCCCTGACTTTCTAATCGATTGGAACATGACTCTCAGTGAGATAGTGCATTTCTCCAATTTTTGCAATGCAGTGGCAGGTCAAATAAATGTGCAAGAATATGTTTGTTTTAATGAAAAGGTGCATAAAGAATAGGGTGAGAGACAATTTAAACAAACAAAATGCACATTTTAGGGGCAAAATGCATACCTCAGGTGAACAAACCTACAATTTTAATTGGATTTTAGTAAAAAAAAAATTAAAAGTGAATGAGTGGTTTGATGACTAAATGATTGTGTATATGCAGAATTGACATGGAGTAGAAATATTCTGGTCCATTTACAGCAAGTAGATATCTTCTTAATAGTATATGTTCTGTAGTAGCAATGGTGGATTTGATGTGGTTTTTTAAAGGTATGGACTTATAATTATTTCATAATCAGAAAGAAAGAAAGAAAGAAAGAAAGAAAGAAAGAAAGAAAGAAAGAAAGAAAGAAAGAAAGAAAGAGAGAGAGTCCTTTTTGTTTTAGGGCAAAAGTACTGGGATTTAAATTCCTACAATTCTTGCCAATAAGGCCCAAAAGAGCTAGGAATCTGACCATGGGCACCGACTTGCTCCCCATTGAGGGGGTGAGGCTACGTGACATGTCACGTGACTCTACCCAGGATGCACGGAGGGCGATCTTCATGTTTGTTTGTCCCAGTTGCTGCCCGGCTCCTGTACTTCCAGGCTGCTGAGCAGAGGCTGGGGTGCACGGAAGGTGTGCAGCGGTAGCAGAGGTTGGTGGCAGCCCTCCCCCCCCCCCAATATTGTTGGGCACTGCCCCCTGCTGAAAAATAGTGGAGGAGCTGAAGCCTCCTCTGCCCCTTATACCCGGTGCGCCTGGATCTGACTATCTGAAATACCACTTCCTATTACACATGCCTTCACATGAAGTGCTCTTCCATCAGACACCAGTTATGTGGTGTTTGGTGAGAGGAAGATTCCATGCTTGTTGCACTTCTTGGTTTAAATACTTTCCCCAGAAAAGCTAATCTCACACCATACTTACTTTGTTTCAGCACCACTGAAAAGGCTTGGTTATTTGTAAACAAGGTTGGTTTACATTTTCTATTGACATTCAGAAACACCCTATGTGTTCGTATGTGTTTGTTCATTTATTTGATTAATTACATTTACTTTCCATAAAATATCTCAAAGTAATTTCATAATAAGAACATAAACAATAAAGAGATTTAAAAACAGGCTGCTGTTTCCAGCCATGAACCTCTGAAGATTGGGGGCTCAAACTGGACATAATGGGAGATAGCAGAGGCTAGCTTCCCCCTTAATTCCCCCAATGAATTTGGGGGGTGCCTTGAACCCACAGACACCTTCTGCTGTCAGAATTGGAAGACTTCACCAAGAATGGAGGGGCAGGGTGCTGTGTTATGCTGTGACTCCATTTTGAAGAAAGCCTTGATCAACTACCTAGTTCACTGTGGATCCCCTTCTATTTTGGATAATTGGGTTAAGTAAAAGGCACCCCAGCTGGCCTGATGTTGACAAAAGCTGATAACAATTTGACAGCTAATTTGCAGGTTAAATTGCTGCTGGGATGGGACTTTGAAAAAAGAGGGGTAGAACCTTTGACCACCATTTACTTACCGCAATGTACTTCTGAATCCTATCTGTCAGAAATAATGGGAGCCATGTCAATGAAGTACCCTCCTAACTCCCATTCCCTCAGGATGATCCATGGTTGACAATACAGGTAAACCAATGGGACAACATTTCCCCTTCCAGCTTCTGGCCCAAAGCAGTTTCCATGCTGAAGCCTAGCCAGAAGTCAGAATGGAAAGGATCTCAATTATCAATTTCATATAGAAACATTTGAAACTATGTCAAACAAACAAACAAACAAACAAACAAGCAAGCAAACCACTTGTTCACACAACTTGTTCAAAAAGGGGGTGTTGGACACAAAATGACAGTTCTTCAAATTGGAGGAGTCTGATTATGTTTTCGTTTTCAAAAGAGGCCATATTATCGCCTCATTTAGTACTTCCCCTGAGATAAGTGTTTATAACTTTGCTAGCCCAAGTGTAGAAGTCTAAACATCCTGATTTCAATGACCAGGATGAGAATACAAGCAATTAGCTACACTTCTCCCAAGAGCCTGTCCACATTTCAAGGTCAACAAAGTACAGTAGAAGGTATTCAAGAAGAGAGTGAGGGGGCAGGGTAAGACAACATCAGGGCCTATCAGAATGACCCCCTCTTAATGCTAAAAGACACCATCTGCCCTGTGAGAAATGAGAACAGAGTGATATATGCAGGCAAGCAATTTCAGGTCCTCCTTCAGTTGAACTGTCCTCTACCACTACCCCAATTCACCTTTATATCATTTTATCATTTTAAAATTGTAAATGGTCTTGGCCTCAGCAGAAAGGTAGTATAGCTATATGTAACAAAAAAACCCCCGAAAACATAGCCTCCTCCAGAATAGCTACTGAAAAACTAGAATACAATCAAAATGGATCTCAGCAATGCTGTCTGCAAAGTGCTTTGCAAGCATGTGTCAGTGGGCCTCAGCGTCATCATCTATTTTCTCTTGAGGAGATAGCTACTGTCTCAAAGGCCTTTCATAATATGGAGCAGCATCTTGCAGCATAGAATCCCTGTACTCTTGAGTCTAAACCTGGACCTGAAGCTATGAGAATGAACTCCTGACATAGGTCTAGCTCCCATGAGTTGAACAGTCCCATTAGCTTATCAGTGCCAATTATCTAGGCTAGGGTAAGGGAAATAATAATAAAGGCAAAAGAAGAAATATCAACAAACTTTTCTGATTTGCTGCACTGAGCTCCTGGGAACACGTCTCCAAGAAACCAAAGACAGACATATAAATTCCTTTCCACAACTGAAAAACTGAAAAGCTACACTGAAAGACACAGAGTCTTGATTCAAATGAAGAATGGAAGTGATGCAATGAAGAGACAAATGCAAACACTTCACTGATCCAGCTGGAAGACAAATTGCATCTACAGTACTGTTGATAATACGTACACAGTGCTTTTTCTGGGGGTACTCAAGGTCATGCAGTCCTGAAACTCATCCCCCCTTCAATGTTTAAAGTGTGGTACTTACTGTAGCCACTTCATGGTGAGTACCAGTACCATTTTTCTTTTAAAAAGCACTGATAATATGTATGAGGAAAAGTAAATAAACAGTTTCTTATTCCCACCCCCTTTCTTCTCACCATCCTCATCCTCATTCTCTTGTCTCTTTGCCCATTCATCTTCCAAGCACAATTTCTCCATCTTTTACTTTTCCCTCAGATGCTCAGGGCAGACTGAAGACACACAATGAACAGAATGAGTTAGCTGAGATATATACGGGGAGAGAAAGAGAGAGAATAGAATAGAATAGAATAGAATAGAATAGAATAGAATAGAATAGAATAGAATAGAATAGAATAGAATAGAATAGAATAGAATATAGATAAATAAATAGCCCAACTTTCTTGAAACCAAATGTGCTTGCTTGCTGTGCTTGTGAGACACTTTGCGTGGACAAGCAGAGTCCCCAGATCCCGCGCGGTCCCCCCCCCCGTCATGTGAAATAATGACTCATGACAACGTGCTATGGGATTAAATTGGCCACAACTTTATTAAATTTCAAATGTGGGTAGACCTTGGCTCAGGCATTGGGCGTTCTCCCTCCTCAGGCCCCAGCCGGGGACCTAGGGAGCATCAGGGTTATCCAGTGTGTGTGTGTGGGGGGGATGGGCCGGCTCTAGAGAACATATGTTCAAGCAGAGATAGCCACCCCCGTTACGCCGCCGCCGCAGGGGAGAGCAATGACGACCTTTCGGTGTACGGCCAAAGCCTCCCTTCAGAAACCCCTTTAACGGGGAACCCTGATATCGCCGCCGCAAAGAGGAAGATGGACTAAAGGATTCCGCCCAAGGCCTGATACCACCAAAGTTGTGACGTTTTGCTACGGGAAAGGCGAAACCTGCCAATGCAGGGAAATTCCTTTCCGGCCCTTTAACAGCGACCTTAACGTAGCAGCGCCCGCATACCTGTGAAGAAAAGTTAACCTGCAAAACCTGTGAAGAAAAGTTAACCTGCAAATAAGACATTAACTGAGGGTGGGTAGGGTGGGAGAAGCTCTGGAGCCAAGTGAGGATTCCCAGGTAAGATCCTCCCTCTATTGTGTGGGCAGGTAATCCCTACACTACCTGGCCTGGTCTCCTTGGCAACGCTTCCCCCAGGTGGGATTGGACAACTGACAGAGGTAGGCGGAGACCTCCAGGTATCCCACCTGAGGGAAGGCAAACCAAGCCTATGCTGTTGGAGCCACTCCAGATCTAGGGGCTGCGCGCGTCCACACAAAGGGCACCCCCCGTTTTAAGCGTGGAGCGGTCATTGTAGACAGGTTTTTAGAGTGACAAACTTTCCTGGAATGAGCAATTAAAGTAAATTAAAATGTTGTTTTCTAACTATGCAAAAGACCCCATTTGCACTTGTAACAGTGTGCGGGTCTTTGAAGACCAGGTTGTGTCTCAGCAGCACTTCCTGGAATGACCCTGTCACATCATCATTTCAGGAAAATGCTAGGCTAGAAGCCAGTTCTGAAATAGCCCAATGTCACTGTGTGTACGCCCAGGGCATGTGAAACATATTTTGACCTTTTTTTAAAAAAGGAATCTCAGCCACCTCATTACATTAACGAGGAAGTCACTGCAAAATACTCATAAATAGGATTTATATGAAGGTCTTACATTCCTAGGAAAAGAGGCAGAAAAAATTATTGAATGTCGCAGGGAGTTTTTTGGGGAGAGGGGGGAGAAGGGGGAGAAAGCAGGCTTTGATACAGCACAGCATGATGTTTAGATCATGTAACAGCATTGCCAGAATAGCCATGGGGAGAGTTGTCATCTGAATTGACCACAGGGCCTATATCCTGTGTCCATATCTCTGTACTGTGGCTTGTTGTTGCTGGTTATAGGTTGGGATACTGGTCTTAGAAAGCAGACCCTCCAAGGGATGGCCCTGATTTAGAGAAGCCGTCCCAGTTTCTGATGTGATCCTGGAATGTCTCGCTTGTCCTTATGGTGTTCTTATTTTCATTGGAGAAATGTTGGAGGGTATGGTAGGATGTCCCTTTTTCATTTGTGAAATGTTTGAGAGTTTGGAGTTATCCAACCCCTGAGCCGTCTGAAGGCAATCCTGTATAGGGAAGTTGTTGTTTTTTAAATGTTAAAAGTTTTATTATGTTTTTATATATGTGGGAAGCTGTCCAAAGTGCTGGGGCCACCCAGTAGGATATGTAGGGTATAAATATTAAAATTATCATTATGGAGTGGGGTGTCCCAATTTTGATCGGAGAAATTTTGGTGAAAGTAATGTGTGAGTACCATCAGCTGGGAAGTAAAAGTGAAATCAAGATATAGCACCTGTATAAGTCAGTAGGTTTCCTATATAAAGTGGGGGGTTCCCTTATATCTCCAGTATGTTGTTGCAGTATATTCTCCAAAAAGTGAATGTCTTCCATGGATTGGTCTAGGCTCGGGTTGTTGAGAAAGTGTTGTTCTAAGCCACTCATGAGGATGCTAACCTACTGCATGAAAATGCATCATCATCATCATCTAAGGTCCCAGGGTAGTATACAACACTATAAAAATGCCATATTAAAATCACATAAAACAATTTCAGTTTGGAAAAAGAGGTGTAACCCAAGATATGTGTGTGTGTGTGTGTGTGTGTGAATATGTTTGTATTTGTGGTGTCAAGAAATAGGGTGAAGATATCTGCCTTCAGTATGTGGTGTAAACTCTATAATGAAAGTGCAAAATTCACCTTTTTTGAAAGTGGTTTGTACAAAAAAATACCCTATCCAAGAACAGTCCCATGAAATTTTAAGGAGGCTGGAACTACCAAGAGGGGCCCCTCTGCCATTCTTGACCCAAGGCAGAGTCTTGTAGAGAAGGAGGTAATATAAGATATTAGGAGGCCAATTCACTTAGCATTCTAAATAGTAATATGAGTAGTTTAATTGAGCCCAGAAACTAATTTGTAAACCACTGGAGGTGATTTGTGAGTTCAAAATCAAACCCTAGTCAGTAATAAGACTGCTGCATTGTGAAGCAGCTGGAATTTCCGAGATATCTACATATTCTTCTCAATGCTAAAGTAGTTATATAGAATTTTCTCCTATGCCTCAAAGCTTATCATTCATTCAAATGCATATATGACATCCACTTTGTTGTACTATGAGGAAAATGTTGCAGGGGCAACAGGATTATCACAGTCCTCCCTACATGAAGCACAAATTTCATGGTGGATTGCAGCACTGCCCAAAATATTGTTAATTATGAATTTAAATTATCTGCATACAAGCATTAAATAAAATGGAGAATCAGTTCTGATATTTGATGGGATTTTGTCTCACTCACAGGTAGCTCAAAATTTTGTGTGACATGCAAAATGAATAATCTCACTTTCACATCTGGATTTCTACTTCTAGAATTTTCTCAGATCCGAGAACTACAGATATTACACTTCCTTGTGTTCCTAGGACTATACTTGATAACTGTAATCGGGAATCTTTTGATCATCTTTGTAATAGCCCTTGACCATCACCTGCATACACCAATGTACTTCTTCCTCATGAACTTGGCCGTTTCTGATATTGGCTCATTTTCTGTCATTCAACCCAAATCCATGGTTAATTCAATCATGAATAACAGGCACATTTCTTATGGTGAATGTGTCTCTCAAGTTTTTTTACTTTTTCTCTTTGGATGCGCTGATATTACTGTGTTAACCATAATGGCACATGACAGGTATGTTGCCATCTGTAATCCACTACAATATGAAGTAGTTATGAACAAAGGGGCCTGCATTCAGATGATTATCATTGCATGGATCACCAGTATTCTCTATGCTGTACTACACACTGCAGGCACATTTTCCATTACCTTCTGTTCCAATCGTGTTGATCAATTCTTCTGTGAAGTGGCAAAACTACTAAAATTGTCTTGCTCTGATTTATACATAGTTGAAGTTGGACTTCTTGTATTTAGCTGGATTTCTGTGTTTGGATGCTTTGTCTTCATTATTGTAACTTATGCGTATATCATGACTGCAGTCCTCAAAATGCCTTCTTAACGAGGACGGCATAAGGCCCTCTCCACCTGCCTGCCCCACCTCCTGGTTGTCTCTCTGCTTATGTTCACTGGACTTTTTGCCTACATCGGACCAGCTAGTAATAGCTCATCTGGGATGGATTTAGTCTTTGCTGTGATATATACAATATTTCCTCCTATGATGAATCCCTTCATCTACAGCATGAGAAACAAAGAGATCCAAACAGCATTGAAGAAGCTATTGAGCCTTAAACACTTTTGTGACACTGTTCCCAGATATATCCAGAAATCCTTGGGATTTCCTTGAACAGTCCTCCCCAGGCGTTGAAAGTGTTGAGATCTGCAAAAGAATTCCCATCACTGGAGACAGATAAAATGTGGGGCCACAGGGGTGGTCTTCCATGTCTGCTAGTAGTTATTATGGCTGATAAATATTATCTCTTTTAATTTATATTGATGTTTTTTAAATATATTCTATCTATTTGCTCTGTTTAGCTTTGCTTTTATGTTGGGGTGGTTTCTTTATTATTGATGATGTGTGCTTGTTTTAAATGATGCTGATGCTGGTTTATTTTAGCCTTATTGATGTACAGCCTGAGATCTCTGCGTTAAGCATAGATCTAAATATGTTGCCTCCCATGTTTAACTATGTTTGCTTGCACCATTTTATCTTTTCAGGACATGTATGTGTAATCTCCCCGCATTCCATGCATGTTTTTTCTGGAGCCTTTAAGCAAGAAGGATTGTAGGATTAACTTCCTGTTTTTCTATTAATGTGTGATGTTGATGCCTGGTATTAATGGTGCATTTTTCTCAAAAGTCTTATGTGGGAACAGTTGAGGTAATGCCATTGCAATTCAAAACTGCAACAGCAAGTCAATCGACCATACCAGCTATATTGTACCAATATTTCTGCGAAATCCAAAACTACTAAAATTGTCTTGCTCTGCCTTGTTCCTATCTGAAGTTGGAATTCTTTTATTTAGCCCTATCATAACATTAGGGTGATTTATCTTCAGTGTTATAACTTCAGGGTGGATCTTAACTGCTGTCCTCAAAATCCATTCTGAACAGTGGAATACTATTATTATAGTATTACAGTGGTGCCCCGCAAGACGAATGCCTCGCAAGATGGAAAACTCGCTAGACGAAAGAGTTTTCCGTTTTGGAGGTGCTTCGCAAAATGAATTTCATATGGGCTTGCTTCGCAAGACGACAATGTCTTGCGAGTTCCTGCTGGGTTTTTTTTCCTTCCCCCCCTTTTTCTAAGCCGCTAAGCTGTTTATCAGCTGATCCGATCAGCAGATAAGCTGCTAAAAGCCGCTAAAAGCCACTAAAAGCCGCTAATAGCGCTAATAGCGCTAATCCGCTAATCCTTCAATGGGCTTGCTTCGCAAGACGAAAAAACCGGTAGACGAAGAGAATCACAGAATGGATTCTTTTCATCTTGCGAGGCACCACTGTAATATTAATATTAATTAATATTAATAATGGCACAAGGCCCTCTCCATTTGCCTGCTCCTCTGCCTTGTTTTCTCTGTACTTGTGTTCACGGGACTCTTTACCCATGCAGGACCTCTTGGCAATAGCTCATCTGATCTGGATCTTTTCTTTGCTGTGATATATACTAACTAGAATTAAATAAATGCACAGGGTGGTTATTAGAAGTAAGAAGCTGCAAAGAAATCCAAGTCAAATTGTGTGTGTGTGTGTATGGACATACTGATACAGACTAATATTGTTGTAGGATTAAAAGATTTGCTTTGAATATTTGGATCCTCTTTAAGCCCATTATGTTGTATTTCCATGAATGGACTCCGTAGGAGAAGGCACTGCAGTCCATTGAGTTGCCATAAAGAGACAGTGATTCATGCTTGCAGAAGGAGGCAGGAGGCTCCCCCTCTTCAGCTGAATGCCACATCATCCTAGTGGTAGAAAAACCATAGGCCAGAATAGGCTCTGGCCCAACCTTTTTATGACTGGCAGGCACCTTCCTGAAAGGTGATGGTAAGGGTCACGCCAAATCACCTCCAGGAGGCTCTGCCTGCAGCCATGGGAAGCAGTGGTGAAGGAAGTTGAAAAGGTACAAGGGGGGAGGGAAGAAATAGGTGAGTGACAAGGGGCAGTGGCAGGGTAGTGGTGGTTGTGGGGGCATGACACATACCGGCTCTTATTTTTCTTTAAGACCAAACCAAAAAAAACACTTAACACAACAATGCTGTATCTTTTTCTCATGTTATATTGAAGTATTTTAATTAGTAAATAAAATGCAAAAGGCTAAGGTGGTTCAATGATTTTTCTCTGCAAGGGAAAACCAGTGCTCTGTCACAAAAGCCACCTTGTAGATATTTTTGTCATGTTCCTGAAAAGGAATAACAGTCAGCACTCAAGGAACTACCATCAAAAGAGTGTCACCTTGTGCTTATTGCAATCTTTCAAATGCTTGAAAAATAATAATAATCAAAGATTCACCACCCTTTTCCATTTTGTGTTTCTTTTAAATTTTGAATTGGAAGATTAGACGGAATCTGAAGATTCATGCTGTTCTCCCACAAAGCACTGTAGAAAATGCAATACCTAACTTTCTCTTTGAGAGCCAATATGGATAGGAATGGCTTCAGATTTATGATTATGCCACAGTGACAACACAGCTGATTTTGTATCTCCAAGACTGGGGTTTGTATTGGGAAGCCTTTTGTTTGGTTGAGGGGAGGTTGTGGCCTCACCTACCCCTCCTCTGTAAGGGTATCCTGTTAGAGGGATCTGGGGTGTGATTTTTTTCTGGAGCCTTTGCATGGGCTAGAGCAATGTCACAGTTCCCTACGGGAACCCCTGGGGGTGTTACTTATCTGACTTACGTTATAGGGCATTCCCTAATGGTGGTTTACCCTTCCGTAGACACCCTGCAGACAGGCAGGAGTCAAGATATAGTCTGGCTTCACCCAAAGCCTAAGCCAAACCACTCACATCTGTAACCAATAAAGTTGTGGTCTTTTTGAACCCATGAACCATAATATTCTGCGTCAGTGTGATTTATTGTTCTCCTGGGAACTTTGTGGCTTGGTTGCCTTGGGATGCAAGGAACTGCTGAAGTGGTCAAACCAGTCTCTTTGGTAATGGCCCTAGTCAGCTTGCTAAGTATACATTTAAAATGTCTTAAGTATCAAAAAGGAGAATTATTTTAGGGTTTTTTTTGGAATATCCCATACTTGTTTTTATAATATTCAGTACTTCTGTCCAGGAATTCTTAATTTTCAGTATTATTAAGGGTCCCTGAATGGATTCCCAGCAAAGTACTTTCACAGTGAAAATGACACAAAGCAAACATAAAACAGCAGTAAATTCATTCATTCATTTTACATACATGTCATAAAATAAATAAAAAAGAGAACTGTCATTGTGAAGTTCTGTGTTTCAGATTGTGTCACCACCAAACCCCTTTGCTGAAGCTTGGTCTTTATGTTGACTCAGCTCCTCAACAGTTCTGTCAAACAGATTAACATTTGGGAATCAAATTATAAAACCCTATGTAACATAGAAACATCATTTACAACAACCAACTGCATCTGCAAAATGCTTTGATGAGCCAGCCTCTCAACAATGTTCTATTTTCTCTGGAGGGAACAGCTGTAAAAGGCAATAAGGAACAACTCTTTGCAGGTATAGTACATACTTGTACTTTAAGCCTTAACTGGAACATCGGGGGGGGGGGGATAGAATTAGACATCAACATTCCTATTGCCTTATTGGTGCCAATCATCTATGTAGGATAGTGTGGGAACAAACAAAGAGTAGGTAAAGGGGGGGGGGAATTCAACACCACTTTCCTGATCAGGTGTACTGGGCTCCTGAGAGCATGTCTCAAAGAAGTCAGAGAAAACAGAACTATAAATTCCTTCCCACAGCAGAAAAACCTCAGTGTTAATAGATAGATACATACATACAGAGGATTAATTTTCAAAGAAAGAATTAAGGATGTTCAAAGGACTGGGTGAACTACGTGCCTTGTCTGCCCATTGAAACATTGTTGAGACAAGATAAAGTTCAATCTACACATAAAAGGTAAAGGTACCCCTGCCCGAACGGGCCAGTCTTGACAGACTCTGGGGTTTGTGCGCCCATCTCACTCAAGAGGCCGGGGGCCAGCGCTGTCCGGAGACACTTCCGGGTCACGTGGCCAGCGTGACAAAGCTGCACACATACATGCAACATAATACTTCAAAGTCTTCTTCCTGAGCAACTGGAATATCTCTTTTGAAAACTGCTGCATTTGAGCTGATGGGAGACTTCTGCATGGAACCAGTGATGGTTACTTTAACAATCATTTAATGATAAAACTCTATGCTCAAAGTAGGTCTCATTAAATTTAGTGGGACTTACTCTCAGCTAAGTGTTCACAGTATTGCAGCCTACATTACTAAAATGTATATATGATCTGTTATGCCAAAAATAAAAGTTTTATTGAGGACTAATAAATTTATTGTGCAGGGAATTTTCATATATAATACATATTGATCTCTTAAGAAGTCAAAGGCCAAAGAAGAAGAAGAAGAAGAAAACCCTATACAAACTTACCCTAACTTTTTGACTTCATGGTTAGTGCACAAACAACCGGACAAAATCGAAGATGCCATTGTAGGTTTGTCATCACATTCCTGAACAGTATCAATAGTCTGTTGGTGCCTGAAAAACGTACACATTTATTATGGCTTTTTGGGAACCAAGGTCCACGAATCATTATCTTGAGTATACATGTGGCTGTGGTTAGCTTTTGTGGTAGGGGATGGAGGGCGTAAACAGTGAATCGCTAAAAGTACATAGACAGTGAAAAATAGACAATTAACTAAGTATATGGATTGGTAAACCATTTAATACATGTTTAGTTATTAAAAAGTACATTGGAACAGTTCAATTTAGAAGTTATAACACTATACCTCTTGCAATTTAGTAGTTTCATGGTGCAATCTCCTTTTGCAGTTTCTTTTTTCAAGTGCAACCATATTAAGGTCAAAAACACTCTCTCCAAGTTCGGTCCCATGAAATTCTGAGGGTGCTGGAACTACCGAGAGGAGCCCCCTTGCCAATCTTATCACAAAGCAGAGTCTGTACGGAAGGCGTCAGTATCAGATATTAGGAAACCAACTCGCTTAGCATTCTAAATAATAATATGAGTAGTTTAATTGTGCCCAGAAACTAATTTGTAAACCACTGCAGGTGACTTGTGAGTTCAAAATTGAACCCTGCTCAGTACTAACACTACTGCATTTTGACCATCTGAAATTTCGGAGATATCTACCTATTTTTTCCTGAAGGATAGAGTAATTGTGTAGATTTCCTCCTGTACGCCAAAGATTATCATCTACTCAAGATGTATTTATGACATCCACTTTGTTGTACTATGAGGAAAATATTGAAGGGGCAATAGGAATATCACAGTCCTCCCTACACGAAGCATACATTTCATGGTGGATTGCAGCACTGCCCATAACATTAATAAATATGAATTTAAAATATCTGCATATAAGCATTAAATGAAATGGAGAATCAGTTCTGATATTTTGTGGGATTTTCTCTCCTTCACAGATAGCAGGCATTCTTGTGTGACATACAAAATGCATAATGTGACTTCCACCTCTGGATTTCTACTTCTAGAATTTTCTCAGAACCGGGAACTACAGATGCTACACTTCTTTGTGTTCCTAGGACTATACTTGATAACAGTAATTGGGAATCTTTTGATCATCTTTGTAATAGCCCTTGACCATCACCTACATACACCAATGTACTTCTTCCTCATGAACTTGGCCGTTTCTGATATTGGCTCAGTTTCTGCCATTCAGCCCAAATCCATGGTTAATTCAATCATGAACAACAGGCAAATTTCTTATGGTGAATGTGTCTCTCAAGTTTTTTTATTTTTTCTCTTTGGAGGCGCTGATTTTACCCTGTTAACCATAATGGCACATGACAGATATGTTGCCATCTGTAATCCATTGCAATATGAAGTAGTTATGAACAAAGGAGCCTGCATTCAGATGATTACCATTGCATGGATCACCAGTATTCTCTATGCTGTCTTACACACTTCAGGCACATTTTCCATTACCTTCTGTTCCAATCATGTTGATCAATTCTTCTGTGAAGTCCCAAAACTACTAAAATTGTCCTGCTCTGACTTACACCTAGTTGAAGTTGGACTTCTTGTATTTAGTTGTATTTCTGTTTTTGGATGCTTTGTCTTCATTATTGTAACTTATGTGTATATCATGACTGCAGTCCTCAAAATGCCTTCTGAACAGGGACAGCATAAGGCCCTCTCCACTTGCCTACCCCACCTCCTGGTTGTCTCTCTGCTTATGTCCACTGGACTCTTTGCCTACATCAGACCACCTAGCAACAGCTCATCTGGCCTGGATCTAGTCTTTGCTGTGATATATACTATTCTTCCACCTATGCTGAACCCATTCATCTATAGCATGAGAAACAAAGAGATCCAGACTGCATTGTGGAAACAATTGAATCTTAAGCAATTTCCTGACTCTATTCCCAGGTTTATTCTGAAATGTTTGGGATTTCCTTTTATAGCCCTTCCTAGGAGTTGAGATCTACTGGGGTTGCCCTTCTTAGGGAGCAATCCAATATTCAAGAAGCAGGCATGAAAAGTATGCAGCAGAATCATCTGGTAGATATATTTGTTGTTGCTCTTTACCCCATAGATATTATTTGTTGAGTTTTGAAAAATTAAACCATTATTGCAGTTCATAGTAGTGTCACCCAGATACACTGTGAACAGGGTAGTTTTGCTATTGCAGCAATCCCTACCCTGGACCTTTCCGTATTTTGTTGGCATCCAACTACTATCAGCTAGGACCACTTTATCATCCTGTTTTGGGTTGAAGGGAGATGGAGTCCAACAAAATAGTAAAGGCCATTGGTCCTCACTCACTAGTCTACTGGAGTGCTACTTAAATGGCTTGGTTTTGTATCGTCATCTAAAAGCAATGCATGGTATTAAAGTAACAGCATTTATTTTTCCCGTGTTGTTTTTTGTGTTGCTATTGGATAAGGGTAAACGAAATGGAAAGGTATCAACTCTTTTGCTATATGGAGAGGAGTTATAGCTCAAAGCATCTGGAAGGTTGATCTTTAGTGATTCTTCCTCAATTCCAAACTCACCTCTTCTTCCTAAATGAGTGATCAAGTTGACCTTTGTGACTCTAGATTCACCACTGACAACAGCCTAATGTGATGTAGGCTACTGTGTCAATTTCACTAGCAAAGTCCCATGGCAGTTTAGCCAAGCTCTGTGCTCAGGGTTTTCCTTTGGAGTTAGCTGAGGAAACTACATGAAGCCCAGGATGTTCATCTCTTATGAGAGAAGGAGATTGTTGATTTTAGGTTGATTTAAGCCTGAATAATGTAGTAGATGCTACCTGCCTATATTATATTAAGTTTAGAAAGTAGGAGCTACATTTTATTTTTATTTTACTGCAGTTTTAAGTTCTGTTTATTTTGCAGATACAGGAAGGGTATCTTCAGGCATCATTAATGTAAACATGCAAAATGGTGTTCTCAATTATATATGCAATATCATTTGCAACAGGTAGCAATGTGCTCTGTTCTGTGGGACCGAATATAGACTAGGGCGAAGGATTGACTGATACCTTGAAGGACCCAGTTGCATAGATTCCAAAGGAAGATTCACAAAACACCTGAGTGATCATTTCCAGTGCTTTATCATAGAGTTATATCAAGAGACTTACATACAGCAATGCAATGTAGGATTCCTTGCCACTACACTTCAGATCGGACACTGAAGCAACAAGCACCATGGCTTTGTTTGTAGGGGCCAAGTGGATATGGGCTACTGTTTTGCCAAGAACAAAATGGGTTCAATCTTAATAGATTTCTGAAGTAGCAACAGACCAACAGTGTAGACGAAAGGTTTAATTTATTGAGCAGAATAGGCCTTTATACCCACATTTTAAAAATGCAGAAACTCACTTGGGATCAAATAAAGAGGCAGACAATCAATGAGGAACTAAACAGAGGAACTAAACAGCCAACAACACACACAAACCCATCACACACCATCCCAAACAAAACATTTAACCCAACAGCCAACATACAATAGCAGACAACCAACTGAACCCCTCCAGCCAGCTACAGGGAGTCCCAGGGGTATCAGGGGCTGCGTAGTACCAGCAATAGCATTGGCTTGCATCAAGTCTCCCTCTTGTCTGGCTCAAACCATGCAGTTTTTATCAGCTCTAGGCAGTGACGTAGCTAGCTGTTCATGTGCCGGGGGCAGCATGCACATCCTGCAACTGGGGGTGAGACGAGCTGCCCATGGGGGTGGGGCGTACTGCATGGAGCCTCTATGCTGTCACCCCCTCAGCTGTAGGGCAGCTGTGGGAGAGGCAGAGGGCAGATGCAAGTCCTACACTGCTATTTTAGGCAGAGCGGAGCCTGGATGCACCCAGGCCACCACATCACTCCCAGGAGAGACACGTGGCTCAGGCATACTGCAGCCCCCCCCCCCGGTAAGTGCTGGGCCCCACGGTGTGGTGCCCAGGGGCAGCTGCATTTTGTTACCTGTGTTGGGTGAAATAAAAGTTTCATGAGCCCAATTTTCATTTTTTTGAAACTCATTTTTTTTGTCATTTTGTCACACCCCCAAGTGATGACACCCAGGGTGGACTGCACCCCTGCACCCCCTTCTCCACCACTGGGTCCAGGTAGATGAGGCTTAATGACTGAACTGCCCCCACCTGGAGTGATTGATACTACTTTCACCTGGCCTGCAAGTCCATGATCCAGGCCAGTAAAGCAGTTGAACCCCAGCTGGGCTATCCCCTAGCAACAGGAGTGCTCCTGAAAGCATGTAAGTCGGTCATGCCTGTACTCTAAACCTTAACCTGAACATCAAGGAAAAAAAATTAGAATCAATTATAGATATTGTGAGGAATGAGGATGTTACTTTTTCACACAAAGCACAAATGCAACAAGTTAGACACCCACAGGAAAAAACCTGGCAACAAGAGCCCAGTTGTAAACATGAAGACGGGACTTAACATATTCTCATGTGTTGAGACTATGTGGCTCAAGAGATAAAGATTTAATTTACCAGAAATGTTAGTGAAACATGGCACAATTCATGTGATATATTTATTCTAAATACAAAGTACCAAGGAATTGAACATTGTATTCATTCATTACAATATATGATATACAATATTCGATATACGATATACGATATCTTTATTGTCCTTGTCCCATGCAGAACAATGAAATTGAAAAACTACATAAAACATTCAAAAACCCCTAAAAACTCTAAAACCCCATTTTAAAATACACTATACTATAGAGACCCCTTATGATGCATTTAGAACCAGAACTGCATTTGCGTAGAAACTGTTTCTCAGGCGGCTAGTCCTGGCCTTTATAACCCTATACCTTCTTCCAGAAGGCGGAAGCTGAAAGAGATCATTTCCGGGGTGCGTACTATACTGCGCTATCTCTGCCACTTTCTTATGGCACCTGACAGCATAGATTTGATCTAAGGTGGGAAGAGTGCACCCAATTATTCTCTCTGCGGTCTTTACAACCCTGGACAGCATTGTTTTTCCCCGGGCCACCCAGCTCCCAAACCACACACACAGACCATAAGTTAATACACTCTCCACAGTGCCATGGTAAAATGCCATCAACAGATCCTTTGGGAGATTGTTCTTCCGGAGGATTCTCAGAAAATATAACCTCTGCTGTACTCTCTTCATCAGGTCTTTGCTGTTTTCTCCCCAGGTTAGGTCATCTTTCAATTCCATTTCCAGAAATCAAAACACCGAGACCTGTTCCATGCACTTCCCCTCAATAATAAGTGGCTGAATATTCAATTTATATTTCCTAAAGTCCACAATGATCTCTTTTGTTTTCTTTAAATTAAGGAGTAAGTTGTTTTTCCTGCACCACTCCCCCAACTGCTCAACTTCCTTCCTATAGGCCGCCTCCCCCTCTCCAGCCATGATTAAACCAACCACCGTTGTATCATCTGCGAACTTAATGATCTTATTACTGGTGTATTTGGGGGCACAGTCAGCTGTATAGAGCGTATATAAAAGCAGGCTCAACACGCACCCCTGCAGCGTCCCCGTATTCGTGATGAGATCCGCAGAGACGTGGGAACCCAACCTGACACTTTGGGAACAGTTTGATAGAAAATCTAATATCCACTTGCACAAACATGGTGGAAGTCCCAGGTCTAATAATTTGGGCACCAATCTATGCGGAAGAATAGTATTAAATGCAGAACTAAAGTCTACAAATAACAGTCTCGTGTAGTTCCCTTGCTTCTCCAAATGAGTCAGGACAGCATGTAAAGCCATTGCCATAGCATCCTCTGTGGATCTCTTTGCCTTCTACGCAAACTGGTAAGGGTCAAGTCCCACTGGCAGACAAGATAAGATGCGCTTCCTCACCAGTTTTTTGAAACATTTCATTATAATGGGTGTCAAAGCCACAGGGCAAAAATCATTCAGGGACCTCGACACACAACCCTTTGTAACATAGAAACATTAACAACAACCACCAATTGCATCTGAAAAATGCTTTGTTGAGCCAGCCTCTCAACAATGTTCTATTTTCTCTGGAGGTTACAGCTGTAAAAGGCAATACAGAACAACTCTTTGCAGGTACAGTATAGTACTTGCACGTTAAGCCAAAACCGGAACATCAAGGGAACAAAATATAATTAATTATAGACATTAACATTCCTATTGCCTTATTGGTGCCAATCATCTATTTAGGTTAGTGTGGAAACAAACAAAGAGAAGGCGAAGGGAAAAAAATTCAACACATTTTTCCGATCAGGTGCACTGGGCTCCTAGGAGAATGTCTCCAAGATGTCAAAGAAAATAGAACTACAAACTCCTTCCCACAGCTAACAGACCTCAGTGTTGGTAAATACACACAGAGGGCTAGGTTTCAAAGAAAAATTAAGAAAGATCAAAGAACTGGGTGAACTACATGCCTTGTCTGCCCATTGCAGACATTGTTGAGACAAGATAAAGTTCAACATACACATACATGCAACATAATACTTCAGAGTCTTCCTCCTAAACAACTGGATTCTCTCTTTTGAAAACTGCTGCATTTGAACTGATAAGAGATTTCCACCTGAAACCAGTGGTGCTTATTTCAATAATGTGAGTGAGTACATCCATTTACAACCATTTAATAGTAAAATTCAATGCACAAAGTATGTCTCATAAAATTTAGTGGGACTTAATCCCAGCTAAGTGTTCACAGGATTGCAACCTACATTACTAAAATATACATGTTTTGTTATTAAAATATAAATTGTAATAATTCAATCCAGAAGTGATAACACTATACCGCTTGATGAATTGCAATTTAGTAGTTTCATGGTGCATTCTCCTTTTGCAGTTTCTTTTTTCAAGTGCAACCATATTAAGCTCAAAAAATACTCTCTCCAAGTTCAGTAGACTGAATTTCTATGGGTGCTGGAACTACTAAGAGGCAATCTTTTCCAATCTTAACACAAGACAGAGTCTGTCGGGAAGGAGGCAATATCAGATAATAGGAGACCAATTCACTTAGCATTCTAATATGTAATATGAGTAGTATAATTGTGCCCAGAAACTAATTTGTAACCTCTGCAGGTGTTTTGTGAGTTCAAAATTGAACCCTGGTCAATAATTACCTGACCCTGCATTTTGAACCAGCTGAAATTTCTGAGATATCTACCTATTTTTCTGAAGGATAGAGTACTTATGCAGATTTCCTCCTGTACCCCCAAAGATTCTCATCTACTCCAGATGCATTTATGACATCCACTTTGTTGTACTATGAGGAAAATATTGAAGGGGCAATAGGAATATCACAGGCCTCCCTACACGAAGCACACATTTCATGGTGGATTGCAGCACTGCCCATAACATTAATAAATATGAATTTAAAATATCTGCATATAAGCATTAAATGAAATGGAGAATCAGTTCTGATATTTTGTGGGATTTTCTATCCCTCACAGATAGCAGGCAATCTTGTGTGACATCAAAATGGACAATCTCACTTTCACATCTGGATTTCTACTTCTAGAATTTTCTCAGAACTGAGAACTACAGATACTACACTTCCTTGTGTTCCTAGGACTATACTTGTTAACGGTAATCGGGAATCTTTTGATCATCTTTTTAATAGCCCTTGACCATCACCTGCATACACCAATGTACTTCTTCCTCATGAACTTGGCCGTTTCTGATATTGGCTCAGTTTCTGTCATTCAACCCAAATCCATGGTTAATTCAATCATGAATAACAGACACATTTCGTATGCTGCATGTGTCACTCAAGTTTTCTTCTTTTTCCTCTTTGGATGCTCTGATTTTACCCTGTTAACCATAATGGCACATGACAGGTATGTTGCCATATGTAATCCACTGCAATATGAAGTAGTTATGAACAAAGGGGCCTGCATTCAGATGATTACCATTGCATGGATCACCAGTATTCTCTATGCTGTGCTACACACTGCAGGCACATTTTCCATTACGTTCTGTTCCAATCGTGTTGATCAATTCTTCTGTGAAGTCCCAAAGCTACTAAAATTGTCCTGCTCTGACTTTTACCTAGTTGAAGTTGGACTCCTTTTATTTAGCTGTATTTCTGTTTTTGGATGCTTTGTCTTCATCATTGTAACTTACACATGGATCTTGAGTACAGTCCTCAAAATGCCTTCTGAACAGGGACGGCATAAGGCCCTCTCCACCTGCCTTCCCCACCTCATGGTTGTCTCTGTCTTCATTTTCACTGCAGTCTTTGCCTACATCAGACCACCGAGTAATAGCTCATCTGGCCTGGATCTAGTCTTTGCTGTGATATATACTATTCTTCCCCCTATGCTCAACCCATTTATCTATAGCATAAGAAACAAAGAGATCCAGACTGCATTGTGGAAACAATTGAATCTTAAGCAATTTCCTGACACTGTTCCTAGATGTATCCAGAAATGCTTGGGATTTCCTTGAACAGTCCTGCCCAGGCAATGAAATTGTTGAGATCTGTGAAAGAATTCCCATCAGTGGAGACAGATAAAATGTGGGGCCGCAGGGGTGGTCTTCCATGTCTGCTAGTAGTTATCATGTTCGCTACATATTATCTCTTTTAATTTTTATTGATGTTTTAAAATATATTCTATCTATTTGCTCTGTTTAGCTTTGCTTTTATGCTGGGGTGGTTTCTTTATTATTGATGATGTATGCTTGTTTTAAATGATGCTGACGGTGGCGTACTTTAGTCTTATTGATGTACAGCCTGAGATCTCTGCATTAAGCATAGATGAAAATATGTTGCCTCCCATGTTTAACTATGTTTGCTTGCACCATTTTAGCTTTTCAGCACATGTATGTGTAATCTCCCTGCATTCCATGCATGTTTTTCTGGAGTCTTTAAGAAAGGAGGATTGTAGGATTAACTTCCTCTTTTTCTATTAATGTGTGATATTGATGCCTGGTATTAATGGTGTATTTTTCTCAAGAGTCTCACGTGGGAACAGTTGAGCTAATGCCATTAGTTTTCAAAACAGCAACAGCAAGTCAATCTACCATACTAGCTTTATTGTACCAATATTTCTGTGAAATCCAAAACTACTAAAATTGTGTTGCTCTGACTTATACCTAGTTGAAGTTGGACATCTTGTGTTTAGCTGTATATCTGTGTTTGGATGCTTTGTGTTCATAATTGTAACTTATGTGTGGATCTTGACTGCAGTCCTCAAAATGCCTTCTGAACAGGGATGCCATAATGCCCTCTCCACCTGCCTACCCCACCTCCTGGTTTTCTCTCTGCTTATGTTCACTGGACTCTTTACCTATATCGGACAACCGATGAGTAACAGCTCATCTGGCCTAGATCTTTTCTTTGCTGTGATATATACTATTCTTCCCCCTATGCTCACCCCATTCATCTGTAGCATGAGGAACAAAGAGATCCAGACTCTTGGACTCTGTGGAAACAATCAAATCTTAAGCAATTTCCTGACACTATTCCCAGGTTTATTCTGAAATGTTTGTGATTTCCTTTTATAGCCCTTCCTAGGAGTTGAGATCTGCTGGGGTTGCAGGCATGAAAAGTATGCAGCAGAAGAATTTAAAATACACATGTGTTGTTGCCCCGTACTCCATAGATATTATTTTGTTGAGTTTTGAAAAATTAAACAATTATTAGAGTTCATCGTAGTGTCACCCAGATAGACTGTGAACAGGGTAGTTTTGCTATTGCAACAATCCCTACCCTGGACCTTTCAATTTCTTGTTGGCATCCAACTACTATCAGCCAGGACCACTTATCATCCTGTTTTGGGTTGAAGGGAGATGGAGTCCAACAAAATATCAAAGGCCATTGGTTCCCCACTCACTTAAACTGATTGGTTTTCTATTGTCATCTAAAAGCAATGCATGGTATTAAAGTGACAGCATTTATTCCCCCCGTGTTGTTTTCCGTGTTGTTATTGGGTAAACCAAATGTTCCTTGCTGTGATGTATGCTATACTTCCTTCATCATTAAATCCCTTCATTTATAGCTTGAGAAACGAAGAGATCCAGACTGCATTGCAGAAGCTATTGAATCTTAAATGCTTGTATGGCACTGTTCCTAGATTTGTTCTGAAAAGCTAAAATATTGTAGAGCCCTGCCTGGGAGGTGATATCTTACACGGAGACACTTATTAGTGTCCAATCACTGGGGGACATGTGGGTGGGCCTGCTCCAGTGGCATGTGGTTAAATTTTTCATAGCGGAACAGTTAGGGCCAGAGGCGCTAGCTTGTGAGGGATGTGGGGGGACAATGTCATGAGTGTGACATTGTGATGTCCTGATGTCGAGCACATGAGCATTGCACCTCCCTCCCTAAGCTGGGCATAAGCGTCCCAGGCTTTGCGAAGGAGGTCCTAGGGGTGTGACAGGATGCTGGAATCCTCCTGCCTCCTTCCAAAAGCCGGATAAGGTTTGGGAAGATGGCAGGATGGATCTTGGACCCATCGGAGCCTCGCGCCTAAATCCTAAATCTGGGCAGAAGCTTCCTGGGCTTCAGGAAGGAGGCACCAGGGGAACATCTAGGGGACTAGCCTAGGACTCAGCTATACAACTGAAAAATAAAACATTTTAAGTGTGTTTTAAGTGCAATATACAATGTGACACTAGATGGTGATGGTGAGCCTTATGGAAAATTCAGTGTGTTTTTAAGAAAGCTTTTAAAACAGCATTTTCAGAATGGTTTTTATATGTGTGTAGATTCCACCCTAGTCCCCTTAGGCCAATGACTGCATGCCACTGGCCTGCTCCATGGTGGCTCCCCAGCTTTGGAATTACATTTCATTTGAGATTTCACAGGCATCCATGCTGGGGTTTTCCCCCTGATCCACCTCTGATTCATTTCACGCTGAGCTCCTTGTTTTATTATTGTTAATATATTCATGTTTTCACTGCTGTTGATTAAATTTTATTGTAGGTTGATTGGATAACAGGATATCAGTATTTTAAATAAATAAATAGTAATGCCTTTTCTATATCAGAATACTCCCCCAGTTCACTGTTAACCTTGCCTGCAGAGTCACACAATAGGCGTGAGTCATCACCATCCATATCATTATGATGTATGCCATTATTATTTTTAAAGTGTGCCATATATGTATACCATGGACGAGTGGAACTTGTCAACACTCAAGCACTACCACCAATAGAGTGGCACCTTGTGTTTATTGAAGTAATAATAATAATAACAATAATTTTATTATTTGTACCCCACCCATCTGATTGGGTTGCCTCAGCCACTCTGGGCAGCTTCCAACATACCAGTATATAAAAACATATTAAAACATTACCCAGTCTTTCAAGTGCTTGAAGAAGAAGAAGAAGAAGAAGAAGAAGAAGAAGAAGAAGTAGTAGTCACCCTTTTCCATTTTGTGCTTTTTCTTTTTAACATTTTATTTATACTTTTAATTTTATGACAAACACAAAACAAGAATTTGAATTATTCCAAATCATATTTTGACTCCCCTCCCCCCTATTTGTGGTTTCCTACATTTATACTGTTTTTTACTGCAATTCTAAGTTAACCTTATTTATTGTTTATCCCAGATAGTCAATATATGTTTTCTGTCACTGCACATTTTTACTTTAGTCCTGCTAATGTCTTAATTTGTTTACAATAATTTTGTAAATATTCAATAAACAGTTTCCATTCTACATTTAAAAAATTATCTTGATTTCTTATTCTAAAATTCCTATAATTCCTAAAAGAAAAGCCTCTGGTTTCTTAACAAAAGTTATTTTAAACATTTTTTTCAATTCACCATATAGCATTTCCCAGTAGACTTTTACCTTATTACAAGTCCACCACATATGGAAAAAGTTAACTTCTTTACTTTTACATTTCCAAGAGGTATTTTGTTTAGAGTTACACATTTTTGCTAATCCATTGGGTGTCAAATACCATCTGTACATCATTTTCATATACAGGTAGTTTTTCCTCAAACCGTAACTTGCTATAAACCTTAGATCTATATTCCACAACCACTCCCAAGCCAACATTTCAATATTATGACCAATATTCATTGCCCGATGTGTCATTGAGGATTTCACTTGTTCATCCACTCTGTGCTTCATTTTAAATCAGAAGATTAGACTGAAACTGGAGATTCATGTTGCACTCCCACAAAGCAATGTAAAAAAATTCAATGCTATGATGTAACTTTCTTCTTCAGATATAAGATAGATGGGAATGGCTTCAGATTCTTGGCACAATCAAACTCATCTGATTTTGTATCTCTAATACTGAAGATTGTAGGAGAAGGAACTGCTAAAGTGGTCAAACCAGTCTCTTTGTTAAGGTAATAACCCCAGCCAGCCTGCTAAGTATCCTTTTTACATGTCTTTTGACCTGGACAAGTTTGTCTAGTCTCCAGTGGAGCTCTGAAGACAGAGAGATTTGACTTCATCTCTGTGCTGAAGCTGAAGTTATGGGTTTGGGGCTCTGTGGGAACCTAATAGAGGAGAAAGATAGATTTGCCCTCACGGTCACGTAACTGCCGTGGCAGGTGAAGGGAGGGCCACAAGAATGAACGCAGAAGACTGGTATTGGGTTGAATTAGGCCAAAACTTTATTGATTACAGGAAAGAGTTGGTTTGGCTAAGGCACTGGGCATGTATCCAGCATCAGGCACACTGCCTTCCACCTGATAGGAATGTGGTGGGATTTAGCTTGTGTTGGACAGTTGCCCCCAACATGGATTGGATGCCACGACCCCACAGGCCACCATCGTGAGAGGTATATGGGCCCATTGGTCTCCCAGTAGACTCCTGGACAGAGTCACTCCTCCTGTAGGAGAAGGAACTGCAGTCTCTTTTTAAAGTACCCTTTTTTACATGTCTCAAGAGTTTGCTCCTCATCCCCTGCAGCTTGATGCCACGTCATCCTAGGTGTAGAAATTTGTCATTGTGTAGACTTATGTGGAGCTAGGAACACACAGATACATGATTAACTGAAACCTAAATTATGGCATGGGGAGGGAAGGACTCCTTAGAACCTTGAAGGAGGAGAAAGATGTGTTGAGCAGTTAATGTTATGGCCCTTCCATCCATGCTCAGGTGTGTGTGTGTACCATATATAACAAAAGACCAGACTCCATTTACTTAGTGACTTTCATTCTAAGAACACCAAAACAGTAGTTAAGTGCTTGTGTAACTTATTTTAAATATATATATTGTATGACTAATAATAATAAATAACAACAACACTTTTATTGATCTTATAACATTGCACTTTGTAGCCAAGACGTTGTACATCAAACAACCTTTCTTGTCAGGAAAAAAAGAAAATAAATGAAGTAAAAAAGGGGGGGATAAGATAAAGAAAAATGATGTGTGAATGAGAAAAGGGGCAACATAACAAAACAAAAAAAAGATTGAAAGCGAAAATACATTCCAGAAATGTAAAAATAAAACCAATCACTCAATAAATTTGTTTTCTTGATAATTATGTATTGTTTTATGTAATTATGTACCGTAAGTTTTACCGTTAAGATAAATTTGCCAGGTTTTCCTTAGCCAATGAGTTGTACCTTTTTCTTGATTTTATTTGTTTATTTTTTTGCAAACTACTTTGAGTCTTGTTTTTTAATAAGTGGGGGGGGGTCTTTATTTTTCCATTTTTTGTGCAATATACCATTTTGCTGTTAGCAGTGTAGCAACCTGCTGTAAATCAGTTTTACTGACTTCAGAATGAAATTTCAAAAAGAAGAGTTATTTTAGGGTTTCTGGGAAGATCATAGCCAGTGCTTCTTTCTGTATTTCCCCCAGAAATTCTTAATGTATTTTGATAAGGGATTCTTAGCGAATAACTTATACAGATGGGGGGGGGCGCTAGGGGTGCATTGGTAGATGGCTGACAATACCATATCTCCAGCTCACACGAGGCAATTAAGAGGCTGATATGGGAGTATGCAGCCTCCCTTGTTACCCCAAGGAAATGGGGAACACTGCCTTGCCTGCAGTTGCCATAAATAACCCCCAGATTCGAAAGAAGGGGTGGAAATTAACGGACAGACTTTGGGAATATTTTGTACGGAGGTGCGGAAATGGCGTCTGTCTATTTTGATATGGCTCTTGGAGGAGTGTAAAATCCACACAGGATATAACAACGTTTGTTTTCAACCCGCTTGTGGAGACTACCAGAGATCACAAAGAGGAATATGATAACAACAAGAAGATGACGGAAATAACAAAGAGAAGATTGAACAGAACTGTGAATAACAGAACTGTGTACATTAAAGCAACAGCAAGAGAGATGTTTGGATCCCTTTCTGAGCTCGAAGCATGGGTACCCCCAACAAAAATTTAAAAATTTGGCTGTGTAATTTGGAATTAATGTGATTTGGAATTAATGTGATTTGATTAGCCTGTTAATAAAAATTATTATTATTTTTTTAAAAAAGAACTTATACAGATGTAAGTGATATAAAACAAACATCAAACAGCAGTACATAAATAAGGCATGAATGAATTAAATAAAAACATGAATGATATAATTTACACAAGTATCATAAAATAAATAAAACAGAGCACTGTCATACTGAACTTCTATGTTTCAGATTGAGTCAGTAGAAAACCTTTTCTGAAGCTTGGTATTTGTTCTGGCTTATCTCTACAGCAGTTCTTTCAAATGTATTGACACTAAAACTTGCAGGTAAAACAAAAACATCAACTAACAAGAAATTACAGTGCTGCAGACATTCCTAACTCATTTTAAAACATATGGGGAACATCATAAGTTTCAGGGCCTTAGAGAAAGGAGACAACAGGCATAACCCAAATTACTCTGAGATCATGAATTTGCTGCCCATAATAGTGGCCACGTCTTGCCTCAAATCTCCCACTGAGTATGTGCAACCTTGTTATAGTGCTATACTTAAGTGGATTACCTTCTGCCCTCGTAACAACATGTAGTAGATTCCAGGTCAGTATCCCAGAGGCATTAAAGAGATGTCAGAAATTTGTTCTAAGAGTGGCACTCAACCTCTCATGAAAAAATATTTATTTGTTCACTGGCAAATAGTCTCTTGGTAGACTTTTCTCACCTGGAAAGAAGCATTTATGTTTTTCAAAATATCTCTGGTCTTTTAATGGAGAAATTTGGGGGCAATTGGAGAGAAACATGTATATATACCAAAATGTTTGTATGCATTTAATTTAGCGGATGCCAATGCTATAACCTAAACTCCCATCATCCTTCACCATTGTCCACACAGGCTGAAGCTGATGAGAGTTGAAGTCTAAAACAGATGGAAGGCATCAGGTTGCCTAAAGCATAAGTTTGTATGAAGAGCTATCATCAAGACGTTTGTGCTTAGGAATGAAATTCAGAAAAGGGATTCTTAGAAGAGCCCTTCACATTCAGCATTTTCCACAGGGCAACCTTGATATCTTTGTTCCTCAAGCTGTAGATTAGTGGATTCATCAGGGGCGGAACCACAGAATATATAACTGCAAACACCAAATCCAGATCAGATTGTGAATTAGTGGGAAGCCTGAGGTAGGCAAAAATTCCAGTGAATACAAACATGGAGACCACAATAAGGTGGGGAAGGCACGTGGAGAAGGCCTTTTGCCTTCCCTGCACCGAGGGAATTCTCAGCACTGTAGTGAAGATTTGCACATACGTTACAATGATGAAAATGAAGCAACCGAGCACTATGCTAACACTCAGCATAAGAACACCAACTTCAACTAGGTATAAATCAGTGCAAGAGAGCTTGAGCAACTGTGGGATTTCACAGAAGAACTGATCAACCACATTAGAGCAGAAGGAGTTTGCAAAAGTGCTACTCGTGTGTACTATTCCATAGACAAGGCCGCTTATCCACGCACTTGCAACCATTTTCATACAGGCTACTTTGTTCATTATTGTCTCATACCGCAGCGGGTTGCAAATGGCAACATAGCGATCATGTGCCATCACTGTGAGGAGGGCAAAATCTGATGCTACAAAAAAGAGTAGGAAGAAAACCTGGGCAACACATCCAGAATGAGAAATCAATCTGGTATTAAAGAAGGAATTAACTATGGATTTAGGTATAGCTACAGAAATTGAACCAAGGTCCAGCATTGCTAGGTTCATCAGGAAGAAGTACATGGGAGTGTGGAGGTGATTGTCAGAGACTATTGCAGATATGATGAGAAGATTTCCAGTCACAGTTGCCAAGTACAATGCCAGGAATACAAAAAAGTGCAAGAGCTGCAGCTCTCGGATCTCAGAGAACTCCAGCAGTAGAAAATGGGACATGGAACTCATGTTGGCTGTAGTTACCATCATTACAAATTGCATGCTATATCAAAAAAGGGAAAAGAAATAGATACATGTAACACTTCACTAAAATCTGCCAAGTACAGAAGTTAAGCAATGGTACTTGATTTGCATTCATGTCAGCATTTGTTGTCAATGGGCTGGGTAGCATGGGTCTTACTTGAGGATACTTGAGGAATTCAATTTCTGTGAATTCTGAGGTGAACTCAGTTGATCTACCCCTTTTAGACTCTTGTGCAGATCATGCCAAGATTATCCTTTACATTCTGCATTCCTTTGAATTCTGCAATACAGTTCCAACTCAAACCCCCCTCAAAAAAAACCCTCTACTGGAATGTGTATTTGGATACAATATGTTTAGAAATGCATATACTGATGTAAGATGTATAAGTATACATTTTATATCCATGTATGCATTTCTAAATATATTGTATCCAAATACATACCATATTTGAATTTAAGTAAATATATACGTTATATTAAAATACTTTACAGTGGTACCTTGGTTTACTACCATGATCCGTTCTGGAGATCCGGTTGTAAACCAAAACAGGTTGTAACCCAAGGCGCGCTTTTGCCAATGGGGCCTCCAAAAAAGAATCGGTTGTAATCCAAAAAAGGGACACGCACTTCCGGGTTTGACGTGCTTGTAATCCAAAATGGTTGTAATCCAAAATGGTTGCAAACCAAGGTCCCACTGTATATTAAAATAGAAGTTGGAATCCCGATCGTAGCCTGGGAGTACTCCTACATTCCAATTTATCACTAGCAGTGGTTCCCAACCTTTTTTGGGCCATGCTCCACCTAAGCATCTCTAAAATCCTGATTCTGCGCTCCCCCCCCCCATGACATATAATTCTTATTATCCAAAAAGTGAACTCCTATTCATGAGGAGGAAAAGGCCATTGACTTGGTCTGACTCATTCTCAGATTGCCCCCCTTAAAAAGGAATTTGCTCCCCTCTTGGGCATGTGCCCCATGTTGGGAACCATGGCACTAGAGTCTCAAGTCTCTGTAGCCAAGGGTGCTTATGCCTGGTTCTCTAGCTATGACCATTATTGGGCCATGATAGCATAGTCTCAGTTGTCCATGCTCTAATGACCTCCTATGTAAGTTATTTAAAATGTACTCTGCATAGTCCAGGGGCTACAGTTAGTGCAGAAAATAGCTGCTAAGTTGGTAAGTGCAGCAGTCTGATTGGACCATGTGTCCAAATGTGTTTTGGCTTTAACAACCCTTTGCATGGGGGTATGTATATTGTAAAAGCAGTGCTTTTACATGTTTCAGTATGTGTTTCAACAGCCGTCCTTTATTACAATATGATTACCGTATATATCTCCAAGTTTGCAGCAGCATGCGTGAGCCCAGTTACACACAATATCAAGCCTAGTTTTCCCCAGTAGCTCCTCTGGCATAAGTTACAATGCTTTCTATTAGGATTGCTCTGCCTATGCTCTGTAAAAGACCATTCCATTTCTATTAACAGAATGCTCTAATTAAACTAGCAGTACAAACACAAAATGCTTCACTTGAGCCCAGGATAACCATTTTAAATTTTCTAATTTCAGTGAGTTCAGCGTTAACATAAATATCTTCCCAAAATAGTTTTTTCTGACTATAGTAGTTCCTAACTGAATGGATCTTGCCCTAATAGTTAAACTCGAAGTGTACTGAAAGTTGTGCAGAATTTCGAATGCGCTACAGCCCCAGCCCCACCAATTTCACATGGGTTCGCACCCCTTATTCTGCAAAGAGGCTCTCCATAGGTTACAAACTGCTGCCTGAACTTCCTTAAGGCAAATTATGTTAGGATTCAAACAAGAGTTTTTAGTGGCTACAAACTCACCAAGTCAGAACCACAAAGGCATACCATAATTAAGCTCCAATAAATTATAACCATTATAAGAGTTTCCTTACTGCTTTTCCAAGATATCCAAATGTTTCAATTTCATTTCATTTTACAGCGCAGTCCAAACCCAGGCTTTACGGAAATGATGGAATTTGGATTTGGTAGATCTCAGGCATTCCCATCTGAGCTGGGGCTATGTTAGCATATGTTCTTTACCCCACCTGAGCTAGAAGTATACTGGCATAAGTCCCTCAACCTCAGCTCCAAAAGGCAGATTTCCATGAACCATGAAGCTGCCCACAGAAAACAACACTAGCAATTTCTAAATTTTCATTATATAAATAACTCACCATCTTCTTTCTAGACAATGCAATCACCAGATGCAGCTTCTTCATTTGCTGCTTCCAAGTGATGTCTATCTGTCTAGCTAACCGGGATGTTTTGAAGTTCTTCAGCTCTTCTTTGTTTTGAGACTCATGAAGATCTTTTTAAATGGATGATACAAATTTGTCACCCTGAGGCAGAGTTTTGTTAATCAGTTTATGTGAACCTTGAGCCTTGGTCCCAAGAGCCCCAAATAATTCCCCCAGATAAGCACACAGATAAAAGTTAACTTACTTGCACTGTGCACTATTTCAAAGTTATCTACTCCTCACAATGTCTCTTTCTGTACTACAATAAAGATGTAAAGGCTCATTGGTAACTAGCGTAAGGATGGCCCTCTATTTGAATAGTTGTCAGAGGGCAGTGCTTTTATGTTCTCTATTTGATATATACTTACAATTACTGGGTGCCAAGATCCAGGTTTGGGGCAAGTATACACTTCAGTGAAAGAATCCCGGCAGAGATTTAAAGTCACAAAATATGCAGGAAAGTAAAGTATAGAAATATAGGCTGCTTGACCTTTAAAATATACCCTTCAAAGTGAGTTCCAAAGTTTCATTTTCTCTCAGCATAGGAAAATACCACATTTTTGTAAGTTAAAAATTGGTTTCCATGTAAACTTTTCAAAGGTCAGGTTCACATGTTTTTCCATACATCAGTCAAAAAAGTTGCACACGCAGTAAAATCAGGCTTAGTTGCAAAGTGGTGAAAGTTATTGGTACAGAAACTCAATAGTTTATAGGAACTCAATAGAGGCTTGTTAGAGCCATGTGACTAAGCCATGTGATGCACCCATCACCCTATTTGCCTCTCTTCCTACACTGAGGGAAAGTTCCGTGCCTATAATGTAATGTATAGTTTCAGTTGTAGATAAATATAAAACGTTATTAAACCCATTTAGAGAATAGGTTGTCAATGGTAGAAATCCAAATGAATTTCTCCCCAAATTGTCTATGGGGGGTATTACTTGAAATACTTAGGTAGGCAATAAATGAAACACCAATTTAATAATTAAAGGCATTTATTTGCTAAACAAGAACAAAACGAAGCAAAGTATATATATTCAGATAGCTTTGAGTTACTGGGAAATTTCCTCCAGAGCAGCAGCACATCATTTTACTCCTTCGGTCAAAGGCTGGCATTGGTATCTCTTTAAGCAGGGGCACTACTGGTCCTAATATACTATCTGAGTGTGAGAATATGGAAGGCAGCCACATTCTTGTGGTCAACCAGGGAAAGGACCAATGACTTACATCAAAAGGTTGGCAAGCTGCCATCTCCACTGTCAGTCTAATATGCACTTATCCCTAGCATGTCCATGATCTTGCTAACCCATAAATCAATGACAAATCTTGGCAATCAGCCCAGATTGACCCCATGTACTGATAAGATACACCACCACAATCATGCCAGTTATCTCTATAGTCCAAAAATAAGCTCGCATTCCATTATATGACGTCTACCACATATAGTCAATTCCTCAAAACATGCAGCTTAAAATGTCAAAAAATTGCAGTGGCTGTCCATTAGCTAAGCAGGTTCAAGTTTTATACATGTCCTACATAAGACCCCAGAGGTGTAATATGTTCAAATGCCACTTTTTCCATGTGATCACAACATGCCTTGAATATTTTACAATACACCTACATCACCCTTTTGTTTTGATGATCAATGGGGCAGTGTGAACTGTCATGAGTTACTTGGACTTGGACTTGCCTGTGTACTAAGAATGCCAGAGGAAGCTGTTCTTCATATTTCATCTTTAGAGGGAAAACACCATGTATTATTATTATTATTATTATTATTATTATTATTATTATTATTAAAGAATTTCAATTATAAAGAAATAAAGTGATGCAGAGAAAAAAGGGGGAAGTGATGGGGAGAAGAACAAAGATATGTATAAGAAAAATACACAGAGGTACCTTGGTTTAAGAACAATTTAGTTTATGAACAACTTGGATTAAGAATGCGGCAAACCCGGAAGTACATAGGTGTTTTGGTTTCTGAACTTTGTCTTGGAAGCAGAACATGTTCCGCTTCCTGTTGAGTGTGTTCCATTTGTAAATCGAGTCCCCCGCTGATATGGGAAAGCACACCTTGGTTTAAGAACACTTTGGTTTAAGAACAGACTTCTGGGACAGATTAAATTCATAAACCAAGATACCACTGCATATAGAAAAATGCAATGTACTTTACTCCCATACATTCTTATATAAATAACCTCCTACATTCTGTATAAATTCATTCCAAATATTGTCATATTTATCCAAAAAAAGTCTAAGTCTGTAAACAGTCCGTTCACAAGTTGTGAATGTTGTCATATTGTCGATCCATTGATTAAAGGGTATCATATATTTATTCTTCCAATTCATGTATGATGTATGATTTCTGTGATGGTGACCCAAGTATGGAATCACTTCCAAAAATGGGTACTCTTAGCACCAACATACCATTCTTTTTTTAAAAAAAAAACAAGGTTAGAACTTTATTGTTTTCTCAGGCATTTTTTATTATGATATTTCTAACCAGGTTGAATGTCTTTGTTCCTCTTCATTTCATTGTATTGTTGATCTGTTATTTCTCAATGTATTTGTCATTTTACATTTATCTCAATACCCCCCTAAATTACTGATTTATGTTTAATGGAAGGGATGGATAAAATATAATTGCATTTAAAAAAACAAACAAACCACAAAACATGGTGCACCATTGCTTAGATAAAGGCTAAGGCCTGTGGGTACACACACAGTTAAAGAAGAAAACTGCATGATGTGTTTTGGCTAAAACCTAATAGCTTTGACAAGGCAGCCTTGATCTCCTTGTTTCGCATACTATAAATCACTGGATTCAACATGGGTGGCACCATAGAATATACCACAGTAAATACCAGATCCTGATCAGAAGGGGTGTTAGATGTAGGCCTCAGGTAGTCAAAGAATCCAGTAAATAATAATGTGGAGATAACAATGAGGTGAGGAATGCAAGTTGAGTAAGCCTTTTGCCTTCCCTGCACAGAGGGAATTTTCAACACTGCATAGAAAATCTGCACATAAGTTACTATGATGAAGGTAAAACAGCTTAGCCCTATGATAATGCTCAACATAACAGCTCCAATTTCAATTAGGTATAAATCTGAGCACGCAAGCTTCAGTAATTGTGGAATTTCACAGAAGAACTGATTGACAACATTGGAGCAAAATGGGGTTGCAAAGGTGCAGCTGGTGTGTAGTACTGCATGGAGAAGACCACTGGTCCATACACATGCCAGCATTTGCATGCAGGCTTGCTTGTTCATCACCATCTCATAGTGCAATGGATTGCAGATGGCAACATACCGATCATAAGCCATGAGTGTAAGAAGGGAGAAATCAGATGATAAAAAAAAGAAAAAGAAGAGTACTTGAGCAACACATCCAGAATAAGAAATGTGTCTAGTATTTAAGATAGAATTGGCTGTGGATTTGGGGATAATAACTGAAATAGAACCAATGTCCTGCATGGCCAAGTTCATCAGAAAGAAGTACATGGGAGTGTGAAGGTGATGGTCAATAGCTATTGTGCAAATGATGAGAAGATTCCCTGATATAATTGCCATGTACAACACCAAGAAACCAATTAAGTGTAGAATCTGCAGTTCCCGAATCTCAGAAAATTCCAGGAGAAGAAATTCAGTCACTGAGGTGGTGTTCCATTGTTTGCCCTCAACAGTCTGTTGCATAATTTCTGCAGAAGAAAACACAGTGGAAATTACAACACTTATGATCTACTCTGCTAACAATGTCAGTTTCAGTTTCAATAATTCAAATTATGATGATTTTGCTTCCAGCCTTCTCACTCTGTTTTGTTTTGTGTTTCAGGTCAGAGGAAGAAGAAGAAGAAGAAGAAGAAGAAGAAGAAGAAGAAGAAGAAGAAGAAGAAGAAGAAGAAAAAGAAAAAGAAGAATGTCAGATTAGCCTTAACCAGGGCCAGGGCCTTTTCAACACTGGCTCCGGCCTGGTTGAATGCTCTCTCATGAGACCAGGGCCCTGTGGGATCTGATTTCTTTCTGCAGGACCTGTAAGACAGAGTTGTTCCGCCTGGCCTTTAGCTTGGAACCAGCCTGATCCCCCCCCCTTCCTTTTCCTTTTGTGATAGAACCCCTATTTGGGGACTTCCCTGGCTTTTCTGGCCCACATAGAACCAGTCTGGATAGTTGGCCTTCATGAAGATTTGACATTTTCTCCCCCCAAACAATTTTTGATCTGGGCTTCCATTAAAATGAGGCTGCATTTTAAGTAGTATTTTAATCTTGTTTTTAAGTTGTATTTTAATCAATTGTTTTTATACCTGATGTTAACTGCCCTGAGCCCAGTCTTGGCCGGGTATAAATAAAATTAAAGAAAGACAGAAAGACAAAAAGAAAGAGAAGAAGAAGAAGAAGAAGAAGAAGTTGAGCTACCAAGGTCAAGACTGGTGTTTCATTTTATAAACACTCATACTACAGCTGCAGCAGCTACTGCCTCTAATATTTCAAACAATAGATTATTAGGAGCACCATATGCAAAGGACTTTCTTTCTTTTATCTAGACTTTATTCATTTATTCAAACACATGTAGTAGAAATATGATTTATTTAGACACTAGAAAAGGGAAGCATTAAAGAGAAGAACAGATCAAAAAACCAATAAATTATTACAGTACATAAATCGGATTCTCCTAAATTAAGGATTCGCGTTGTGCACGGGCCTCGGGACACTCCCTTCCACCTGTTTTTGCCTACCTCTTAGCAATCGTCACAACTTTGTAAGGTTTGGCGGTTAGGCATTGGCTTAGTGAGATGCAGGGGAGGTGCAGCCATCACCTGCCCCTCCAGGTACAAGGGTATTCCGTTAGAAGAATTCACGGGTCTGGATCTCATTCAAAGTCCGCTTGAGGGGCTAAGGCCATGCAAGGACCACAGGAACCTTGGCGTGAGCTTCAGTTGGTTGCAACCAATAGAGCTCCCTCTTTTGGTGGTTTACCCTTCCAGACTCCCTGCAAGGCGGGCAGGAGTCAGATATAGTGTTGCCAATGCCTAAGCCAATACCACTCACATTCTGTATTCAATAAAGTTGTGGCCTAAATTTGCCCATTAACATTTAAACTAAAATATTTGTGTCAATGTATCCTTATTATTGGGGGGGGGGGCTATTCCGGGACCTTGATGCACAAGCAGTAAATGCATCAGCTGGACAGCAATTATTCATCTAGCAATAGCTTTGGACAAGAAAGTTCTAAGGTTTTTCAGCCAAAAGTGATTCCATTCACTTCAGTGGAGTGAACTAATCAACTTATCCAAGTGATAAAAATACACATTGTCTTCATTCTCAGAATATGCTTGTTGGGGGAAATCCACTGAATCAAAATGAATAGAGTATATGTATACTGTAAAGCACTGATGGGCGCAAAACAACAGAAATAAAATTGATTGCGGAATGCCTCCCCTTCTCATGTTGGGCTTTAGACTGCAGTCAAAAATGTGTTTTTGTGCTTAGACTTCTGATAATCCTGTGATTGGATCCATTTGTTTTGTTGTTGATAATGTTTTAATATATTACTAGTTTTATATTGTTTGTTATTATGTTTATTATATTGTACCCAACTATAGATTTATTCTTATTGAAGTGTGCAATATGAAATATTTAAATAAAATAAAGCTGGTTTTATTTGCACCCATTGTACCCATCATACACTATCACTCACCTTAGTGTCATTACAGTAAAGTAAAACTCAAGAACTTGGAAAACTTGAAACTTGAAACATTGATAGATAAGTTCTTTTCCCTTTCTGACAGGTGTTTCCAGTTGAACTGGGAAAGAAAACAGCAAGCAGCCTTAACTGAAACATTTCTGCAACATTTCTCTTTATTCTAAATCCTCTGAAAATATCCCAGCATCTAGACAGACAGCTGAGATACACTGAAAAGCTAAGATGCATTCCCGTCTACAGCAGTAACATTAGTGACACAAAGAGGGATGAAACAAAAAAGCACTTGGGAAAGAAAAAAGAGAAGATATTTAAAGGAGGTGATTGGTGTGCAGAAAGGTTGTACTGTTTCACATGACATATCAACGTGTTCAAAGAGCTCTTCATCCAGGAAGCAACCCCTATATGCACAACATTCACATAGCAGCAATAACATATCACCTTGAAAGAAGTTGTGCTAGTATACAAAGTACTGGGAAGGAGCTGTCACTTAGTAGGAGAACAAAGGGACATCAGTTCAGACCATTGGTGCATCTAGCTCAATGTCATCCACATTGATTGGCAGTGGCTCTGCAGGATTTCAGATAGAACTCCTTGTTAACATTTAACCAGGAATCTTCTGCATGATCTTCAATCCCAGAGATCTCTATTTAAATGTTCAAGTAACAGATGATGGTTAAGGTGTCTGCTGAAAGTCAAGACCCTAAGAAGATGCTGATACTCGGAGTAGACAAAATTGGACTGGATGGAATGACTTAAAGTAAGGCAGCTTCATTTGTCCACTGCACACACAAAAACCAACACTAATTAGAGAACCATTTAGATGTGAGGCTGGCCCACATGGAACACATTAACAACCTTCTAAAGCCTTTGCATGCTTAGGATTGTGTTTAAATGGGCTCTTGTGCAGAGAAGAAGAAGAAGAAGAAGAAGAAGAAGAAGAAGAAGAAGAAGAAGAAGAAGAAATAATACACTAGGGGTTTGGGGAGGAGGAATACACATCATACATAATGCTAGTAGCATGAACAACACTCACTGTGTACATCATTAATAATACATGGTAATACCCACACAGAAGCATCAAATATGGTGCTCATTTTTAGACCGTCTGCATAGTTGGAGTGATCCATGTTATAAGTAACTTGCAGGCATTGTGACAAATGTTCAAAGCCTCCCTGTCACAAGAAAACCTCTATCTCTAGAGTTAGATCTATAAATAACTTACAATTCTTTTTCTTTGCGGATTTCTTCTAGCACCAGATGCAGAATCTTCTCTCAGGTTTTAGAGCACTGTGCCACTAACCAGTCATGACAACGAACAATTCTTTCTATGGTGGCAGTAACTAATTTATAAATGTTTTGTATTGCTGGAGACATATTCTCAAGAGTTCGGTTGAACAGCTCTAGAGACATGTAGTGGAAAAAATAATTTTGTGGTCTGTAGTTCTGCCTATATGATTTCCAGAGATTGGCTCTATGTAGGGGCATTAGAATGACAGAACTTGTGAGTGGTTGTCCCCCCACATATATGATGACAATTTTACATGTTCTAATATGAAATGTAGGAACATGTTCGATGATATGATGCATAGAAGTCTGAGTATTGCAGTGTTTCTCCCTTGAAACACTGAGCGTTTGTAGGTTCTTCTTGGCATGCATATACACACAACATTTTCCAATTTTTAGTATGAGATGTAGGGGCATGTTCTATGACTTGATGTGCAGAGGTCTGAGTACTGTCATGCTTCCTCCTTGAAATAATGAGAAAGCATGTGAATAGGAATTTCATATGTATGGAAATTCATATTCTGCACCTTCATCACAGATTACGTTACAATTATGGTGCAGTGGCCTATGCTTCTACTATCATAATGGGATTTTCACTCTGAGTAAATATCTGAACTTGGCCATGAAGGTCAAACATTTAGCTGTTAAACAACAATAATATGCTTCAGAATGCAGGTGATAACAAAGATAAATTTGGGATTGTGGGTAGACCTGCCTTATGCTGACTCAAACCACAATATTCTTGTTGGCAACAGCTATCCAGGATTTCAGGTAAGGGTCTTTCCCAGCTGTACCTGGGCATGTGGATTGAACCCTGACTTGCAGAGTAGATGCCCTGCCATTGAACTATGGACCTTTAAATTTCTGACCTTTCACCAGTAGCCCTCATTCTTGGTCCCTCATATAACCTTCTTGATTTGCATTAAGTGGAAATGATTTGAACTTTGATGTTCTCTTTGTAACAGAACAAACCAATGCCAGAACTTTAGAACTTTCCCCATGTAGACTTTTTAATGGCTGCACTCCAGTTACACAGAAGTAATAATAATAATAATAATAATAATAATAATAATAATAATAATAATTTACCTCATCCATCTGGCTGGGTTTCCCCAGCCACTATGGGCTGCTTCCAACAAAATATTAAAATACAATAGTCTGTCAAACATTAAAAGCTTCCCTAAACAGGGCTGCCTTCAGATGTCTTCTAAAAGTCTGGTAGTTGTTTTTCTCTTTGACATCTGGTGGGAGGGCATAGCACAGGGCGGGTGCCACTACCAAGAATGTCCTCTACCTGGTTCCCTGTAACTTCTATAGCCATAGCTTCTTCACACACCCTTGTCATACAGACAGGCAAAAGTCATTATCACAGATCAGTGACACATTTCCAGCTTGGCAAAAATACCGAAGGAGGGCTCAGAAAAAGTGAGTGAAGAATGTGTCTAGGAGTGGGGTCATTGTATGGAGCAAGGCCATTGAGTGTGTTTTTATAATTAGACATAGCCTAAGAAGACTCCTGAGGGCTGAATAGAGAGGTTCAAATATCCAATATCCAATGTCAACATGTGCAGCATTCTTCATTATCTACTGTACTGCTCCCTGTATAATTCTCTTAGGAACGTATTTCTGAGAGGAATTCTTTACAGAGTTTCCTTCTTGAATTGTAGGGAAAGAATTTGTTATTTGCTCAAGGTTGGGGATAAACACATTACAATCATACCTTGGATCCCGAACGTCTCAGAAGCCGAACAATCTCCTGAACAATCGAAAATGAGAAGTGAGTGTTCTGATTTTTGAACTTTTTTTGGAAGCCAAACATCTGGTGTGGCTTCCACTATTGTTTCCAGCGCACCTGTGCAATCGGAAACCAGTCAGAAGCTACACCTTGGTTTCCGAACGTTTCAGAAGTTGAACAAACTTCCGGAACTGATTCTGTTCGAATTCCGAGATATGACTATACATATAAAGTTTATATGTCTGTCTTAGCAGCCCAATGTATTATACAAAAGTTCCCATGACTAGATATGCTAAAATGTATCCTAATACTATTGGACGCGGGTGGCGCTGTGGTTTAAACCACTGTGCCACTTAGACTTGCTGAACGGAAGGTTGGCGATTTGAGGCCCTGTGACGGGGTGAGCTCCCATTGTTCAGTCCCAGGTCCTGCCAACCTAGCAGTTCGAAAGCATGCAGTGCAAGTAGATAAATAGGTACAGCTCTGGCGGGAAGGTAAACAGTGTTTCCATGCACTGCTCTGGCTTTGCTAGAAGCAGCCTAGTCATGCTGGCCACATGACCCAGAAAAACTGTCTGTGGAAGCGGACAAACACCGGCTCCCTCGGCCTGTAAAGCGAGATGAGCACCGCAAGCCCAGAGTCGTTTGCAACTGGACTTAACTGTCAGGGGTCCCTTTACCTTTACCTTATCCTAATACTATTTGTAGTTCTATATTTTTATGATAACCAATGGTTCTTAGCAAATAAATTGTACTAAAGAGCTATGAGCAGGGATAGATTTTGTTCCTTTCAGTGTCCTGACATACTAAGATAAACAAACAGAGCCAGTTTTTCCTAATTACATTAGTAAAAAAATACAGACCAGAGAGTCACTTAATGTCCCTGCTACTGAGCTATGTTGGACTCCTGAGAGCAAATCTCTAGGAACACAAGATAGATATTAATAAACCTCCTTAGCATGTTGTCATTTTCATATTGCCTTCATATACCAAAGTGATGGTGAACATTTGTACAGTTTCAGTGGTGACTAGATTGCTCTAACAGTGCTGAAGGAGAAGTGCATCTGAAGTTGAAAGAAATATCTGGAGGAGGAGGAGGAGAGACTGTGATTCATTGATAGAGGACATGCTTTGCAGGCAGAGCCCCAAACTCAGAACCTTGCAACCTCCTGGAAATGCTGGGGAAGACACTTCTGTGAAATCTCAGAGAGCAGATGCCAACCAGTACAGACAATACTAGGGTGGATGTATTTATGGTCCAACTCTTTATAAGGCAGGTTTCTTTTTAAAAAGGTAGGAATATATTCCATTAATAGTTTATTAATTGCTCAACTAATAAAAATAACGTATACTGTATACTCCTCCCCTCCAAAAAGAAACACCTTGTTTTTTCTCAATTAATACAATATCTTTCCCCCATGGCATACAGGCATATCTCAGAGTACTTATATGAGTTGTATGCCTGAACATGGGAATATTCTTATACCAACATGTGAATCTTGGCATACATTCAAGGTAATCTGTAATGTAACCACAGCAATTTGAAATAAGCTGGCTTTAATTTACTTTACTTTCTTTTTGTTAAATTCCATTTTCTTAAATATAAAAAGATTACAAAATATCAATTAATATTTCAACACTTAAAAGAAGACAAGCAAAGAGAAGAAGGAAGCATACATAGGTCTGGAAAAAGAAAAGTTAAGTAAATGAGTAAATAATGAATTGTTTAAACTATTCATAAATAAATAACCAAGTGAGAAGGCAAATCCTTACAAATTTAATAAATGTTAAAAAAGAAAGACACAGCAGTTTTATAAATCATGCAGAATTCAGATCCACCTTAATTGAGGAAGACCATAACCATACCTTGCATTACATTCATTAAACTGGTGGTGAGGAACTGGTGGCCCTGCAGCTGTTGCTGGACTCCAACTTTGGTCAGCTCCATTCCTTAAGTCAAGGATGGAGGGAGTTGTTGTCCAGCAACATCTAGAGGACAACCTGACTCTCTCTCTCTCTTTTTATCATAAAAGGCAGAAGGGGGTGGGGAGAAGTATTGTAGCCTATCATCCTTCACTTACTATTCCAAAATTTCTAGAACAATGCATATTTGTTTTTTCTCTCCCTTTTCTTACCCATAAGGTCCAGGTCTGTTTGCTTAAAGTTGCAAATTCCTATAATTTGATGTACAGTACCATCCTCTTAAGTGAGGCAATTCTCCCCCTCCACTGCCAATATTTTGCAATGAGCAGCAAAGCGGTTAATATCATAGAGAACACAGAAACTCACTCTCTTTAGGAACCATGCCTTTCAAACACAACTAAAGTTGGAGCCTTCAAAAAGCTTTATTAAAGACTTATGCAGTGGCAGACCTATATTTTTGGGGTCCTTCTACTACATCTCATATTTTGATTAAAACTGCTATACTGGATTATCTCACGTGTCAAAGTCACTGGTGTAGATAAATATTTCCTATGCCTTATAGTTTACAGTGTGGTGTAGTGGTTAAGAGCAGTAGTCTCGTCACTGAGAGCCAGTGTGGTGTAGTGGTTAAGAGCAGTAGTCTCGTAATCTGGGAAACCGGGTTCGCGTCTCCGCTCCTCCACATGCAGCTGCTGGGTGACCTTGGGCCAGTCACACTTCTTTGAAGTCTCTCAGCCCCACTCACCTCACAGAGTGTTTGTTGTGGGGGAGGAAGGGAAAGGAGAATGTTAGCCGCTTTGAGATTCCTTAAAGGGAGTGAAAGGCGGGATATCAAACCCAAACTCTTCTTCTTCTTCTTCTACAAAGTTAACGGGGGGATGAAAAATAGAGAACTGTCATATACATGTGTGAATAAAGTCTCTTCTGGAGCCTCTCTGGGATTAGGGGCCCTGAAGCTGAAGCTTCATGAGTTTCATAGTAGATTTACACCTGGACCTATGACTCCCCCATCATGGTATTTGCTGGAATCAAAAAGCTATGGCAAAACAGACCTGATAAACCCTTAACACATGGAATATGTTGCTACTGTGCCCACTCTGATAAGGATAGGAAGAGCTGCTTCCCTGTCAGGGTCTCAATTTCTTGGCATGGTCCACACACCTATTGCTATTACAGCCTCCTTGTTTCATGCAAAATATACTCCTGCTAAAAATGCAAGCAAGTGTGTATAAGGTAGTGGTTGAGCTAATGGGTATTTCTATTCAGAGCAAACCTAGAGCAAACCCTGCTATTCTATCATCTTCTGCCACACCTTCCTTCCTTCCTTCCTTCCTTCCCCCTCCTTTCTCCCTGCTTTCTTCTCCTTGCCAATGCTTGGTTGTCAGATTCAGAGCGTGACAAATGCCTCAAAATAATAGCCATAAATTAGAATGAATTCTGCAGACATAAAAACAATCACAGTAATAACAAATTGAAATTTCCCAATCCAAGCAAGTGAAGCCTGTCTTCTTACAGCACTGTGCTATTATTTTAACAGTTGACTGCTTCCTTCGACAGGCAGCCCACACTTTCATGAGGCAAAAACCATGGTGAACCAGTCCTTTGTATCAGAGTTCCTCCTCGAAGAGTTTTCAGAGGTTCGGGAAATGCAGATTTTTCACTTCCTTCTATTCCTGGTTTTGTACTTGGCTACAGTAACAGGGAACCTTCTCATCATCTCTGCAGTAGCTTTCGACCACCGACTGCACACCCCCATGTACTTCTTTCTGATGAACTTGGCCATACAGGACCTTGGATCTGTTTCAGTCGTTGTTCCCAATTCCATGGCTAATTCCCTCATGAATACCAGACACATTTCTTACTCTGGGTGTGTTGCTCAAGTTCTCTTATTTGTCTTCTTTTTAGCATCCAACTTCTCTCTCCTGACCGTCATGGCATATGATCGGTATGTTGCCATTTGCAACCCATTACAATATGAGAAGCTGATGAACAAGCAAGCCTGTGTCCACATGATTGCCTGTGTATGGATCACTGGTCTTCTCTGTGCTGTGTTACACACTGGATGCACCTTTGCAACCCCCTTCTGCTCCAGTGTTGTCAAACAGTTTTTCTGTGAAATCCCACAGTTGCTAAAGCTCTCCTGCTCTGGTTTGAACCTAAAAGAAATTGGAGCTATCGTGCTGAGTATTTTCATTGAATCAGGTTGCCTCTTCTTCATTGTTGTAACTTATGTCTATATTTTCAGCGCTGTGTTAAAAATGCCTTCTATTCAGGGAAGGCAAAAAGTCTTCTCAACTTGTCTTCCTCACCTCATTGTTATCTCCATGTTGTTATTAACTGGGTGGTTTGCTTACCTAAGTCCTATGTATAGTACCACATCACAGCAAGATTTGTCTTTTGCTGTGATATATTCTGTGGTTCCACCACTGCTGAACCCGGTGATCTACAGTATGCGAAACAAGGATATGAAAATTGCCTTGTCAAAGTTATTTGCATTGATCAAAACTTCTAAGAAAGAAATCTTCCACTTTCTTCAGTAGGTGTGGATTCCCTTTCCAGAGCTACCACTCCCAGAGTGGTTTAACAATTGATCCCTCATCACAGGAAACTCCAATATTGATTATATAAGTTGCAATAGACAAATTAGAAAATTTGCAGCTCCTGTTAGTACACTGGGTACAGGAGAGGAGTCATTATCTTATCTGCATGGAAGCTTCTCTCTTCCTTGGCAGTAAATCTGTTTGTTTAAGATAGCAGAACCAGAACCACCTTCATACCCCTCATGAACTTGTTGTGAACCAAGTGTATTTAAGATATAGAAAAGGAGTTGATCTGAGCTCCAGACAAGTACTAACACTCCCAAATGTTACATTTGGACCATAAGCCTGAAGATTTACCGTATTTTTTGCTCTATAAGACTCACTTTTTCCCTCCTAAAAAGTAAGGGGAAATGTGTGTGCGTCTTATGGAGCAAATGCAGGCTGCGCGGCTATCCCAGAAGCCAGAACAGCAAGAGGGATTGCTGCTTTCACTGCACAGCAATCCCTCTTGCTATTCTGGCTTCTGAGATTCAGAATATTTTTTTTCTTGTTTTCCTCCTCCAAAAACTAGGTGCGTCTTGTGGTCTGGTGCGTCTTATAGAGCGAAGAATACGGTATGTTGCCTTGGGGCAAACCTGGAGGCATGGAAATTTTGTCTCCCACTTTTTGATCAGAGCACCTTTGCAGAAGCAGCTGCATTCCTCTACCCACACCACTGGGCCCAGAAGGTGTAATTTCTGACACTTGTTATTTTTTGCAGCAGTACAGACATTTTATTTCTTACTTTAGCATTATGAGTGAGTTAGAATATTAATAATTATGCTGCCCTGCACAACATTAACATGGTATCCTTTTCCTTATGATTGCACTAAAAAAGAGCTTTGTTTTAGTCTTGTCTATACCTTTATAATTGGGTTATACACAGAATGTCCCTATTTTCTGAGGAATGTTGGAGGGTATGCTATTGACATTCAATGAATGTTATGTTATATGCTATGTTCACTGGTTCAATAGAAGTAAAGTTCTCCAGTACCTACTAAAAGTGAACCAGAAAGTATATTCATGTAAATCTTGTAAACATGTTTTTCCCCCTCCCCCCAGAAGTAGAAACTATGGCCCCTGAAACTTGATTCACTACTCTATAATTTTCAAAATAACGGTTATTAATCTTAATTTTAGAAGAATCAGGATACAATTTTTTTCCAGATTAGAAGCACATGTGATTAGATTCTGAACCTGGTTCTCTCCTGACATCCCAGTGTGCCAGTCAGAGTGGGATTAGGTCCACTGGGAGGCATGGCTATATCCTCTTCTTTCATCACTTTCAAGTAGAACATATTTCTCCATAGTTTCTGTGTTGATGTGATTCTTATGTGAATGTTTGGTTGTGTGCCAACTGCAGGGACCATTGTAGTAGGGAGTAGATCTGAGAATGTCAGTGTGTGGCTGTGGACTGGGGAGACTCAAGTGGCTCTTGGTGCTGCTGTTATTGCTGCTCCTACTCCCTTCTCTTGCATCCAAAGACATGAAAGGCAACTGTAGTTATGATAGAAGCATCCAAGATAAATTATACAATCCAGGAGAAGTTATAATAGGTGGAATCTTCTCTCTAATATATACTATTTCTGAATCATTCAGCTTGAAAATAAAACCAGAAAGGCATCGTACAACTTATAAGTAAGTTATTTTTTTAACTAAAAAGTAGTAGCAGAAAATGTATTCACCATATAATGATTAGGGTCATAATCTGCTGCATAAGACCAGAGCAGAGTATAGGAAGCTACTAATACCGAGTCAAAGCATTGGTCTATCTAGCTCAGTTCTATCTCTGCTCCTTGGTAGTAGTTGCCCTGTGTCTCAGGAATGAGTCCTTCCCAGACCTTCATGGAGATATCGAGGATTGCATTGAAGACTTTGTGCATGCAAAGTATATGTTCTTCTATCATACTCTTGTATGAGACAACATTCCAAAAAGTAGTCCCCTCCCATCTTAGCCTGCTTCTACAGAAATGGGGAAGTTGAATTTCTATTTGTAGAGGATTTTTCAGGCATCAGGGGGCTTGACTGATGAATTATTATTTTTTACAGTTCAAGGATCCCCGTCGAGCATTCATCAACATTAGCATTCTTGCTTTCTTGTGTTAGTTGTTTAAGCACAAGTGACACAAACTAGCTAATAGATCAGTTATTGGTGGAATGATATATCTTCTATTTCCCCTCAACCAGTTGCCCAGCTTCTCTGTTAACTGTACAGATGCCTTCAGATAAAACATACTACTCAGTTTTCTACTTCTCAAATGGGCAACCCTACAACCTCATATATAATTCTTTTGTCATTTGAGTGGGGATCAGGTGTTCAGCAACCTTTCGGGGTGTAAGATTAGTGCAAATAATCTCTGGTAGAAGGCCTTATAACTCACTGTCAATCTCATTGCAGTCCAGTGCTTAAAAATTATCAGCCAGTGCTCTCGCTGATTTTTGCCATTCGTGAGATCAATAAGAACCCCAAACTCTTGTCTAATGTCTCTCTGGGTTTCAACATCTATGACAACCTGTTTGATGCACGCAGCACATATGAGAGCTTGCTGGACCTACTGTTCACACGACAAATGAATGGAATTAATAATAATAATATGAATGAGGATGTGTTGTCTGTTATTGGAGGTCTCACTGTAGAAGATGCCAACCAACTGGCCACCATCTTGGATCAATACAAGATTCCTCAGGTATGTATGTGATCATATACAAACTGGGGGCAAGGATCAATAGATCTCTTATCTGTCACTTAGCACTCTCATTGTAGAAGATGTAAAACAGATTTCACCATTTTGAATCTGTACAAGATCCCACAGGTATTTGTAAGCATATATTTTCGGTGATTTGTAATTAACCCCCCCATACACTGACAAACTGGAACGTGTCCAGAGGAGGGCAACCAAAATGGTCAAAGGCCTGGAAATGATGCCTTATGAGGAACGGCTAAGGGAGCTGGGCATGTTTAGCCTGGAGAAGAGGAGCTTAAGGGGTGATATGATAGCCATGTTCAAATATATAAAAGGATGTCATATAGAGGAGGGAGAAAGGTTGTTTTCTGCTGCTCCAGAGAAGCAGACACGGAGCAATGGATCCAAACCACAAGAAAGAAGATTCCACCTAAACATTAGGAAGAACTTCCTGACAGTAAGAGCTGTTCAACAGTGGAATTTGCTGCCAAGGAGTGTGGTGGAGTCTCCTACTTTGGAGGTCTTTAAGCAGAGGCTTGACAACCATATGTCAGGAGTGCTCTGATGGTGTTTCCTGCTTGGCAGGGGGTTGGACTCGATGGCCCTTGTGGTCTATTCCAACTCTATGATTCTATGATTCTATGATTCTACATACACCATGGAGGTTCTGAAATTATTTTGTTTTACTGAATCAATCAGGTTTGGTTATGAACATTACAGCTAATCTGCCACACTCTCATTTAAACAATATGTATTGTAAAAGTTGTACTATTAGATGAATTATTTTAATCATGTTGAAAGGAAGAATAGGGCCATGCTGTAGTTTGGCCCAACCCACTGCTATTTATGTACTGGATGGTAGCAACTGGAACATCCAAGTTTCCATATCCTGGGAGATCCTTCCTGTGTAAAATATGTCTCACTTTACTGATGGTACCCCTGAATCATGGTAAGCAATGGGTGTGTGATGGTGCAGAGATGACCAGTGGAAATAGTTCTGTGTTCAATGAGTCTGACTTCAGTGACACGTGCATAAGTTTACAGACTAAAATGTTTAGTTGGGAATCATATACTTTGGGGAAATACTAGATTTTGTTATTTTTCCGAGATCTAAGCAGCCATGTTTTCCCCATCAGCTCACTTATGGTGCGTATGACACAACACTCAAGGGTAAAACTAATTTCCCTTCCCTCTACCGGATGACTCCTGGTGAAGCCATTCAGCCCAATGCAATTGTCCAGCTGCTCCTACATTTCAAATGGACATGGGTTGGCCTCTTTGTTTCAGATGATGATGACGGAGAAACATTTTTGCAGATTTTAACACCTCTACTTGCCCACAATGGCATTTGTGTTGCCTTCTCACACAGGGTAGAAAACCTAAAACGTGATTCAGAAAAAGACGTGTCAAAAATAGGGTTGCTACTTTTAAGAGATGTCAATGTGCTTGTTGTCAGTGGAAATTCCCGCTCTCTTTGGAATTTAATAACCAAAATAGAGCATGCTGAGTTCTTCAAGACTGACAACTTTGCAAAAGTTTGGATTATAACTGCTCGGTGGGATTTCAGCCAACAACGTTTCTTCAGATTTCCTACAGCTACTTTCAGTGGCACCTTGTATTTCTCAGCCCACAGAGATCCAGTGCCAGAATTCCATGATTTTCTCAAGAACATAAAGCCTGATCCATCACTGATGCACTTTCTTTGTATATTCTGGCAATTTCTATTTACCTGTACTTTTCCCAATGAAAACTTTGCACATTGTGAATATGGGAAAAGGTGTACAGGAAAGGAGGAACTGGAAACAACATCTGTGATTATGTTTGAGATAGATATGACTGGGGAGAGCTATAGTGTCTACAATGCTGTCTACGCTATAGCACATGCTTTACATTCCATTCATGGGTCAAGACAAAGAACAAGGCTGCAAGGAGGCACAACAAATGTTCAGCCATGGCAGGTAAGCTCTATTATTCTAATGAATTTCTTGTCAAAGATGAAATCTGACTTTTAGAAGACATCTGAAGGTTACCCTGTTTAGGAAAGTTTTTAATGTTTGGTGTTTTATCGTGTTTTTAATATTCTGTTGGGAGCTGCCCAGAGTGGCTGGGGAAACCCAGCCAGATGGGCGGGGTATAAATAAATTAATAGTAGTAGTAGGAAGAAGAAGAAGTCTGGTGACTAATGTTATATCAGGAATTGACCCATTGAAATTAAGGGACATTACTTAGGACCATTAATTTCCATGAAACTACTTTGACTACAATTTAGTTGGATATGACACTAAAACTTTAAATATTATTACAGACAAGAAACATCTGGAGAGCTTTGGGTGGAGGACTAAATAAAAAGAGTGCACAATGGTGCACAGTGTATGATGGTAAACCCATAGAAACATGAGCATCTATGCCCTGTTTCTCTATTATTGTCTGCAAGTCACATTCGGCACCATTCTGAGTGATTACACAATCCTCAGGAGTGTCTTTTAATGGAACATATGGAACTGTCTTAGCAAGGGAGAGGCAGGAAAGTACTATTGAATAAATGGACTCCTGCTGTCCAGATCCAACTCCTTCTTGTATTCCGTAGCCTCACATTGGGCAAATGGTTCTGGCATTGCAAGGGTTTGAACTAGATGACCCTCATGGTCTGGTCAAATTTTACAATCCTATGATTCTATGATCTTAAGCTGACTAAGAATTCATACTTTTGAAAGGAAGTCAGCTGAAAAGAAGCTGTGGAGAACTCCTTGCATCCCAGATTTATAATATTCATGTCTAATTGCAAAATGTTATACAACAGAGTAGTAGATTAAACCAGTTTAGGATAACAGATTAATTGTGTCCTCTGCCAATTTAGCTCCATGCTGCCCTGAAAAGCATCTGCTTCAATAATGGTGCTGGACATGAAATCTTGATTGAAAATGGAGAGGTTTCATCTGGTTACTATGATATCTTCAACTGGTTTGTTTTCCCCAATCACTCTGCTCTGAGAGTTCAGGTGGGGGGGAAATCAGCAAGTCAAAAACTCAAAATTATGGAGGATGCCATTTTGTGGAACAAACAATTCCAACAGGTAGGAATACAGATACCAGCAGGTATACACATCTGTATGCAAATGAGTTGTCTGAGGCCCAACAGAGCTTGGTTAATGGCTGAGGTCAGCACAGCCCTAGCTAAGCTGGGAAAGATCCACTGAATCCAAGCTTTATCATCCCAGTGGATCTTGCGTTTGAATCAAGCTGTTAATGTCATTATTGCTATATAAAATACTTGAGGTTTATGATGTGTGAACTGGGTAACTATTTCAATACTGAAATCTCCCCATATAGTCCAGGGTAGGGAATTATTTAACCTTAGGCTTTCATGCCCCCTCCCACAACCCAATTAACAATTTATTTGTGGATCAAGAATTTCCCCTGCCTTCTGTTTCTCTCCCCAGCTGATACCATCAACATTTCATGGATCCTGAAGGCCACTGAGCCCACTCAGGGCTGCCTGGGAGTGGAACCCAGCCAACAGAATGGCTGGGAGAGATCATCAGGGGGTTTGGGCTGGGTATTCATCAGTATGTGGATGATACCCAGCTCTACATCTCTTTTAAATCAGAACCAGTGAAGGCGGTGAAGGTCCTGTGTGGGTGCCTGGAGGTGGTTGGAGGATGGGTGGTGGCTAACAGATTGAGGTTGAATCCTGACAAGACAGAAGTACTGTTTTAGGGGGACAGAAGGAGGCAGGTAGGGAGGACTCCCTGGTCCTGAATGGGGTAACTGTGGCCCTGAAGGACCAGATGCGCAGCCTGGGAGTCATTTTGGACTAGTAGCTGTCCACGGAGGGGCAGGTCAATACTGTGTCCAGGGCAACTGTTTACCAGCTCCATCTGGTACACAAGCTGAGACCCTACATGCTCACAGGCTGTCTCGCCAGAGTGGTGCATGCTCTAGTTATCTCCTGTTTGGACTACTGCAATGTGCTCTATGTGGGGCTACCTTTGAAGGTGACCCGGAAACCACAACTAATTCGGAATGCGGCAGCTAGATTGGTAACTGGGAGTGTTCGCCGAGACCAGATAGCACCGGTCTTGAAAGACCTACATTGGCTCCCAGGACGTTTCCTAGCACAATTCAAAGTGTTGGTGCTGACCTTTAAAGCCCTAAACGGCCTTGGCCCAGTATACCTGAAGGAGCATCTCCACCCCCATCATTCAGCCCAGACACTGAGGTCCAGCACGAGGGCCTTCTGTCAGTTCCCTCACTGTGAGGAGTGAGGTTACAAGGAACCAGGCAGAGGGCCTTCTCAGTGGTGGTGCCCGCCCTGTGGAACACCCTCCCATCAGATGTCAAAGAAATAAACAACTATCTGACGTTGTAGGCAGCTGTAGGCAGCCCTGTTTAGGGAAGTTTTTAATGTTTGATGTTTTATTCGGTTTTTAATATTCTGTTGGGAGCCACCCAGAGTAGCTAGGAAAACCCAGCCAGATGGGCAGGATATAAATAATAAATTGTTGTTGTTGTTGCTCCATTCCTGTCAGGAAGTATTATTTCTTTATATTTTATGTATTGGGGGGGGAATACCTTGCTGACCACATTTCTTCAAATGTTAGTTAAAAAGCACTTGGAACTCCTTTTTGTGACACTTTGAAGTCTATTCAAATGAAATATAATTTGGCTCTAATTTTAAAAGTCTTGCATCCCAGCAGGATCTGGGATCCCTCAGAATTTCCAAGCTGTCAAGTAAAAATATAGCAATACTAGTTAATATAAAATGTTTAGTGCTACCTATCTCTGAATTTTATTTCATTCATTAAATGATAAGGTACCACCACAGTCGAAGTGTGTCGAGGGCTGCCATCAGGGACACAGCAAGATAGTTCGGAAGGGGGAACCACCCTGCTGTTATGACTGTGCTCTGTGTCCAGAAGACATGATAGCCAATGAGACAGGTATGTGACAGTGCACATTTCTTTAGCTTGGGAATATTTAACAGTGAGTGCTTATTTTTAACATTATAAAATTAATCTTTAAATTGATCTGTAATCTCATATCACTTGAACCCATTAGAGTGGATATTATCAAGTGGTGAACTTAATGTTACACGATAATACACTGAACATTTGATTTGTGGTCATGTAAAATAATATTCACATCTGGGTTAATATATTCAAAAAAGTGGATGTAAGTAATTATACTTTCTATCAAAGAATGGTATTGCAGCATGCCATCCCTGATCTCTAAGTGGTGTAGATTCTAGGGGTTTGAGAGGTTTACACAGGATTTTGTTTCATCAGAATGAGGGACAGTGGAGACTGTAGTGTCTTTAGAATTATGCTTTATGTTGGTTTAATGTGAATGATTTTTTGGACTAGGTGGAGCCTGAGGTTTTGTTTACTTCTTAACTGATGGTTCTGAATATTGCCTTGTTTAGTATTAGATTATGATTTTTTTTCTTAATGGATGTTATGTTATGTGAAATATTAATGAATTATATGATTCCTCCCAGTTCCCCACCCCCAAGGTATGATATACTGTATATATATATATTGTAATAAGTCACTTGGAACCCTTCAGGTAACAAGCAACTATTAAGTCTAAGAAATGAAAGAAATTACACACACACACACACACACACACACACACACACACAACCTGAGCCTACAATGGAGTGCCTCACAGCATTCACAGCAATAAGGTCTTGCTTCTCCCATAGCCACAGACTTGGGTGGAAAAAGAAATCAAGCACAGTTCTCCCTCCCAGGCTTCTGCCTGCTTCTTGTTTCCAGATTCTAGCTCTCACTCACACACAACTAGGGCCTTTGTCCTTCCCATCAATAGCCAGATGAGGGAAGGGACCCACCCATTTGTCTTCTGTCATAGAGCTACTTCCTCTGTTACCTTCATGATCCCTATTTAGGCCATTACTTCACCTAGAGGTTGGCCTGGCAATTCCAACAATAGAATGCTTGCTGGATCTAAGAATTAGAAGGCACTTGGTCATATAGCCTATCCCTCCCACTGCAACCACACACACAAATCCCCCAACAACCTCACAACAGTATGGTAATGACTAAGAATTTTCCACACTGGCAAAAATGACTTGTTATCTTAGAAGTAAAAAGGGCAACAGAGTCAAAGCATCTTTACGTTTTTTAAAAAAAATGATATTTATTGAAAAAAGAATTTTTTAAAAAAGTTACAAGGAAAAAAGACAAAAACAGAAAAATAAAAAGAAAAAATAAAACCATCATTTTCAAATTCTCCACTTTCATTACCTTCTTTCCACGACCTCCCCCTCCTCCCATCTCTTGTATCTTGATTAATAATTGTTGCAGCAAATCCTTTCCATAATTCATAATATTCTGTCATTACATTACCTTACTCTATTTTCATCTTATCTTGGATGATGGACTCAAGGGCATCCTGATCAAATTTGCAGATGACACCAAACTGGGAGGGGTGGCTAACACCCCAGAGGACAGGATCACACTTCAAAATGACCTTGACAGATTAGAGAACTGGGCAAAAACAAACAAGATGAATTTTAACAGGGAGAAATGTAAAGTATTGCACTTGGGCAAAAAAAAATGAGAGGCACAAATACAAGATGGGGGACACCTGGCTTGAGAGCAGTACATGTGAAAAGGATCTAGGAGTCTTGGTTGACCACAAACTTGACATGAGCCAACAGTGTGACGCGGCAGCTAAAAAAGCCAATGCAATTCTGGGCTGCATCAATAGGAGTATAGCATCTAGATCAAGGGAAGTAATAGTGCCACTGTATTCTGCTCTGGTCAGACCACACCTGGAGTACTGTGTCCAGTTCTGGGCACCACAATTCAAGAAGGACACTGACAAACTGGAACGTGTCCAGAGGAGGGCAACCAAAATGGTCAAAGGCCTGGAAACGATGCCTTATGAGGAACGGCTAAGGGAGCTAGGCATGTTTAGCCTGGAGAAGAGGAGGTTAAGGGGTGATATGATAGCCATGTTCAAATATATAAAAGGATGTCACATAGAGGAGGGAGAAAGGTTGTTTTCTGCTGCTCCGGAGAAGCGGACACGGAGCAATGGATCCAAACTACAAGAAAGAAGATTCCACCTAAACATTAGGAAGAACTTCCTGACAGTAAGAGCTGTTCGACAGTGGAATTTGCTGCCAAGGAGTGTGGTGGAGTCTCCTACTTTGGAGGTCTTTAAGCAGAGGCTTGACAACCATATGTCAGGAGTGCTCTGATGGTGTTTCCTGCTTGGCAGGGGGTTGGACTCAATGGCCCTTGTGGTCTCTTCCAACTCTATGATTCTATGATTCTATGAAAATACCTTAAAACTTAAGACTTAAATCTTAATTTTTACCAACTTCTCATAACCATTACCTTTTTACCTAATTCTTAAAACATTTTTACAAGAGCCAAGTAGTTTCATTTCAACATTTTTCCAACGTTCATCAATTTTATAAAACATTTCTAATGATAAAAAATGAAAATAAAAACAATCCAATCTTCTTCCAGCGTCCCGTCCCCCGGTCCCAGGATTGTCAGTCCTTTTTATCCTATTAGTCTGGCACATTAACCTGGTGATCTTATATCCGAGGCCTTCAAATCTCTTCCATGTCCCTTCCGCAGCTCTTCTTCATATTTTCCTTTCACTCGTGGGAACTCCAGCTTGGTAGTGTTTTTGACCCTTTTCAACAAATCAGCCCCTTTCCCATAGTCCAGACTAGACTCCATGTGGTATTTTAAGACATATTTCAAATTCCCTCCAAATTTGCAAGTCCCAACAGCTCCAAACCTCTGACGGCCCATTGCCAGACTCGGAAAGTCCAAACATCCCTGTATAGGGGGGTCAATCCAACCCCCCATTTCCAAATCAGTCCAAACTTTGTCTTTCCAAATCTGGTTTTTTCCAAGTTCATTTGTCAAATCCAAAGGCTCATTTTCCTGCTGGGCCAAAAGTCCCTCCATCTCTGGCGCCCCAGATTCTGCAACATCCTCTTCTCTCATCTGCTCTGTCAGGACACACTCCTGTTTAAGTTCCTGGGTGGGCTCCATATAGTTTCCCACTACCTGTTCAAATGTTCTGGCCGCATTAGTCATCAAATCCGTCTTCTGACTTAACTGATCCAATAGGGCATTTATTTTACAGAAAGCACCCAACATGTGCTTCTGAAAACATTGTCCTGCAAGGTCACAAGTCCTTTCCCACAGTTGTAATCTGTAGCAGCTGCAAGCTCCCTAGAATTGGTTACAGTTTCATGATCCCCCTCTAGGGGGGAAAACTGGTTGTTCTTTCTTTTAAGGACAATAGCAACAAAGTTTCTTTTTTAAGATATTTTGTCAATATTTGTTCCTTTAAGATGCGAAAGGAAACAATGGAATCACAATGTTACTCTTCTTTTAACTATCTGTCAAAAACCTTTGTCTCTGGTCAATGAGCTTCAAAACGTCAATTCTGACACCCTGCTCCAGGGTCAGGACGGTGGAAAGTTACTTTACTTTAAACTCACTCCTGCAGGTTTAAACAGTCCAAGAAAAATCCCCCTTCTTCTCCTGCTACCGAAGGGGGGTTCAACGATTTTAAATGGTGAAAACCGATCCTTTGAAAGTGATTTTCTAAGTTCTAGTGTACGTTATCTTTGCTTTCTTCTAACTACAAGGAAACAGAAGGCTGACTTCCTGTTTAGACCTTCCCGTTTCAGTACCAAATTAAGGTGAATTTTAAGTCCAATTCCTTTCTAATCACCAGTTCTTATTTGAAGTCCAATTGTCCAATGTTTAAGTACTCATGGGTGATTATTTTAGATGCCAAATTGTCCCAGGAAAAAGGCAACGCTCTCCGGCAACGGCTATGCGGCTTTGCTCCACGGAAAAAGCAATTGACTCACAGCACCGCGCCACTTCCCCCTCTTCGCTTCGGAGCCCGTTAGTGGGTTCCTTTGCGGGTTGGGGGGGGCGCTAAGGGTGCCCGCCAAGTCCCACAGTCACAGGCATCATCCGCTTGTGATTTCTGAAAGGGTCCCCGCTTCGCTGCAGCGGAAAGGACCCCTTTTACGCGGAGCTGGTCCCTCCGGTTCAGAGGGAGTCCGCCATTGCCGATGGTGCCACCCCGGAAGTTCCCAGAGTCAAAGCATCTTTATGATGAAGTGGGTACATTGCATTCAATGCAACAGGATTAGTACGTGTGTTTACATTAATATGAGTTTGCAGTAGTCTGAATATATTCTGAATATAGCATTCTGAATATAAATATCCAATATGTCTTCATAGATCTGTCTATTTAATTTTAACTCAGTTTTTATTTTATTTTTATTTGTATTCATATAATAAAGAAATAACATGTTAATAGTAATAAGAGCAATAGTAATAATAACCATACCATGCGCATGTACCTAAATTGTCAAATATATTAATAAATTAATCAATGTTCTAATATAACCCATTCAGTATATAAGATTGCTTCATAAACTGCAAGACCTGTGCTCCTTCACACTCCCTTTCGTATAGTCACTTTTAACTGTTTGTCCGTTTCTATATTTTAAAGTATATATGATATAATCACCTTTTAATTCCTAGTTTTTATCCCTTACCCCTTTTGGGTCCCATGTGTTCAGTTTATCTGTATGTTTTATCTTATGCTGGTCTGGAACCAAATTAAAGTTTGATACCGATACTGATTGCTTCATAAAAATCATTCTAATTAGATAAATTGCATGCATTTACCAAGAAGGCAGCTTACCGGTATATGTTTCTAAAGTGGCAACCCCATAAAAGTGAATGAAGTTTGACTATGACTAATGTTGCATCTCTACAAAAGGCAAACATTGCTGTATGGATGAATAGAATATATCAAACTGTTTTGGTTCTTTTAGATGCAGATAAGTGTGTCCAGTGCCAAGAAGATCAATATTCCAATATGAACAAAAATGAATGTATTTACAAGTCTATCACCTTCCTAACCTATGAGGAGCCATTGGGGATTGTTTTAATTTTCATAGCTCTTTCCTTTGCTGTAGTGACCGGTATGGTGATATACACATTTGTGAAGAACTGGAATACCCCCATTGTCAAAGCCAACAACCAGAACATTACCATCACTCTTCTCATCTCCATCCTGCTTTGCTTCCTTTCTTGCTTGCTCTTCATTGGCAAACCTGGGATGGTGACTTGCCTTCTACGGCAAACAGCCTTTGGGATCGTGTTCTCGGTTGCAGTTTCTTCTGTGCTGGCAAAGACCATCATTGTGATCTTGGCCTTTCTGGCCACAAAGCCAGGCAACACAATGAGGAAATGGCTAGGGCAGAAGGTGGCAAATGCTGTTGTTCTCTCCTGCTCCCTCATCCAAGTAGGCATTTGTACCGCTTGGCTGTCAAGTTTTCCTCCATTCCCAGATCTTGACATGCACTCTCTGTCTGGACACGTCATCGTTGAATGCAATGAAGGTTCAATCACCTTGTTCTACTGTGTCCTTGGCTACCTGGGCTTTTTGGCCACCATCAGCTTCACTGTCGCTTTCCTCGCCAGAAAGCTGCCTGATTCTTTCAATGAAGCCAAGTTCATCACGTTCAGCATGTTGGTGTTTTGCAGTGTCTGGGTCTCCTTTATTCCAGGTTATCTGAGCACGAAAGGGAAATACATTGTGGCAGTGGAGGTGTTTGCCATCTTGGCTTCCAGCACTGGCCTCTTGGCTTGCATTTTCTTCCCCAAATGCTATATCATTGTTCTAAGACCTGATCTAAACAGCAGGAAGCAACTAACAGGAAAAGGGAATTGATGATCAATTCTTATTCTAACCTTTAAATGCATTTTCGTACTGTTTACCTTTGGTCCATTTCTCCATTGTCCAATCCAATTTTAAGGCACTTTAATCACTGAGCTATATTTGTAAATTAATGCTGGCTAGTGAGGTTGGTTCTGGGCAATGGGTGGGCTTAATCACAGTTGACATTTGGTTTCAGCTAGAGCCATTATGGGATGGTGCTCTTATGAACAGTTAAGAAACTTCAATAATTATAAGATTACTCTTGCAGCCCTATGAATATGTGAATTCCTTTTTATATATTTTAAATCTTTTTTAAAGTTATTTTTATTTATCCTTATTCTAAATCTTTAGTTGTCTATGTTGTGTACATTCAGTCTGTTTCTCCTTCTTCCAATCCTGTTTTTATGCATTGTAATCATTGAAATGGATTTGTAATACTAACTAGTGATTTTATTTCTGGGAAGTGAGTTGGATTGTTCATGCAACAGGATTGTCCCTTATTTCAATGGAAAATGCCACATCCTGTGTTGATATAGTTTTGTCCTGTATTTCAGGTAATCTCTCTCTCTCATTCTTCTAACATGTGATCTAAACACCAAGAAGCAACTAACAGGAAAAATAAATTAATGGTTAATTATTATTCTAAATCTATATATATATTGTGTAGTTTAAATTTAAACCTATCCAGTTTTAATATACTGTAATCACTGAACTATATTTGTAAATTAATGTTGGCCAGTGAGGTTGGTTCTGAGTTGGATTAATCACTCCACAGTTGATTTGAATAGAAATGGTCTCAATGACTAATACCACTTCCAATACAGAAGAGTGTCAAAGTCAGATCTAGTTTGAGGATTTGGTTGGCAATTTTGCCTAGGTCAAAAATAACCTTCCAAAATTTTTGAGCTATAGGGCAATCCCACCACATGTGAAGGACCAAACCTTTTTCATCACATTCCCTCCAACATAGTGGCAGAGTTATAACATATGATAGTTTAACAGGTGTCCAGCACCATCTGAATATAATTTTTTAAAATCAGAAGTGAAAAGGAGCAGTTTGAAGTTGTTTGTATGCCCTTTCTTAGCCGTTTCCCACTGCTTCTTTGTGCAGCTGCTTGCAAAGGGCTTTCAAACAACCCTACACTGCTCTGGCAGCTGTCTTAAGCTTTTTGCAAACAGTTTTGCCATTCTCCTCCTCTAAACTTCTGGTTTCAGAGAAGTATGAAGCTGCTTCTAAGAGCACCGCTGGAACAGATAAGCAATACTCACTGAATGGAAACAACTTTCTCCTCCTTGAGGAAGGCATAAACTGAGATTTAAAGGAGCAATGTGGGTGTCTGAACACCCTTTGCAGCAAGCCCTGGACTCAATTTTGAAGTGCCAACAAGTAGGGTTTCAAAGCACAGCATCGCCTGATGCCACTGTGACATTATCATATGCTCCAGCAGTCACAATTCTCCCATGGCACTCATGGAATTCAAAAAGCCACCCCATTTTCTGATTTAATCTGGGAATGTTCCAATGCTGGAGGATGAGCTGGTATGCATGGAGAAAGCCAATTTCATGGAAACAAAAGGGTTACCAGTATTAACAGGGCTGTCATTCCTAGAGAGGAAGGGAAGGGTGTCAAAAGAGGACCTTCCAGTGTGGTGTAGTGGTTAAGAGCAGTAGACTCGTAATCTGGTGAACCGGGTTCGCGTCTCCGCTCCTCCACATGCAGCTGCTGGGTGACCTTGGGCTAGTCACACTTCTTTGAAGTCTCTCAGCCCCACTCACCTCACAGAGTGTTTGTTGTGGGGGAGGAAGGGAAAGGAGAATGTTAGCTGCTTTGAGACTCCTTAAAGGGAGTGAAAGGTGGTATATCAAATCCAAACTCTTCTTCAAACTCTTCTTCCTGTCCAGTGTCTGTCCTTCCATGTATTTGTGAGATTTACCACCCCAACTTTCTTCCAAATAAAGCTCAGAGTGGTTGTACCCTTGTTTTATCAACCTGTGGGGTGCTGGAGTTTGAGGCGTGTGGGGTGACGAAGTTATGATGGTCGACGGTTGGCACTGCAGCTAGGTGGGCTTCTACGGGGAGGGGTTTTCTGCATCATGAATAAGAATCTTAACATGCACCATCCCATGACTGTGATACTGATGTAGAATAGGGGAAAAATATTTACCCAAATATTCCACATGTTTCTGGATTATAAATAAATTCAGTACATTGATTTTGATGAACCATTTAAAAAGAAAAGCTCATTAGAAGTAGAGGGGTTTCACATAGAAGGTGGAATAATCAGGGAGGTTTTTCTCTGTTCAGTTCAGGGCTTGCCCCTCTAAGCCAAAACAGAACCTCCATTCTCAGATGCAAGCTACCATTTGTATTGAAAAACCTAGCATTTTACGCCCAAGTTAGGAAGTTAGACACAAGTGCAAACAACAGGAGAAATGTGTTCAAAGCAATGCAGTGGAAGTAAACTATCCCCATATTTCCTTATCATGAACCTAAACCTTTGCCATCAAAGAAATTTTGTAAACATGTTTTTCTTTTTCTTTTTCTAAAAAAAAGATATTTATTACTTTTCGAACAGTTTCAACACAACACTACAAACAAACAAAAAGAAAAAAGAGCAATACAAATACAATACAAAAACACTACATACAAAACAAAACAAAAACAAACAAACAATTTAAAAACACCTCAAACATTTTCAATATCTTATCTTTCATTCGCTTATTTCCAATGACCTCCTCACACCTCCCTTTTTGTATTCCACTTCTATTTATTGTTTCAGCAATTCCTGTCCACCTTCCTCTGTTTTCTATCCTATAATTATCTTAACACATTCTTGCCTTATTTTTTTCCTTTAATTTTCTATTAATCTATTTATACTTAATTCCTTATAACATTTCTACTAAAGCCATATAACTTCATTCCAACATTCTTCTAACATTCATTAATTTTACAATATTTCTATAAATAGTCTTTAAACTTTTTCCAGTCTTCTTCCCCTGACTCTTCTCCCTGGTCTCGGATCTTGCCAGTCATTTCCGCCAATTCCATATAGTCCATCAACTTCATCTGCCATTATCCAACACTTCAGTGCTTTCAAGAAGCAACCATTCTCTCAGCCAGCAAAAAGCAGATGGTTCACAACAAAGTTTAGGGGTCTGGCAGGGCAATTCCACCTCCTTCTTTGGCATCCGTCAATATCTTAAATTTTACTCGTGGCTTCCTGCCCTGCCAAACAAATCTAGAGACGTCCCTTTGCCACCTCCTAAAACAATCCATCCCATCCAAAGCTTGCAATGTTTGAAACAAAAGAAACATCCCTGACAACACAGCAACCCTCATCCCCACCACAGCAACTCGGCCCAACAATAACAACTTCAGATTTGTCCATATTTCCAAATCCCCCTTCTCTTCAATCCAACGTCCTTCAAAGTTATCCTTGAATAAATTCATATTTCTGGCGGTCATACTAACCCCCAAATACCTCTCTTTCTCAACCGATGTTAGTCCTGTCTCCTCCTGAAACTCTGTCAAGCTTTCCTTTTCCTGAGGTAGGGCTCTGATCCTCAAATTCATCTGTTTCTCTTTAAGTTCAATCATAACAAATGTCAGCTTATGTTCATCAAGTTGTCCTTGTATGGATGGGACTCTCTCTCTCCAGTTGTATTGCTTTACATTCAGCAGCAAGGGTTTTCTCCTTGACTTCATCCGCAGTTTGCCGTATCAGAGTAGATTCCTGTATCAATTTCTGGATGGTTTCTATTTTGGTATTCCCCTTTTGTCCCAGATTATTTAAACTTTTATCACGTCTGTTTTCTTGTGAAGCTGTTCCAGTGAATCGTTTATTTTCACTAATACGACCGCTAAGGCCTCTTCTGTCGCCATTCTGTCTGTTTTTTCCTTTCCATTTGCTATAACATTTAAGAGACTCAAGGTCAATCCCAGAGTCTCACAATTATTTATCTTGCAGCTGGAAATTCCCCTAGCCCAGCTCCTGTAGAGCAACCAATTTCAAAAGCTTCCACTAGGGGAAAACAGTTTCTATTTGTATTAGTCAGTATTGTCCTCTTTTAAACAATGTTCCAATAATCCAAAGTTAGTTTCAGTTTTCAGTTACTTTTACTCCTTAAACAAACAAACAAACAAACAAACAAAAAACAGCCGGAGACAGTAGAAACAATGTATTCTCTTGTTTAGCTACCTATCAATGAACGTTCTAAACACTGTCAATGAACATTCCAAAAGACATTGATCCTGCTAGCAGCCTGTTTCCAGGGTCTGAGCGGTGGTATTTTAACTCTCTTGACTCTCTCCTACAGGCATATTCAGTCCACCACTCCCCCCCCTCTTCTCCTGTCTCCAGAGGGGGGGGGGTTTAGTTCTTTGCCGATGGAGATTTAGTCTTTTTACAAAAGGCTTTCCAAGACTTCAGCTTGCAGGCTCATTGCTTTAGTTTATTTACAAAAGGGGAGGCGGACTTCCTGTATTGAACCTCCCCGTTTCGATGCCAAATTAAACGTTTAAAAATCCAATTCTCCCACTTCAGTTCTACTCACGGGTAATTACTTTAGAGTCAAATTGTCCACAGGAAAAAGTCAGTGCTCTCTGGCAACAGCTATGCGGCTTCGCTCCGTGGAAGAAGCAGACGATTCGAAGCACGGCGCCGCTCACCCCACGTCGCTCTGGATCCCCGAAACCGGGTTTCCCCATGAGTAGGGGAGGCGCAAAAGGTGCCCGCCGAATCCCACGTTCACAGGCTTCTCCCGCCTGTGATTTTTATGGGTCTCCGCCTTCGCCGTGGCGGTACAGACCCAAATTCCCACGGGGCAAATTCCTCCCGATCAGAGGAATTCCGCCATTACTGGAGGCACCAACCCGGAAGTCCTGTAAACTTGTTTTTCCAGAAGCACAGGGAGGCCATTATTGAAACCAGGGAACTGTTTCACTACCCTGAAATTTTTGAAATCACTGTTATTAATTTCCAATCTTGTAGAGTCAACATTAACATCAAAGGGTTTGTTTTTTTAAAGGCAGAGTAGAAAAGATGGGTCATTCAGTTCTGAACTGTGCAGAAGTCACAGTGTGCACCTCTACTCTGGAATATGCTCCCTTGGGAAATAAGACAAAATCTACCTCCTGTTCTTTAGTTGCTGTCTCAACAGTTGGTGCATTTGTGGTTCTTGTGAGAAATTCTCCCAGTGTGCCTACTGCAGGGAACTATTGCAGCTTGGAGGGGAATTGAGAATGTCAGAATGCTGCTGTGGGCTGAGGAGGCATGTTCTCATGCTTTGGTGTTTATTAATATTGCTGCTGTTGCTGATGCTTCTCCCTTCTCTTGTATCTCAAGACATGAAAGATGGATGCAGTTATTATAGAAGCATTCGGGACAATTTATATCAACCAGGTGATGCTGCAGTTGGTGGGATCTTCTCTCTCATATTTCCTGAATTTGTTTTGCTCAATTTTACAAATCTTCCAGAAAAACATCACAAAGCATTTATGTAAGTTCTTCTGCATTGATTAGAAGTACAATTCCATTAGCCCAGTGATGATTATGGTTGCCATTCACTGAGTGAAGGGTGGGATTTCAGCATGACAACAGTTCATGTATTACAAACTTGGATTTAGGATACTCAGGAGTGCAATGACTATCATAACAGATTACATCAATGCCCAACTCATTGGTGACAATTCTAGATATCAGCAAAATTGCAGAAAATATTATTTTGGAGAGGAAAGGATGTGTGTGTCACATGAGGTTTACAATTGCATTATTGTACACATTGCAGGGAAATAACACTACAGCAAATAATTAATAAAAGTAGTTTGAGAAATGTGTGGATACAGTTGATAAGCTTTTGAAACAAGGTTGTAAGGTGTATTCGCTTCCATGAAACTTGCAATAAAGTGAAAATGTTGGGATGCACAAAGGCAAGCTTTTCCTCCTGTAAATGAGTGAGTCATTTCAAACAGAAATACTGCCACACAGATCAGACATCCATAAATTTGAGTAGAAGTTTCATACTGGGTTTTATTAATAGTACTTTCTGGATATTCTCCCAAACCATGAAAAACAAATAAAGAAACAAAAAAACAAGAGCACAATTCAGCTACTAATCTCAGCGCGGAGCAGGCAAGGGCAGGCTTAAGTTTATTTTAGATATATTTCATACAATTTATATACCACTTGATAGTAAAGAAAAATGTCAAATTTCCTCAAAGGGGGTTAATTTTGACTGGATCATGCCTCACCAAATACAGGGTGGCTCAAAAGAAATTCATCACAACAAATTATATGGGTACAGATAACTAACACACAACAAAGTGGCAGTTAAATTTCAGGCTGGCAGTTGGAAAGAATAGTGCGGCAGTTGGAAAGAATAGTGGAGTCAGAAAAAAGGATTATTTTTCCTTACTGATATTGTGAATGATGACAGTGAACTTGAGTCAACAACAAAGAAATTGAACTCTAAAGCAGTATACCTACTTTTGGGCCACTCTGTATTATCCCTTTTGCTCATGTTTCCACACCTACAGCTACATTCCCATATTCTTTTTGTTCTTACCATCCCTTTCATATCCTCATGTGGATCAGGTGAACAGCAAACTTTCTACATGAAACTGAGGGTGATAATAGTCTTTGTAATAGATGGCTCTATGACAACTTATCTATCTTATTGCAGTCCAGTGTATAAAAATTATCAGCATGTCCTCACATTTATTTTTGCCATTCATGAGATCAATAAGAATCCCAGGCTGTTGCCCAATGTCACTTTGGGTTTCCACATCTATGACAACCTTTTTGATGCAAGAACTATATATGAGACCACCCTGGACCTACTGTTCTCAAAGCAAATGAATGCAATTAATAATTATGATATGAATAAGGATGTGTTGTCTATCATTGGAGGTCTCACTGTAGAAGATGCCTATCAGATGGCCACCATCTTGAATCAGTACAAGATACCACAGGTGTGTTTGTCTCCAGTCTTCTTATCTGCTCCTTTACATGAATGGAATTTGTGACTATGCTTAAGTTCTGTGCAAACTGATGGTTAGCTCATTCACACATACAATGTAGCTCATGCAATTAACAATGCAAACCTTTATATACATCTAGTCAGAAGTAGCATCTACTTCATTAAGTTGAGCTTAGTCTCTGAATTATTCAATTAGAGCAAGAGCCTAAAATATTCTGTTGGAAATCACATGCTGGGATGTGAGTGTGGAAGTAATATAGAAAATCTTATTTCTAAAGAATATTCAGAAAATTTAGTACTACTAGATACCTAATGGGCAATTTCTTGTTATTTCTCTAAGCTCTAATAAGCCTTGTCTCCTGTATTACAGTAGCTCACTTATGGAGCCTATGACACAAAACTGAGCAGCAAAGCACATTTCCCTTCTTTATACCGAATGGCACCAAGTGAAACTATTCAGCCTGTTGGGATTGTCCAGATACTCCTTCATTTTGAATGGACATGGATTGGCATCATTGTTTCAGATGATGATGATGGAGAAGACTTTGTGCAGATTTTAACACCTCTGCTTGCCCAGAATAGCATTTGTGTTGCCTTATTGCTGAAGATAGAAAGAGCATCACAAGACCGTGATGAGGCCTTCAATACACAAATGCCAAAGATTGATGCAGCACTTCAGTCTGAAGTCAATGTGTTTATTGTCAGTGGAAATTATTATTCTCTGTGGGACTTAAAACTCAGAGTACACGTTTGTGACCTTTTCAAAATAATTGATATTAGGAAGGTTTGGATTATAACAGCTCGGTGGGATTTCACTCAGGAGATAGATTTATCCTCTGGTTTTGAAAGGGCTTTCAGTGGCACCCTGTATTTCTCAGTACAGAAACATCCTGTTCCCAGATTCCATAATTTTATCAAGAACTTAAATTCGGATGAATCACTCATGCACTTTCTATGTTTGTTCTGGCAATATGCTTTTGACTGTTCGATTCCTAGTGAAGGGTTTACACGTTGTCAAATGTGTGAAAGATGTACAGGAAAGGAGAAACTGGAAACATTGACTGCATCTAGGTTTGAGATGGATATGACTGTTGAAAGTTATGTTATCTACAATGCTCTCTATGCAATAGCTCATGCTTTACATGCCATTGATGTTCCAAGCCAAAAACTAATGCTGGCTAATAAAGGCAAATTCAAACCCTTGAATATTCAGCCATGGCAGGTAAAGTCTATCATTCTGATGAATTTCATTTTGCAGGTGAAATCAACTCTGATGGTTAAATTTTTAGCACACTCTTATAGCCATGATATTCTCTAGAGATCTTTTAGTGGAGAATTAAATCCAATGGATGTACCTTGGCTCTGTGAAAGGGTGAGGTTTTCACATTCCCAGATTGTATTTTGTCATTAACCAGCTCCTTGAGTTCAATCAACAATTCCCTGATTGCTCTGAGCCACAGATTCTGAAATTGCCCAATATGTTAAAGGAAGGAAGGAAGGAAGGAAGGTAGGAAGGAAGGAAGGAAGGAAGGAAGGAAGGAAGGAAGGAAGGAAGGAAGGAGGGAGGGAGGGAGGGAGGGAGGGAGGGAGGGAAATCAAGCTGACAAGGTAGATGTCCTGAGCTCAAGTGGAGAGGGATAGGAGAAGTGGAGTGTCTTCCATTTGGATGGACATATTTAAGTTTTAATCATGGTGAAATATTTTCCCAGAGCACCCCAATCACTGACATGCCTTCCCCTGGAAATTTTATTTATATCCCACCCTCCCCAGCCGAAGCCAGGCTCAGAGCAAGCTTTGCTGAATGGGAGAAAGCTCTCACAAGGCTGGAGGAAATGTCCTAAATTCTACATTTTGGCCTGATCCAGCAGGCTCCTCTTATAATATAAAATGTTTGCCTCTGACTGAATGGTAGCTTAAACAGATTCAGAATAATAAGCTCAAATTTACAGACACACAATAATGTTCTTTCTCAGTTTAGGTCCATTCTTCACTGAAAAATATTCATTTTAACAATGGTGCTGGGCATGAAGTCCTGATAGAAAATGGAGAAGTTTCAGCTGGCTATGATATCATCAACTGGGTTGTTTACCGCAATCGAACTGGTCTCAAACTCCAGGTTGGAAAAATTTCAGCAAATCATAGTTTCACTATCAGAGGGAATATGATTGTGTGGAATAACAAATTCAAACAGGTAGGAATTTAGATATTTCACAATGTTTAGGAAACAGCCATTAAACATGCCCCAGGTGATATTCAAAACATAAACACTACAAATTCCTCTCTCATGCAGAAGGACATTTCGTGACACTTGTAAAAATGCCAGATTCTTCAGATCTACACTGTTAGGAGACTTACAGAGTAAGCTGATTTTAAAGCTGACATGTGTTGTCTTAATGACCCATTACACCAGGCTAACACCTCAAATAAAATTGTTGGGCTTACAGATTGAGCAGTGGCTACTGGGTTAGGGATGGAGGGTGCAATTCTGCTGGTTGCAGGGTCTGCTTTGTTAGCCCGTTCTCCACAAGAAATCCTCCACTCTGATGAGCATGTTTCACTCATGAGTGTGTTTAATAATAAAAAAGGAGAAAGAGGCTGCATAGAGGCATGTCCAAGGCCATGACATGGGAACTGATATGTATGTGCACACACAACAGAAAATCCTGCTCACCTCAGCTGGCCAAAAGCATTCTCCCAGATGCAGCAACGTGCAGCTGACAGGACAGGGTTTCCACAAAAAGAGAAAAATGCTTGATAGAATTGCCATGTACAAATATGCAGATATGAAGAATATTCAGATCCTGAACCTGTGAGAAATTGAGGAGCAGTAGCTGCCTGGGCCCAAGCTTCCCAAGCCCGAGGGCAAGTCCAAGCACAAGCTGCTCCCAAGCAAAAAACCCCCAGACATTTCCATTAAAATGTAAAAATCCACCTGGATGGCCTGTTGCTCCCCAAAATGAGGACATGCCCAGGTTTTTCTGGACATATGGGAATACTACATCATTATCAATTCAGGGAAAGTCTCCATGCTAGAGGTGATCTGTAATGAAGGTGCAGAATATGAATTTCCATACATATGAAATTCCTACTCATATACTTTCTCATTATGGTTCTGACTGAGATTATCTGCACAGTAGACTTAATCTGTGTTACTAGCTTGCATGCATTACTCTAACTGCCCAAAGTGTCCCTGCCACAAGGCAACCACTCTCTCAAAAGTTATATCTATAAATAACTTACAAGTTTTCTTCTTCATGGATTTCTTTCAGCTCCAGAAGCAGTATCGTCTCTACCATTTTACCTTTCATGGCAATGAACAATTATTTCTATGGCGACAGTAGATGTCACCATAGGACAGTGGCTAATTTATATACATGGTTTGTGTTCCCAGAGACTTATTCTCAAGAGTTCAGTGCAGCAGTGGAAACGCACTGAGGCATACACTGGGGAAAAAATAACTTTGTGGTCTGCAGTTCTGCTGATATAATTAGCACAGGTTGACTCCATGTAGGGGTATTAAAATGACAGAGAACTCATGAGACTCAAGTTCTTCTTGGCATGCATATACACACAACATTTTCCAATTTTTAGTATGAGATGTAGGGGCATGTTCTATGACTTGACGTGCAGAGGTCTGAGTAATGTCATGCTTCCCCCTTGAAATAATGGGAAAGCATGTGAATAGGAATTTCATATGTATGGAAATTCATATTCCGCACCTTCATTACAGATTACGTTACAATTATGGTGCAGTGGGCTACGCTTCTACTATCATAATGGGATTTTCACTCTGAGTAAATATCTGAACTTGGCAAAGAAGGTCAAACATTTAGCTGTTAAACAACAATAATATGCTTCAGGATTCAGGTGATAACAAAGATAAATTTGGGAAAGTGGGTAGACCTGCCTTATGCTGACTCAAACCACAATATTCTTGTTGGCAACAGCTATCCAGGATTTCAGGTAAGGGTCTTTCCCAGCTGTACCTGGGCATGTGGATTGAACCCTGACTTGCAGAGTAGATGCCCTGCCATTGAACTATGGACCTTTAAATTTCTGACCTTTCACCAGTAGCCCGCATTCTTGGTCCCTCATATAACCTTCTTGATTTGCGTTAAGTGGAAATGTTTGAACTTTGATGTTCTCTTTGTAACAGAACAAACCAATGCCAGAACTTTAGAACTTTCCCCATGTAGACATTTTAATGGCTGCACTCCAGTTACACAGAAGTAGTAGTAGTAACAACAACAACAACAACAACAACAACAACAACAACAACTGGTCATAATACACCAATAAACATTAGATTAAATCATCTTTTGAAAACAAATATTGACTCTCTATAGATAATAATAATTTATTTATACCCCGTCCATCTGGCTGGGTTTCCCCAGCCACTATGGGCTGCTTCCAACAAAATATTAGTCTGTCAAACATTAAAAGCTTCCCTAAACAGGGCTACCTTCAGATGTCTTCTAAAAGTCTGGTAGTTGTCTTTCTCTTTGACATCTGGTGGGAAGGCATTGCACAGGGTGGGCGCCCCTACCGAGAAAGCCCTCTGCCTGGTTCCCTGTAACTTCTATAGCCATAGCTTCTTCACACACCCTTGTCATAAAGACAGGCCAAAGTCATTATCACAGATCAGTGACACCTTTCCAGCTTGGCAAAAATACCGAAGGAGGGCTCAGAACAAAGTGAGTGAAGAATGTGTCCAGGAGTGGGGTCATTGTATGGAGCAAGGCCACTGAGTGTGTGTCTTTATAATTAGACATAGCCTAAGAAGACTCCCAAGGGCTGAATAGAGAGGTTCCAAACTCTTGATGTAAAGATATCCAATGTCAACATGTGCAGCATTCTTCATTATCTACTGTCCTGCTCTCTGTATATTTCTGAGAGGAATTCTTTAAAGAGTTGCCTTCTTGAATTGTAGGGAAAGAATTTGTTATTTGCTCGAGGTTGGGGATAAACACATTACAATCATACCTTGGATCCCGAACATCCCAGAAGCCGGACATTCCATCTCCTGAACAATCAAAAACCAGAAGTGAGTGTTCTGATTTTTGAACTTTTTTTGGAAGCCAAACATCTGATGTGGCTTTCACTATTGTTTCCAGCGCACCTGTACAATCAGATACCAGTCAGAAGCTACACCTTGGTTTCCGAACGTTTCAGAAGTCAAACAAACTTCTGGAACTGATTCCGTTCGACTTCTGAGGTACAACTGTACATATAAAGTTTCTATGTCTATCTTAGCAGCCCAATGTATTATACAAAAGTCCCCATCTCCTGTGGACTAGATATGCTAAAATGTATCCTAATACTATTGGACGTGGGTGGCACTGTGGTTTAAACCACTGTCCCACTTGGACTTGCTGATCGGAAGGTTGGCGGTTCGAGGCCCTGTGATGGGGTGAGCTCCCATTGTTCGGTCCCAGCTCCTGCCAACCTAGCAGGTTGGAAAGCATGCAGTGCAAGTAGATAAATAGATACCGCTCCGGCAGGAAGGTAAACGTGTTTCCATGCACTGCTCTGGCTTCGCTAGAAGTGGCTTAGTCATGTTGGCCACATGACCCAGAAAATGTCTGTGGAAGCAGACAAACGCCTGCTCCCTTGGCCTGTAAAGCAAGATGAGCGCCGCAACCCCAGAGTCGTTTGCAACTGGACTTAACTGTCATGGGTCCCTTTACCTTTACCTTATCCTAATACTATCTGTAGTTCTAAATTTTTGTGATAACCAATGGTTCTTAGCAAATAAATTGGACTAAATGCATGAGCAGGGATAGATTTTGTTCCTTTCAGTGTCCTGACATACTAAGATAAACAAACAGAGCCAGTTTTTCCTAATTACATTAGTAAAAAATACAGACCAGAGAGTCCCTTAATGTCCCTGCTACTGAGCTATGTTGGACTCCTGAGAGCAAATCTCTAGGAACACAAGATAGATATTAATAAACCTCCTTAGCATGTTGTCAATTTCATATTACCTTCATATACCAAAGTGATGGTGAACATTTGTACAGTTTCAGTGGTGACTATATAGCTCTAACTGTGCTGAAGGAGAAGTGCATCTGAAGTTGAAAGAAATATCTGAAGGAGGAGGAGGAGGGACTGTGATTCATTGATAGAGGACATGCTTTGCAGGCAGAGCTCCAAACTCAAAACCTTGCAATGCTTGGGTGGATGTATTTATGGTCCAACTCTTTATAAGGCAGGTTTCTTTTTAAAAAGGTAGGAATATATTCCATTAATAGTTTATGAATTGCTCACCTAATAAAAATAAGGTATATTGTATACTTCTCCCCTCCAGAAAGAAACACCTTGTTTTTTCAATTAATACAATATCTTTCCCCCTCATCACTCTGTATGCCCATGGCATACAGGCATATCTCAGAGTACTTATATGAATTGTATGCCTGAACATGGGAATATTCTTATACCAACATGTGAATCTTGGCATACATTCAAGGTAATCTGTATTGTAACCACAGCAATTTGGAATAAGATGGCTTTAAATTTACTTTCATTTCTTTTTGTTAAATTCCATTTTCTTAAATATAAAAAGATTACAAAATACCAATTAATATTTCAACACTTAAAAGAAGACAAGCAAAGAGAAGGAAGGAAGCATACGTAGGTCTGGAAAAAGAAAAGTTAAGTAAATGAGTAAATAATGAATTGTTTAAACTATTCATAAATAAATAACCAAGTGAGAAGACAAATCCTTACAAATTTAATAAATGTTAAAAAAAGAATGACACAGCGGTTTTATAAATCATGCAGAATTCAGATCCACCTTAATTGAGGAAGACCATAACCATACCTTGCATTACATTCATTAAACTGGCGGTGAGGAACTGGTGGCCCTGCAGCTGTTGCTGGACTCCAACTTTGGTCAGCTCCATTCCTTAAGTCAGGGATGAAGGGAGTTGTTGTCCAGCAACATCTAGAGGACAACCTGACTCTCTCTCTTTCTCATAAAAGGCAGAAGGGGTTGGGGAGAAGTATTGTAGCCTATCTTCCTTCACTTACTATTCCAAAATTTCTTGAACAATGCATATTTGTTTTTTTCTCTCCCTTTTCTTACCCATAAGGTCCAGGTTTGTTTGCTTAAAGTTGCAAATTCCTATAATTTGATGTACAGTACTATCCTCTTAAGTGAGTCAATTCTCCCCCTCCACTGCCAATATATTGCAATGAGTAGCAAAGTGGCTAATATCATAGAGAACATAGAAACTCTCTCTCTTTAGGAACCATGCCTTTCAAAGACAACTAAAGTTGGAGCCTTCAAAAAGCTTTATTAAGGACCTATGCAGCTGCAGACCTATATTTTGGGGGTCCTGCTACTACATCTCATATTTTGATTAAAACTGCTCTACTGGATTATCTCACGTGTCAAAGTCACTGGTGTAGATAAATATTTCATATGCCTTATAGTTTACAAAGTTAACGGGGGGATGAAAAATAGAGACCTGTCATATACATGTGTGAATAAAGTCTCTTCTGGAGCCTCTCTGGGATTAGGGGCCCTGAAGCTGAAGCTTCATGAGTTTCATAGTAGATTTACACCTGGACCTATGACTCCCCCATCATGGTATTTGCTGAAATCAAAAAGCTATGGCAAAACAGACCTGATAAACCCTTAACACATGGAATATGTTGTTACTGTGCCCAGTCTGATAAGGATAGTAAGAGCTGCTTCCCTGTCAGGGTCTCAATTTCTTGGCATAGTCCACACACCTATTGCTATTACAGCCTCCTTGTTTCATGCAAATATACTCATGCTAAAGATGTAATCAATAGTGTATAAGGTAGTGGTTGAGCTAATTGGTATTTCTATTCAGAGCAAACCCAGAGCAAACCCTGCTATCTCCTATTCTATCATCTTCTGCCACACATTCCTTCCTTCCTTCCTTCCTTCCTTCCTTTCTTTCTTTCTTTCTTTCTTTCTTTCTTTCTTTCTTTCTTTCTTTCTTTCCCCTCCTTTCTCCCTGTTTTCTTCTCCTTGCCAATGCCTGGCTGTCAGATTCAGAGCATGACAAATGTCTCAAAATAACAGTCATAAATTGGAATGAATTCTGCAGACATAAAAACAATCACAGTAATAACAAATTGAAATTTCCCAATCCAAGCAAGTGAAGCCTGTCTTCTTACAGCACTGTGCTATTATTTTAACAGTTGACTGCTTCCTTCGACAGGCAGCCCACACTTTCATGAGGCAAAAACCATGGTGAACCAGTCCTTTGTATCAGAGTTCCTCCTCGAAGAGTTTTCAGAGGTTCGGGAAATGCAGATTTTTCACTTCCTTCTATTCCTGGTTTTGTACTTGGCTACAGTAACAGGGAACCTTCTCATCATCTCTGCAGTAGCTTTCGACCGCCGACTGCACACCCCCATGTACTTCTTTCTGGTGAACTTGGCCATACAGGACCTTGGATCTGTTTCAGTCATTGTTCCCAATTCCTTGGCTAATTCCCTCATGAATACCAGACACATTTCTTACTCTGGGTGTGTTGCTCAAGTTCTCTTATTTGTCTTCTTTTTAGTATCCGACGTCTCTCTCCTGACCGTCATGGCATATGATCGGTATGTTGCTATTTGCAACCCATTACAATATGAGAAGCTGATGAACAAGCAAGCCTGTGTCCACATGATTGCCTGTGTATGGATCACTGGTCTTCTCTGTGCTGTGTTACACACTGGATGCACCTTTGCAACCCCCTTCTGCTCCAGTGTTGTCAAACAGTTTTTCTGTGAAATCCCACAGTTGCTAAAGCTCTCCTGCTCTGGTTTGAACCTAAAAGAAATTGGAGCTATCGTGCTGAGTATTTTCATTGAATCAGGTTGCCTCTTCTTCATTGTTGTAACTTATGTCTATATTTTCAGCGCTGTGTTAAAAATGCCTTCTATTCAGGGAAGGCAAAAAGTCTTCTCAACTTGTCTTCCTCACCTCATTGTTATCTCCATGTTGTTATTAACTGGGTGGTTTGCTTACCTAAGTCCTATGTATAGTACCACATCACAGCAAGATTTGTCTTTTGCTGTGATATATTCTGTCGTTCCACCACTGCTGAACCCAGTGATCTACAGCATGCGAAACAAGGATATGAAAATTGCATTGTCAAAATTATTTGCATTGATCAAAACTTCTAAGAAAGAAATCTTCCATTTTCTTCAGTAGGTGTGGATTCCCTTTCGAGAGCTACCACTCCTAGAGTGGTTTAACAATTGATCCCTCATCACAGGAAACTCCAATATTGATTATATAAGTTGCAGTAGACAAATTAGAAAATTTGCAGCTCCCATTAGTACACTGGGTACAGGACAGGAGTCATTATCTTATCTGAATGGAAGCTTCCCTCATCCTTGGCAGTAAATCTGTTTGTTTAAGATAGCAGAACCAGAACCACCTTCATATCCTCTAAACCCCTCATAAACTTGTTGTGAACAAAGTGTATATAAGATATAGAAAAGGAGTTGATCTGAGCTCCAGATAAGTACTAACACTCCCAAATGTTACATTTGGACCATAAGCCTGAAGATTTATGTTGCCTTGGGGCAAACCTGGAGGCACGGAAATTTTGTCTCCCACTTTTTGATCAGAGCACCTTTGCAGAAGTAGCTGTATTCCGCTACCCACACCACTGGACCCAGAAGGTGTAATTTCTGACACTTGTTATTTTTTGCAGCAGTACAGACATTTTATTTCTTACTTTAGCATTATGAATGAGAATATTAATAATTATGCTGCCATGCACAACATTAACATGGTATCCTTTTCCTTATGATTGCACTAAAAAAGAGCTTTGTTTTAGTCTTGCCTAGACCTATATAATTGGGTTATACACAGAATGTCCCTATTTTCTGAGGAATGTTGGATGGTATGTGCTGCCACTCCTGGCTATGTTGCCTTGTTAAACCCTTTCTGTCTGGACAGCCCTTCACTTCGTGGCTGCCTCAGTCGCTAGCAGAATCCATCAGTGGGCGTTTCTTAAACCTTTTCCAGCATAAAAGCTGTTTGACCCCAAGTCTCCTCCTACTCTCCCTGCGCGGAAGTCTTCTGCGCAGGGAGGGTGTGGGTAGTGGAGGACCCGTGCTCTCCCCGCTGGTCTCCGGCAAGGAGTCTTGGAGCCCCCTCGCCGATTCCCCCATCTGCCCCCCTTTATCCCTGGTGTTACGCTGATTTCCTTCCCCAGATGATGAGCTGCCTCTCTCCCTGCTGGGCCCTTCTCCAGCATCGCTTGAGAGCCTTGTCTCCGCCTCTGGCTCCGATGTCAGTTCCCTGATAGTATGCTATTGACATTCAATGAATGTTATGTTATATGCTATGTTCACACTGGTTCAATAGACATAAAGTTTTCCAGTACCTACCAAAAGTGAACCAGAAAGTATATTCACGTAAATCTTGTAAACATGTTTCCCCCCTCCCCCCAGAAGTAGAAACTATGGCCCCTGAAAGTTGATTCACTACTCTATAATTTTCAAAATAACTGTTATTAATCTTAATTTTAGAAGAATCAGGATACAATTTTTTTCCAGATTAGAAGCACATGTGATTAGATTCTGAAACTGGTTCTCTGCTGACGTCCCAGTGTGCCAATCAGAGTGGGATTGGGTCCACTGGGAGGCATGGCTGCATCCTCTTCTTTCATCGCTTTCAAGTAGAACATATTTCTCCACAGTTTCTGTGTCTATGTGATTCTTATGTGAATGTTTGGTTGTGTGCCAACTGCAGGGACCATTGTAGCAGGGAGTAGATCTGAGAATGTCAGTGTTTGGCTGTGGACTGGGGAAACTAAAGTGGCTCTTGGTGCTGCTGTTATTGCTGCTCCTACTCCCTTCTCTTGCATCCAAAGACATGAAAGGCAACTGTAGTTATGACAGAAGCATCCAAGACAAATTATACAATCCAGGAGAAGTTATAATAGGTGGGATCTTCTCTCTAATATATACTCTTTCTGAAACCAGAAAGTAAATAAAATAAAATAAAACCAGAAAGGCATCGTAGAACTTATAGGTAAGTTATTTTTTAACTAAAAAGTAGTAGCAGAAAATGTATTAGCCATATAATGTTTAGGGACATAATCTCCTCCCAAAAATTTTGAGCAACAGAGGAATACCAACACATATGAAGTACCAAAAATGTATCATTACATCCCTCAAGGCTAGTGGTGAGGTTCCTTTTATGACATATATAACATTTTATAACATGTGCATAGTACATCTGAATAAAATTTAAAACAAAAAAGAGGTGCAAAGGAGCAGAGTGAATTTGTTTGCATGCCCTTTCTTATCAGCTTCCCTCTGCCTCTTTGTGCAGCTGTTTGAAGCCCTTTGCAAACAGCTTTCCCATGATCCTCTAAACCTCTGGTTCAGAGATGTGAAAGAACAGCATGAAGCTGCTTCTAAAAGCAGCACTCAAATGGATAAGCAATTTGCATTGATTAGAAACCACTTTCTCCTTCTTGAGCAAGGCATGCACCAAGAAGCAGTGTGGGCATTTGAACACCCTTTGAACTTCACAACCGCTACCCTGAAATTTGAAGTCCCAGCAATTAGGACTTCAAAGCACAGGATCACCTGTTGTCACAAGGTGATTGGTAGGTAGGCAACTCCATCCTCCTGTCAAATTTGGCCTGCCAGGAATCAGGGAGGTAACAATCTAGCCTACCAACAAGAAAAAGTTTCTCTGCTCCTCCCAGTACTGTTTGCAGAGCAGTTAAGTTTTATTGCCTTACGACTTATCCTGTAAGGGAACAAATGCAAATACTCATTTGCCCAAATATGCCAAAAGTGTCTGAATTATAAATAATTCCAGTATATTGATTTTGATGGACCACTTAAAAGGAAAAGCTCATTAGAAGTAGAGAGGCTTTCACACACAAGATGTGGAAATCAGGAAAACATTTTTCTGTTCAGTTCAGGGCTTGCCTCACAAATTCAAAATAGAACCTCCCTTCTCAGGTGCAGGCTACCTTATTTCTTTCTTTCTTTCTTTCTTTAGCAAAACCTAGGGGTTTTAGCTAACTCTTTCTAGAGGTTAGGCCCAATTGCAAGTACCAGGAACAAATGTTTTCAGAGCAATGCAATACAAGTTAACTTCCCCAGATATTTTCTTATCATGGGTGTAAAACGTAGCTGTTAAATAAATCTTGTAAACATGTTTTTCCAGAAGCATAGGGAAGGAATTAATGAAACTAGGGAACTGTATCCATACCCTGAAATTTGCAAAACCACTGTTATTAATTTCCATTCTTGTAAAGTCAACATCAACATCAAATGTATTTTTTTTAAGATGGGTGATTCAATTCTGAACTGTGCTGAAGTCACAGTGTGCACCTCTATTATGGAATGTGCTCCCTAGGGAAATAAGACAAAATCTACCTCCTCTTCTTTAGTTGCTGTCTCAACAGTTGGTGCATTTGTGGTTCTTGTGAGAAATTATCCCGGTGTGCCTACTGCAGCTCGGAGGGGAATTGAGAATGTCAGAATGCTGCTGTGGGCTGAGGAGACATGTTGTTGTGCTTCGGTGGTTATTAATATTACTGCTGTTGCTTCTTCTTCTCCCTTCTCACGTATCTAAAGACATAAAAGGTGGATGCAATCATAACAGAACAATTCAGGACAGTTTCTATCATCCAGGAGATGCTGTAATTGGTGGGATCTTCTCTCTCACATTTCCTAAATTTATATGGCACAATTTTAAAAATCCTCCAGAGAAGTACCACAGAATATTTAGGTGAGTACTTCTTCAGTGATTACAAATGACTCTTTTTGATGGAAATGGGGTGGGTGGGTGTTTATGTCACATTAGAATAATGTATGTATTGCTCTGAAATAACTCCAAAGGAAATGAATACTAGTAATATTGACAAATAATTTTAAAAAGTCGTTTGAGAGATGAGTATATATATAGTTAAGCTTTTAAAACAACGTGTAAGGTGTATTACCTTCCTCAAAAACATTTAACTTTCAGTTAAGTGAAAAGGTTGGGATGCACAAAGGCAAGCTTTTGTCAAGAAGCGCTCCTGTAAATGGGTGAGTCATATATATCTAACTGCTGTGAAAGTTGAAACTTTCCAGGAGAAACACTGCCATCAATGCACACACAGATCCCAGTATCCAAATGCTTGTTATACATAAATTCAGTTATTCAAACATGAGGAATTAGTACCTAAACCTCACTAAACACACCACTGATTCACATATCAAAGCAGCTGAAACTCCGTGCATACAGTAAACAAATAAGGAGCCTTAAACAAATTTTACTTTCTTATGTTTCACTGGTCTGCAGCAGACAGTTTACCAAAAAGTATGGTAGATGCAAGGAGCAAGGGAGGGGGAAGAAAGAGGGAGAGATTGGGCAAATCATGAAACATTTTTTCCTCCCTTGTTTGACTTTTCCAAGGTTTAAGAGGGTTTGAAGGGCGGGTTTCCCATCTTTTTCATCTTGTTGAGATCAGCATTTCATTGTTGGGAATGCATTATAAATTTTCCCATAGGAATCAATGGAAATTGTTTGACTCTTTATGTGAACACTTGCATAACAAACCATTTCCTGAGAATGCATTATATATAACTGTGTGCACGTAAAGTAGATGACTTAACCTATAGCACATTTTCAATTGTTCTGTTTTTGGCAGTCATTATGTTGTCATATTTTATTTCATATTTATTAATAAAAACAGAGGGAAGAGAAACAGAGAAATTCCAGAGGTGACCTTGACTTTTGATGTGTTGCTTTTGTAAAATCAGTATCAGGTATAATAATAATAATAATATAATAATAATAATAATAATAATAATAATAATAATAATAATAATTTATTTATACCCCTCCCATTTGGCTGAGTTTCCCCAGCCACTCTGGGCGGCTCCCAATCAGTGTTAAAAACAGTACAGTGTTACAAATTAAAAACTTCCCTGAACAGGGCTGCCTTAAGATGTCTTCTGAATGTCAGGTAATTATTTATCTCTTTGACATCTGATGGGAGGGCGTTCCACAGGGCGGGCGCCACTACCGAGAAGGCCCTCTGTCTGGTTCCCTGTAGCCTCACTTCTCGCAATGAGGGAACCGCCAGAAGGCCCTCGGCACTAGATCTCAGTGTCCGGGCTGAACGATGGGGGTGGAGACGCTCCTTCAGGTATACAGGACTGAGGCCGTTTAGGGCTTTAAAGGTCAGCACCAACACTTTGAATCGTGCTCGGAAACGTACTGGGAGCCAATGCAGATCTCTCAGAACCGGTGTTATGTGGTCCCGGCGGCCACTCCCAGTCACCAGTCTAGCTGCCGCATTCTGGATTAATTGCAGTTTCCGGGTCACCTTCAAAGGTAGCCCCACGTAGAGCGCGTTGCAGTAGTCCAAGCGTGAGAACTAGAGCATGCACCACTCTGGCGAGACAATTCGCGGGCAGGTAGGGTCTTAGCCTACGTACCAGATGGAGCTGGTAGACAGCTGCCCTGGACACAGAGTTAACCTGCGCCTCCATGGACAGCTGTGAGTCCAAAATGACTCCCAGGCTGCACACCTGGTCCTTCAGGGGCACAGTTACTCCATTCAAGACCAGGGAATCCCCCACACCAACCCGCTCCCTGTTCCCCAAAAACAGTACTTCTGTCTTGTCAGGATTCAACCTCAATCTGTTAGCCACCATCCATCCTCCAGCCACCTCCAGGCACTCACACAGGACCTTCACCGCCTTCACTGGTTCTGATTTAAAGGAGAGGTAGAGCTGGGTGTCATCTGCATACTGATGAACACCCAGTCCAAACCCCCTGATGATCTCTCCCAGCGGCTTCATATGGATATTAAAAAGCATGGGGAGGAGGACAGAACCCTGAGGCACCCCACAAGTGAGAGCCCAGGGGTCTGAACACTCATCCCCCACCACCACTTTCTGGACATGGCCCAGGAGGAAGGAGTGGAACCACTGTATCACAGTGCCCCCAGCGCCCAGCCCCTCTAGACGGTCCAGAAGGATGTTATGGTCAATGGTGTCAAAGGCCGCCGAGAGATCCAGCAGAACTAGGAAACAGCTCTCACCTTTGTCCCTAGCCCGCCGGAGATCATCAACCAGCGCGACCAAGGCAGTTTCAGTCCCATGGTGAGGCCTGAATCCCGATTGGAAGGGATCCAAATGGTCCGTTTCCTCCAGGCGTGCTTGGAGTTGTTCAGCAACCACCCGCTCAATCACCTTGCCCAAGAATGGCAGATTTGAGACTGGGCGATAGTTGGCCAAATTGGCTGGGTCTAAAGATGTTTTTTTTTTAAGAAGCGGTTTAATGACCGCCTCTTTCAGCGGGTCTGGGAAGGCTCCCTCACAGAGGGAAGCATTCACCACCCCACAGAGCCCATCGCCCAGCCCTTCCTGGCTCGCTTTTATCAGCCAGGATGGGCAAGGATCAAGGAGACAGGTGGTCAGTTTCACTTGTCCAAGCAGCCTGTCCACATCCTTGGAGGTAACAGATTGGAATTGATCCCATGTAACAGGACCAGACAGAACTCTAGCACTCTCCTGCCCTGGCCCTGCTCCCACGGTGGAGTCTACCTTCTTCTGAATCTGAACGATTTTATCTGCAAAAAACTTTGCAAAAGCATTGCAGGAGATCTTGGGGTCCCTACCAGGCCCCGGTGGTACAGGTGGTTCCGATAGATTGTGAACCACCTGAAAAAGTCTCCTGCTGCTGTTTTCTGCAGATGCAATGGAGGCGGCGAAGAAGGTCCTCTTCGCCATCGCCATTGCCACTTGGTAGGCTCGAAGTTGAGCTCTAACCCATGTCCGGTCTGATTCAGAATGAGTTTTCCGCCACCGGCGCTCTAGCCGTCTCAACGATTGTTTCATCACCCTCAGCTCCGGGGAAAACCACGGGGCTGTCCGGGCTCCATGCAATCGGAGAGGGCGCTTCGGAGCTAGACAGTCAATAGCCCTGGTTAACTCCGCATTCCAGTGTGCCACCAGGGAATCAGCTGAAAGGCCATCAAATTAATAATAATATTAATTCCAATTGTGGACTATGAGCCAAAGAAAAGTAACTTATCCTATAGATTGTATACTCAAATTTATGGATGTCTGAACACTAGTATGAGTTTCATATTGGGTTTTTATTAATAGTTCTTTCCAAATATCTTATCAACCCACCCAAAACAAAAGCAACAAGAGCATGACTCAGCTACTAATCTCTCTGGGGAACGATCAAGGACATGCTTAAATTTATTTCAGATATATTTCATAAAATTTATATACCATTTCATATTCACAAAAAACCTCAGAGTGATTCCTCAAAGGGAATTTATTTTGACTGGATCACGCCTCTCCAAATATCACCCATTACTCACTTTTCCACACCTATAGCAATATTTTCATGTTCTTTTCTTCTTGCCATCCATTCATATTCTTGTGGAGATCAGGAAAACAGCATTCAGCTTTCAACATGAAACTGAGAGTGAAAAACTGTATCTATAATAGATTGTGCCATGACTGCTTTTTTAAATTTCATTTTAGTTCAGTGCTTCAGAATTATCAGCATGTCCTCTCATTGATTTTTGCCATTCATGAGATCAATAAGAATCCCAGGCTCTTGCCCAATGTCACTTTGGGTTTCCACATCTATGACAGCTTTTTTGATGCAAGAACCATATATGAGACCACCCTGGACTTACTGTTCCCACAGCAAAGGAAGGCAATAAATAATTATGACATGAATAAGAAAGTGTTGTCTGTCATTGGAGGTCTCACTGTAGAAGATGCCTATCAGATGGCCACCATCTTGGATCAGTACAAGATGCCACAGGTGGGTCTATTTGTGCGCACCTCAGCCTGTCCATGCATAAATATAAGCAAGGATAAGCAATGCGCTTTGAATCCCAACCTCACGTAAACATCACAGGTACTTGAAATTTATAGAATCTTGCTGAATCATGCCAGCTAGGCTATGAATATTATAACTCATCGGCCAGACTAATGTTTTAACAATATATAAAAGTAGAAGTTTTGTGTTCAAAGAATGTTTGTAATCATGCGGATGGCGAAGTGGGGCTATGCCAGCTTCCCTCAAACCCACTGGTCACCTTTTCAGATGTTGCATGAAGATATGACGATGGGGGAAGATCCTGTGTGTGGGTCTCCAGTCTCCTTATCTAAATCTTTATATTGATGCAATTTTCACTAGGTTTAAATGCTGTGCAAACTGAAGGTTAGCTGGTTCACACATATGAACCACCTTATGCAGTTAGTAATTAACAGCATCAACCTTTATATATATCTACTCAGAAGTAGCCTATACTGCTTTATTATGAGTTTAATCTCTGAATTATGCAGTTAGAGCAACAGCCTAATATACTCTATTGGAAATCACATGGTGGGATGTGAGTGTAGAAGTTATATGGATAATATTGAAAACATTATTTCTAAAGACTATGCTGAAAATTTAGTAGTAGATACTTGTTGAGCATTTTACTGTAAGTTCTCCAATTTCTAATAAGCTATATATCTATCATTCATTAGGTCAGTTATGGAGCCTATGACACAACACTGAACAGTAAATCAACTTCTCATTCAATATACCGAATGGCACCAAGTGAAACTATTCAGCCTCTTGGAATTGTCCAAATACTCCTTCATTTTGAATGGGCATGGGTTGGCATCATTGTTTCAGATGATGATGATGGAGAAAGCTTTGCGCATATTTTAACACCTCTGCTTACCCAGAATAGCATTTGTGTTGCGTTATTGCTCAAGATAGAAAGAGCGTCACAAGACCGTAGTGAGGCATTTAATACACAAATGGCAAAGATTGATGCAGCACTTCAGTCTGAAGTCAGTGTGTTTATTGTCAGTGGAAATGAATATTCTCTATCGGACTTGAAATTAAGAGTAAGAGTGTGTGAAGTTTTCAGAATAGTTGATATTAGGAAAGTTTGGATTACAACAGCTCGGTGGGATTTCACTAAGGGAACAAGAGGATTCCGTGGTTTTGATTACAATTTCAATGGCACCTTATATTTCTCGGTACAGACAACTCCCGTGCCTGGGTTCCATAATTTTCTCAAGAACTTAAAATCCGATGAACAACTGATGCACTTTCTCTGTTTATTCTGGGAATTTATGTTTCACTGTTCAATTTCTAGTAAGAACTATTCACGTTGTAAATATGGTCAAAGATGTACAGGAAATGAGAAACTGGAAAGACAGCCTGCGTCTGAGTTTGAGATGGATATGACTGGTGAGAGTTATACTGTCTACAATGCTCTCCATGTGGTGGCTCATGCTTTACATGCTATTGATATGTCAAGCCAAAGACTCATGCTGGATAAAGGCAAATTCAAACACTTGAATATTCAGCCATGGCAGGTAAAGTCTATTTCTCTGATGTTTCGAATTTTAGAACACATCTGTAGCCAAGATTTTCTCCAAATAATATTGAGTGGAGAATGAAATATTAGGGATGTGCTTTGGCTCTAAGTATTTCCTGATTTTACAGTTGAAAAGGTGAATTTTTCACATTCCCAGATTGGATTACGTTGTTAGCAACCTCACAGTTATTAATGAGCCCAAAGCTGTTCTGTGCCACAGACTTTTAAATTGTCCAATACATTAAAACAACAACAATAATACAGAAGGAAAATCAGACTAACAAGGAAGATGTCCTGAGCTCAAGTGTAGAGGGATAGGGGAGGTGGAGTGTCTTCCATTTTGCTGGATATATATGTTTTAATTATGGGGAACTGTTTTCCCAGTGCACTCAGATAACTGACGTGCTTTCCATTGGAAAAGAAGCTGTGTCCCCACAATTACATGGTTGGAGTAGAAGTCCACTAACACCAACACTCAGTGGAGTAACATGGTCCTTCCTGGGTGTTGCATTTTCCAGCCCAAGTCTTCCCTGGAGATTTATGCTATTTCCCTACACCATTTTCTATATGCAAGCCAATAGAGAGATTTATCCCAGGAGAAGAGGTTGTATTCCTCAAAACTTCATGGGGCCAGACCCCACACCAGCCAATTGCCCACAGGGTAAAAGATCATTTCCCAGGTCAACAAAATTTTCTCCACATGAGAATACTCTTTTTCCAAACTACCATTATGGACCTCAGTGTCTTGTGTTGTACCAGTCCTAGAATGGTACATTCCACCCTTGTAAGATAATCACTCTGGCTAACATTCTGGTTTTTTCCTTTCTAGAGTCATACCCTAAGGCAAAAATGTCATTGTTCCTAGATATATCTGTTTAAGATTTGACTTACTTAATCTACTCCAGGGGATTTTCATCTCCATTTTTAACATATATAGTCAATTCCTGAATAATAAAGCAGATTGGAAAGATACAGTCGAGCTAAGGGCTTGCCCATATCTCCTTTATTCCTCCCTCATCCATGCAGCATTCTCCTCCAGTTACTGCTTTCCTACACTATCTCCTCCTTGATAGTGGAAATTCTCTATGCTTTGAAAGTCCAAATTGGTGAAACACACCAATTGTGTAAGGAATTTATGGATTTAGGGTGGTGGGAGAACATGTGGGACAGCAGTAGCTGGAGGAGAATGTTGCATGGATGAAAGAGGCACAGAGAGTTCACTATCTGCGTTCAGCCAAGGAAAAGACAGACTTTAACAATTAATTTTAACCTGTGTGATTTGCTTAATGGAGAAAGCTCTCGCAAGGCTGGAGGAAATGTCCTGAGTTCTACACTTTGGCTTGACCCTGCAGGCTCTTCTTGTAATATCATGTATTAGTTGCAAAGTGATTTCCTCTGACTGTATGGTAATTTCAGCATAATAAGCTCAACTTTACAGACCCACAATAATGTTCTTTCTCACTTTAGGTCCATTCTTCACTGAAAAATATCCACTTTAACAGCAGTGCTGGGCATGAAGTCTTGATAGAAAATGGAGCCATTTCAGCTGGCTATGATATCATCAACTGGATTGTTTTCCACAATCAATCTGTCCTGAAAGTCAGGGTTGGAGAAATTTCAGCAAGTCACAGTTTCATTCTCAGAGAGGATAGAATTATGTGGAGTAGCCGATTAAAACAGGTAGGAATTTACATACTTTTAAAGTCCAAGGAATCAACTATTAAACCACAGGTGATGTTCAAAAGCAAAACACTACAAGCAAATTCCTTTCAGGTGAGGAAGGACACTGTACAACACTTGTTAAAGTGCCAGCTTTGCTTATCAACACAGTTGGGGACCTATATGGAGTAAGGTGATCTTTTAAAGCTGTCATAGTTTGATCATTGTTGGCTTTCTTTAGCATTTTTAAACGCACACCTCCAAATCAGTTTTCAAGTTGCATCCTGGCCCCTGAAAGTATTGTTACATGCCACCCCCAACCCCCAATGTCTGAGTGGTTCAAGTCTCCAGGGAGTTCCAGGATCTCTGTTTTGGATGATGAGGCACAATGGAGACTGTGGTGTCTTTATATTATGTGGTTTATTTACTGTGATGGGATGATGAGCTGCTTGTGCGTAAAATCGTAGTCCCTCAGAGTCTGTGCAAGTTCACAAACCTCTGTCTGTGACAGAGCCCCTCAGACATGGCTGCTCTAGTCACTTGCAGATTCCGACAGTGGTTGCTTTCGGAATCGCTTCCAGCATAAAAGCTCCTTAACGGAAACACGTCTTCTGGACTCGCGGCGTGACAGTTTCCGGCGAGGAGTGGGTCTCCCTATGGGAGGTCCAGAAACCTCCCCACTGTTCTCGCTGGATGTGTCCCTGAGCCCTCCCTCTTGCTCTCTTTCCCTCAGAGATCCACCTCTCCCCCTGCTGGTTCCTGCTTCAGCTGCTGATTCTCTCCCAGCCTCCGTGAGCCCTTCCACCAGAGACCCACCTCTCCCCCTCCTGGTTCCTGCTTCCACTGCTGAGTTTCTCCCAGCCTCCGTGAGCCCTTCCACCACCTGTTCCTTCGATGGCAGTTCCCTGACATTTACACATACATAAAACCAGGGCCTGCCATAGAGGGGTTCAGATCATCAACATTCCAAAAGGATTTTGCTTCTCCCACAGATACAGCAGTAACCCTGGCCTATAGCTTGCCTTCATGGGTCAGACATAATGCCTATCTTACTCTCATAACTCCCCCTGCATTACGCTTCTGCCCACATTACTTCCAATTCTATATTCTATACCCCTGGCTTTTATATGCAGAGTGAGGGAGTGTAATTTAAATGCCTTTTTGCACTTTGCTCCTTGATACTGTCAACCTAGTAGTTTGAAAGCATACCAGCATGACTAGATAAATAGGTGCTGCTTCAGTGGGAAGGTAAATTGCATTTCTGTGTGCTCTGGCTTCTGCCATTGTGTTCAATTGAGCCACAAGCAGTTTAGAATTCAGTATGCTGCCTTTTTAACTGCCTTGCATCACAGCAAAACACTAAGGCTGCTTGAAGAGGGATCAGAAGTCAGAATTTCCACGTTTCTAAGTAGAAAAATATAAATGCATTGGTGGGTTTGAAAAGATGGATGCCACCTTCATTTTTAAAAACTTTTTGCATGCTCAGACACCACCCCAAGCAAAGTGTGTTGAGAGCTGCCCCTTTGGATACAGACGAATGGCTCAGGAGGGGAAACCATCTTGTTGCCATATCTGTGCCCCATGTCCGGAAGACATGATGTCTAACAAAACAGGTATGTTACATCACTTTTCTTTTGGATGTGTTTCATATAGGTAGATATAGATAGATATCCATTTTATGGACTATAGAAACAACATGAAGAGCCATTACATAAAGACTAGTGAATATAAAATGACACAAACATCACAACATTAGCAGTCAAAGCAAATATATTCACCCCTTAAAAACAAGTATTCGAGAGAACTAACAGAGCCAGCGAGGTGTAGGCTGGATTCTAAGCCCATTCAGCTGGATCACATGACCTGGCAAACTGGTGTAAGTTAAACTAGCAAAAAGTGTGGTGTCAGCCTAACACAATTTTAAAGGCTTGCATTCCCTCTACCAGACTGGGATCACCTCAGCCAGCAGGAACCCCACTTCTGAACAGACCTTAGGTCTGGTGGACTTTATACAGTGGTACCTTGGGTCACAGATGCTTCAGGTTACATATGCTTCAGGTTACAGACTCCGCTAACCCAGAAATAGTACCTCGGGTTAAGAACTTTGCTTCAGGATGAGAACAGAAATCGTGCTCCAGTGGTGTGGCGGCAGCGGGATGCCCCATTAGCTGAAGTGGTGCTTCAGGTTAATAACAGTTTCAGATTGAGAACGGACCTCTAGAACGAATTAAGTACTTAACCCGAGGTACCACTGTATTGGCTTAACTTATGCCAGCTTGCTTTATACCACCTTCTGTTGTTTCCTAAATTTGATATGGAGAGACTCCTGTGCATGTACATAGTAATTACCGTAAATGGGGAACACAGTTTCCTTTCACATAGAATAAGCGGTTTAGATCCCTAAAAGCAGACCAAAGGTGAGAGGGAGCACAGCAGACTTGAAAACATACAATTTATAAAAATGTAAAATTAAATGGAAAAATACAATTCAAAGCCCTTAGCATTTGCTGTTTACTTAAAAGCCTTTCATCCTTGATCATAAATAACTTTCCATCTCTTCATTTTGATGCTGATCATGGAAAGCCAGTGTGGTGTCCTGCAGGTTTTGTCAGACATCACCTCCCATCGTTCCTGATGATTGTCAGGGCTGTTTGGGGCTCAGGGAGTCGAACATCAGCGGGCAAAATGCAGAGAGAGGCATATCTAAGGCATTAAGTCTTAATGTTTTTCTCTCTGCATGAAATGATATAGATATAGTGATATAGAAATGGGATGGACTGGACCTAATGATACTTTGTTTTGTCCTTTTAGATGCAATTAATTGTGCCAAGTGCCCAGAAGACCAATATCCAAATGTGGGAAAGGATGGATGCATCTACAAAGTCAGAACTTTCCTAACCTATGAGGAGCCATTGGGAATCATTTTAGTTTTCATAGCTCTTTCCTTTGCTGTGGTCACAGGTATGGTGATATACACCTTTATGAAGAACTGGAATACCCCCATTGTCAAAGCCAACAACCAGAACATTACCATCACTCTTCTCATCTCCATCCTGCTTTGCTTCCTTTCTTGCTTGCTCTTCATTGGCAAACCTGGGAAGGTGACTTGCCTTCTACGGCAAACAGCCTTTGGGATCGTGTTCTCGGTTGCAGTTTCTTCTGTGCTGGCAAAGACCATCATTGTGATCCTGGCCTTTCTGGCCACAAAGCCAGGCAACACAATGAGGAAATGGCTAGGGCAGAAGGTGGCAAATGCTGTTGTTCTCTCCTGCTCCCTCATCCAAGTAGGCATTTGTACTGCTTGGCTGTCAAGCTTTCCTCCATTCCCAGATCTTGACATGCACTCTCTGGCTGGGCACATCATCGTTGAATGCAATGAAGGTTCAATCACCATGTTCTACTGTGTCCTTGGCTACCTGGGCTTTTTGGCCATCATCAGCTTCACTGTCGCTTTCCTTGCCAGAAAGCTGCCTGACTCTTTCAACGAAGCCAAGTTCATCACGTTCAGCATGTTGGTGTTTTGCAGTGTCTGGGTCTCCTTTATTCCAGGTTATCTGAGCACGAAAGGGAAATACATTGTGGCAGTGGAGGTGTTTGCCATCTTGGCTTCCAACACCGGCCTCTTGGCTTGCATTTTCTTCCCCAAATGTTATATCATTGTTCTAAGACCTGATCTAAACACCAGGAAGCAACTAACAGGAAAAGGGAATTAATTATTTATCCTTATTATAATTATCCTTATTAATTATTTATCCTTATTATAATCTTGTGTGTGTGTGTGTGTGTGTGTGTTGTGTACTTTCAGTCCTTCTCCATTTTCTATCTAGCTTTCATGCAATGTATTCAATGAACCGTATTTGTAGATCAATGCTTCTAGTGATGTTGGTTCTGTGTAATCGGTTGGATTCATCATGTCACAGTTGACAGTTTGGTTTCAGAGGCATTGTGGGGTGGTGCTTTGAATAGAAGTGAAAATAATAGCTGTGCATCCCTGCTGTTATAAAACATCAAAAACTTCCATAGATATAACAACACTTTCGCAGCCCTCATGAATATATTATTATTGATTTTTTGTGGGTGTGGCAGGGGGGGTATGCTGTATGCTTGAGCCCCTTTACAATTCCTGGATGCAATACGCATCCAGTTCCTGGAATATCAAAGCTATCTTCCTGGTGAGATAATGGCCCCTTAGGTATGGGCCATTAAGGTAACAAAGGGAGTTGTTCTGTGGCATATGGCAAATGGGTTGAACTGCCTTCCTCAACTCACTGGTTAATAGAAATACAAAGGCCATCATAGAGAGTTGAGTCTTGGAAGGTATAAACTAGAATCTGGAAACTTCAAGTTGGGCAGCTGGGAAAGATTGATTTCTGTTGAAATCCCAGTATGTGGCTCTAAGTGGGATGTGGGAAGTGAGTTGGATTGTTCATGCAACAGGATTGTCCCTTATTTCAATGGAAAATGCCACATCCTGTGTTGATATAGTTTTGTCCTGTATTTCAGGTAATCTCTCTCTCTCTCTCTCATTGTTCTAACATGTGATCTAAACACCAAGAAGCAACTAACAGGAAAAATAAATTAATGGTTAATTATTATTCTAAATCTATATATATATTGTGTAGTTTAAATTTAAACCTATCCAGTTTTAATATACTGTAATCACTGAACTATATTTGTAAATTAATGCTGGCCAGTGAGGTTGGTTCTGAGTTGGATTAATCACTCCACAGTTGATTTGAATAGAAATGGTCTCAATGACTAATACCACTTCCAATGCAGAAGAGTGTCAAAGTCAGATCTAGTTTGAGGATTTGGTTGGCAATTTTGCCTAGGTCAAAAATAACCTTCCAAAATTTTTGAGCTATAGGGCAATCCCACCACATGTGAAGGACCAAACCTTTTTCATCACATTCCCTCCAGCATAGTGGCACAGTTATAACATATGATAGTTTAACAGGTGTCCAGCACCATCTGAATATAATTTTTTAAAATCAGAAGTGAAAAGGAGCAGTTTGAAGTTGTGTGAATGCCCTTTCTTAGCCGTTTCCCACTGCTTCTTTGTGCAGCTGCTTGCAGAGGGCTTTCAAACAACCCTACACTGCTCTGGCAGCTGTCTGAAGCTTTTTGCAAACAGTTTTGCCATTCTCCTCCTCTAAACGTCTGGTTTCAGAGAAGTATGAAGCTGCTTCTAAGAGCACCACTGGAAGAGATAAGCAATACTCACTGAATGGAAACAACTTTCTCCTCCTTGAGGAAGGCTTAAATTGAGATTTAAAGGAGCAATGTTGGTGTCTGAACACCCTTTGCAGCAAAGGGCTTTCACAAGCCCTGCACTCAATTTTGAAGTGCCAACAAGTAGGGTTTCAAAGCACAGCATCGCCTGATGCCACTGTGACATTATCATATGCTCCAGCAGTCACAATTCTCCCATGGCACTCATGGAATTCAAAAAGCCACCCCATTTTCTGATTTAATCTGGGAATGTTCCAATGCTGGAGGATGAGCTGGTATGCATGGAGAAAGCCAATTTCATGGAAACAAAAGGGTTACCAGTATTAACAGGGCTCTCATTCCTAGAGAGGAAGGGAAGGGTGTCAAAAGAGGACCTCCCAGTGTGGTGTAGTGGTTAAGAGCAGTAGACTCGTAATCTGGGGAACCGGGTTCACGTCTCCGCTCCTCCACATGCAGCTCCTGGGTGACCTTGGGCTAGTCACACTTCTTTGAATTCTCTCAGCCCCACTCATCTCACAGAGTGTTTGTTGTGGGGGAAGAAGGGAAAGGAGAATGTTAGCCACTTTGAGACTCCTTCAGGTAGTGATAAAGTGGGATATCAAATCCAAACTCTTCTTCAAACTCTTCTTCCTGTCCAGTGTCTGTCCTTCCATGTATTTGTGAGATTTACCACCCCAACTCTCTTCCAAATAAAGCTCAGAGTGGTTGTACCCTTGTTTTATCAACCTGTGGGGTGCTGGAGTTTGAGGCGTGTGGGGTGACGAAGTTATGATGGTCGACGGTTGGCACTGCAGCTAGGTGGGCTTCTAGGGGGAGGGGTTTTCTGCATCATGAAAAACTAAAATAAGAATCTTAACATGCACCATCCCATGACTGTGATACTGATGTAGAATAGGGGAAAAAATATTTACCCAAATATTCCACATGTTTCTGGATTATAAATAAATTCAGTACATTGATTTTGATGAACCATTTAAAAGGAAAAGCTCATTAGAAGTAGATTGGTTTTCACATAGAAGGTGGAATAATCAGGGAGGTTTTTCTTTGTTCAGTTCAGGGCTTGCCCCTCTAAGCCAAAACAGAACCTCCGTTCTCAGATGCAAGCTACCATTTGTATTGAAAAACCTAGCATTTTAGGCCCAAGTTAGGAAGTTAGGCCCAAGTGCAAACAACAGGAGAAATGTGTTCAAAGCAATGCAGTGGAAGTAAACTATCCCCATATTTCCTTATCATGAACCTAAACCTTTGCCATCAAAGAAATGTTGTAAACATGTTTTTCCAGAAGCACAGGGAAGCCATTATTGAAACCAGGGAACTGTTTCACTACCCTGAAATTTTTGAAATCACTGTTATTAATTTCCAATCTTGTAGAGTCAACATTAACATCAAAGGGTTTGTTTTTTTTAAAGGCAGAGTAGAAAAGATGGGTCATTCAGTTCTGAACTGTGCAGAAGTCACAGTGTGCACCTCTACTCTGGAATATGCTCCCTAGGGAAATAAGACAAAATCTACCTCCTGTTCTTTAGTTGCTGTCTCAACAGTTGGTGCATTTGTGGTTCTTGTGAGAAATTCTCCCAGTGTGCCTACTGCAGGGAACTATTGCAGCTTGGAGGGGAATTGAGAATGTCAGAATGCTGCTGTGGGCTGAGGAGGCATGTTGCTGTGCTTCAGTGTTTATTAATATTGCTGCTGTTGCTGATGCTTCTCCCTTCTCTTGTATCTCAAGACATGAAAGATGGATGCAGTTATTATAGAAGCATTCGGGACAATTTATATCAACCAGGTGATGCTGCAGTTGGTGGGATCTTCTCTCTCATATTTCCTGAATTTGTTTTGCTCAATTTTACAAATCTTCCAGAAAAACATCACAAAGCATTTATGTAAGTTCTTCTGCATTGATTAGAAGTAGAATTCCGTTAGCCCAGTGATGATTATGGTTGCCATTCACTGAGTGAAGGGTGGGATTTCAGCATGACAACAGTTCATGTATTACAAACTTGGATTTAGGATACTCAGGAGTGCAATGACTATCATAACAGATTACATCAATGCCCAACTCATTGGTGACAATTCTAGATATCAGCAAAATTGCAGAAAATATTATTTTGGAGAGGAAAGGATGTGTGTGTCACATGAGGGTTACAATTGCATTATTGTACACATTGCTGGGAAATAACACTACAGCAAATAATTAATAAAAGTAGTTTGAGAAATGTGTGGTTACAGTTGTTAAGCTTTTGAAACAAGGTTGTAAGGTGTATTCACTTCCATGAAACTTGCAATAAAGTGAAAATGTTGGGATGCACAAAGGCAAGCTTTTCCTCCTGTAAATGAGTGAGTCATTTCAAACAGAAATACTGCCACAAAGATCAGACATCCATAAATTTGAGTAGAAGTTTCATACTGGGTTTTATTAATAGTACTTTCTGGATATCCTCCCAAACCATGAAAAACAAATAAAGAAACAAAAAAAAAAAAAAAAAACAAGAGCACAATTCAGCTACTACTCAACGCGGAACAGGCAAGGGGGCAGCCTTACGTTTATTTTAGATATATTTCATACAATTTATATACCACTTGATAGTAAAGAAAAATGTCAAATTTCCTCAAAGGGGGTTAATTTGGACTGGATCATGCCTCACCAAATACAGGGTGGTTCAAAAGAAATTCATCACAACAAATTATATGGGTACAGATAACTAACACACAACAAAGTGGCAGTTAAATTTCAGACGGGCAGTTGGAAAGAATAGTGCGGCAGTTGGAAAGAATAGTGGAGTCAGAAAAAAGGATTATTTTTCCTTACTGATACTGTGAATGATGACAGTGAACTTGAGTCAACAACAAAGAGAGTGAATTCTAAAGCAGTATACCTACTTTTGGGCCACTCTGTATTATCCCTTTTGCTCACGTTTCCACACCTACAGCTACATTCCCATATTCTTTTTGTTCTTAACATCCCTTTCATATCCTCATGTGGATCAGGTGAACAGCAAACTTTCTACATGAAACTGAGGGTGATAATAGTCTTTGTAATAGATGGCTCTATGACAACTTATCTATCTTATTGCAGTCCAGTGTATAAAAATTATCAGCATGTCCTCACATTTATTTTTGCCATTCATGAGATCAATAAGAATCCCAGGCTGTTGCCCAATGTCACTTTGGGTTTCCACATCTATGACAACCTTTTTGATGCAAGAACTATATATGAGACCACCCTGGACCTACTGTTCTCAAAGCAAATGAATGCAATTAATAATTATGATATGAATAAGGATGTGTTGTCTATCATTGGAGGTCTCACTGTAGAAGATGCCTATCAGATGGCCACCATCTTGAATCAGTACAAGATACCACAGGTGTGTTTGTCTCCAGTCTTCTTATCTGCTCCTTTACATGAATGGAATTTGTGACTATGCTTAAGTTCTGTGCAAACTGATGGTTAGCTCATTCACACATACAATGTAGCTCATGCAATTAACAATGCAAACCTTTATATACATCTAGTCAGAAGTAGCATCTACTTCATTAAGTTGAGCTTAGTCTCTGAATTATTCAATTAGAGCAAGAGCCTAAAATATTCTGTTGGAAATCACATGCTGGGATGTGAGTGTGGAAGTAATATAGAAAATCTTATTTCTAAAGAATATTCAGAAAATTTAGTACTACTAGATACCTAATGGGCAATTTCTTGTTATTTCTCTAAGCTCTAATAAGCCTTGTCTCCTGTATTACAGTAGCTCACTTATGGAGCCTATGACACAAAACTGAGCAGCAAAGCACATTTCCCTTCTTTATACCGAATGGCACCAAGTGAAACTATTCAGCCTGTTGGGATTGTCCAGATACTCCTTCATTTTGAATGGACATGGATTGGCATCATTGTTTCAGATGATGATGATGGAGAAGACTTTGTGCAGATTTTAACACCTCTGCTTGCCCAGAATAGCATTTGTGTTGCCTTATTGCTGAAGATAGAAAGAGCATCACAAGACCGTGATGAGGCCTTCAATACACAAATGCCAAAGATTGATGCAGCACTTCAGTCTGAAGTCAATGTGTTTATTGTCAGTGGAAATTATTATTCTCTGTGGGACTTAAAACTCAGAGTACACGTTTGTGACCTTTTCAAAATAATTGATATTAGGAAGGTTTGGATTATAACAGCTCGGTGGGATTTCACTCAGGAGATAGATTTATCCTCTGGTTTTGAAAGGGCTTTCAGTGGCACCCTGTATTTCTCAGTACAGAAACATCCTGTTCCCAGATTCCATAATTTTATCAAGAACTTAAATTCGGATGAATCACTCATGCACTTTCTATGTTTGTTCTGGCAATATGCTTTTGACTGTTCGATTCCTAGTGAAGGGTTTACACGTTGTCAAATGTGTGAAAGATGTACAGGAAAGGAGAAACTGGAAACATTGACTGCATCTAGGTTTGAGATGGATATGACTGTTGAAAGTTATGTTATCTACAATGCTCTCTATGCAATAGCTCATGCTTTACATGCCATTGATGTTCCAAGCCAAAAACTAATGCTGGCTAATAAAGGCAAATTCAAACCCTTGAATATTCAGCCATGGCAGGTAAAGTCTATCATTCTGATGAATTTCATTTTGCAGGTGAAATCAACTCTGATGGTTAAATTTTTAGCACACTCTTATAGCCATGATATTCTCTAGAGATCTTTTAGTGGAGAATTAAATCCAATGGATGTGCCTTGGCTCTGTGAAAGGGTGAGGTTTTCACATTCCCAGATTGTATTTTGTCATTAACCAGCTCCTTGAGTTCAATCAACAATTCCCTGATTGCTCTGAGCCACAGATCCTGAAATTGCCCAATATGTTAAAGGAAGGAAGGAAGGAAGGAAGGAAGGTAGGAAGGAAGGAAGGAAGGAAGGAAGGAAGGAAGGAGGGAGAGAGGGAGGGAGGGAGGAAAATCAAGCTGACAAGGTAGATGTCCTGAGCTCAAGTGGAGAGGCATAGGAGAAGTGGAGTGTCTTCCATTTGGATGGACATATTTAAGTTTTAATCATGGTGAAATATTTTCCCAGAGCACCCCAATCACTGACATGCCTTCCCCTGGAAATTTTATTTATATCCCACCCTCCCCAGCCGAAGCCAGGCTCAGAGCAAGCTTTGCTGAATGGGAGAAAGCTCTCATAAGGCTGGAGGAAATGTCCTAAATTCTACATTTTGGCCTGATCCAGCAGGCTCCTCTTATAATTTAAAATGTTTGCCTCTGACTGAATGGTAGCTTAAACAGATTCAGAATAATAAGCTCAAATTTACAGACACTCAATAATGTTCTTTCTCAGTTTAGGTCCATTCTTCACTGAAAGATGTTCATTTTAACAATGGTGCTGGGCATGAAGTCCTGATAGAAAATGGAGAAGTTTCAGCTGGCTATGATATCATCAACTGGGTTGTTTACCGCAATCGAACTGGTCTCAAACTCCAGGTTGGAAAAATTTCAGCAAATCATAGTTTCACTATCAGAGGGAATATGATTGTGTGGAATAACAAATTCAAACAGGTAGGCATTTATATATTTCACAATGTTTAGGAAACAGCCATTAAACATGCCCCAGGTGATATTCAAAACATAAACACTACAAACTCCTCTCTCATGCAGAAGGACATTTTGTGACACTTGTAAAAATGCCAGATTCTTCAGATCTATGTATGTTAGGAGACATACAGAGTAAGCTGATTTTAAAGCTGACATTGTCCCCCATAACCTCTGAGTGGTTAGAGATTCCACTTAGTTCCAAGCATGCTGTGTTTCCTTCTGGACGATGAGATGGTGTCTATATTATATATCATTTATTTACACATAAATACATAGGCACAGCAGGATCTCTGCCCTGTAGCTTGCCTTCTTATGTCACATAATGCCTAACTTACCCTCCTAGCACCTCCTGCACTATGCTTCTGCACACATTATTTCCCACTCTCTATTCTAAATGCCAGGCTTATATATGCAGAGCAGGAAAGGCCTCATTAAAATGCCTTTTCACACTTAGCCCTTTGATCATGTGTTGTCTTAATGACCCATTACACCAGGCTAACACCTCAAATAAAATTAACTCTTAACACATACTGCATCCAGAAATGACAGGTGTCTGGTCCCAGTTTTATGGCTCTGATTCCCTTTGGGCGACATCAGTGAGAGCAAGAGGAATGTATTGTCATCTGGGCAGCCCAGGACTTCCATATACACTGCCCAGCCTTGCGTCCCGGAGAGGTCACTTCAGTACCACTAACACAGCAAAAACGATGCAGTTGTTCAGACTTCATCCCCAGAGGAACACTCTATTGTCTTGAGTCAGACATATGCCAAAAGAACAGACAGCAAACTCACAGGAGTCTGATGCCCGCAAACACATAACAGTATCATCAATTTTTGATGCTGTTTACAATTCAGTATGTTGCCATTTTTAACTGCTTTGCATTACAAAAAGGTGCCCCATCAGAGAATGGAAGTCATGTTTTCATGCCCCAAAAAGAGAAAAAATATAAATGTAGTAGTTGGTCTGAAAAGACTGGTGCCACCTTCATTTTAAAAAACTTTTTGTTTGAACAGACACCACCTCAAGCAATGTGTGTTGACAGCTGCCTCCTTGGATACAGAAAGATGGTGCAGGAAGGGAAACAAGTTTGCTGTCATGACTGTGTCCCATGTCCAGAAGACATGATATCTAAAGAAACAAGTATGAGACATCAATTTTCATTGGGTTGTGTGTCGGGGTGTGTGGATATATATATATATATATATAGAGAGAGAGAGAGAGAGAGAGAGAGATTCATTTTTTCGAATAAAGTAACAACATATAGAACAGTTAGATAAAGACAAATGAAAATGAAATGAGATACATTGCACAGATTCCAATCTGATTACCAGTCAAAGCAAAAGATAATCACACCTGCAAAGGGGAAAGTCTAAGGAACTAGCAGGGCCAGTGGGGAATAGGATCCAAAGCCCAGCTGGGTCACATGACCTTGCAAACTGGTGTAAATTAAGCTAGCAACAGTGGCGCCAACTTGGATCCCAGATTATGGATGCCCAGGGTGGTGCTATGACGTCATGATGTCACATGTGTGCACCGTGACATTATGATACCACATTGCACGAACTGTAGTGGCAAGTGGGCCTGGCCCAGACCCTGAGACGTGGACACGAGCAGTCTCCATTTTTCAATCTCTGCAAAAATAAATCCCTTCACATGGCCCTAACTCCTAGGCTCCCCTACCCACCCACACAGGATAACTGTTATTCCACACACCTACAAAGAAAAGTCAGTGAAGGAAATCCAGGCATGCACATTTCATCCACCCTGGCAAAAAGGAGAAAATTGACAGTCATTAAATGGAAACCACAATATCATTTTAAATATACCAAGCAGCTTGGGTACCAAGAGGAGATAGCCCAGGTAGACTCGGAAGCATGTCATTCTTAAAAATTAAAAATAATGAGAAATACAATGTTTATCATTACCTCATTATCTTCATACACTAAACAATGAAATATGAATGGGGTAGACTTAATGATGTTATGTTTGCCCCTTTTAGATGCAATTAATTGTGCCAAGTGCCCAGAAGACCAATATCCAAATGTGGGAAAGGATGGATGCATCTACAAAGTCAGAACTTTCCTAACCTATGAGGAGCCATTGGGAATCGTTTTAGTTTTCATAGCTCTTTCCTTTGCTGTGGTCACAGGTATGGTGATATACACCTTTATGAAGAACTGGAATACCCCCATTGTCAAAGCCAACAACCAGAACATTACCATCACTCTTCTCATCTCCATCCTGCTTTGCTTCCTTTCTTGCTTACTCTTCATTGGCAAACCTGAGAAGGTGACTTGCCTTCTACGGCAAACAGCCTTTGGCACTGTGTTCTCAGTTGCAGTTTCTTCTGTGCTGGCAAAGACCATCATTGTGATCCTGGCCTTTCTGGCCACAAAGCCAGGCAACACAATGAGGAAATGGCTAGGGCAGAAGGTGGCAAATGCTGTTGTTCTCTCCTGCTCCCTCATCCAAGTAGGCATTTGTACCGCTTGGCTGTCAAGTTTTCCTCCATTCCCAGATCTTGACACACACTCTCTGGCTGGGCACATCATTGTTGAATGCAATGAAGGTTCAATCACCTTGTTCTACTGTGTCCTTGGCTGCCTGGGCTTTTTGGCTATCATCAGCTTCACTGTGGCTTTCCTTGCCAGAAAGCTGCCTGACTCTTTCAATGAAGCCAAGTTCATCACGTTCAGCATGTTGGTGTTTTGCAGTGTCTGGGTCTCCTTTATTCCAGGTTATCTGAGCACAAAAGGGAAATACATTGTGGCAGTGGAGGTGTTTGCCATCTTGGCTTCCAACACCGGCCTTTTGGCTTGCATTTTCTTCCCCAAATGTTATATCATTGTTCTAAGACCTGATCTAAACACCAGGAAGCAGCTAACAGGAAAAGGGAATTGATTATTTATCCTTATTATAACCTTAATTGTGTGTGTGTGTGTGTGTGTGTGTGTTTTGTGTACTTTCAGTCCTTCTCCATTTTCTATCTAGCTTTCATGCAATGTATTCATTGAACTGTATTTGTAGATCAATGCTTCTAGTGATGTTGGTTCTGTGTAATCGGTTGGATTCATCATGTCACAGTTGACAGTTTGGTTTCAGAGGCATTGTGGGGTGGTGCTTTGAATAGAAGTGAAAATAATAGCTGTGCATCCCTGCTGTTATAAAACATCAAAAACTTCCATAGATATAGCAACACTTTCGCAGCCCTCATGAATATATTATTATTGATTTTTTGTGGGTGTGGCAGGGGGGTATGCTGTATGCTTGAGCTCCTTTACAATTCCTGGATGCAATACGCATCCAGTTCCTGGAATATCAAAGCTATCTTCCTGGTGAGATAATGGCCCTTTAGGTATGGGCCATTAAGGTAACAAAGGGAGTTGTTCTGTGGCATATGGCAAATGGGTTGAACCGCCTTCCTCAACTCACTGGTTAATAGAAATACAAAGGCCATCATAGAGAGTTGAGTCTTGGAAGGTATATACTAGAATCTGGAAACTTCAAGTTGGGCAGCTGGGAAAGACTGATTTCTGTTGAAATCCCAGTATGTGGCTCTGGGAGCAGCAAGACCCTCTTGGAATGTTAATGCTGTGAACCCCTTCATCACAGGCTAAGGTTCTACATATGTGCAAATAAACCCCTTAGCCTAAAGACACCACATTCTCCGCTGTACCTCATTCCAAAGGAAACAGAGATCCTGGGTAAGCACCTAGGACCCCTGGAATCTCGCAACACTTGGTGATTGGAGTGGTATGCAACAATATGGATCTGTCCTACACTTCTTAAAAGCTTTTCTTTTCTTTTCTTTTGCCAAACTGTCTGAACAGACAGACACTCTCCCCTTTTTCTTGAGGAAATTTCAGGAAACTTACTCCTAAAGGGAGGGAATACAGCTGGATATGGCTAGCCTTCCTAGCCAATCACAAAGGAGACTGGCATCCTGGCATTCAAGTTTGAAACATCTACTCATTAGTCTTCCTTCTTCTTGCAACATCCAGGCTCCCAGAATTTAGGTGGCCTAAGCTGGGTGGATGAGGTGGCTGAGTAGAATTTTTATTTAGAGGCAGTGGCGTAGCATGGGGGGTGCCAGGGGTGCCAGCCGCACCGGGCGCAACATGGGCAGGGGGCGCGCTCGCACTAGCAGCTCTCTGCCCCTACTAAAATCCACGGCTTGGCGAGGAGGTCGCGGAAGGGGGAGAGCGAAGCCTTCTGCCGCGGGCAAAAAAAGGAGAGGAAGCCGGGCGGGCGGGCGGGCTGGCTGGCTGGCGGGGGTCTGGCTGCGCCTGCTGCTGCCTTTGCTGCTGCTGCCGGGGCTTTGACAGCTTGGCGAGCGGAGGGAGAGGAGCTTTATGGTAATTGCGGCTCTCTCTCCACTGGCCGCCTGGGTAGTGAGCCGAGCCGAGCCGGGAGTCTGGCGAGGGGGCGGGAAGAGACTTTTCCACCTCGCCTTGTCAAAAAGGAGAGCGGAGTCTCCTCAGGGCGCCCTCAGGCAGGGCAAGGCAAGCAGAGCGAGGAGGAGAGAGAGGGGAAGTGGGGGGGAGCAGCCAGGAAACGCTGCGGTAAGGAATGAAAAGAGGCAGCTCCAGGAGAGTGCGGGGGAAAGAGAAGCCTCGCTGCTGCTGCTTGGGAGGGTAAATTACTGTACTTGCCTTGCCCCGGGTTAGGGGGCGCAAATTAATTGCCTTGCCCCGGGTTAGGGGGCGCAAATTACTTGCCTTGCCCCGGGTGCTGTTAACCCACGCTACGCCGCTGTTTAGAGGGGGCTGCCTCTGTCTGTGTTGGAGAAAGAGGTTTGGAAGAGAGATTCCTAATCTCCAGGACAGTGATACCTTGAGTTACAAACGCCTCAGGTTAAAAATGCTTCAGGTTACAAACTCTGCTAACCTGGAAGAGTTACTTTGAGTTGAGAACTTTGCCCCAGGATGAGAACGGAAATTGTGTGCCGGCGGTGCAGTGGCAGCAAGAGGCCCCATTAGCTAAAGCACGCCTCTAGTTAAGAACAGTTTCAGGTTAAGAATGGACCTCCGGAACAAATTAAGTTCGTAACTAGAGGTACCACTGTACAATTGTGATTGCTACCAAGTACATAGTTAGATTTATACCTGCCCCCATCCATCTTTAAACAAACATTCCATATGAAAATACTCAGGCGAGAATGAATTACAGACACTTAGCTTTGCAAATAAGTGAATTGTTGCAGTTGTAGTAGTAGTAGTAGTAGTAGTAGTAGTTGTTTATATACCACGATATACCTACAGGTCTCAGGGTGGTTTACAGAATAAAATCAAAAAATAAAACCACAAAAAACAACAACAACCCAGTAACACCCACTGTGGTTTACTCACAGAGTTTCCAGCAGTGCCATGAAACAAATTTTCATCAACTGGGAGTAAAACAAAGAAGAAGAAAGGTTCCAAACGTCTTAAAAAGAAAAGTACTTGGTTTCTTTACAAAAAGGATCATATAGTCTTTGGGTTAGCAAAGCTTATAAAATCCTTTCTTAGAGAGATTCTTCATTTCACATGCAGTATTTGCCAAGTTGGGAGCCAAACTATGGCTCCTTCTTGTATTGGTCCAAGAAGCACACAAAGACTGAGAAGGGGGAATTGGAGGCTGCTGAGAGCCTGCTAAGCCACAGCCACTTTAAACATGAGCTCAGGGCTCAGGTTAATGCTTTTTTATATATACAAATAGAATGCTCCACACAATGGAGACCCCTGATAAAGCAGAATACTTGATAGTGTGAGGTGTTCTATTCACATTAAGATAAATGGATGTGGATGCCCACTGCAGTGGGTGGGATTTCGTGCACAAGGATGTTGAGATGGGGTGTCCATGTACAATCTTTGCCTCCATACATCGATACAATGTCCGTATGCTTAGGCGAACTGGCATTTATCATAAAATGATGGGCAACCTTGGAGCCCCTATGGTTAGGTAGAAAGGCAGCATACAAATATTTTAAATAGGGAAATAATTATTAGCAAAAGGTTGTCTCCAACTAAGTTCTACTCTAAGTAGCCCCATTGAAATTAATAGTTGGACGTTTGTTATGTCAATTCATGTCAATGACTCTGCTCTAAATGTGAAAGATATTGGACACAACCCTAGTAGTCTTCCATCTGAGGTCACCAGGCAAAATTCATTTCTATTATTTTTTTTTGAGACATTTTCCGCAAAGCACCTTGGATCTCGTTGTTTCTCAGGCTATAAATTATGGGATTCATCAGAGGTGGCAAAATGGCATACAAAACAGCAGCCAACAAATCCAGAGATGGAGAGGACAAAGCCTTTGGTCTCATGTAGGATAGCATAACAGTAGAAACAAACAAAGAAAATATGGTCAAATGTGGGATACAGGTGGAAAAGGCTTTATACCTTCCCTGTGCTGACTGAATCTTGAACACTGCAGAGAAGATATAACTGTAGGACACCAAGACGAGCGAAAAGCAGAACAACCCCACACAAAAGACACTGGCAAGCGTGAAGCGCTCACTGGCTTCCGTGTTTGTACAAGATATCCTATATAACTGAGGGATATCACAGAAATATTGTTCAATCACATTAGACTGGCAGAAATGTAGCCTAAATGTGTTTACAGTGTGGATCACACCATTGAGGACACTGCTGAGCAACGAAGCAGCTGCCATTTGAAGACAGGCATTCCAGTTCATAATCAGCATGTATTGTAGAGGGTGGCAGATTGCTACATAACGGTCATAAGCCATAACAGTGAGAAAGGACAGCTCAGCCCCTGCAAATGTGACAACCAAGAAAACCTGGGTGACACAGCCAGAGAATGAAATCACATTGACATTAATCAAGGAATTGACCATGGATTTGGGCACAGTGGTAGAAATGTAGCAGGCATCAATGGAGGATAGGAAAGCCAGGAAAAAATACATGGGAGTATGAAGATGTTGGATTCGGGTTATGGTTACGATGATGAGGAAGTTCCCCATTAAGGCTGCTAAATAAAGAGAGAGAAACAACACAAAATGTAAGATCTGGAGCTCTCGAATATCAGAAAACCCTAGAAGGATGAATTCTGTCACAGATGTTTGGTTTACCATTCCTTTGGTTGGAAAATATTCTGTGGAGAGAACAGGAGGAAATGTTGGCAAGAAAACAAAGACTTTGCAAGTTTCTTTGTCACCATTGTGTGTTTAGCAAACCCACTATGAACTTTTATTTTTTGGTAAAACACAAAGTGTAAAGCAAAGATGTGTAAGCGTGGCTATATAAGGTGGTTGGGAGAAGAACATTATCTAACTGAATGGCTTTGACATACAGTGGTACCTCGGGTTACATTCGCTTCAAGTTACATATGCTTCAGGTTACAGACTCCACTAACCCAGAAATAGTACCTCGGGTTAAGAACTTTGCTTCAGGATGAGAACAGAAATTGTGCGGCATGGCGGCAGCAGGAGGCCCCTTTAGCTAAAGTGGTGCTTCAGGTTAAGAACAGTTTCAGGTTAAGAACGGACCTCCAGAACAAATTAAGTATGTAACCAGAGGTACCACTGTACTCTAGATTCCTAATTCACAGTTTGTCTGTGCTTGGGAGATGGAGGGTCTTCCCTGTTAACAGAACAACTTGAATAATTAAAATAGAGTCCAGAGATAAAATGAAACAAAAACAGTGCATAATTTGAGCAGAGGGGGAAACAGAGGGATTTTGTCTTTTTTATGTCAGGCCTTTTACAAAAAAGGCAGATGTTCAACAAACATACAGAGGAAAATTCCCTCAAAGCTAACAAGACAATAATAACTCATGTTATATCAGCAAGGATCATGCCATTCTGATGGGTAGGTACACAACATCTCCTCCTCCACCACCACTCTCAGCAGAATTAACCCTTGAGTTACCAGCTGAATGATCCCTGCTGTTGTTCTTCCAACAGTTCCTAGATATTTTATGCTTATACTTTAAGTAGCAAACCAGGAGTTCAGAGATGGCAAACCAGGCACCATTAAGAGGTTTGTGGATTACAGCTCCCATAAACCCTGTCCATTTACCATTGTGGCTGGGTTGATGGGAGTTGCAGAATCCGGAATCTGGAGGGCCACAAATTTCCCATCTATGTACTAGTAGAATATACATATAATTGGAAGAAAAGAAAGAAGAGATCATGAAACAAGGAAAACTGTCTTTCTTTTCTACATTGCAACTTGTTCATTGAATTAGCTGGTTATATTGTCAGTCTTAAAAGAATGTATTATTTTGCTTTTCAAATCTCATTTGCCACATTTCTTTCCTACAATGTACATCCTTCCTTTTTATTTAAATTTTTGAATCACAGTTTCTTATCAGTTTGCAGGTCTTCTGCATTCACAATCTAGAATGGTTTAAAATTTAATGGGGAGGCTGTAGCATTACTGTCACACTACTGTGACTAATGACTAGTAAATACATTCTTTATAAGCAATCTACATATTTTCAATAGCAGTTGATGAAATTTGGGCACCAGTAAGCCGCACGTTTGTTTTCTAGTTCCTCACTGAATTGCCTCCTACTATAACTGTTCAAATTCACAATTAGCTAGAGAAACAAAAACCAGAAAATCATTTCCAAACCTTAATTTACCTGTTAATTTCTCTTAAGAATGCCCTTTTGATATAATAATGCAATCGCTGTGTTTATTTGGAGACGATTGATCTATCTCTGCTCGTGTTCAGATTTCAAGAATCTGTTCTTCAGAAATCTGCATATGTAGCAGCAGAGACCCAAAGGGAGAAATTAAAACAGAAATTGAGTAGCATGGACTTACCCACAAGGGTGTTGTGGATGTCTACAGGGCTCTCACCACAAGAACCTTCGAAGATAAAGCAACTGTCTAATAACCACTTAACAGAACACAAAATAATGAAACATTTTCATTTCTTTAAAGCTCCACTTATAGTTTTGGTCTCCCTGGTTTACTGCCTTTTTGCCCCTTTCCTTTTCAGGGGCCTTGATATGCTCTAGAAGGTCATCCTCAATCACTGTTTCCATTGACATTCTGTGGAGAACTGTACAGTTCTATTCAAAGTGCATGAAAACAAAACAAAGGGGTTGAGAAGCTATGGAGAACAAGGAAGGAACAAAAAGGAAATGGGTATAAGTGTGGCTCTCTTTTTTTAATAGCACAAAAAGTCTTTTCCTTCCTTCCTTCCTTCTGACAACCTGGAGGTGTGGTGGAGAGGCTTATCCAAGATGTTTAATATGGTAGTGACAGCCTCATCCAAAAAACACATATCAAGGACATTTATCTATGGAATGCCTGAAAGAATGGACTGTGTGGAATTTTATGAGGATTTGCACATTGCCAATTAAAGAGAGCTCAACTTTGATTTATTATGGTTTTGATAAGACACCAGGTCGTTAAAAGCAAGGAGATGAATATTGGAAGTGGTTCAGAAGTCACAGCCGGACCTGGACTGCTTTTGATTTCAAAGCAAGATGGAGAGTTGTGGCATACTTGCAAAAGAGCTCTGGGCAGAGGAAAGGGAACTGATTCCAATATGAACAAAAGAAGAAGGAAAACAAATACAGTGGTACCTTGGGTTAAGTACTTAATTTGGACGTCCATTCTTAACCTGAAACTGTTCTTAACCTGAAGCACCACTTTAGCTAATGGGGCCTCCTGCTGCTGCCACACCACCGGAGCACGATTTCTGTTCTCATGCTGAAGCAAAGTTCTTAACCCGAGGTACTATTTCTGGGTTAGCAGAGTCTGTAACCTGAAGCGTATGTAACCTGAAGCATATGTAACCTGAGGTACCACTGTATTCCACACAGCTACATGAAATAAATTCTCTCTGCAAGGTAACTGATATGAATTTATAGAAACATCTTTGAAAGTCATTACATCAGTGGCTGCAAGAACAAAGGATTAGATCGGAATAGTGGAACTTGGATTAATTAAAAGAATTGGCGCAGGATCAAGGGAACAATATCAACTCCTGACAGCCGGAACACAGGAAGTCAGCCAAAATGTTTAATTCAAACTGTTTAATTGGCTTGTATTGAGATTGGGCATGATTTGGAAATGTATTCATGTGGTTACCATTGGATTGTTATTAATGAAAAATTAATAAAAAGTATTTGAAAATATAAGCATAAATAATGCTTGTGTGTGGTCTACTTCATCACTAGGGCTTCAGGAATGAAACTGCATTGAGGAGAAGCCAGCCACAGAACCCGTGGCTCCACGCTCAGTTTCCTCTGCCCCCTGAACTGTTAACATTTCACTGCTCCATTGCTGGATGTGTAATTACATGTCTATGTTTAGTTTCCAGGTTTGGAAACTGTGAGAACGGAAGCTAGTCTTATCTCTTCCACTCTTTTGTACTGTTGTACTTTCTCTCTCTCTTTTGGAAAAAGAAGAGAGGAAACTCCATGATTCCTTTGTCCTGTATATATTGTTTAATAAATACTTAGAAAGCACACACCAAGCTCCACTTCATTTCTGCTATACTCTGCTGAGTTGAGTCATTGAGTGTGCACGCAATCATCTGATATGTGTCGCTGGGAGCATGCCAGGACTGGAGATTTATGGACGTCCCAAGCTGCGCATCACCAGGAAGGCACCGGAGAGGCACCCCCCCATGGGGGGGCCCGCCCTCAGCCCTAGCTCAATAATTATTTGAGGGCCACAAAGAGTTCAGCCCCCCCCCCGGGCTAGGACCCATGTCTCCTGCACAGTTCACAAGTTGTTATTAATAAAGTGGCCCTAGTTTAAACCCACATCTTTTGTCCTGCCTATTTTTTTCCCACCTGTCTCCTCATGAAAACAAGACAGTGGTGGCAATCTTGGTGTGTGTGTGTCCCCAAACCTTCCCCTCTCAATTCTTCATCAATCTCTGTTCTAACTAAAAGGCTAGTGCTGGGAATCTTTTTTCCTGGATCATCTTGTGGAGGCCATTGAAGGCCCATATGTATCCAACCTGTGGTCTTTTGTAGAATGGGTTTGACAGTGATGATGAGGGGTGGGCTGGAGGGTTTCCTTGCAAAGCATATGCCAAGAAATGTAAAAGGGATTTGCTGGTGAAGACCAGTAACATTCCCAACATGCTTCCCAATTAAGTTTGTCACTTACCATAATATATACCATGGTTCCACCACTGATGAATCCAGTAACTTACAGCTTGAGAAGCAAGGTGGTAAAAGGTGCTTTGTCAAAAGTACTGGGTTTGAGGCACTCTTCTATGAATGCCCCTCTCTAGCTTTTTTCTTCAAATGTGAAGGGCCTAGATATGTTTGCTTAGTTTTCTCTGTTGCTCCAGATGGAAAGACCTGCATCAAGAGGTTGGATTTGCAACAAAGGACATTTTTATGGAACATTGCATTGGCAGTAAAATAGGTTTTGTCAAAGGGTGATGAAGTCCTTTTTAAGGACCTGGTGCTAACAACACCAAGGTCATGGGTTTGGCTTCTGTATGGGCAAAGAGGTCTTTGATTCCTGCATTGCAAAAGGTTGGACTAGATGACCCTTGGTGTCCCTTACAACTCTTACAATTATATGATTCTATGATACTTTTTTAACAAGACAGTTAGTGTGTGAGATAGCATCTAGGTGTAGGGCAAAAGCATCAGGAACATTCAGGCATTCTGGAGAGCCAATGCCATTCAGTGTAAAAAATGCTGAGCTACATACACCAATGGTCTAATTCAGTACAAGACAGCTTTCTATCTTCCTGTAATCTGTAATTCTCATGAACTTTTGTCAGTCTTTACTAACCATATTAGCAAAAAACAGAATTAAAGTTGCTTAGTATGCCTTACTAATGAGAAGTCTTGGATTCCCAAGAGAGCAGATCTCTAAGAACGCAAAAGGGACATGATTGTCCCTTCCCACATTAACAAATTGATATTGTCATCATAGATCCACATGCAGGGTTTTATAAAGTGCCATGTATGGCTCAACTGATACATGTTCAATACTTCCACTGAAGGGGGGGGGGAGAGAATATGAAGCTGAGAGAAATTTGTGAAGAAAAAAAGGTATGCTATTAGGTGCTTACATTTTTCTTATGATCTTAGTAGTCAACTGCTCTCAGTATAAAACAATGCACTCTCCTTCCTTTCCCCTCTCTCATTTTTTTCTTTCCCATACATTTGCTCCTCCCCTAGCACTCTCTATTGTCAATGAAACTCAAACAGAACAGAATATTACACTTCATTTTAGATGCTAAGAATGGGTAAAGAGTCTGTTGTGCAGTCTTTGATAAGGATGGATGAATCTCTCAATTTAGATTTTTCTCCATTTCTCATTTTTACAATCTTAAGTTCTCGTTGCACTATTTCCACATCAGTTTGTGTGTGTTTCTTGCTGAATAATCTGAATGAATATTCATAAAAATTGCCATGCACATTTTTATCTTTAAATATTCATTTTCACACAATTATATCCAGTACATACATTTTACAAGAACTTTCCCCAAACACAATATATCTTTGTACACCCCCCCCCACTAACATTCACTGTTGTGTGCATTTTTATTGCAGTTTCCCTTAATATACACTATACAAACATTTTAATGTAATTTTTTTTTTGGGGGGGGAGATTGCAGAACTGCACTGCAAAATACAGAAAAGTGCAGATTTCCAAGTATTTCCTAGATTTCCTAGAACCTTAAGGTTGTTAAATTAACGATAGAAAAAAGAAAGTGCCTGTACTTCTTCACATAGTGTATCCTTTAGCTATGGAATTCACTTCCACAAATTGTAGTGATGGTCACCAACTTGGGTGGCTTTAAAAGAGAATCAGACTAATTTATGAAACAAAGTGCTAATGGCATCTACTGGACATGATAGCTCTGTTCCACCTCTAGTGTCAAAGACAGCAGTCTGCCTCCAAATATCAGTAAAAACTAGGGATTGCTCTTCAACTCAGGCTTCTCATAGGGATCTGGTTGGTCACTGTGAGAACATGATTCTAGAGGTCTTTTGCCTGATCCAGGTGAGGTCTTCATATGTGTTTAGTTACATACTGGCAAATCAACCAAGAATGCAGCCTGCTCCAGGTTGCCTTCCTAAATATATCAGGGGTGGGCAGCCCCCCATGCCCTTTCCCCAATTGGTTTGTGGGTAAGGCCTGCCCATTTTGAAGGTCTGGCACAGCAAGGTGGAGGGTGGTATTAGGCAACAGTCCCCCTCCCCCAGCCATGCAGGTAGGTGGTGATTTCCCCTGTCTGGACATGGCCGTGCTGTGTGGCAACCCCACCCCCACCGCAGCCCCAGGTGAATGGATATTTTTGTGGATTTGGGGCTCTACTATAATTTTTTTTTCACTAAAGTATTGAGAAAGTGCACCTCTCAACAACCAAATCAGAATGAATGTTCAATAAACAATGGCTATTATATCACCTTTTTGTAAAATTTGAACAAACAAATCAGGATGAATTCTTAAAAAAGAAGTAGAAGTGATCTAAGTCAATGTATACTCGATTACAGCAATCACTTATTCTTCCCCTGCCTGACCCTGTCTCATTACCAATTCTAAAGTTGCTTCCATCTGCATATTTTAGATTATACCACTACCTTGGTGTACAGACCTAGCATAACTTCCTTTACCAAAATACATGATGTATAGCTGTAACTATTATTGCTATTTTAAAATCAAAAGTGCAAGTACAGTAGGTCCACTACTTACAATGTTTCAATTTCCTCTTAACACCTGTCCTGTTTCCTTCCACAGAAAGCATGGATACTAAGGAGCAAAGCATAGTTAATCAATCCTCTCTGTCAGGATTTCTTCTAATGGAATTTTCAGAAGTAAGGGAACTACAGATTCTACACTTCTTTATGTTCCTTGCTTTTTATCTGGCAGCACTTACAGGAAATCTTCTCATCATCTCTGCAGTAGCCTTTGACTCCCACCTGCAAACACCGATGTACTTCTTTCTCATGAACTTAGCTATACAGGACCTTGGTTCAGTTTCAGTGATTATGCCCAAATCCATGGCCAATATCCTCTTAAATATTAGATACATTTCTTACCCAGGATGTGTTGCTCAAGTCTTCTTCTTTCTCTTCTTTTTAATATCTGATTTCTTTCTCCTCACGGTTATGGCATATGATCGATATGTTGCCATTTGCAAACCGCTACAGTATGAGATGTTGATGAATATGCAAGCCTGCATCCAAATGATTATTAGAGTATGGATCAGCAGCTTTCTTTGTGGAGTGTTACACACTGGATGTACCTTTTCTTCCCCCTTTTGCTCCAATGTGGTCAATCAGTTTTTCTGTGAAGTCCCACATTTGCTTAAGATGGCCTGCTCTGATTTGTACCTTTTTGAAATTGGAGCTATTGTGTTAGGATCTGTCACTGTGTTAGGCTGCTTCATCTTCATCATTGCAACCTATGTGCACATCTTCACCGAAGTGCTGAAAATCCCCTCTGTTGAGGGAAGGCAAAGGGCCTTCTCAACATGCCTTCCCCACCTCATTGTTGTCTCTATATTTGTGTTCACTGGCTGCTTTGCTTACCTCAAGCCCACCTCTAACAGTCCATCACACTTGGATTTGGCATTTACCATGATATATTCCATGGTTCCACCACTGATGAATCCCATAATCTACAGCATGAGAAACAAGGAGGTAAAAAATGCTTTGTCAAAACTACTGGGTTCAAGGCTCTCTTCTATGAATGCCTTCTCTATTTTTTTTCGTCAAAGGTGAAGGGGCTGGCTATGTTTAGCTTGGTGTTCCCTTTGCTCCAGATGCCAAGACCTGCACCAATAGGCTGGATTTGCTACAAAGGATATTTTGATGAAAGATTACTTTGACAGTAAAATAGAGTGATGTCAAAGGGTGATAAAAATGAGTCATTTTTTAAAGGCAAATGCTGGATGGCCATCTGCTAGGGATGCTATGATAGGGGTTTTCCTGCATCAGCAAAATGACATTTTAAGTCACTTTCAACTCTGATTTCTGTGAAACTCACCATTTATTTTATGGGTGCATTTGGGTGTGTAGACACAAAATTCTCTATGTGTTCACAAAGTCATCCTCCATCCATTCCTCCAGGTCAGTTGCACCATTTACACCTTTGTTGTCTGCTCACATTGGCTGGTGTTCACCATTGCTTCTGTCTTGACTGGATTTATCTTTAGTTGCCCTTCCTCAGTTAAACAAAATTACAGTGCAATTTTGTCCATGTCAGATTGTACATAGTCACCACTGAATTCAATTAAGTTTACTTCAGTAATTAAATGGCTAAAGATTGTACCCCTGACATTCATTTAATTTGGGTTCAGGGCTCTGGCTCAAGGCACAAAAATATTTTTTCTGTGTCTAATGTGTTTATAATATCACAAGCTTTTCCTATAAATGTGCAGTATTTGTAAATCCCAATGGGGAACTGATGTGATGTTTACACTATGTGCACATATTTAAGCTGTAAAGTTTAGAGTATTAGGTTTTTTTAATTATTAAATGCTGCCTAATTACTCACATTTACTGTTTAATTTATAATACATTTTGCACCTGAAATATATTTCAGAAGTTGAGAGTACTGTAAATTAGACATGTTAAGGTTTGAAATACTCTGTAACTCAAAATTATTCTGAAGTGTTCATAAGTAAAGAGGCATCTATACTACTTTTCTCTTTATATGTTAGTTTACTGTTTGCTCTGTAGACATTCTAATTCTTATAAATGTAAGCTCATGGTCTGTGTAATCCATACTGGATTTATATCACTCTTGTTTATTGTACTCTGAAAAACAAATCTCTGTTATTTAGAAGTAGGGAGACTAACAGCACACTATTTGGAGGCCCCCCCCCCCATTTTTTCAGACCTAGCCAAGACTTTTCTGAATTTGACAAAAAGTACAAAAGAGAATGTTGATTCCATGTTTGGATGAGACCAGACCCAGTACCTAGTCATCATGGTGATCGTTTGATGAGTAAAGTGGAGAAATAGCCCTACTCTTCAGCTCGTCTCCATGAATCAACTGAGAAGTAGGTGTTCTTTGAAATGTGTGCCTCTCTGTTAGATTGTGGGGTGACTGCACCCATCACCCACATTTCTTTTTTTGTATATATAAATTTCTTATTAGGGTTTTCACATTTTTTTTAGACAAACACAAAAACATAAACAACTACAAACCGACACTACACACAAATAACAAGTATAATTTTAAATCCTTAATTTCTTAACCACTTTCCCAGACTTCCCCCACCTCCCCTTCTTGCATCCCAATTCCAATAATTAACTCAGCAAGTTCTTATCCCCAAATTATCCCTTATTAACATTTTACTTAATTTGTCTTAATTAACCAATTTTATACTTCTAAACCTCATTTTAATACTTAATATTTACCCCTTTTTCTAAGGTCGACCCAAGTTCCCTTTCACGAGTTTCCCAATTTTTATAATAATTACAAAACAACCTAACAAATAAAAGCATATAATTATACCCCTTTGGATTCCAAAACTCCCCCCCTTCCCCGGTTTCGATCCCCAGAAATTATCCTTCAGTCTATCAGTTCTCAGCCTGGATCTCTCACGTCCGAGGCCCTTAAGTCTCTTTCAGTCCCTCTCAGCCGGTTTTGTTGACAGTCCTTCATGTTGAACATAGAGTCTCGGAGCAGCTTTGACCCACTAGGATCTATATTTTTTCCAACCAGACCTCCATATTCCAAGAAGGAGTCCAGATCCTGCTTCTTACTCTTTTTAAATACAAATGTCCCAAATGTCCCAAACACTCCAGTTTTCACCTTTATCAAATTTGTAATCCATAGGTCTTCTGAACTCCCCATAGGGAAAAGTCCCCAATCTTCATTCTCCATTTCAAACCAAATTTTCATCATCCAAACCTTGCTTTCCTTATATTCCATCTTAACAGGCCTCTGGTTGTTCTTTTTCACCTGCAGCATTTCAGCTCCTCCTTCACACTCCTCTGAAACAACACATGTTTCTTCTTTTCCAGCTGCAGACTTTTCTTGAGTCAAGTCCTTAACAGCATCAGCAAATTTGTTTACTTTAAAGTTCAAGATTGTAAGATTTGTAGCCATAACTTCACTCTGCTCTTGCAGCTTTCCCAGGAAATGAAACACTCTATCCAACTCTGCCTGTATTTTTCCATCTGTAGCCATTGTAATATCTCAGAACCCCCTCTAGAGGGATTCTGGTTACTAATGTTCTTTCTCCAACAATCAGGTTATTTTGTTCTTATTTCTTCTTTGTTTTCAAAAGCTTAAAGTCCAATGTAACAAAAATAACCGGTAAAAGTAGCGAAAAGCAAAATTTCCTGACTTTGACAGCTCATTTGACAGCTGTCAAACTCTATATATATCCTCCACAGGCTCTCTCGCGGATCGCTCCCGGATCCGGGGGGTTACACTTCGGCTCTCACGATCGATTCTAATCCTCCAGCAAAAAACTTATATAGCCAAATCGTGAAATTAAAAATTTTTGTCTCAAAGAGAGAAAGACAGTCTCTCGACCTTAGTTATCCAATTCTTGCTTTAAATTGCCTGCAAGGGGGGGGGGAGGCGGACTTCCTTTTGACACCTCCCCCGGTCGTACCGAATTCAATTAAAAGAAAATTTTAACTCCGATTTCCGTATTACTCACGGGTTGTTACTTTTGTAGTCCAAATGATCAAGGAAAGAAGTCAGCGCTCTTCAGCCATGGCTTGCGGCTTCACTCCATGGAAGAAGCGGTCTACTCACAGCACCACGCCGCTCTCCGTCCCCCGCTCCGAAGCCTTTAAAAAGCCTTCGCAAATGGTGTCCGCCAAGTCACCAAGTCCACAGACTTCAGCGCCTGTGGTTTCTGAGGGTCCCTGCATCGCCGCCGCGGCAGGACCCCTCTTCCACAGAGCCGATTCCCTCCGGAGCTCGGAGGGAATCCGCCATATGCTGATCGCGCTAACCCGGAAGTCCCCATCACCCACATTTCACCCCTGGAGGGTTAACCAAGGGTAAAAGAAGTCCTGGTTTAGCACAAATATTGTGAAATCCAATTCAGATACCAACTAGGATAAGACTATTCACTTAGAAGGCATGTTGGAAGATGAAAGTCTTCAACAGATGCCAAAAAGGCAATATAGACGTTGCCTAATATATAAGTAGAAGGATTTCCACAGGGTAAATGCCACCACACTAAAGGCCCAAATGGAACAGATCTGCTGATGAAATGGTATCTGCAGGAGACCCTCTGTTTACAGCAACCTTCTCTCTCCCCCCCCCCATCCCTGTGTATTATTTTGGTGTGCCTGTGTGTTGTTTTGGAGTGACCATTAGCTTATTCTGGCTGGGGCTGATAGGAGTTGGTCCAAAACATCTGAAGGGTACTAGTATGGGGAAGTGTGTTTGATCATATTGAAATGGGTTCAAATTCCCACTCACACAAAAAGTTCACTGTTTGACCTTTGGCCTTAGCTAGTGTTTTCCTTACAGTTCCTATGAGGATAAAATGAGGGAGCAAATTATGTAGGTCAGTTGGAGCTGTTTTGTGGTGGGATGAGATAAAGCTACCTCTTTGGAATTATTATAATAGTAATATACTATATTATTAATATAGTATATTATATAGTATATTAATGGGACGCGGGTGGCGCTGTGGGCTAAAGCCTCAACGCCTAGGGCTTGCCGATCGAAAGGTCGGCGGTTCGAATCCCCGCGGCGGGGTGCGCTCCCGCTGTTCGGTCCCAGCGCCTGCCCACCTAGCAGTTCGAAAGCACCCCCGGGTGCAAGTAGATAAATAGGTACCGCTTACCAGCGGGAAGGTAAACGGCGTTCCGTGTGCGGCTCTGGCTCGCCAGATGCAGCTTTGTCACGCTGGCCACGTGACCCGGAAGTGTCCCCGGACAGCGCTGGCCCCCGGCCAATAAATGTGAGATGGGCGCACAAACCCCACAGTCTGTCAAGACTGGCCCGTTCGGGCAGGGGTACCTTTACCTTTATAGTATATTAATAATAATATACTGCCTTTACCCGGAGGTCTCAGGGCAGTTCACAGAATAAAATGCTATCACCATTCACTTCCTATGAATGGAGGAGAGGGATAGATGGATCAAAAAAAGATACCTTCCTCATTTGAGAAAGGGAGTAGAGCTAACTTGACTTTCCCCCAAACACCTCATTCCATAAATCTATGTCCCTGATACTAATTAAACATGCGGCTGTAGCCATTCACCTTGCTGCAGTTCCTGTTGTGGGTGCTTCTAAAAATGGGCATATGTCCATCCTAAGCTGTTGTTTCTTTGAATTGTCATATCTGAAATAATTTTGTTTCTGTACAGCTCTACTACTGAGAGGCTTTCAATTCCTCTGAAACCAAATCTCTAGGAACAGAAATGAGTTATTAATAAATCTCCTCCCCATGATGACAAATTTTATTGCCCTTATAGTTCCAAGTGTAGGAGTATTTTTATATAATTGCATGTGTAGCTGGTATGATATACAATCGTTTAATTTCACTGGAGGAGAAAAAGTGGAAAGAATTCTACGAAGAAAAATAGTAAGCTGTTTAGTGTGGTTTTTTTGTTGGTTTTTTGCAATTGCACTCTATATGAAAATAATGAATCTCCCCTCCCCCTGTCCCTGTCTCTCTATCATAGTCTTTCCTCCACTTACTGTATAGGCGCCGTGTCCTGAAAGTTTCGCTGTATTCTTGAGTCTGGAATTGCACAAAGTACTTCAGTGTATGCAGTTTGTCTATTTTCTTGAAATATTCAGATATTTTCACACAATCAAGTGAATTGCAATGTGGATTAAATAAATCTGCTGTATAATCTCCATCTTGGAGGGCTACAGGTTATCAATAGCAAGACTGAATATTAGCATTTAATGTCAACTAAAAATTGAATTGGACACTACGACAGTGTGGTGTTGTGGTTAAGAGCGGTGGACTCATAATCTGGTGTACTGGGTTTGATTTTCTCTGAAGTCTATCAGCCCCACTCACCTCACAGAGTATTTGTTGTGGGGGAGAAAGGGAAAGGAGAATGTTAGCTGCTTTGAGACTCATTAGGGTAGTGATAAAGCGTGATATCAAATTCAAACTCTTCTTCTTCTTCCTCACCTGAAGTATCTTAAGGAGAGGACTTTTCTACATTAAAGAAAAGCCTTGGAAGTTTGCTAAATGTAGTCCAGTGTTCCTGAGGAAGGATGTGTACATCTCAGGTAGACATTTTCTGAAGTATTGGATATATACTGTGAATGAAGCCTGGATAGCTAAGTTGGTTAGAGCATGGTTGCAGGGTTGATCCCCGTAGGGGACGGCTGCATAGTCCTGTATTGCAGGGGGTTGGACTAGATGATCCTCAGTATTCCTTCCAGCTCTATGATTCTATTATTCTTTTGTGTCAGATTGCTGAATAACTTCACATTGTACCATGTGAAGCCTGGATTAAAAAATAATAATCCATTAATCCATTTCAACCCAGCTAATAATTACATCACATATAATTTTGTGATGTCAAAAATGTTGTGTTTCTGAGACAGCTACTTTTTATTTGTGCCTGCCATACAGCTATCAGGTTCAACAAGTCCAAATTCCTTTCCTTGCCCACATTCTCATTCTTCATTTCCCTTTTGCTGTTCTACAAACATTCCTCAACCATCTATATGCTTCCTTTCTTTGAAACCCTTTTCTCTTTGGTCAAAAAGAGGCAACCAAAGGGCTTCCAAGGGAAGGGGTGGGATAGCTGGAAACACCTTTCCCATGATGAGCTGGGAGAGCTCAGTCGGTAGAGCATGAGACTTAATCTCAGTCATGGATTTGAGCCCCATTTTGGAGGAAAAAATCCCAGCATTGTAGGGGGTTGGACTAGATTTCCCTCTTCCAACTTTACTGCTCTATGATTCTATGATATTACTCACAGTCCCTCTCCTGCAGCTTTTTGCAAGGCTTCAAAGGGTTCATTCCTATCTTCATGTAAAGCTCAGGGGGTGGGATGAAAGAAAACCTGTCTGAAATCCTGAAAAGCCACTGCAAATCAGTGTAGAAAACCTCTGTAGGACACTACAGTGTCTGGTAGCAGCTCTCCAGGATGTCAGACAGTGACATTTTTCAGTCCATCTTGGAGATGCCAGGGAGTGACTTGTGTAAGCATGAATGGAAGGACATATCTGTGAGTGGGGGAAAGTATCAGTAAGTTGGAGGCATACTCTGATTTTACTAAGCAACTGTGCCTGATGAGAAATCAAGAAACACAATGGATCAGTAAAATCCCCCTAGTTAATTTGCTAAATGTTAAAGATGACCAGTTTGGGATGGTATGAGTTAGTTCTTTTTCCTTTTATAATTGAGCTACCACATTATTTTCACACTGTTAGAGAGGCAACATTAAGATCGTCTAATTAGGCGGTGAATGTGGACAACATTCTTGGGTGTATGAAACGTGACTTGAGTTTACACACTCAGGGACTCGATGACTGGAAGGTGGGATATTTGGCAGTTGATTTATGGAAACTTCAAACTGTTAAATGACATTGTGCTTTAGTTACATCAAACTAGTATAATGAGTTTGCAAACATCAATTCTAATAATACATTACACATATTACAGTTATCAACATCAGCTTTTCTTCCTCAGAACATTGCCTTATTCTAAATTAATTTAGATTAATAATAATAATAATAATAATAATAATAATAATAATAATAATCTCATTTTTAACAACTGTTCTTCTGTTACTTTCCAGAGGCAGCATGGATGTCAAGGAGGAAAGAATAATGAATCAATCTGCTCCATCAGAGTTTTATCTGCTGGAATTCTCACAGATTCGGGAACTGCAGATTCTACATTTCTTTGGATTCCTTGCTTTTTATCTTGCTACAGTTACAGGAAATCTTCTCATCATCTCTGCAGTAGCATTTGACCACCACCTGCACACTCCTATGTATTTCTTTCTGATGAACTTGGCTATACAGGACATTGGCTCAGTTTCAGTCATTATCCCCAAATCCATGGCAAATTCCCTCATGAGTACCGGACACATTTCTTACTCTGGCTGTGTTGCTCAAGTCCTCTTGTATGTCTTCTTTGTAGCATCAGATTTCTCTCTTCTCACAGTCATGGCTTATGATAGGTACATTGCCATTTGCAAACCATTACATTATGAGATCCTGGTGAATAAGGAAGCTTGCATCCAAATGATTGTTAGTGTATGGATCATCAGCTTTCTCTATGGAGTGTTACACACCGGAGGTACCTTTGCACCTAAATTTTGCTCCAATGTGGTCAATCAATTTTTCTGTGAAATCCCACATTTACTTAAGATGGCCTGCTCTGATTTGTACCTCATTGAAATTGGAGTTGTTGGGTTAAGTGTTGTCATTGGGACAGGAAGCTTTATCTTCATCATTGTATCCTATGTGCAAATTTTTACTGCAGTTCTGAAAATACCTTCTACTGAAGGAAGGCAAAAGGCTTTTGCAACTTGCCTTCCACACCTATTAGTTTTCTCCCTATTTATATTCACTGGATACTTTGCTTACCTCAAGCCTGCCTCTGACACCCCCTCACATGTGGATTCGGCATTTGCCATGGTCTACTCCATAGTTCCACCCTTGATGAATCCAATTATCTACAGCATGAGAAACAGGGAGATAAAAAATGCTGTGTCAAATCTAGTGAATTTGAGGTTATTTCCTTTGAATACCTTCTACAGTCTTATGCTGCTGCAAAGGTGATTTCTATGTATAACTCTTATGATAGAAAACTGGATGCCTTATAAGGATCGGTTAAAGGAATTGGATATGCTTAGTGCAGTGTTCTCTGTTGCTCAAGAAGGACAAGAGCCACACAAATAGGTTCAAATAATAAGATTTTGTATATTTTGTAAGTAGATTTTGATTTGGAATTAGTTCCTGATAGAACAAGTTGTTTGGCAGTAGAGCAGACTTTATCAAAAGTGGGTTTCTTGAGAAGCCTGGGTGGCTGTTTGTCAGTGATGTGGTAGTAGTGGATTTCATGCATTGGCAAGAGATTGTACATGTACAAGATAACCTTTGAAGTAGCCAACCAGGGCCAGACTTAGGGGTGCACAAGATGGGCAGTCATCTAGATCACCAAGGTTAGGGGGGGCACCAAGCTGAGCTCACTGGCTGGGTTTTTTATATTATGTACTGTCTGTAGTAAGCTAGGGTGGCAAAAAGCAAGTATTTATAACCTTTTTTTCAAGATTCTGTAAATTGTATGGGCACTAACTTTAAAAAAAAATGGTCTTCCTTCAATTAGCTTTAAAGTAAGCTTCTGTTTCAGTGCTAGGTAAAAGAATCAATACAACGCAGTTTTACTTTGAGGCCATGTTACCAAGCACTTAGAATTTCAAAAAAGGTAAATACCATAAATATTATATAAATAATAAAAAATTAAAGTTGTAAGCTTTAATAATTCAGGTGGGTACTTTTTTATTTATAAATGTTTATTTATCTTTTCAAAGATAAATATAATGAATATTCTAAAATAAAGAACGCTAACCAAAAGAATCCCAACAAAATAATAGTTCCATTGTGTTACGTAGTGCACTGTCACTGCTCAGAATGGGACTTCTTAAACTTTGGATTGTGCAAACTGTAGCACAATGGCTGAGAGACCAAGGTTTAGGACAATGTTGTTTTCAATGGATAGTGTAGCAAGTGTGTTTCTCATCTGCCATGGCATATAACAAAGACATTTTGAATAGATGCAGCAAGCTTTGTTTACCACTAGCAACCTAATCTTAGCATGTAATTGTCATACAGGGACTTCTCCCTAGCCACAACGAAGTGTATATTTCACATACTTCTGTATAAAACAGAGCAAATGCTCAGTTAAAGCTTAAGTCATTGTTTAAAGCATTGGTGTTCATTCAGTGTAGTAATGAACAGGTTAAATTAATTTTATTTGTCTCCTTTGCTAAAACTTAAGTTGGCTGTAAAACATATCCTTGGAAGGCTGGAGGGGGCCCCCTCCTCTTCCTCCTCCTCCTCCATTGAATTTTTATACTGCCCTAGACCTGGCGGTCTTACAGAAAAAAATCACAACAAATATTAGCTATCCCGATCAAGGTGAGGTAAAATCTTTATGTCTGTGCAGCAATAGAAATAAGATTGGTAAGGCAGGCTGAGGATTGACCAAGTAGCCCCCCTTCTGGATTAACCCAACAGCTGAGCAGGGGTGTGGGTGTGGATAAAAGCCATTTGCATAGCATCACCTACATGCTGCAGGACTGCCATTCAGCTTAACTGGTGATGATAATAATAATAATAATAATAATAATAATAATAATAATAATAATAATAATAATTTATTATTTATACCCCGCCCATCTGGCTGGATTTCCCCAGCCACTCTGGGCGGCTTCCAAAAGAATATTAAAATACTGTGATACATCAAACATTAAAAGCTTCCCTAAACAGGACTGCCTTCAGATGTCTTCTAAAAGTCTGGTAGTTGTTGTTCTCTTTGACATCTGGTGGGAGGGCATTCCACAGGGAGGGCGCCACTACCGAGAAGGCCCTCTGCCTGGTTCCCAGTAACTTGGCTTCTCGCAGTGAGGGAACCGCCAGAAGGCCCTCGGTGCTGGACCTCAGTGTCCGGGTAGAACGATGGAGGTGGAGATGCTCCTTCAGGTACACTGGACCGAGGCTGTTTAGGGCTTTAAAGGTCAGCACCAACACTTTGAATTGTGCTCGGAAACGTACTAGGAGCCAATGTAGGTCTTTCAAGACTGGTGTTATATGGTCTCGGTGGCCGCTCCCAGTCACCAGTCTGGCTGCTGCATTCTGGATTAGTTGTAGTTTCCGGGTCACCTTCAAAGGTAGCCCCACGTAAAGCGCATTGCAGTAGTCCAAGCGGGAGATAACCAGAGCATGCACCACTCTGGCGAGGCAGTCCGCGGGCAGATAGGGTCTCAGCCTACGTACCAGATGGAGCTGGTACACAGCTGCCCTGGACACGGATTTAACCTGTGCCTCCATGGACAGCTGTGAGTCCAAAATGACTCCCAGGCTGCACACCTGATGAGCAAAGGGGTTGATCCTGAGATGTGGGTGATGGTCTACAAGTGGTTTTCAAGGTGCTTATGAAGCATCGCTCCCCCAGGTAAATACCAGTTGACAATTTGGGGGTGGAGATGATGTGCTGCAAGCAACTTTCCTTTAGATGGTGATATATCAAATGGTGTAGGAGAATTCTCAACTTTTATCAGATCTTGTAAAGCTATGCAGATAATATTCAAGGGAGGATCTAAAGAAAAATGTATGGGAAACTGGAGATTGAAAAAGGTGGTCTATGAGTATCATCATACACACACACACACACACACACACACCATATACATGCCATATAGATACCATATATATAACTCATACACTATATATATCCTGTGTGATTCCTGCTAGCACACACACGTGGGCTCTTTCTCCTTCCACCTGCCCCTCCCAAGCCCTCCAAATTTGACTCTCGGTTGGGTTAGAAGAACCCTCCAAGTAGTATGTGGGAGAGAAGGGGAATTGTTTCATCAGTAAGCTTCTTTACTGATGGGACAGTCACAATATCACAATGTTAATTACTACCCAGATATGAAAACAATTCCAAATCCAATACAGATACCTACTGGGATAAAAATCTGCACTCAGAAGGATTCTTGAAATATTAAAGTTTTCAACAGGCACCAGAAACATTATAGAGATGGTAGTTCTCTGATGTGTAATGGGGGAGGGGCCCTTCCTGATTAATAGAGGCTTGCTGGGATTTTACCAAGTATCTGCGCTTGATTAGAAATTAAGAAAAGTTGTGATATGCATGACTGACATCAGCTTGGCAGCAGGCTGCCCTCCCCACATACTCCCAGAACCAGGAGAGGGGGAGCAAAGGCAGGCCACATGCAGGTGCAGCCTCCAATTGTTTTCTAAAAGCCTTGGAGAGAAGAAGACACAGACAGCTGTGGGGAGGCACGAACTTTCAGTGTGGGCAACAGATTTCATGTAGTCAGAACTACTGATTTCATGGGGTCAGTCATGAGCTGCTGTAGTCATTAGGCATGAAACTCAGATCTGTCTCACTAATAAAGAGATAACGCCAGCTTGAACTGTGTGATTTATTGACCAGCTTGCCTTGTGACCCAAGGCTTTATGTGGTGCTGCTCATCATTAACACTGGCAATTAGAGGTTTCCATGCCAGAAGAATTGCGTGCAAATGAGTACATTTGCGAAAACTGTGGTGGAATGATTAGTTCCCCTCTTAGTTTCGTTATTCTCATGCTACCCTAAACAAACAGGCTTTCCTAATCAAATTAGCAAAACTGACCAAAATATATTATTGTTTCTGCACAACCCTAATGCTGAGATGTGTTGAATTCCCATGAGAACTAATCTCTAGGAAGACAGAAGATATATTAATATATTTCTTCCCCATGTTGATAAATGTTTATTGTCCTATTAGATACCAATGTAAGTGTATTCTTATAAAATAGCACGTTTGGCTGGAGTGGCATTTAGTCATTTAATTGCACTGGAGAAGTAAAAGAATATGAAGAAAAATAGTAAGATACTTTCTTTGAATTTTCTGAAGGAAAGAAATGAAATGGTCACCCTCCCTTCGTCATCTCTATCTGTCATATTCTCTCCTGCACCAATAGTCACTCTCTCCTGGAACTCTCTACCTCTGTTCACGAATCTGGCATAATACAAGGTACATCAACATGTGCTCCATCTATTTTCTGGATATTTTCAGATGTTTTCATACTAGGAAGTGAATTGCAACTTTAATTGAATTAATTTGCTGTAGATTTCTAATGCAGAGGTCTACAGTCGGCAATGGGACTAGTCACTGATATTGAATGTAAATTCACATTTAAATTGAATATCCATTTTTCTCATCTGGGAAAATATCTGCGGAGTTTTAAAAACATGATTTTTACTTTTTTTTATTTCTTAAAACTCTAGTGATGTTGAGCCCGGTCAAATACTTAGGGCAAAGGTTTTGTATATCCTGGGCAAATATTAACTGAAATAATACTGTGACTGTCTGGATGATTTTGTGGCACTTGTGGTCAGCTTCACATTATACTCTGTGAAGCCTAAATTCTTTTTTTTCTTTAGGACTTTATTTTCATTTCGTCCTAGCTGATGTTTATATGATGTGTATTTTACTATATTTTCTCTCTCTTACTTTTGAATTGTAACTGACACGTTATTTTTTTCTTTGGACTGGTTACAAGTCCAGACTTCCCTCTGCCCATATCACCCTTCATATTTCTACCACTGTTCATCTGCAGCCATTTCTTGGACACCAATTTCTTTCCTATTCTTTCAAAATCTTCCATCCAGTGGAAAGGAGGCAACCATTGTCACATAGGAAAGTGCCTCGTGCTGAGTCAGACCATTGATACCTCTACCTCAGCATTGCCAGTGGTGGAGCATCCATGTTGTATACTGAAGATCCCAAGCATCTTCAGCTAGGGCAGGTGGGAAATAATGTCTGGATGTCTTTCATTGTAGTCAAAACTGAGCTACATGGACCACTGGTTTTGACCCAGTATAAACTGGCTACCTATGTTGTTATGCACACCAGCCTCCCTGAACCTGCTGCCCTCCTTAGGTTTTGGACTACAATTCCTTTGACCCAGGCAGCACAGCCAGTGCTTACGAAGTTCTAATCCAAAGTATTTGAAGGGCATGAGGCTGGGGAAAGGTGGGCTACCCTGATTGGCAGCAGCTCCACAGGATGTCAGGCAGTGGTCTTTCTTAGTCCACCTTGGAGATCCCAGATGCTGACCTGTGGAAACATGTGCTCTTTCCCTAAGCTGGGACCTTTCCCATTAAATTAGAAGCTTACTGTAGTTTTACCAAGCATCTGTCCCTGATGAGAAATCAAGAGAAACAAAGGAATAGTAAAAGCCCTCCTTAGTAATTAGCCAGATGTTAAAGATGATGACTATTGACTGTGATGAGTAAGCTCATGTCAGATTCACCCTGTCATCATGGTTTCTAATAAATTATGAAATGGCCTTTTGCCTTCTAAAATTGAGCTATGGCATTATATTAGGGGGGCCAGAATATCAGGCTAGTATTGACTGGAATTTGACAACGTTATTGTGCATGTATCTGATCCACATTCAAAAGATTCCGTCAGCAGAAAGTGGGATATTTGGCACCTGACTCCTTTAAATAGTCAAGCTCTTAAGGGAAATAGTGAATCAGTGGTATGAACAAACAATAATGACCTTGCAAACATAATTGTGTTGCTAATAATAATAGCACTAGCATTCACAGCCATCATCATCATTTTCGGGCTCATTCCCCCCCCCCCAAAAAAAAAATTACTGGCTCCTTCAGAACGTTGCTGCCTGCTACAATAACTAAACATCAGCAGCAGCAACAAAAACTTAAATGAGAGGGGTCACCGTCTCAACAGCGGTATTTCTGCTTCCTTCCACAGCAACATGAATGTGAAGAAGCAGAGCATGGATAATCAATCATCTTTCTCAGAATTTCTCCTCCTAGAATTCTCAGATGTTCGGGAACTGCAAATTCTACATTCCATTATATTCCTGGTATTGTACTTGGCAACTGTCACAGGGAATCTTCTCATCATCTCTGCAGTAGCCTTTGACCACCACCTGCACACCCCCATGTACTTCTTCCTGATGAACTTGGCTATGCAGGACCTGGGACAAGTTTCAGTCATTAATCCCAAATCCATGCTCAATTCCCTCATGAATACCAGGTACATTTCCTACTCTGGGTGTGTTGCACAAGTACTATTGTTCATGTCATTTATGGCATCTGATTTCTTTCTTCTCACAGTGATGGCATATGATCGGTATGTTGCCATTTGCAAACCATTACAGTATGGGATGCTGATGAATAGGCAAGCCTATATTCAAATGATTAGCAGTGTATGGATCAGCAGCTTTTTCTATGGAGTGTTACACACTGGAGGTACCTTTGCATCCCCCTTTTGTTCCAATGAAGTCAATCAATTTTTTTGTGAAATCCCGCAGTTACTTAAGCTGACCTGCACTGATTTGTATCTAGTGGAAATAGGAGTTCTTGTGTTAAGCGGTGTCATTGGAGTTGGCTGTTTTATCTTCATCATCATAACCTACGTGTACATCTTCAATGCCGTGCTGAAAATCCCCTCAACTGAAGGAAGGCGAAAGGCTTTCTCAACCTGCCTTCCCCATCTCATAGTTTATGCCCTATTTGTATTTACTGGATACTTTGCGTACTTCAAGCCTACCTCTAATACCTCACCATATCTAGATTTGGCATTTACAGTGATGTATTCCATGCTTCCACCCTTGATGAATCCAGTAATCTATAGCATGAGAAATAAGGAGATTAAAAACGCTCTATCAAAGCTACTGCGTTTGCCTCACTCCTCTATGAAAAACTTTTCCAGTCTTATTTTGTGAAGGATAATATCTGCATAGAGTATAACACTAATTATAGAAAACCTGAAATTCTATGAGGAAACTTTGAAGCAGCTAAATAGATTTAGCTTTGTTTTCTCAATTGATCTAGAAGGGCTACATTGCTTATTTTGCTAATTGTGAAAATTGGTGTAGTGGTTAAAATATCCGTCTTTGCCCTGCAGCCCTCTGCATGCTTTTTTTAATGGTTTTTATTGGTTTTAGAGATTTTACAAATTTCACCATCATAATACATAATAAATACCTTATTCCTTTTAACCTTAATACTTTAACTCTAAACAAGTTTGTACTTCCCTCCTTCCTTCTTCTGGTTTCTCTATATTTCCTGTATATTTACGCATTTGTCATGTTTACATTCTGTGTACTTAATACTATGGAATAATACTATTCAAAATTTAATTAAATATACATCCTTCAATTGTTGTAATATATTTGTTCAATGTTCTTAAATCCAAAATGAATGATTTTTAATAAACATTATGTGGTTTATTTCAGTCCCGCGAGTGTCTATTTCCAAACCCTTCTAAAACTAGTAAATCGGTGTTATCCAATTTTATCCAATCACCCAACCATGTTATACAGGCAGCCTCATAGTAAAGTTTAAGGCCCTCTGCATGCTTTTTCTCTAGCTCCCATCATAAGTGACTTTGGGCTATGCTGCCCAGGCCTTGGGCTTATTCAATAATCTATGGCCTTTAAAAGTGGGTGGGGTTGTTGTTTTTATCTGTTACTCTATTGTGTATTTTTGTGTTTTTATATTGTAAACTGCCCTGTGATCCGCAGATGAAAGGTGGCATAGAATTGCTGTGGTTGTTGTTTTGCTTAATCTGAATTTTATTGTATTTCACTTAAGGTGTAATAACTGTAATAAGTTGAATGAATGAATTTTCTATGGAAAAGTAAAGCAATGGGAATTACCGCTCACACCTTTAACAGTGGGCGGGGTTTGCAACCCAGCTCAGGCTTCCTGTGCCAGGGTGATGCCCCTCTGCATGCAGGCCATCATTCTACTCCCTCCCTGGCTAGCTAATCAGCTGCAGGCTGGGGGGAGGAGCAAGGGCCAGGTAAGAAGGGCTCCAATTGACCTTCCTCCCAGTCGTTCTTTGGAGTAAAGCAATGGGAAACATTTTAACCCACACTTACACCACTACACCTAATTGTGGTTGCCTATCCACGACTGGACATAACGGTCAGGGCTACCTTTACCTTTACCCTCCAAAATGTCCCCTCCAAGGAATGTTGGAGGGTATGTGTTTTCCTTGACTTTTGCCTGGCTCATGTTAATGGTTCAGAGTGTTTGTCCTGCTTGCACCTTTGATACAAGAATCAGCTCCTGGTGAACTATGTATAGCTCTTGATATAACATCTTTCTTGTCCATTGCAATGGAAGGCAACAGTCTTTCTCTTTTTTGTAATAGTATTTTGTTCTTTTTTCCATATCCAAAGTTACATTTGTTACTCAACAATTATATTCCAATCCAGCAAAACTAGTGACTTCCCGCTCACCCAACATCGATGTTTATAACTCAGATTACATACAATTGCATTTTAAGGTTTTGTCTTATCTAATTTAATTCTCTCTAACGTGTTTGTACATATATTCTGCTGTTATCTTACACTTCAGTGCCATCAATTCTGCCATCTCTGCATATTCCAAGATTTTCATCAACCATTCTTCCTTCATTTCATTTCTGCTGCTATAGTCACATATATAAATATCATTGAGGGATTCCTTGGGATTTCATTGTCTAATATCCCCAACAGAAAGGATTCCTGGCCCCCCCTTAATTTCATTATGTCCCCAAAAGCCTTTGAAAAGGCAACAGACTTCCTAACTCCAAATGTGCAGGGAGGATCAGATGAACACACTGCAAACCAACAGGAAAAAATGGAGTCACCATTAACCTGTAGAGGTACTCTGCTGCACATGAACACTGAGGATTGCATTTTGCTTAAATTTATGACTTAGAAACCAGGAAGATAAGACTCCCTATGCCCAGCATTTCAGAAGTTCTCATCTTCATCCCAGCTTTATCCCATAGAAGCAGCAGAATAAATTGCATATTTCAAAAAAACCCTTTTCTCTTTAGTTTTGTTTATAGGCTGACTGACAGCTCAAAGGAGAAACAGAAGGGCAGTGATAAACACACAATCAGTATACAATCTTCATCCTCTGAATCTTGCCTGTCTGCAGAATAAGGCATAACCTTTCCTCTACCATCTACTGGTTATGTTCATCTCTTAACATTCCAGGGACCTAGGATCACTTTCATCTCTATATTAGAGAGGATGGATGTATCAGTGATTGGTTGTGGCCTGCACTTGCTGACTTTGCAACAGACTGTCTAAAGTTAAACATATCTTTCTTGAATAAACAAATCTTTGGTTATTTCTAGGTGTGAGTTCTTTAGTAGATACAAGGGTTTACAATAAACAAAATAAGGCACATTTATGTCTCTACTCGAAATTCCTTGCAGAACTACTCGTGTGGAGTTGACATGCAGGTTGGACTTGCTTTGATAGTTTCATTCTCACTTTAACCTATTATAGGCTCAGGTAGCTCCTTTTGTGATTCAAGGACCCGCCACCCACTTGAGGATAAGAAAGACACAGGGACACAGTATATTAGGTTAATGGGCAAAAAAAGACCACAACTTTATTGATTACAGCATGTGAGATGTATTGGCTTAGGCATTGCATCAAACAACAGAGCGTGACTCCCCCCTCAGGGAGGTGTGAGTCTAACCAGGGTTAACCACCAGTGGGAGGAGCCTGTTGATGCAAATACAACTGAAAGCTCCCCCTGATGTCACCGGGGGTCATGCCATGGACCTAGCCACCAGCAGGGGTATCAGACAGAATCCACGACTGCCAGATTCCTTTACTGGAATACCCATAAAGTGGAGGGGTAGGCGGTGGCCATACCCTGCCCTCCAAATACACAAACATATTCCAGTGCCTAACCTCCAATACCTAAAAAGTTGTGATGATTTGCTACAAGGTAGAAGAAAAACCAAGTGGCCGGTGCCATTTTGACAGTTGGATAAAAATTCCTACCAGGCCCCTTGGACAACCAAGGCGACCAACCAAAGGTCCATAGCAATGTCAAGAAACAAGGAATGAACTGAAGGGAGGGTGGTTGGGTGATCCGACGTAAACCAGCAATGCAATGAAGGGGAAATACTGCTGTGGCGGCATTTGAGCAGCTAAACCCCGCCCCAAGCATCCACCTGATTGGTTGGCTGCCAGGGGGCATGGTGTGGCAGCCGGGACAGCTAGGTAGGGGCCAGAACGCCCCCTGCCAATGTAGGAAATGGCTCCCACTCACAACTCCTCCCCTCTGTAAGAAGGAGAGGCTTTACAAAAAGGTTTATAAAATGTGAAGAAACTCCATCTGGGTGCAGTGCAAAAGCATCAGGAACATTCAGACATACAGTTACTACTTATTCCACAGGTGCTGGTTTTAAGAGGCACTCTTTGCCAATGAGTGGTATTCCTCATGGTCATGATCCCACCTGCCCAAAGCCAGAATTTCCAGCCTGAGTTAGACACCAGCCAGCAGCAGAGAGGCTTGGATTTCTCTCAGGCAGAGGAGAGCTGGCACCTGCCGACTCCCCCTCCTCTTGTTGAAACTAAAAGGAATGCAGATAAGAAAGTAGCTAGAAGTAGGCTGGAACAAGCCAAAGCTCTCAGGCAGGCACAAAAAGCAAAAGAGAGAGCTTTTCTTCACCAGAAGAGGAGTTGGTTGACACAGTGAGCCCAAGAAGCTGATGAATGGGAAGGGTTTTAGACAGAAAACAAACCAAGAAACACAAGGTTCATAGGTTCAGTATATTCTGCAGACACTGGAAGCATTCCTCAGAAGGGTCAACTTGGGTGTACTAATGGACGCTCGGCGAGAGGGCCCTGAGGATAATTGCTTTGTTTGCAATAAATCTTCAAGTTAATTACTCTGCTGTACTGTGTTATCAAGCCAGCTGCCTGGACTCATTACACTCATTATTAACATTGATAGTTAGAGCTATCCATGTCAGAAGAATTTCATACAGATGGGTATATCTGATATAGCTGTTGTGGAATGATTAGTTCCCTTCATAGTTTTGTTATTATTATGATAACCAAAACAAACAAATTAGCAAAACTAAACAAAATGCAGTATTGTTTCTAGGCAGCCCTAATGCTGAGGTGTGTTGAATTCCTGTGAGAGTAAATCTCTAGAAAGACAGGAGAATTATTAATAAGTGTCTTCCCCATGTTGATTCATGTTTATTGTCATCATAAATCCAGCTGCTGGAGGATTGCTATAAAATTGCAGGTATGGGTGGAGAAATATGCAGCCATTTAATTACACTGGAGAAGCATACTGGAGAGAACCCTATGAAGAAGAAAAAAGTAAGATACCATTCTATATTTTTCACTTGCACTTACAACGAAAGTAATGTATTGGTCATCCTTCCTTTCTCCTTTCTCCCTAACTGTCATATTCTCTCCTACACAGATAGTCACTCTCTCCAGCAACTATCTACCTTTGTTCACAAATCTTGCATAACACAAAGTACCTCAGCATGTGTTGCATCTATTTTCTGGATATTTTCAGATACTTTCACACTAGAAAGCAAAGTGTAGCTTGGATTACATGAATTTGCTATATTTTTTTAACACAGTGGTCTACAGTTGGCAACAGTAAAGTGGATGAAAAATAATAACAATTATAACAATCCTAAATAAAATGGGCTCCCCTTTTAACAGCTGGTTTTTGCTTCCTTCCATAGCAACATGAATGTGAAGAAGCAGAGCATGGATAATCAATCATCTTTCTCAGAATTTCTCCTCCTAGAATTCTCAGATGTTCGGGAACTACAAATTCTACATTCCATTATATTCCTGGTATTGTACTTGGCAACTGTCACAGGGAATCTTCTCATCATCTCTGCAGTAGCCTTTGACCACCACCTGCACACCCCCATGTACTTCTTCCTGATGAACTTGGCCATGCAGGACCTGGGACAAACTTCAGTCATTGTTCCCAAGTCCATGCTCAATTCCCTCATGAACACCAGGTACATTTCCTACTCTGGGTGTGTTGCACAACTATTCTTCTTTGTCTTCTTTGTGGGATCTGACTTCTTTCTTCTCACAGTCATGGCATATGATCGGTATGTTGCCATTTGCAAACCATTACAGTATGGGATGCTGATGAATAGGCAAGCCTATATTCAAATGATTAGCAGTGTATGGATCGGCAGCTTTTTCTATGGAGTGTTACACACGGGAGGAACCTTTGCATCCCCCTTTTGTTCCAATGTAGTCAATCAATTTTTTTGTGAAATCCCACAAGTACTTAAGCTGGCCTGCACGGATTTGTATCTAGTGGAAATAGGAGCTATTGCTATAAGTGCTGTCTTTGGGATTGGCTGCTTTATCTTCAACATCATAACCTATGTGTACATTTTCACTGCGGTGCTGAAAATCCCCTCAACTGAAGGAAGGCAAAAGGCTTTCTCAACTTGCCTTCCCCATCTCATTGTATACTGCCTATTTGTATTTACTTCATACTTTGCTTTCTTCAAGCCTGCCTCATTACATCTGGATTTGACATTTACAGTGATGTATTCCATGATTCCACCCTTGATGAATCCAGTAATCTATAGCATGAGAAATAGGGAGATTAAAAATGCACTATCAAAGCTATTGCGTTTGCGTCACTCCTCTATGAAAAACATTTCCAGTCTTATTTTGTGAAGGAAAATTCTGTATGTGGTATAATACTAATGATAGGAAACTGGAAATTCTATGAGGAAACTTTGAAGCAGTTAAATAGATTTAACTTAGTGTTCTTAATTGTTCTAGAAGGGTTATATTGCTTATATTGCAAAGACTCTCTTCCCTGGAAGAGAGGGGAGTGGTTGTGGGTGGGAGACCGAGCTCCGCCCCTGGTAGGGGGCATTAGCCCCCTCCCCTCCTACCTGGCTGGCGCCCACGCCCACCGGAGGTGGCCAACCAGGTGCCTCCGGGAGGCGTGTGTAGCAGCTTAATGCTGTGGTGCCAGCTCCGCCTCCTCCTCATTTGTCGTCGTCCCTCAGCGAGTCACCCACCCTCCACTCCCATTTAGCTCAGGGTATAGGTTTTTGGCCTTGCTATGGACCTTAGGTTGGTCGCCCTGGTTGGCTGGGGGGCCTGGTAGGAATTTTTCCATTTGGCATTTGGCCTTTTGGTTTTTTTCGCCTACCTCGTAGCAATCGTCACAACTTTTGTGGTATTGGTGGGTAGGTTAGGCATTGGATTCATGTGTTGTGCTGTGACAAGGGCTAGGTGTGGCCATCGCCTATGCTATCTACCGTGGGTTATTCCGTTAAAGGAATCTGGCGGTCGTGTATTCCGTCCGATGCCTGCTTGGCGGGAGGCCATGGCACGACCCTCGGTGACATCAGGGGGTGAGCCTATAGTTGGATGAGCATCAACAGGCTCCACCTACTGTTGAATAAACCCACCACCTATACTCATCCAATGCCTAAGCCAATACCTTTTCACTGCTGTAATCAATAAAGTTGTGGCCTTTTCTTGCCCATTAACCTTATATCACGTGTCCTTGTGTATTTATTTCACATAGCGGGGTCGGGCCCTCGATCCACAAATTGTGAGAATTGGTGTAGTGGTTAAAATTTCCTTATTTGCTCGGCAGCTCTCCACATGCCTTGGTCTCTGGCTACCATCATAAGTGACTTTGGGCTTTCCTAATTAAACAATTTATGGCCTTTTAAAGTGGATGGGGTTATTGTTTTTGTCTGTTATTGTATTATGTATTTTTGTGTTTTTATATTGCAAACTGCCCTGTGATCCGCGGATGAAGGGTGGTATAGAATTGTTATGGTTGTTGTTCTGCTTAATCTGAATTTTATTGTATTTCAGTTATGGTACATTGACTATAATACGTAAGTTGAATCAATGAATTTTCCATAGAAAGGTAAACCAATGGGAAACATTTTAACCCACACTTACACTACTGTACCTGACTGTCGTTGCATACCCTCCAAAAGTCCTCAGATAAAAACGTCCCTATTTTCATCAGAGGAATGTTGGGGTGTATATGTTTTCCCTGACTTTTGCCTGGCTCATGTTAATGGTTCAGAGTGTTTGTCCTGCTTTCACCTTTGATACAAGAATCAGCCCCTGGTGAACTATGTATAGCTCTTGATATAACATCTTTCTTTTCCATTGGAATGGAAAGCAACAGTCTTCCTCTTTTTTGGAACAGTATTTTGTTCTTTTTTCCATATCCAAAGTTACATTTGTTGCTCAGCAATTATATTCTAATTCAACAAAACTAGTGACTTCCTGCTTACCCAACATCGATGTTTATGATTCAGATTACATACGATTGCATTTTAAGGTTCTGTCTTATCTAATTTAATTCTCTCTAACATGTTTGTACATATATTCTGCTGTTTTCTTACACTTCAAACCCTGCTGTGATCTTCACATATGGGAAAATAACTTTTTATATAGACTAGAAATGGTTCCAATATATAATAATAATAACAACAACAACAACAACAACAACAACAACAACAACAACAACAACAACAACATTCTAGAGGGTTAGAATCACTTTCATCTCTAAAAGAGAGAGAATGAATGTATCAGTGATTGGTTGCAGCCTGCACCTGCTGACTTTGCAATGTACTGTCTAAAGTTATGCATATCATCCTTGAATAAACAAATCTTTCTAGGTGTGAGTTCTTTATTATATACACCTAAAAACAAGGCACATTTATGTCTCTACTCAAAATTCCTTGCAGAACTACTCGTGTGGAGTTGACATGCAGGTGAGACTTGCTTTGATAGTTTCATTCTCACTTTAACCTATTATAGGCACAGAAAGTTCTTTTTACAAAAAAGATTATAAAATGTGAAGAAAATCCATCTAGGTGCATTGCAAAAGCATCAGGAACTTCCAGACAAACAGAAATAGCAATAATTAATTATTTATACCCTGGCCATCTGACTGGGTTGCCCCAACCATTCTGGGTAGCTCCCAACAGAATATTAAAAACACGAAAAAAACATCAAACATTAAAAACTTCCCTAAACAGGGCTGCCTTCAGATGTCTTCTAAAGGTCAGATAATTGTTTATTTCCTTGACATCTGATGGGAGGGCACTCCACAGGGCAGGCGCCACTACCGAGAAGGCCCTCTGCCTGGTTCCCTGCAACCTCAGTTCTCGCAGTGAGGGAACTGCCAGAAGGCCCTCAGTGCTGGACCTCAGTGTCCAGGCTGAATGATGGGAGTGAAGACGTTCCTTCAGGTATACTGGGCCGAGGCCATTTGGGGCTTTAAAGGTCAGCACCAACACTTTGCATTTTGTACTGGGAGCTAATGTAGGTCTTTCAGGACCGGTTTTATATGGTTTCAGTGGTCATTCCCAATCACCAGTCTAGCTGCTGCATTCTACATTAATTGTATTTTTCCAGGTCACCTTCAAATGTAACCCCATGTAGAGCACATTGCAGTAGCTCAAGTGGGAGATAACTATAGCATGCACCACTCTGGTGAAACAGTCTATAGACAGCTAGAATCTAAGCCTGCGTAGCAGATGGAGCTGGTACATGATTGATATATGAATATTTCTCCTAAAAAAATTTTATTTTCCCACAATTATGCCTAATACATGCATTTTGCAAACAAGCTTTATTTCTAATATGTGTTTAATTCCTGTGGGAGCAAATCTCCAGAAAGACAGAAGAGTTATTAAGAAATCTCCTCCCCATGTTGACAAATGTTTATTGTCACAGTAGATCCAAGCGTAGGAAGATTCTTATAAAATTGCATGTATGACTGCATAGATAGGCAGTCATTTCATTTCAATGGAATGAAACAGAATCTGAAGTGGAGAGAAATCTATGAAGAATAATAGTAAGCTGCTTATACTAATTTTCTCAATTGCACTTGCAATGAAAATAATAAATCCCTTCAATTCTCTGCCTGCTCTCCTCCTCTCTATTTCTCTGCCATATTCTCTCTTCCACATATAGTCACTTTGTAACTCTCTCTTTGTGCAACCCTCTTTCTCTTTTCATGACTAGTACAACACAAAGTACATCAACATGTGTTTTGTCTGTTTTTGTGTTTCTGTACTTTTCATTCATGCCAGTCCCAAGCTACTTTTTTTCTTTGTGCTGGTCACAAGTCCAAACTTCCCTATGTTCATATAATTTTATGTTCTCATTTTGTATTTTTATTCTAGATACTCTACAAATTTCAAAAAAAAAAGTCTTTTGATAGCAGTGTAACACAAAATGCCAATAACTCTGACCAAAGCCTAATTTTTGTTGCTTGTTAATATTGTTGGCATGGTTGGGATTCCTCTAATGTGCATTGCTCCATTGTTCTTCCAGTCTTTTCAACCCGCTTCTTGCAGGGTTGGTGCACCATCTATCTATCTATATCTATCTATCTATCATCTATCTATTGCTGAAAAACTTACAGACAGCACAGGTATTCACTGCTCATGCAGTGCATAAGAGAAATTCTTGGATTTTTTTTATTTTAGTCTTTAGGAAAATCATATGATACAATCTGTTCTGATCTATGTTGTCACAAATTATCGCTGCAATAGGTTGACTAGTTAGAAGGGACACTGCAAATCAAGTCAGGAACAATACCATCTTCTTTTGCAGACAGTGCAGGACTCTTTCTTGACATACTTCTCTATTTTCAAATTCCCTTTAATCACTTTGTTCTGCTTTCTTCCACAGCAACATGATTGTGATGGAGCAAAGCATAGTTAATCAGTCCTCTCTGTCAGGATTTCTTCTTCTAGAATTCTCAGAGCTTCGAGAGCTACAGATTTTATACTTTGTTGTGTTCCTTGCTTTTTACCTGGCAGCACTTACAGGAAATCTTCTCATCATCTCTGCAGTAGCCTTTGACCATCACCTGCACACCCCCATGTACTTCTTTCTGATGAACTTGGCCTTACAAGACCTTGGCTCAGTTTCAGTCATTATGCCGAAATCCATGGCCAATACCATCTTAAATACAAGGTACATTTCAAATCTGGGATGTGTTGCTCAAGTACTCTTTTTTCTCTTCTTCATAGCATCAGATTTCTTTCTCCTTACAGTCATGGCATATGATCGGTATATTGCCATTTGCAAACCGTTACAGTATGAGATGTTGATGAATAGGCAGGCCTGTACCCAAATGATCATTAGTGTATGGATCATCAGCTTTTTCTACGGAGTGTTACATACTGGGAGCACGTTTGCACCCCCTTTTTGTTCCAATCTGGTCAATCAGTTTTTCTGTGAAGTCCCAGAGTTACTTAAACTGGCTTGCTCTGATTTGTACCTACTTGAAATTGGAGTTCTTGCATTCAGTTTAGTCATTGCGTTAGGCTGCTTCATCTTCATCGTTGTAACTTATGTGTACATATTCAGCTCAGTGTTGAAAATCCCCTCTGGTGCAGGGAGGCAAAAGGCCTTTTCAACTTGCCTTCCGCATCTCATTGTTTGCTCCCTATTTGTATTCACTGGATACTTTGCTTACCTTAAGCCCATATTTAATAGCCCACCACACCTGGATTTGGCATTTACAGTGATATATTCCATGGTTCCCCCTCTGATGAATCCAGTAATCTACAGCATGAGAAATAAAGAAATTAAAAATGCTCTGTCAAAGCTGTTGGGTTTAAGGCACTCCTCTATGAATACCTTTCCCAGCCAATTATGTAAATGTAAATTCTGTATATAACTCTAATGATTGGAAACTGTAAGTCTGATGAGGAAAGTTTGCGTGAGTTACATATATTCAGCTCAGGGCTGCTTTACAAGACAAAACTGAATTAACATATTCAAATTAGAAGAGCACTTTTTATTATTAAGCATTATGAATGTTCCTAATAGTATCAACTGTTCAAAAGTCATACAGATGTTTTTCAGAAGGTGATGAACAAGAGTCTTAGACGTTTTTATGTATAGACTAAATGTTCATCCATCAGGGATGTGTAGTAACTGGTTTCCTGCTACAGCAAGATATTGAGCAAGATAACCTTTCAAGTCACTCCCTGCTCTGATTCCTTGATGCACACCAATGCAGAATCAAAATTCCCTTTGTTACATGAAAACAGGCTCATTCTGTTACACTAGCTCAGCTGCACCAATCAGTCTTTACATAGACATTGAATTATGTATGAAAATTGAAGTTTAAAATAAACTGATTGCAAAGCAAAAAAGCATCACATTTGTATGTAAGTCTGTATGCATTTATTTATTTATTATTTTAAAAATTGTTTCCTAAAAGGATTTCAAATCTACTTCACCATACAACAAAACACATATATAAAATGCAGGAATAAAGTGCATCACAGACTTGTGAAGGAAATGCCTTTGCACTGCAAAATTTTGGGACCCAAGCCTGCAATAGAATGATGGGAAGTTTTGCTGTTGATTGATTGATTGATTGATTGATTTTAAATGTACCAAAGTTTGCCAGCTCTGTTTACTGTATTGGCTGATGGTTGCTGACTTGCCCTGTCAACTTGCCTTGTACGCAAATATGAACCTTGTGTTTGTGTAAAGTTGGCAATGGCTAAACAGTTATAACAAATACTATGTATCCATGTGTTAGGATGTACCAGGCTTTGGCATAATTTGTTAATTATATGCTAATTACAGAAATGTATAAAATACTTTGTACTTTCCTTGTTTGGGGCAGTACCTTTAGGTTGTCACCTGATGTGCAGCAGAAATAAAGAACAGAGCCAGTTTTGGCTTGGCTTGCTTTGAATATTCCTTAGTTGCGTTTTCATTCAAGAAGCTCCCTATCTGGGAACGGACAGGCTTAGCATAACCAGCCACTCCATTGACAAAATGATTCCATATATAAAAACAATTTGAAATGCAATGCAGGAACACGTTCCTCTTCAACCAAGTCTTTGGCTGATTAACATCCTATATACTTTTATATGTGTTTGTGGGAGGGTATTGGTGTGTTTTGTTTTCCTTCTTGTTTTTATTATGTATTTTGTGTTTCTATCTTGTATTTCTATCCTGTGAACCACCCTGAGAACTTTGAATGAAGACCGGTATACAAATTTCATAAATAATAATAATAATTCCAAAGGCTTGTTGAAGGATGAACAGGTCCTGAAGAACAATAGAAGTGACACCTAATATATAAAAGAAAGAACTTCCAAAAGGTAGGTGTCTTCACAGTAGAGACCCATTTCCTATATTGTATAGGAAATGGATATCCTAATGAGCTGGTATCTTCAGGATACCCTCTTCTAAAGAGCACAGTGACCCATCAGGAAATAAGACATTGTGTCCCACAGCTGAATAGGCTTTGTCTCTCCTTATCTGTAGCAGGACCTTAGCCTGGTAGATAATTTGAAGTAAGCACAATTCTTTTAGCAGCTGTACATTTCTGCTTCAGTGAGCCGTCAAGTTCAGAAATTATGCTGAAGCTTCTGAGTCAACCTCATGGGCAACCTCACATAGAGCACACTGCAGTAATGAAGGCATGGACACCAGTGGTCAAGCTATCCCAGTCCAGAAGTTACCACAGCTGACTTAACACCTAAAGTTGGTATAAGGGCACTCCTAGCCATGGAAGTCATTGGTCTTTCAATGACCAAAATGGATCCAGGTGCACTCCTCCAAGGGAGTACAACTCCATTTCAAATAACTCTTCCTCATCATCAGTATTAAAATGGTGAAGGAAGATGTCACTAGTATGTGCGATGATACAAACCCATTCTCCACAACAGCCTGTTGCATTGGACAGTCTTGTCACTTCCTACTTCTTTGGAATAAAATAGAAAGGGGGAGGTGAACTTATGGAGTATGCTGAACTGGACAAATTAACTGGGAAGATTAGATATCAACGGGAACACAAGTTCATCGAGGACTGGGAAAAATTTACTGAATATCTGAAAAGTACATGTGATGAACAAACAACACTAGTGGGATTTAAAGAGGCTTTGTGAAAGGTAGAGGAATATTTGTTAAACAGAAAGAGGATTGATAAAGTAATATTAAAATGCAATACTAAACTTAGAAAATGTGTAAAAATGGGAAAATATGGATGATTGACAGAGAGGCTGATGGAAGTCCAAAAAAAACCCTGAAATTTGTGAAAAATTGTTTGATGTTGGAATTGATATAATGAAAATTTTTAATAAAAATTATATTTAAAAAAAAAGAAAGAAAGGGGGAGGTGAGATAGGAGTTATCCTAATGGCCTTCTGGGACAGATCCAAAGAGAGGAGAATGGCAGTACATTTTATATGGTGCTTTGAGGAACTTCAAGTACAGAATGTGGTGCCCTACCTTCTGAAGAGCAGCAATCCATTCATCACTACTTCACATATCCTGAAGAGGCTTTATTTGCTAAAAAAACCCAACAACTCCCAGACTGAATTTAAAGTGCTAGTTTTGATCTCCTACAAAGCCCTAATGGTCTAGATTGTGGTTATGATAGGGAAAACCTCTAAAGATGAGGGGTGCAGGGCAGGAAAGATTTGCTATCTGTGGCTTCTTTATGAGAAAAAAATATCAAATATCAAATACCATGCTATCTGTGGCTTCTTTATGAGAAAAAAATATCAAGGTTTTGTGGTAAAGGTTCTCCTCCAAAGCTCCCAAACATTGTGTGGCACAAAGCAGGTCATGCATATTGCCATTGTGCAAGTTCCATGGGAACAAAGTCCAGATCCTGACTTCTAAAAGTTTGAAAGAAGTGCCAGCATGCTGGACCTTCCTTCCTTCCTTCCTTCCTTCCTTCCTTCCTTCCTTCCTTCCCTGATCCCATGTTATAATACTTACTCTGAAACCAATTGTAAACTGTGTGGTGTACCCTCCAACATTCCTCAGATGAAAATAGGGACTGATTCTACCATAGGAGCCTACGTATAGGGACCAAGGGGTCTTTGCCGCCCCCCAAAAAAAATATTTGAGGGACCCACCAACCCCAAGTTAATGGGCATTGCCATTCAAATGGTGTGTGTGTGTCACGCCATGTGGTCAATTATGTGCATTTTTGTTTCTTTATATTGTAAACCACCCTGTGAATCTTGGATAAAGGGTAGTACAGAAATTTTATCAATCAATAAATAAAAATCTCAGGAATCCAATTTTCCACAGTCTGTAAAAAGTATATTATCAAAAAGAACAAGCTATTTTTTTCCCCATAAACTCCAACTACTGAGAAGTGCTGGATTCCCATGACAGTAAATCTCCTGCAACACAAAAGATAAATTAATACATCATAATTGACAGCTTCTTATTATCACCATAGAGCTGTGTATAGAATGACTTTTATAAAATGGCATGTACTGTATGGCTGGAGAAATACACTGTCATCTGACTTAGTTGGAGGAGAAGAACAATTTGAAGCTGAGAGAAATCTGGAAAGAAAAAATAGTAAGCTGCTATATCCTTATTTTTCCCCCCTTGTCATCTTAGAGTTGCTTAGTTGCTCTCACTATGAACACTCACTCACTTTGAATATATACCCTTGCCCTTCGTCTTACAGTGGTACCTCGGGTTAAGAACTTAATTCGTTCTGGAGGTCTGTTCTTAACCTGAAACTGTTCTTAACCTGAGGTACCACTTTAGCTAATGGGGCCTCCTACTGCCTCTGCGCTGCCACCACACAATTTCTGTTCTCATCCTGAAGCAAAGTTCTTAACCCAGGGTACTATTTCTGGGTTAGCAGGGTCTGTAACCTGAAGCGTCTGTAACCTGAAGTGTCTGTAACCCAAGGTACCACTGTACATTCATTTGTTTCTTCCACATGTATCTCTCTCTCTCCCCCCCTTTTTCTCTCTCCTTCCACTTACAATGACTCTTTTTCTCAACACTCTCTATGCCAATGAATCTCACACAAATCAGAGTACTGTAAATTGTTTTCACATAAAGACATAATCCCATCACAGAGCAACACAATCTGTTGTGTAATCTCTAGTAAAGATGGTGGAGCTCTCAATTTTAATTCCCCCTCCCTGAAATCTTAAATTCAGTTTGCAGGAGTTTCACATCAGTTTCTCTCCCCCAATAAACAGCCTAGATGAAAATCCATACATATTTCCAGGCACCTTCCTCCTAAAATATGCATTTTAACACAATTATGCCTTACATGCCTTTTACAAGAAATTTCCCCAAATATAATGTATTTTTGTACATTTCCATTAATCACTGATGTATTTTTGGTTGCCCTTTACCATACTATACATAATTTTTATGGCTTGTTTTTGGCTGGCTAGAGAACAGTGTTGCAAAATTCATAGAAATGTACCCTAAATTTGTTTTGTATGGTCACATTTCATTTTCTATATCGGTTCAGGTAGTGTCTATTAGGTATGAATATCCCCCCTCCCTAAACTGTAATATAGATCCACAAACAACAAGAGCTGTATTAAAATTAAATTTGGTCATAATCTGTAAAAATCACCTTAACAAAGACACTTGAGGAATTTTAAGGGACATGATTTTAAAGGAAGCCTACAGACTTTGGTAAGATTTCTCAAATTTCTAGTGGATGCATAACAGTGAGTGTGAATCACACAGAGAATATCGTTCTCTGAAATTATAGACTAACTTAGTGAAGAAAGTGTATGTTAAATGTTACTTGGTGTTTTGATATTGTTGAATAACTGAGTCTTTGAGCCTTAGAATGTTTAACCCTCTCTCCTTTCACCTCTCACTCTCCTTTGAAATGTCTTCCACTCCCATACAATGTTATGGCCACCTTGCATGACTTCTAAATTCACAGGGCATAGGGCTAGGTTTTTTCTAGGGCTATTCATTTTCTTTCTTTCTTTCTTTTTTAATTTAAATTTTTTAAATTTTATTAAATGTTACAAAAAAAGAATAGAAAAGAAGAAATAGAAACAATACATAACCATAGATAAAAACATTTTATATACACAATTTTCCAGAATGCAAACTAGAAAAGAAGAAAGACAAAAGATAAAAGAAAGAAACAAGAAAAAAATGAAAAGAAAAATATTTTTCATAATCAATTATTCCAAATTCATACTTCAAACATTACAATATTTAAATCCTAGTTAAAATAATATAAAAGACTCCCACCGCATTCACCACACGTCTCTTGGTTATCTAGTTAACTTTTACATCTGTTCTTCAGTCACTTCCTGTATTCTCTGTATTCTTCACAAGGTTAGTCTAAGCACAACCAAACTTTAGTGTTTGATCCCTGTTTGTGTAAATATTCATTTAAGCATTCCCATTGTTTCTGTACCATAGTTTTAGATTTATGCCTTATTATATCCGTCAATTTTGCTAACTCCAGATACTCACATAGTTTACTTAACCATTCCCTTTTTGTTGGGATGTTATTTCCTTTCCAGGGCTATTCATTTTCTTTGCACCATACATAGACATATACCCTCTGACTGTCGGAGTCAGTATGCCTCAAAAATACCATTTGCTGGGAATCACAAGTGAGAAGAGTGCAGCTCCATTCAGGTCCTAGTATAGGATTCCCATAGGTTTCTGGTTGGCCACTGTAAGAATATGGTGCTAGACTAGATTTGGTTTGACTTTATCCAGCTGGGCTGTTCTTTTGGTTTTTGGCACATGCCAGAAATTCAGGTGGCACAATTAAATTAGATTTCGGGCTGTGGCAAAACAAAAGCCACTTCTAAGTTCCAACATGCACCACAATACTTCTGTAGTAAAGAACGTAATGAGGAAATGCATTGGAAAGTTTGAAATAACAATTGGCTGTCATGGTGTTGAGTAACCTCTGAACAAGAAAATCAGAATGAATATTAAATAAACAAGGGATATTATAAAGCCTCCCTGCAAAATTGAGGAAACATATCAGGATGAATGCTCAATAATTGAGAGCCAGTGTGGCGTAATGGTTAGAGAGCTGGACCATTACCTGGGAGAGTAAGGATGAATCCCCACACAGCCATGAAGCTCACTGGGTGACTATGGGCCAGTCACCATCTCTCAGCCTACCCTACCTCACATGATTGTTGTGAGGATCAAATGGAGAGGAGGAGGACTATGTACCCCACCTTGACCTCCTTGGAAGATAAAGGTGATGTATAAATATAAATATAATAATAATAATAATAATAATAATAATAATAATAATAATAATGTATTGAATTACCTAATACAAATATAATTAATTGAAACAATGTTGTATTCTTCCCCTGCCTACCCATGATTCAAAAGTCACATTTTTCTCTTGCTTCCCTGTGTATATTTTAGATTGTACACTAGAACTAGCATAGTTGTTCTTTGGAAAGTGCTATATTCTGAAATAATGATGATGATGAAGCAGTGGTAGTAGTAGTAATTTGAAATTAAGTCCAAGTACTGTAGCTTTGATGGTTACATTAGGCTCTCATTTTAACAACTCTCCTTGTGCTTCCTTCAACAGTCAACATGCATCTTAAAGAGCAAAGCAGAATTAATCAAACATCTATCTCAGAATTTCTCCTTTTGGAATTCTCTGAGGTTCGGGAACTACAGATTCTACACTTCCTTCTGTTCCTTGTATTATACTTGGCAACTGTCACAGGAAATCTTCTCATCATCTCTGCAGTAGTCTTTGACCACCATCTGCACACCCCCATGTACTTCTTCCTCATGAACTTGGCTATGCAAGACCTGGGACAAGTTTCAGTCATCATCCCTAAATTCATGTCCAATTCCCTCATGAACACCAGGCACATTTCCTATTCTGGGTGTGTTGCTCAGGTCCTCTTCTTTCTCTTTTTCTTAGCATCTGATTTCTCCCTTCTCACAGTCATGGCATATGATAGGTACATTGCCATCTGCAACCCACTGCAATATGAAGTGTTGATGAATAAGCAGGCCTGCATCCAAATGGTTACTAGTGTATGGATCAGCAGTTTTTTCTATGGAGTGTTACACACGGGAGGCACCTTTGCACCCACCTTTTGCTCCAATATTGTCAATCAGTTTTTCTGTGAAATCCCACAGTTACTTAAACTCACCTGCTCTGATTTGTACCTACTTGAAATTGGAATTGTTGTGGTAAGTGCTGTCATTGGGTTAGGTTGTTTTATCTTCATCATCATCACCTATGTGCACATCTTCTCTGCAGTGTTGAAAATCCCTTCTATTGAAGGGAGGCAAAAGGCCTTCTCAACATGCCTTCCACACCTCATTGTTTTCTCCATATTTGTGTTCACTGGCTGCTTTGCTTATCTCAAGCCAACCTCTAATACCCCCTCACATCTGGACTTGGCACTTACCATTATATATTCCATGTTTCCGCCACTGATGAATCCAGTAATCTACAGCATGAGAAACAAGGAGATAAAACTTGCCTTGTTAAAACTATTGGGTTTGAGACACTCTAAGAACTCATTCTTTAGTTTTCTTGTGTAAATGTGGGTGGTATGTCATCCTGTCTATGCAGAGAAAATGTCGTGGACTACAACCTCAATTATTCTACAGAGTGGCAGTATAAGTTGGAATACTGCAATGGGCTGGCCTGCGCTGTGGACCTTTTTCACACAAGGTGAACAATTCATATTATTGAAGTGTTTATTTAGTGCCACTCACTTGACCAAGTAGCATAAGCCCAAGAATACTTTTAATGATTGACTGATTTTTAGACCATCCTTTAAGGATGTGATTGTTCATTTATGGCTGTGTAGAACATTTAAGAAAATACAGCAATGGAGATAAAAATATGACTAATATTAATCCAATTGAAACCACATTGTATCCCCTTAAAATTGAACCATAACATTTAAAACTATCAGTAACAATTTATAAAATCTATAGCAAATAAAAAACAAAATGAGACTAATGTTGTGAGCTCTTTCTTAAACTTTCTCCCAAATTCCCATTTCTACCGCTCATTTTAAAATTGCATTTCACTTAGGATTCTGGGTGCAATGTTCCTGAGAAAGAAATATTCTATTGATGTATGAAGTTGGGGGTGGAGAGGGCGGTCCACCCCGGGTACCACTCTGGGGTGTGTGTGACAAGATGGCCCCTGCCTCCCCCCAGCTGTAGAGCAGCTGAGGGCATGTGCAGTCAGTATGGGTGCCACTCGCGTGCACCATCCATATGGGCATTCATACAGGCTGCCTTTTGCATGGCGACCGTACGGGCTGCCGCTCTCGCATGCCGTCCATATGGGGATCCGTACGGATGTTGCGTGTACGCCATTGGGTGGTTTGCCCCGCCCCTCAGTGTATTGCCCCGGGTGCCGGAGAGGGCTCCTCCGCCACTGTATTGATGTGGTTCATCTTACTACCGCTCCAAGTGACTGATGCAAGATTAAGTCAAGGTCACAATGACTATGCAAAAACCCACACAGTAGTTGCATTATCTTCCATCACTTACAGTCACTTGTGTTGGGGAAATAAACCAGTGTAAATTATGCTGGACTTACTCTGGTGTGGCCTGGCTGAGTGGAGAAACATCTGTCTGAGCCAAAAATCCGCTGTATCATAACTCACTCAACCAAGCAGATCTAGGACAGATCTACACTCATGGCTGTTAACGTTAAGGAAGGGCTAAGGAATGGTTTGATAATCATATGGCCACATGACGTTTCCCTTTTAATGTTCATGATGCATTATTAAAATGTGACACCAGAAGGCACTGCAGAGCAACCAGCAACTAACAGTATCTCACCTTGACAAGATTATGAGGTGTTTTATATATATATATATATATATAAAAATACATTAAAAAACAAATGACTTAACACTGGGGTCAGCAAACTTTTTCAGCAGGGGGCCGGTCCACAGTCCCTCAGACCTTGTGGGGGGCCGGACTATATTTTGGAGGGGGGGTGAATGAATTCCTATGCCCCACAAATAACCCAGAGATGCATTTTAAATAAAAGGACACATTCTACTCACGTAAGAACACGTTAATTCCTAGACCGTCCGTGGGCCGGATTTGGAAGGGGATTGGGCCGGATCCAGCCCCCGGCCTTAGTTTGCCTACCCATGACTTAATATAACTCACCTGGCCCACTATTTCCTTCCCTGCCCTAATCTACTTAGTAGCAGTTGCCTTGAAATTTCTCCCATCTGAGTTAGAGATTATTGCCAATGTTTAATTTCTAGTAAGGAGGAAGAAGAAGTTGTCATGTCTCAAATATGTGTAGAAATACCACCCTGTGATCTAGAAGCCCTGCACAAAGTCTCTGGAAATAGGGGGCTCTTGCTAGCTGTTCAGTGAGGGAGGGGAATGTACTCTTTACTTTCTCAGGAACATTTGCATTTAGTTCTAGTTTGAGGGTTGGAACCATAGGACTAAAAATGGGAGCCAGGTCTGTAATCCCTACACAATTTTATTTTTTATTTTTTGAGATCAATAATTCTATCCCTAACTTTAATTCTCTAGCCATTTAAATATATTTATATTTCCCTCAAAGAAACTGCTGTTATATTTGATTGGACTCATGTCAGCCTATCCCCAGATGCCAACTTAGAAAAGCTACATATAAAGCTTTCTACAAAAGCGTCCTTCGGATGTCATTTTACCACTGAGCCAGATACATGCTCTTCTGGCAAATAATTGCAGATTTTCATTTAGAGGATTGAATAGGTAAATAACTAGGATTTTGCAGATTATACAGACACAGACAGCTGGAAGGTCACAGGAAAAAGACAACATGTGAGCGATAGACCTTCAACAGACTGTGAGAAAGAGTGATCGGTGGACAGATTTACTATGGTGATGACTGACAAATCATCTGACAATGTGAGACAAAGGTGTGCACAAAAAACTGATATTTTGGGATTAGGCCTGGGAAATGCCTGTTTTGGAATAACATAGCTAGCTCATAGAGAAATGTATAAAGAAACAGTTACAGCCAAAGAACACTGGGGATTATTTATAATTGTATAGACAATGTTGTTGTTCTTTTTCTTAAAATCCTTCTTTCATCCATCATCATGTTCTTTTTTTTGTCAGGTGTTGGACTTAAATTTCTTCCAGTGGAATTACGCAGACATCTGTCTATGACTTTGGATGGAAGTCCCTTCCTTAAAAGGAATAATAACAATACTGGCCTAAATGCCTTCTTGAATCTTTATAAACAATCTCCTGTTAGGGATGACATCTAATGACTGGGTAATTGGTATTAAAGATTCTGCTTTTATTGTCCCACACCACCATCTTTTCCTCAAATGTTTATCTACATCCTTGTTTGCTGCTGGTTTTTTAAAGATGAGTCTCAGTTCTGTGTTAAAGTATGCTTTGTATGGATAAAGTCAAACATAAGAAGCCTAGCATGGATTTAGTTACTGTTCAATCCTGTGCACTTCTGCTCAAAAGTTCATCCCATGGATTTCAACAGGACTTACTCCCAGGTAAGTGGGTATAGGGTTGCAGCCTTAATGGTTGTTGTTGTTGTTGTTTGTTTGTTTGTTTGTTTTTTGTAAAAGTACTAAGAACTTGTCTGTAGAGAAGACGGCAAGTCTTGCCCTCCAGGTTGGCAATACTGATTAGAACATTTGTAACGTTACTTGTGATCATACTTGTAGAGCAGGAATCACCAGTATGGTTTCCTCCTTATGTTGCTGGACTCTATTTTTCATCAGACTTAGCCAGCATAGCCAATGGGTAGCAATGTTGAGACCTGGAGTCCAAGAAATAGTTGGAGAGCACCACATTGTCTGTCCCTGGTGTAGGCTCTATTGTCATATGCAATTAAATGAAACGTAAATGAACAGTCCATTCTGGGTGTTGGGTTGCCACTGCAGCAGTTTTTGCACAAACACAATCTAATCAGCATTACGTCTTCTGTCGGATATTACCCCTTGCCTTGCTAATTTTTGTTTTTCAAAATACTTTAAGGATGTCAACCACATAATTTTATTATTAATGTTCCGCTTTTTGGTAAGTTAAACAGTGACTATAAATGTGTTTACATGTCACCAGTTCCTAAATATATATTCCTTTTTTGGGTTACTGCAGCTATTATGTGTATCTTCATAAAGTCAACATGACCCATTTGACTCATTTACTGTCCTCATAAGCATGGTCAAATATTGCATTTAGGCAGAATTAATCAATGTTCAATTTTTAAGACATGCATGTAGAACCTCTATTGAGATAAATTTCAGGACACCACCATCCCATTTATGTCTTCCCTTCTCTGACAGGGGTGCATTATTGAATAACAGTAAGGAAATGTTCAACCAAAGCATTGTGAAAGGTTTTCTTCTCTCGGAATTCTCTGAAATTCGAGAACTGCAGATTGTATGCTTTGTGACATTTTTCATAATCTACCTGACAGCTCTGACTGGAAATCTGCTGGTGATCAATGTTGTAGCACTCAACCAATATCTTCATACTCCAATGTACTTTTTCCTGGTGAATTTATCTGCTGTTGACCTTGGTTACATCTCAGTCACCATTCCCAAAGCTATAGCTAACACCATACTGGGCACCAGGCACATTTCGTATTCTGAATGCGTGGCTCAGGTCTTCTTCTTTGTTTTTTTTGCGTCCTCCGAGTTCTTCCTCCTAACAGTCATGGCCTATGATCGATACATTGCCATCTGCAACCCACTGCAATATGAGCTACTTATGAACAAAGTATCCTGCATTCAAATGGTAGTTAGTGTGTGGCTCATTGGCCTTTTCTATGCTGTTTTGCACACTAGCTGCACATTTGGAATCATTTTTTGCTCTAATGTCATAAACCAGTTTTTCTGTGAAATCCCACAGCTTCTCCAGCTCTCATGCTCCAACTCATACATTTTTGAAGGAGGAGCTGTCATATTTTGTTCAGTGTTGGGTATAGGATGTTTTGGATTCATAATTATTTCCTATCTGCAGATTTTAAAAGCAGTGCTGAGGATCCCCTCTGTACAAGGAAGAGAAAAGGCCATCTCCACTTGCCTTCCCCATCTCATTGTCCTTTTCTTATTTTTCTTCACTGTAAGCATTGCTTACTTGGGACGAGCATCTAGGTCCTCCTCAGACATGGGAATGATGCTTGCAGTGATATATTCAACCATTCCACCTTTCATGAATCCCATTATTTATAGCATCAGGAATAAAGATATCAAGAGAGCACTTTGGAGGCTTATAAATAGAAAATAAATGATGCAGTTTCACTTACAAATACTCTGTAAAATATGGGATACAACTTGCTTGGAGCAATACCCTATAACCTTCCAATAACCCCACCCCCCAAAGTACATGCTCAGTAGGCAACATTACCTGATCTCCCAATAAACTTTGTGCAAACAATTCAGGATGAATGTTCAATAAACAGGTCATCTTGAAGTGGCCAGTGATCTACATACATGATGTGTATTTTGCAAAGTGTGTGTGATATTTGTCTTTTATTATTGAATTAATTTGTATTGGTTTTCCAGTCATGGGTTGGACAAGAAGTTATGCATGGCACTAAAGACTTTACTGCTGGACATATTATCTGGGATCCCCAAGATTTCACCAGATATGGCCATTGCAATTTCAAGACTCTCTTCACAAACATAATTAAAAATGTAATATTTTTTATTATGAACTCTAGGAGTTGCAGTTTGCTTCTTTTACTGCTGAATCAGAGCAAATGTCAATCAAGGGGGAAACCTGATTGATGCCTGTTCTGATTCAGCAGTAAACAACAGGTTTTCCCAGGGAAAGTGGCAGGACAAAAAAACCGAACAACACTCCAGCCTGTGCCTAGAAATTGCAGCACAAACAGAACTGTGGATGAGCCCTTAGTGTTTCAGTATCCATTAGCTTCCACATCATTTGAATTCTGGCAGGAATTGTGGGTTTTAGAATGTTGAACAGATTATTTATTTTTAAAAACCTACTACTTTCATTTTTATGGGAAGCTTTCTTATGGAAAATATATTTTAAAACTAAAAATAGAAGCCATCATGTCCAGCTTTTTAAAATGTGTGTGTATCACATACAATTACTTGTATATAAGATTACACAATGTGAAATTGTGCAATAAATGGGATCCTCCTTAATGAAGGTCCTGGTTGCACTTGGGCCCCCAAGACACCCCCGCAGGGTGGGTTGTAGCTAAGTGTGTCCCTAGCCTTAACCGTTAGGCCCTGGGATCACGCCAGGCTGTTTTGGCCAATCAAGGCGAGCGGTGTGATTCCCGGGGTCTATAAAAGCGGCAGCACAATGTGATTGGGGGCACTTGCTTTGCGCTGCTGAACACCCTCCCTCCCTATTTTACATCATGCTGCTCTGGCCTTGCTTTGGATTGGGTCATCTGTTTTGTTTTGTTTTTTTAAATGATATTTATTACTTTTTTCACATTTCCAACACAACACTACAAACAAAAAAAGAAAAAAGAAACAAACAAACAAAAACAATTTAAAAACACCTCAAACATTTTCAAAATCTTATATTTCATTCACTTATTTCCAGCGACCTCCTCCCACCTCCCTTTTTGTATTCCACTTCTATTATTTGTTTCAGCAATTCCTTTCCACCTTACTCTGTTTTCTGTTCTATAATTATCTTAACACATTCTTGCCATACTTTTCCTTTAATTTTCTATTAATCTATTTATACCTAATTCCTTATGACATTTCTACTAAAGCCATGTAGTTTCATTCCAACATTTTTCTAACATTCCTTAATTTTACAATATTTCTATAAATAGTCTTTAAACTTTTTCCAATCTTCTTCCACCGACTCTTCACCCTGGTCTCGGATCTTGCCAGTCATTTCTGCCAATTCCATATAGTCCATCAACTTCATCTGCCATTGTCCAACGCTTCAGTGTTTTCAAAAAGCAGCCATTCTCTCAACCAGCAAAAAGCAGATGGTTCACAGCGAAATTCAAAGGTCTGGCAGGGCAGGTCCACCTCCTTCTTTGGCATCCATCAATATCTTAAGTTATACTCGAGGCTTCCTGCCCTGCCAGACAACTCTAGGAGCATCCCTCTGCCACCTCCTGAAACCCTCCATCCCATCCAGAGCTTGCAATGTTTGAAACAAAAGCAACATCCCCAGCAACACAGCAGCCCTCATCCCCACCACAATAATTCGGCCCAACAGTAACAACTTCTGATTTGTCCATATTTCCAAATCCCCCTTCTCTTCAATCCAACATCCTTCACAGTTATCCTTAAACAGATTCACATTTTTGGTGGTCATACTAACCCCCAAATACCTCTCTTTCTCAACCAATGTTAGTCCTGTCGCCTCCTGAAACTCTGTCAAGCTTTCCTTTTCCAATTCAGATAGGGCTCTGGTCCTCAAATTCATCCGTTCTTCTTTAAGTTCAGTCATAACGAATGTCAGCTTATGTTCGTCAAGTTGTCTTTGTATGGATGGGACTCTCCTCTCCAGTTGTATTACTTTAAATTCAGCAGCAAGGGTTTTTTTCCTGACCTCATCTGCAGTTTGTCATATGAAAGTAGATTCCTGTGTCAGTTTCTGGGTGATTTCTGAATTGGTATTCACCTTTTGTCCCAAGTGGTTTAAACTTTCTACAGTTGAATCAATTTCAATATTTGCAACATCCAATTTCACATCTGTTTTCTTGTGGAGTTGTTCCAGCGAATCGTTCATTTTCAATAATGCAGCCACTAATGCCTCCTCTGTCGACATCCCGTCTGTTTTTTCGTTTCCGTTTGCCATAACACTTCAGAGATTCAAGGTCAATTCCAAAGTCTCAGACTTTTTTATCTTGCAGCTGGAAATTCCCCTAGCCCAGCTCCTGTAAAGTAACCAATTTCAAAAGCTTCCACCAGGGGAAAACAAGTTGTATTTGTATCGGTCAGTATGTCCTCTTTTAAACACAGTTTCAATAATCCAAAGTTAGTTTCAATTTTCAGTTACTTTCCTCCTTTTTTAAAAAAAACAACAACCGGAGACAGTAGAAACATTATATTCTCTTGATTAGCAGCTACCTGTCAATGAATGTTCTAAACGCTGTCAATGAACGTTCCAAAAAACATCAATCCTGCTAGCAGCCCGTTTCCAGGGTCAGAGCGGCGGTATTTTAACTCTCTTAACTCTCTCCTACAGGCATATTCAGTCCACCACTTCCCCCCCTATTCTCCTGCCTCCAAAAAGGGGGGATTTAGTTCTTTACCGATGGAAATTTAGTCCTTTACAAAAGGCTTTCCAAGACTTTAGCTTGCAGTCTCCTTGCTTCAGTTAATCTACAAAAGAGGGAGGCGGACTTCCTGTATTGAAACTCCCCGTTTCGATGCCAAATTAAACGTTTAAAAATCCAATTCTTCCCAATTTAGCTCTACTCATGGGTAATTACTTTAGGGTCAACTTGTCCACAGGAAAAAGTCAGTGCTCTCCGACAACAGCTATGCGGCTTCACTCCGTGGAAAAAAGCAGACGATTCGAAGCACCCCACATCGCTCCGGATCCCCGAAAACGGGTTTCCCCATGAGTAGGGGAGGCACAAAAGGTGCCCGCCGAATCCCACATTCACAGGCTTCTCCCACCTGTGATTTTTACGGGTCTCCGCCTTCGCCATGGCGGTACAGACCCAAATTCCCACGGGGCAAATTCCTCCCGATCAGAGGAATTCCACCATTGCCAGAGGCACCAACCCGGAAGTCTCGGATTGGGTCACCTGTTTTGGAACAAGGGCTCGGTAGGATTTTTTTCCATTTGGCAGATTGGCTGTAGCCACTTGGTTTTCCCCTACCCTAGCAATCGTCCCCTAGCAATCATCACAACTTTGTAAGGTTTGGCGGTTAGGCATTGGCTTATTGAAGTGTGTGGGAGGGCAGGTGCGGCCATCACCTGCCCCTCCAGAAATACGTATTCTGGTAAAGGTATCTGGGGGTCCTGGATCTCATCCAAAGTCTGCTTGAGGGGCTAGGGCCATGCCAGGACCACAGGAACCCCGGGTGAGCTTCGGTTGATCTTCATTGATGTGGCTCCCTCGTTTGGTGTTTACCCTTTCAGACTACCAGCCAGAGAGGCAGGAGTCAGTTATAGACTGTTGCCAATGCCTAAGCCAATACCACTCACTTTGCTGTAATTAATAAATCTGTGGCCTAAAATTTTGCCCAATAGCTTAAACTAAAATTTATGTGTCAGTGTGAAGTTATTTACAGAGGAAGGGCTTGGGGGCCTCTAAGCGCAAAAAGGCTGAAAACAAGACTCAGCATTTATAGAACTGTTCCTCAACTGCCAGAGAAGTCAACACAGTCCACTCTTTCCACAGAGTTCTACTTTGATGATATGTTAACTTACAAGAAGACTCTAAGTTCACATAAATTTAAGGTAGTCTCAGGCAGGCTATTTATTCCATGAGCTTCTAATATGGGTGAAGTGCTGCAGAACTGGAAAACACATTCAGTCAGGGAGGGACCATTGGATATGATCCCTGCCCCAATATATCCATTCAGTCTTTCAGTGTGATTGTATTGTCTGAAATGGCCAACAGCTGACAGCTATCAGGAGCTGTACAAAGTCTAACATAGAGTGTAGATCTGGGTCAAACCTACACTTCTCCCTTCTCCCAGGACTTGGACCCTTTGATTCAGTTTTCTGCTTCCACAACAAGGTACACCATAGGGTCAGAACACTGGGTTTTTATTTATGCAATCATCCATTCCTCAGTTATGATTATTTCCAATAATTGTAACTTTTACACAGACCACATGGCATATGTTTGGTTTGGCCTTTGATTTTAAAATGGTGAATGGAAGGAGACATGGTAAAGATGGGTTCAATTCCTTATTTCCCAACTGGCAAAGTGTACAGAGAGGAAAATCAAACTTTACAGTAAGTAGTTTCTTCCTTACTGTATAGTGGGATGTGAGTGCCATCTTATGTTCCAGTGTGTTATTCGTCTAGTTTGTATAATTGTTTGTTTTTAATCAGCACCTTATGTCAGGGAATGAGGAGGAGCAATTCAAGTGTCCGTGCCAACATGCATGCTGAATTAATTTGATTTGCAAAGTGTGTTGACTAAAATCACTTCACTTAGAATTACTGTGGCATCTACCAAACATTTTTTCTTCTTCCCTTCAGTTTGTAAAGACCACAATTAATGCTGTAAGAGATACAACATATTAATTTAACTGGAATACTGTTTGAAATATTTATTCCTCTTTATTGTAGGAATTAAACTAATTTAAAGACAAAACATGCTTCTCATTATTTTACATTTCACAGTCTAGCTTAATTAGTTTAAATAGTTGTACAGATACAAGATTATCTCTAGAGAGATCATTATTTTTTAAAACTGAGTTCACAACCACCTCCAAAAAGTCGGGCTAATTAGGCTTCATTATATTATTTGGAAAGCACAATAATCCCAATAATGCTAATTTATAGGGCATATTTCTCTTTGTCTTCTTTTTGGAAAATAAAAAAGGGTTAAAGCTTCTTTTTAAAGGTAATGTGCTTTTGGTTAATTAATGACAACCATCTTCAACAGATGAGAAGGTCAATTAAGAATGAAGAACTGAACTATGGTGAAATAATTCCATCTCAGAAAACATGGAAGTAAATGAAGCAGAAAAAAACCTCAAGTGTTCCTCCTCTAATTTCCCTGGAGATGAGTTAAAACAGTTTATAGACAGTTATCAGTATTTCAAAAAGAATTATTTTCAAAATGTTGATTATTGTTGCTTGCTCATTTTTTTAAAATAGCAAAATAAATCTCTCACACACAAACCGGAAGAATAAACTCTACAAAGTAATGATTTATTTAATGTCGATTTTTGTGATTTTATAAGACATATTCAAGCCACCATTCAAGCAGTATTCCAGTGATTACTGGGGGGGGGGGCATATGGGGACACTGTCAATGAGAACAGATCATATTGGGCCAGATGGACCAATGGTCTGATTTACTATAAGGCAGTTACCAGGTAATGTATGTCTATAGTGAACACACATAGGAGGAAGTGGAAGCAAGTCTCCATTGTGACCTACATACAAAGTGGCCAAATGGTATCTATTGCTCTTAATATATTTTAAAGGAGGACACTGGGGCAGGGGTGATGGCAGTGGCGGAGCTTCATGCTCTGGCACTGGGGGGCGGAGAGCAGGTAGGGCAGGGCTGGTGCGCATCCTGAGGGTGGAGCATGCCGCCTGCGGGGGCTTGGCACCAAGCACGGGTGGGAGGACAGCCACGATGGCACCCTGCCAGGATTGCGCTGCGCTCCCCCTGCACTCCTCTTCCTCTGCCAGCGGGTGATGGTGGCATACTTCTAAATCTCCTGTGCCCACTGAGCAATTTTGACAACAATTTAGGTGACAGTGTTCCACTGTGTGTACAGACCCAACATACACTCATGAGAGGAATGGATCCTTTTGCATGGAATCAACAACCCCATCTGTTAAAAATGCATGCATACATTTGACCAGTAAATAATTTGTCACACCAGGAAGTAGAAAAACACTTTTTTATTAAATAGAAATGAAAGAGACAGAGTATATGGTTTAGACAGAAGGCTACAAATATGGCAGAAAACCACCATTCAGTACATACACACCTCTTAGTCTTACAGAGTGAGAGAGTCCCAAACTTCCTAAAAGGCTAGAGAAAATGAGCACAGCGATGTACCACAATACTCATACTAAAGGAAAGAAAAATAAGGGAGGGGAGAGATATACCTGATATTAGAGCAAGCAGAGCACAAAGTCAGGGATTCAAAATGTGTGCCTTCTACATGTTGTCAATATCATCCCATACTCTCTTGTTGTCTGTAGTAATGGTGCCCTCTGTCTTTCAAGAATTTGCTCAAAGGCAATAGCTGAGGACAGAGGTACCAACTTGCAAGGGACATGGGGGGGGGACATTGTGTGTGTGATGTTGCACATGTGATGTTAGGAGGAGTTGAGGAGGGGTGGGGAGGCAAACATAGCAGTAGTGTGGCTTCAGTGATTGGCAGCTCCTCCTCCTGCTGCTGCCACCAGCCAGAGGCTGCTTCCACCTCTTCCCCTCTGTGGCAGGAGTAGGAGAAGAAGGAGCTGTCCACTGAAGTTGCACTATGCTCAGCTCTGTGCTTGGCCTCCTCTGCTCCCTGATTTTTTTGAACAAGGGTGGAGGGGGGCACTCACCCAAAAACATATTGCGGTCTCCCAAAGAGCTGGGCATCTTGCTTTGGCTAGAAGTTCAACATCCACCCTTATTGCCAATTAATTAGGGACTGGCAGGCTTCCTGGGGCAATGAGCACATACCTCCCATAACTCTTCTTGACACCAGAGCAGACAAGCTGCATTCCGTTTTCTGGGCCTGATAACCAACAATGTTGGAGCCTCTGCTACGACCGAGCTGGAAAAGCTCATCCTCCGGTCGAGTCCTCCAAAATTGCCTCCTACAATGATTAATGACCTGAGCCTTTGATAAGGCTCCAGGCACGTTCCCTCATTACACAGAGCATACAAAACAGCAGAAGGACGAGAAATATGAGCTACATTGCTAAGAGTTTTATTTCTAAATACGCAGACAGCAAATACATCCTCTCTCTGTGAAAGCAGAGAGCAACCGGAAAACAAAGGAACAGGAAACCAGTAACATCACATCCGCCTCCCTTCTTCTGTGAGACTTCCAACAGTCTGGAATGTCTGGAATGCAAAACAGAGTCTTGTGTGTGATGGCCTGGGAGTCTGATTCAGAGGCTGAACCAGAGGAATCCCATCCTGCAAAGGAGTCCCCGCCTCCAGGGCCGGCTGAGCCAGGGCAGGGCCTTGAATCTGAAGCGCCTGCACCTGCGCCAGATCCTCAGGAGCAGACACCAGATGAATCCACTCTGGCTCCGGAGGTGATTGAGGACCCATTGCCTACAGGTGTGCCTCTCCCAGCCCTGTCAGGGGAAGGTGAGCCTCACCCTGGGTCCAGTAACCCTCCAGCCTCTCCTGAGCTGCAGAGGCTCAGGGCAGAGAGGCGGAGGGAACTGGGTTCTCTCAGGAGGAGTGCTCGCCTTAAGGCCAGGAGAGGCAGGTCACCTGTGGGCCGGGACCGCCCCTGGCCTCAGAGAAGATAAAGGCCAGTCAGCCCAGTCCCAGGTTGCAGGAGCAACGTTGTTGGAAACCTGTTTCTGCCAGCACCCAGACCTGTTCTTCCGGAGTTCCTGACCACGCCCGGCTTCCTGCTTTGGACCCCGCTTCGCCCTTGGTGGATAGTCTCCAGACTCTCGACCCAGGACCGGACTCTGACCACGCCTCTCGGTACCCCCCCCCCCCAGGTCCAGCACATTGTGACTCCAAGCATTGCACAGTGACAACACAAAGATACCTAACATCAGTTGGTGCCTCTGGCTAAGGTCCAGTTGCATGGTTATATTAATAGTTTGCAATCAGATTCCCCAATGTGAGCCACTGTAGGCAATGCAGAGATAGATGGATCAATGGTCTGATTCAGCTTCTTCCATTTCTAATACTGGAGACTCTAACACAGGGGTCAGCAAACTTTTTCAGCAGGGGGCTGGTCCACTGTCCCTCAGTCCTTGTGGGGGGAGGGACTATGGGTTTTTTTTTTTTGAATAACCCAGAGATGCATTTTAAATAAAAGCACACATTCTACTCATGTAAAAGCCTCAGGCAGGCCCCACAAATAACCGAGATGCATTTTAAATAAAAAGACACATTCTACTCATGTAAAAACACACTGATTCCTGGACCATCCTCAGGCCAGATTTAGAAGGTGATTGGGCCGGATCTGGCCCCCGGGCCTTAGTTTGCCTACCCATGCTCTAACAGCAGATAGAGTGGGTTTTGGTTGTGAATGGTCTGTCACTCTCACAAACTCTTCCACACCCTCTGCTAATTTTATTAGCAAAACACAGATAAGAGATTTACCGGTAATCCTTCATCTGGACACCTATAATCCTGTGGTACAGCAGACTGCAGAGAACAAAGCTCCAGGGAAATTATGCTTTTAATAGACTTCTTCTGCCAGTATAGATGGGCTTTCTATGCTTCAAAAGGAGCAGGATAACATTTGTAAGATGTTATGGATCACTGAGTAACAGTGCTGGGAGCAGAAAGTGCAAGAGGAGATACAATAAATCTATGAGGGGAAATGTAAGTCATTTATCTACGTAACTGATCTACTTAATACTTTAGAAAAAGATAGATACATTTCACACTTTCTTAAACTTGCAAAAATATAAATTGCTTTTCTGACTATTTGGATACAGCTTAGGTAGCACAGCAGTGCTGAGGGGTTATATAGAAGCAGGTTAGATGCAGGTTTGGGTTTACTAAATGTATACCTCCCACTAAAATCATCATCATCCTGAAAGTGATTTACTGCTGAACAGTTAAAGCAGCTAGCTTTTTTAAAAAAATTGGTCTAATATTTCTATTCATCATAAACCATGGTAGTTTGTAGATATTCTATGTGGTGAGGAATGTAAACTAATGAAACTTCAGACTATTCTAAGAATAGTTGTGGAAAAGTAGTTTAAAATATATGGTTTGTAATATATATGGTTCATATATGTTGACCTCACCACTACCTCCTAGTAAGCAGCAACAAGATTCCTGTACTCGGTTCCATTATTGTACTCACTCAAAATATAATCAACAATAATGTAAGATTTTTCTTCATTACAAATCTGCTGGGTGCCCTAAAGTTTTGGGAGTTAAAAGTTCCTGTTCTAATCAAGCAATTAACTAAGTGCACCTTATCCAGGCACATGTGTTGACGTTTTTCAGTGTTGTTGTCCATAAAAAGAAGTAGAAAGTTAGGCTGAAATAGAATGCTATTTCGATTCTGATGCCTTAGTGCAGTTTCTAAGCATTGTGTATTCTAAATATGGAAATGATATGGGGAGTCCTCTGCCCTCTAAGTAATATTTTAACCTCATCATCCCCTAAGCCCAAAAGCAGCAAGGATGGCCAAGAGCGTTAGGGTTTATCCTACAGCCATCAAAAGATTCACTTCTAAGACATATAATTTATTCCCCTTGTCTTTCTGTCTTTCCCCCCTCCCACAAATATCTACAAAATAAAGTAGGCATTTGTTTGTAACTGTGTTATATTTCTGCTTTCTTCCAGGGGTGGCAAGCATTATAGTAATTTGTTTATTTTTAATGGATAATCAATCCTCCATTTCTGAATTTCTGCTCCTTGAATTCTCAGAAATCCGGGAACTGCAGATTCTACAATTCCTTTTGTTCCTGATATTATACCTAGCAATTGCATCAGGGAATCTTCTTATCATCTCTGCAGTAGTTTTTGACCATCACTTACATACTCCAATGTACTTCTTTCTAATGATCTTGGCCATCCAGGATCTGGGCTCTGTTTCTGCCATTATTCCCAAATCAATGGCCAATTCTCTCAACAATACCAGACACATTTCTTATTCTGGATGTGTGGTTCAATTTTTCTCTTTTGTCTTCTTTGAAATATCTGATGTCTTTCTCCTAACAGTCATGGCATGTGATCGGTATGTAGCCATATGCAATCCGTTACAATATGTTATAGTGATGAACAGGCAAGTCTGCGCACAAATGGTTGCTGGTGTTTGGTTCATTGGTCTCTGCTTTGGTCTCTTGCACACTGGAGGCACATTTTCAGCCTCTTTTTGCTCAAATGTTGTCAATCAATTCTACTGTGATATCCCACAGTTAGTAAAAATTTCATGCTCTAATTCATACCTAACTGAAGTTGCCATTCTTGCAATTACTTTAGTTACTGAGTTAGGTGGCTTTGTCTTCATAATTGTAACTTATGTGCTAATCTTCACTGCAGTGCTAAGAATCCCCTCAGCTCAGGGAAGGAAAAAAGCCTTCTCCACCTGCCTTCCACACCTCACTGTATTTTCTGTGTTTATGTTCACGGGGTGGTTTGCCTACCTGAGACCTCCTTCTGATAAACCATCTATTCTGAATTATATATTAACTGCGATATATAGCTTTGTTCCACCCTTGTTGAACCCAGTGGTCTATAGCATGAGAAACAAAGATATAAAGGTTGCCTTAGCAAAGCTGTTAGCTTCAGTGTGCTCTTTTTTGTGTAGCTGTTGATTTTGTGTTCATTTAGTTACCCTTATTTACATGGAAAACAGTTTAAAAATATCTCAACCATTGATATTGCTGATATGGAGGTGGAACTTGGCTATCAAGACTCTTTTATATGGGGAATTTAGGAAGTTTAGTTAGTCCATCTTCCTCCTGTATGACATAAATACCCATCTTCACACATTATGTACTTATGCTAAGTAAATAAAGAAGGGCACAGCAGGGATGAGTATTCTACTTCCACCCTCCAGCATCATTCCCCTAAGCCTCCATGACGTAAATTCCCTGAAGTTGTATTTCCAAAACTCAGTGGGGGTGGAAGCAGCAGAGGTGTAGCAAGGTCAGGTGGTACCCGCTGCAGAATGTTTTTGTCACCCCCCCATTGATATTATTAAAAGAAGGAAAAATAAGATACAGTTCCAAGTGTCATTTTCTGGTTTATTTACTTAACATTGTGAGCATAAGCACTTAAAACTCCCCCCAACTTTGTTCTCACACGCCACCTCTCCTCCTGTGTTCCAGGGTTTGGGTCCTGAGTTGAGGGAGCCTTTGCATCTCTCCTTCCCTCCCTGCTCCACTTGTTTGCTCACCTGCCTCCTTCCCATCCTCTCCCTGCCTGTTGGCCTGCCTCCTCCAGCAGCCCGGGAGTGTGGGGCAATGGCATGCCACGCGCCTGCAACTCCCAAGCCTCCCCTGAGCAACAAAGGGGGAAGGCTGCCGGCAAAGCGGCAAAGCGGCACAGCTCCCCGCTTCCCTCGATGGCTCAGGGTAAGCTTGGGAGTCACGGGCAGGCGGTGTACTGAATGTCACTCCCCTCAGTGGTGACATCTGGGGCAGGCTGCTCCCACCACACACACCTTCCTACACCTCTACTGAACTCATAATCTTCAGATCTTGCTAAGTTTCATCTAGATGTTGAACAGCGTGGGAGACAAGATGAGCAATCGTTCTCAGTACCATCTTTCAGAACTGTGTGTTTCCATGAAGGACTGAAACTGCAGCAAACAAGTAGAGTCTTTCCCAGGCAGGTCCATGAAAACCATATAGTACTGAAAGCTGTTGACAGGCTCAGCAGACCACCAGAGACAGGACTCCCTGGGTCTAGTTCCTAGTGTAAATTGTCTAGAGCAGTAACCAAACTGTGAGCTTCATTCAGGTGGTCTATGCAGTGTTGGTAAAATTAAAATTAAAAAATCATACAGCATCTAGCACAGCACATTATAATTGCTACAACAGGCAGAAAAAAACATTAAGTAGCCTGTCAAGCAATATTCAAATGGTTCAAGGGGGGAAAAATGTTGGGAACCACCAAATTCATTTCAGTACCAAAGTCAGGCCAGAAATCAGATTGAAATTTATCTTGATCCTCCACAAACCTTTGGCAGGGAGACACCCCAAGATAAATTGTTGAGTAGCCAGAAATTATCCAGTATGGTGAGTTCATACAGGGGCCTTTCAACAACAATCTTCTTCTGCAGTTTTCTAGTAGAACTATCCACCCCCTGAAGGTACCATAGCCCATTGGCACACACTTTTCTCATGCACTTGGCTAGCTGTCCTCTCATGGGTGAGGACTGAGTGTGCAGGTGATTGCCCTAAATACTTTAAGGATCCTGTCCACATCTTCATACAAATTGGAAGGTACATCTGAAACTACTGCTAATGTGGTTTCCAATTGGAACAGATGTGAGTGATTTTTACCTATGAAAAGCTTTGCAATCTGGTCACAGTGGCTTACTGAGTGCTGGGATGCATGCTTCGCTGATGTGCTCCTATTGCATGCATTTCATTTAAATCTGATACCTGCTACGTTTCTAAACCTTTGGAGGTAAGTCATAATCAAACACACACACACACACACACACACATTTAAACTGGGCTTCAAAGATGGCCAGCTTTTTCTTTGCGCCTTTTAATATCTGCATGACTGGGCATAGCCCTCCTGATGTTGTTGAACTACAACTTCCAGCATCCCTAACAATTGGCAATGTTGGTTAGGATTTATGGGAGTTGGGAATCCAACATCTGGAGGGACATCCCTGTATTAAGGCACAGAGCCCCTGTCAACATAGTGCTATGGTAGTAGGGATGCGGGTAGCACTGTGGTCTAAACCACTGAGCCTCTTGGGCTTGCTGATCGTAAGGTTGGTGGTTTGAATCCATGTGACAGGGTGAGCTCCCATTGCTCTGTCCCAGCTCCTGCCAACCTAGCAGTTTGAAAGCACACCATGTATATATGAAAGAAAGCTACAATTTCTTTATTAAACAATGACAGAATACCGGGATCTGATATCAGTCTGTTGTGGTAATGCCCTGAGGAAAGAGGGTCATAATTCCTCTTGAAACAGAATTAAAAAACCATGGAGTCACCACTAAGAAGGCTGATTAGGTAATCTCATTTGCAGATGTTGTTGACATTTCTCTGTCTTGGAAGAGTGAAACTGTTGTAGAGTTACAGTGCCTACTGTGGCTGTAGAGACTGATATAGCAGAGGCATTTATTAACAGCAGCTAGAGCAGTAATGGAACTTGGAAAACCTTGCAATTAATGAATATTGACCACTGCTATAATATAGTGTGACAAACAGACATAATGGAAAATCTGTTGCACGTCAAGGCCCAGGCGCACCCCCCAGGAATAATAAAAACACAATGACACAGAATTTTAGTTTAAAAGTTAATGGGCAAAATTTAGGCCATGACTTTATTGATTACAGAAATGTGAGTGATATTGGCTTAGGCATTGGCAATAAGTATAACTGACTCCTGTCCGCCTTGCAGGAAGTCTGAAAGGGTAAACCACCAACCAAGGGAGCTCCATCAATGGCAACCAACTGAAGCTCACCCCGGGGTTCCTGTTGTGTCTGGCATGGCCCTAGCCCCTCAAGCATACTTCGGACGAGATCCTGACCCACGGATTCTTCTAACGGAATACCCTTCTACCTGGAGGGGCAGGTGATGGCTTCGCCTCCCCTCCCCCACATCTCACTAAGCCAATGCCTAACCGCCAAACCTTACAAAGTTGTGACGATTGCTAAGAGGTAGGCAAAAACCAAATGGCCAGTGCCAATCCACCAAATAGAAAAATTCCTACCCAGCCCCTGTACCAAAACAGGCGACCAACCGTAGTCCAAAGCAAGGCCAAAGCAGACATTTAAAACTAGGGTGGGTGGGCGGGTGTTCGGCAGCATGAAGCCAGATGATGGCCCTGACAATGTGCCACTGCCTTTTAAAGGCCCCCACGATCATGCCACCACTCTCTAATAGGCCAACAGGCCAGTGGCTTGATTGCGGGGCCACTGCAGGCTTGGGATCATCCCGCTCCTCTCCCATGGTTATGGGCGGGATGCCCTGAGCCTGTGCACAATGCGGACCCTCGAATAGGAGGATCCGATTTGCCAAAAGTGAAGGTGGTGAGGGAAGAGGGGCGAAATTTTTTACACTGTATGTTGTCATTTTAATAAATATACAAATGAAACAACACATGGACGGATATGTACGTACAACATATATTGCAATATGGAGTCGATAAGCAGGCACTACTATTATTCTGTGTTTTCCAAGTTGCTTTGTTGAAGAATTCATTTTACTGGCTAATGACAATTAAGTCTTATTTTGTAGCATAAAATAAAAGGTTTAGTATTCCTGTCATAACCCATTTTTGTAAGTCATATCCTGTTTCATGATTTATGTGCGTACAATTTTGGAATAAGATTTAAAAAGCAAAAAGAGTCACCAGTTCCCTAAACAAAAGAGCCAGGTTTCATCAATATCTCCAGCTGAATTATTTTTAAACTGCCTTCCACACAAATGAAGGTATTTAAGCAAACACAAAATCCACAGTTACATGCAAAAAGAGGACAGTGAAGCTGACAGCTTTGCTAGGGCAACCTGGATATCTTTGTTTCTCATGCTATAGATCACTGGGTTCAACATGGGTGGAACAAAGGTATATATCACAGTTAATGCCAAATCCAGACCAGATGGTGTATCAGAAGGTGGTCTTAGGTAGGCAAACCACCCAGTGAATATAAATACAGAAAATACAGTGAGGTGTGGAAGACAGGTGGAGAAGGCTTTTTGCCTTCCCTGGATGGAGGGCATTCTCAGCACTGCAGTGAAGATTAGTACATATGTTGCAACAATGAAGAAAAAATAGCCTAACTCTATAACTGCACTGATCACAAGAATGACAACTTCAGCTAGATATGAGTCAGAGCAGGAAACCTTTAGTAACTCTGGGATTTCGCAGTAGAATTGATTGACAATATTGGAGCAAAACTGTACTGCAAAGGTCCCCCCAGTGTGCAATGTGCCATAGAAAAGACCAGTGATCCAAACACCAGCAACCATTTGTGTGCAGGCTGCCTTATTCATCACCATTTCATATTGTAGTGGTTTGCAAATGGCAACATAGCGATCATATGCCATGACTGTGAGGAGAAAGAAATCGGATCCCACAAAGGAAACAAAACAGAACACTTGAGCCACACATCCAGAATAAGAAATGTATCTAGTATTGTGAAAAGAATTAGCCATTGATTTGGGTATGATGGCAGAAACGGAGCCAAGATCCTGGATGGCCAAATTCATTAGGAAGAAGTACATAGGGGTGTGCAGATGGTGGTCAAAGACTACTGCAGAGATGATGAGGAGATTCCCTGAGACAATTGCTAGGTACAATATCAGGAACAGAGAGAAGTGTAGAATCTGCTGCTCCCAGATAGCTGAGAATTCAAGAAGGAGAAATCCAGAAATGGAAGACTGATTATCCATGTTTTTTAAAACAAATCACTAAAATCCTTGCAACCTCTGGAACAAAATAGAAAGATAACTGTTAGCATAACTTACTAAGCAAGATTTGCTTAATTCAGAAGAGAGTCAAAAAAAGATAAGGGAAATAAGCCACAAGCCTTAGAAGTGAACCTTTCAATACATGAAAACTTTAATGATGTGTTATTACAAGAGATAGTGACTCACCACTGCTTCCTTGTCATCAGTGTTCTGCTGCTCATTTAATATGGGTTTACTTTGATCTTCTAAACACTCAGAACCTTGAGCTGTTATTATAGGTTAAACTTCTTTCAGCATTTGAATATGGGCACCTTAACAGTCCCCAAACCTCATTTAGGGTAAAAACAGCCCCACATAACACTCATTTCATTCAAATTTGATGAAACAGACTGACATATGTCCCATTACTGGTATTTCAAAGGTGTTTTGTGTTAGGCAACTTCCTTAAAAAAAAACTCAGCAATTTTGGGAGTTTCCTTAAACAACACTGTGCTGAAAGTGTGTTGCTCTACAAATGGACAGCCCATAATATCTGTAGCAGCCACAAAGGAAGTTAAGCATGGTTGTATCCTAGCTCCCACACTGTTTAATTTATATATAAATATTGTCCAGAGTTTAACATCCCCAGAGTATCATGCCCCTATATTGGCCACAAAAACCATCTCTATATTATTATATGCAGATGATGCAGTCTTTCTATCTCAAACAAAAGTGGGCCTAAAAAGACTGATGAGGGCATTCACAGGATACTGCCAAAGAGAACAGTGGGCTGTGAATTACAAGAAAAGGAATGCCATGGTGTTTTCAAGAAACTATAGGGCCCATAGATGGTATATGGATAATCAGTTGATCAAACAAGTTAAAGTTTTTAAATACCTTGGCCTTATTTTTCAGTCAACAGGTTCATGGGGAGCACATCAGAAATATGCAAAGGGGGGGGGGAGTCTCAAAGCACCAAAATTCTGACACACATTTTCTGTACAAAAGTTGGCAATCACATACCATCAGCACTTGAAGTGTTTAAAGCTAAACCCCTAGCACAGTTATTATATGGGGCTCAGATTTGCCCAGGCACTCTCCTTGGATCTACACAAGCTGTTCAGTCTAAGTTCTTAAGGCAATTTTTTCCTGTTCCATCCTGTGTTCCAAATGCTCCATTGAGCTTAGAGGTTAATCTCCTCTCTGTTGAATTATAGATTTGGTGCAGGACATTTAGTTATTGGCTTTGACTAAATTTAAACCCCACCGGCCTACTACCCTTAGTATCACAAGATTGCCATGAGAGCGTCTGGATTTAAATTGTCAACCCAAAGCTTTACTTTTCTGGTTTTTCATCACAACAGTTATTAATTAAAAAGCTCAACAACGCTATGCATACACTTCACACACACACACACACACACACACGTATTCTCCCCCTCACAAACAGGCATTTCCTACACTGATTGTAACAGAACAAAATAGTAAAAACAGTGAGGCAAGACTTTGTTCACAGGACTGTTGCTGGGCCATTCAAACCATTCAGGCTTTACCAGTTCTTAGCTGCACTGCCATATTGGCTGAATGGTGAAGTAAAAATAAACAATGTAAATGAGAGCAGATTATAGGTTTAAAACACAAACTTCAGTTTAAGTATAGAGGTAAGCCACATACAAATTTACAATGCGCTACAAAGCAGAAACCTGCAAACTAAGTTTCCTACATAGCCTATGACCTGTGTAAGCAGTAAGCATGTTCTACAACAGGGATGAGGAATTTGTGACCCTCCAGATCTTGTTGGATGGACTCCCATCATTGCCAACCAGTATGGTCAGGAATTATGAGCATCGTAATCTAGAAACACCCGGAGTTTCACAGGTTCCTCAGCTCTGTATTACAGTCTTGCATATTATGCTCCCTTACAATTTAGCCCATGTGCACCTACTTTTTCCTTTGATCATCCCAGCATAATTCCCTACTTCTTTTGGTTGAAGACATCCCTGAATAACTTTGACACATGTACTGGATAAGATGTACCTTTCATTAAATGCTTCATTAAAGCAAGAACTTTGAGATCTCAAAAGTTTATGAACACCCATCATTTGTGTAACAAACCCTGCAGTATTGTTGAAGTGTACAGTGTGTTTTGATTGAGCACAAACATGGCACCAAAAGCAGGATGTTTACACTTGGATAAAAAAACATCTATTACACAGACATTCTTCACCAGAATATCCCGAAATTCAATTACATTGTATATTCACTAATTGTCTTGATTTATGATTAACAGAATTATTAAGGTTGTAATGACAGAATGTTAAAAAGCTAGCTGCTCTACCAGCCCAGTAGTAACCTGTAAATAGCATCAAAAGATCATATTACTATTGAGAAACAATGTATAAATTTAATAAATCTAATCTAAATCTAAATCTAAGCTGTTTCTGCTGTACAAACCCTCTGTATTTCTGGAGTACCTAAAATGTGCAGTATATATCTGGCATTTTCTAAAGTATTAAGTAGATAAATGACTTACATTTATTCCATAGATTTCTCTTGGCTTCTCATGCACTTTCTGCTCCCAGAACTAAGTGTTTCCCAGTGTGCTAAGATGCATTATAAGTGTTCCCCTGCTCTTGTTGAGGCAGGAAAATCATATCTTTACTGGCAGTAAGAGTTTAACGCAACCATCAGGAGGTGGTTTATTAATATGATCTTAATTTCCCTGAGGACTTAGCCTCAGCAAGCCACTTCAAGCCATGACTGCAGGTGTGTAGAAAAATTAGTTTTACAATCTATGTTTTCCTAACGTAATTAAGAGAAACTTTATCTATAGGAGTTTCTGACAATGGCATAGCATTCAAAACAATCAATATTGCATACAATGACTCATAGACAATATACAGGGTTTAAGATGGGGATCTTTTCTAGTCAACTTCTAGATGCTGAGGAACCTGAGACCTGCTGAATAAAAAGCATGTGGCCGACCATTGAGCTATGGATTAAGATGGCATGCGTAGGAAATCTGATTATAAACTATTCATATCATTGCTTTACTGGTCTCGAGCATTTGCCTTTGCAACTATTTGTTGTAAGATTTGGGGCTACTACTGTTACAGAAAGGACCAAAGGTTTCAGTAATGGGTGATAATGGCAGCTTGTGAAAAAACAAAAATGTTGTGGCCATTTTGGTTTTGCAATGCAAGTTAATGGAATTTCTAGCTTCATAAAACACTGGAAGAAAAAAAGTGCCCTGCAGGACACCATAACAACTCTGAACATTACCTTGCAAGTAGAAATGTTGCCACTGTGACAGTGCCCATAATAGCATCCCACAGAGCTGATTCAGCAGAACACCATGTTCAATAATATCAAAAGCTGTTGAGAGATCTAGTAGGACAGCCAGGTTACACTTCCCGTCTCTTCCTCAGACACATAAGATATTAGACACCTCAAATGGAACTGCCACAGTTGTGGCATTCAAGTCTCTATGAAGTTGAGTGAGATTACTCTCAAAGTATTAAGCAGACCATTCACAGTTGACCTCCACATGCTCCAGAGCCCCATCCCTCATATCTGATGGGGCTGCTCCATGATTTCAGTCATGGGATTTCTGTCTATCACATGACGGTGTATGTTTTGACTCCACAGAGTGGGAAGTGATGGAGACAGGATGTTTGTGTTACTGTGTTCCGTGTGTCCTTTGTTCTTTTTCTCTTTGCTGTCTGATGCTAGAGAGAGAGGGAGCCATGTTGCAGTGCTCTGTGTGTGTTTATATCTAAATAAAGTAGACTAGCCAAAATGCTGAGTTGCTGAGGTCTGTTACGCAAACTGCAAACACTCTGAGGATCCCTAAGTGTGCCGATGTCTATTCGCATCGGGCGCTGTGATGTTCAAGCAGAAGAAAGCTTCTGAAGCTCCTGAACGAAAGACCAGGAGGGAGAGAACATGCCAGTCAGGCATGTGTCTCTGCCAGGGTCATACTCGAGTGTAGGACAAGCTCCTGACAGTGACAAGCCTCTGGACCTCATGGAAAATCTCAGCTGGAACAGTGGGAATACATGTGGATTAAATGGCTAAAATTTACATTGTGTTATTATACCACTTTAAACAGTCAAAGAATTCTGGGAGCTGTAGTTTGTTAGGGCTGCTGAGAGTTGTTAGGAGGCCCATATTCCCTTCACAAAGTTTGAACACTAAAAGTGTTTAAACAATCCCTATTTCCAAGGAAATGTGGCAATTGTAGCTATGTGATGATTGCTTAGTGGTCTGATACTATTTAAAATGTATAGTGCAAATAAATGTAATGAATTGATAAATAAATAAATGTTCGTGTACTCTCACATACATTCATTATCTATTAATTATATTTTCAGAAATAGCGGAAAATCTATTTTCCTTGGGGGAGTTCTTTGCCCAGTTGTGTTGAACTCTTGGGAGCATGTGCCAGGGAACACAACAAACATAACAATATAGTGGCAATTTTGTACTGCCAATGAAAACAGACTTTTCACTGCCTTGGAGGGTGGGAGGCAATGGAGCGGGGTGAGAGAATATAAATAAATTTTCAGCTGTGCCCGTATGGATGGATGGACATCTAAAGACAACAGAGAGGAAGACACATCATAATTTGGGGGGGAAAGTTGACATGAAGAAAAATAGTAAGTTATTAATATCATTTTACCTTGAATGACTGGACATGTATGTCTTTTTTAACAAACTAACTAACTAGTCATCAAATCCCTACATTTCTTCTCTTGAAATGATTGTCCCACTTAAATCAGAGCATGTGATTTGCCTATAGAGGAACTGCTAATGGGATACTTTCATTTGGCAAGGTAAACAGTACTATAATCTGAAAACCAAAAATGAGATGCTGGCTCTTACACTGATTAATTCTATTTCCTACAACATGCAGTATTCAGATCATTTCCAGAGGGTAATCATATGTCATCCATTCAAGTGGAAACATATTAATCTGCATTATTTAAGAGACTTTATTATAGCCTGTGGTGACAACAACCCAACATTAAGGAACTACTTATGTGTTTATTTTATGTTATCCTGAAAGTTTGTGACCAACTGTGGGACTCTTTATAGAACATTCATTAGAATTATACAAGCAAAATTTAACTGAGTACGAAGTCTAAGCTCTCAGAACTCTCCATTCCATTTTGCATGAATGGGGAGGGAAGCTGCTTCTCTTCTTCGTACTATTTGAATACATCCTCCTCTACATCTTTAGTAAGACTGGGAAGGGAGACATAGCAATAGTCTTTAAGTAATGCCAATATTCCCTTTATTGTGTGAAAGGGAAACAAGAACAATCTGAGACCTACAGTGCTTCTCTGGGAACTGAGCATCATTAAAAACTGTTTGGGAATACATAGCAAAATACATCAGCAAACATGTATTTTATTTCAAGCTCTATTTTGGGCTAAGAATATCCATACCCTTTAGATAATGAAACAGCATCTCCTAAACAGCTCAAATAAAGTGAACATTTTAGTGAACCATAGTGCTACAGTGCATGTTGGGAAGCTACACTAACAGTATAATACAATGTGATGCACAGAGGCCCCATTGTTGCTGAAAAGCAGAAAGGCAGAACATGGTAGGGCCAACTCAGGTGGCAGAAAAAGGCATTGTGCGGGCTCCTTAGTCTGGTAGAGTGGTGGCTTGAAATACATGGTTCCAATACATGGGTCAAATTTTCAGGGTACCCTGTTAAAGAGATTCAGGGAGAATGTATTCTTTCTGAATGCCCAGATGGGTGTCAACCAGCCATAGAACTCCCTAAGATGGTGTTCTGGAGGGATCTTCAAGAAATGACACACCTCATAGGGTGATCCTAAAACCCAGCATCAACACTGAAGGAATAATCTCCTGTGGGTTGGGTGATTCAGGATGTACAACCAATTCCTTTGTGAAAACTTACTGCTAGCTCTAATCAATAAACTTCTCCTTCATGAAGCCCATCCCTCAGTGGCCAAGGCTCACCACATGGGCCCTCAAAATATCCATAAGCCACAAAGAAAAGCTAGATGATTTAGTGTTGAACATATGCTAGTTATAAATTTAGTGTGACAGGTTCTAATTGTGTGTTCATAAATGGTTTTATATTTATTCATTAAACCACTTCAAACTGAATTAAATACAGAGTTGTTGTTTTCTTCCAGGGTTGCCATGCTACTTAACATTAAGTAAAAAATGGATAATCAAACATCAGTCTCTGAGTTTCTTCTCTTGGAATTCTCAGAAGTTCAGGAACTGCAGATGCTACACTTCTTTCTCTTCCTTGGAATGTTCTTAGCAACTGTGACAGGCAATCTTCTCATAATCTTCGCAGTAGCTTTCGACCACCGCTTGCACACCCCAATGTACTTCTTTCTTGTGAATTTGGCAATGCAGGATCTTGGCTCTGTTTCAGTTATTATTCCCAAATCCATGGCCAATTCCCTCATGAACACAAGGCACATTTCATATTTTGGATGTGTTTTTCAGGTCCTCTTGTTCTTCCTCTTTGTTGGATGTGATGTTTACCTCCTTACAGTCATGGCATATGATCGGTACGTTGCCATTTGTGATCCCCTGCAATATGAAATGATAATGAACAGGAGAGCTTGCACCCAAATGGTTGTCGGTGTGTGGTTTGGTGGTCTTCTAAATGCAGCTTTAAACACCGGTGGAACGTTTTCAGTGCCCTTCTGTTCCAATGTTGTCAATCAGTTCTTCTGTGAAATCCCACAGTTACTTAAGCTTGTGTGTTCTGACTTGTACCTAATTGAAATTGGAATTGTTATGCTTAGTACTACTATTGGGTTTGGCTGTTTCATTTTCATCATTGTTACTTATGTACACATCTTCAGTGCTGTTCTGAAAATCCCTTCAGCTGAGGGAAGAAGAAAGGCCTTCTCAACTTGTCTACCCCACCTCATTGTCTTATCCACATTTTTCCTTACAGCAGGCTTTGCTTACCTCAGACCCACCTCTAACACTGCCACACAACTGGATTTGGTGTTTACTATACTATATTCCATGGTTCCACCCATGCTGAATCCAGTAATTTACAGCATCAGAAATAAGGACCTCAAGGCTGCCCTGGCAAAACTTGTAGGTCTGAGGTAATATTTTAAAAAATGCTTTCTCTGTTGCTTTCTTTAAGCAATGGTTTGGTTTGTACTTTTTTGTCTTATTATTTTATAGAGAAAAGAATAAGTGATGCTTGGGATTAAATCTACTATGGACCTTTTGGGGTAATAGTGGGGGAGTGGGGCTAGATTGAATCCTAAACTCATTCAGCTCAGTTACATGGTCTAGCCCCCTGTGTAGAAGACTATTTGAAAGGTGTGCTTTCCTTCAGTCAGGCTTAGGCAGAGTAGCAGCCCAGCCTTGCTGCTGAATGGTGTTTGGCTCTAGTGTAGCATTACACTGGCTTAACATATACCAGTTTCCTTCAAATGAACTTCATGTGCATAGGATTGCTATCTTTGTATATCCTTTCACAGAGAGAATTTAGCAGTTTAACTTAAAAAAGAGTAATACCCAATTTAAGGGCTTCTCCCCACTTCTATTTGTCCCCTGCTTAGAAATCACAGGCCTGAACAGCTTTCTGGGTCCAAGCAGTTTTGCCTTTGCTCTGCCTCTTTCTTCCAGAAAACCCGCTCTTCTGTGCTAAATTGGAATGAACAGAAATCCACGGAAAACCTGACTGCTATTTGTTCCAATTCAGTGCTCAAGATAGGATTTTTTTCCCAACTCTACTGATGTAATCTGTAGCAGCAATTTACCAAAATCCATTCCTCCATACTAAGATCCTCTTGTAACTCCCTAGCTCATTTCCTCATAAATGGTCCTCTTTGGGTATCAAATTCAATAATTATAAATATCACCTATTCAACCTGTATCATTTGCTGATGTTAATAAAATTCCAAATTTTGGTTCAGCTCTTTACTCTCCATATTTTCATTAAGTACAATAATGCAACCCTTCTATATATATATTTCCCATCAGTCTGGAGATTTCAGCAAATGGTTTCACATCTTTTATAGTAACTACTTTTGTGTCCAATTCTGTTTGAAACCATGGTGGCCAATCTCTGAGCAAACCATATGTATGTATGAAAAAATATTGTGAAATGGTTATGTATGTTGCAAAAGGTCTGGACACATTCCACCCCCCCCCCGCCCCTTATTTTTCACCACTGGTACACACCACTCCAATATCCCCAAACATTGTGGGATGCAAGGAGTTCTGGGCAGTTACCCAAGGTCTGTGTTTCTTTTTTGGACAATGAGGCATGGTGGAGACTCAGGTGTCTTTAATATATATGGTTTATTCATACATGTCTACAACCTGAGCCTAGATGGAGACGTTCAATGCATTACAATCCAAGAGGATTACTTGCTTCTCCCACAGGCACAGCAGGCTTGCATCTGCCATGTTCTCTTTCTTTTTATTACAGCCTTTCACAGTCAACCCACATGATGCTCTTCGGGCCCCCTGCTTCCTCCTTGTTGCTACTAACTCAGAAAAAAAATATACATCTCTGAGCCTTGTCATTCAAACTGAAATTCTACACTCTTTAAACCCTTTTGTCTCTGCCCATTAAAACACAGCGGAAGGAAGGGCCGAAGCCCCACCCCAAACCTCCCCAACTCACCAAGTCTTCACCCTTTTGATGGCTGCACAATCAAAGGGCAACCAGGGCTGGGGTGGATGCAACTTTACCAAGATCAATCTGCACATGTCTACACAATATAGGCTTTGTAGTTAATCACTGTCATCAATTCTCCCTGTTTTTTTAAAAGCTCCTCACAGAAGAGCAAATTATTAAGTTCCCACCTTTTATTTTGGCTGTGTCTGAGTAGGCATAATCAGCTAGCCCACAAATCTTAAGACTAGAGAATGTGCTTCCCAAGTCTAAAGAAAATTTATGGGCCAAAGACATCCCAAGTTAGGCCATGTTCAACAGAATTAAGTAAGTTTTTTTACTTATTATTTTGTGTAAATTGCATATACAAACATAAATAAGAACAAAATACATCATTTCAGGAAAGTGCATATAAAATGTCTATTTGAGTAGTGTACTTTAGAAAATATATACAATTTCAATGTGCTTCTTTTTTGCACATTTGTTGTTGTTGCTGGTGTTGGCATCCATCTGTCTGGAGAGAAAATGGGATGAAGTCAAACTACTGCAGAATCATAATGCCTTTGAAAATTTAAAGCATTAAAAACTTTTTCTGTCTACTCAGAAGACCTGTTGGACTCAATTGGTCTTACTCCAAGCAAGATCCCATCTGCACCATGCAATTAAAGCAGTATTATACAACTTTTAACAGTTATAGATTCACCCAAAGAATCTGGGGAGCTGTAGTTTGTTAGGGGTCCTAAGGGTTGTTAGGATACCCCTATTACCTCCACAGAATTTAAACTCTGATAGTGGTTTAACAATACATATTTCCAGGGAAATCTGGGAATTGTAGCTGTGTGGTGATAGGTTAGTGGTATGATACTGTTTTAAATAGATAGTTCAAATGGGGCCTAAATGTGTATAGAACATCATCCTGGTCAATAACATGCAACGATTAATCTAAAAGCACAAATTCAAAAACTAAAACCAGCTAAATCTTCATCGTTTAAAAACTATCAGAGAAGGACTTAATATTGTGTTACTGGATTATGTGATTTTTAAATCATTTAAATTGTTCATTGCTCAGAGAACCCCAGTTATAACCTATGGGTGGATAATAAATGTAATGAATTGATAAATAAACAAATGTACTTTCAAAGACATTCATTATCTTAATTATATTTTCAGAAATAGCAGAAAATCTATCTTTCTTGGGGGAGTTCTTTGCCCAGTTGTGTTGAACTCTTGAGAGCATGTGCCAGTGAACACAACAAACGTAATAACATAGTGGCAATCTTGTATTGCCAATGAAAACAGACTTTTGGCTGCCTTGGAGGCTGGGAGGCAATGGTACAGGGTAAGAGAACATACATAAAATTTCAGCTGTGCCTGTATGGATAGATGATCATCTAAAGACAACAGAGAGGAAGACGCATCATCATTTGGAGAGAGAAAACGACATGAAGAAAGATAGTAAGTTATTTATATCATTTTACCTTGAATGACTGGACATGTATATCTTTCTTTAACTAACTAACTAGTCATCAAATTCCTACATTTTCCTCTTGAAATGATTGTCCCATTTAAGTCAAAGCATGTGAGCTGCCTATAGAGGAACTGCTAGTGGGATACTTTCATTTGGCAATGTAAATAGTACTATAATCTAAGAACCAAATATGAGATTTTGGCTCTTACACGGATTAATTCTATTTCCTACAACATGCAGTATTCAAATCATTTCCAGAGGGGTAGTCATATGTCATCCATTCAAGTGGAAACACATTAATTGCATTAATAAAAAGATTTACTATAACTGTTGGTGACTACAATCCAAACTTAAGAAGAACTACATATGTGTTTATTTTATGTTATCCTGAAAGTTTGTGACCAACTGAGGGACCTTTTTATAGACCATTAACCAGATTTATATAAGCAAAATTTAACTGAGTACAAAGTTGAAGCTCTCAGAATCCTCATTCATTTTGCATGAATGGAGAGGGAAGCTACTTGTCCTCTTGGTACTCTTTGACTACATCCTCCTCTACATCTGAGGTAAGACCAGGAAGAGAGACATAGAAATAGTCTTTAAGTAATACCCATATTCCATTCAGTGTGTGAAAGGGAAACAAGAACAACCTGAGACCTAGAGTGCTTCTCTGGGAACTGAGCATCATTAAAAACTGTTTGGGAATACATAGCAAAATAAACCAGCAAACAGTTATTTTATTTCAAGCTGTATTTTGGGCTAAGAAAATCCGGTACCCTTTAGATAATGAAACAGCATCTCCCAAACAGCCCAAATGAAACGAACATTTTACTGACCTTTACTGCTACAGTGTACGTTGGGAAGCTACACTAAATTTTCAGAGACACCTTTGATGGAATCTTTCAAGGAGTTGGAGATGATGTTTATAAGTATTCCATGCTTAACAAGCATACAGTAAGGTTGGTAGTACAATAGCTTTGTAAACAAGCATTTTAGTTTCCCCACGAATGTCCCAGTAGTCAAACAATCTGCATTTCAATCTGGAGAAAGCTGCGCTCGCTGAGCTCAGGCAATACTGGATGTTGGCATCAATGTCGGTCCTTGTGGAAAGATAACTGCCCAGGTAGGAGAAGTGAACGACCCTTTCCAACGTTACACCATTGAGTTTGATTTGTGGCATTGCAGAGTGGTTGTTTTGTGCTTGTTGGTGCAGCACTTTGTGGGTTTTTTTGGATGTTGAGCAACAGGACAACCTTTTTGTTAGCTTCTGCAAAGATCCTCTATGGGAAATTTAGCGTGACGGATTCTAATTGTGTCTTCATAGAGGATTTGATATTCATTTGATATTCATTAAACCGCTTCAAACTGAATTAACTACAGAGTTGTTGTTTTCTTCCAGGCTTGCCATGCTACCTAACATTAAGTAAAAAATGGATAATCAAACATCAGTCTCTGAGTTTCTTCTCTTGGAATTCTCAGAAGTTCGGGAACTGCAGATGCTACACTTCTTTCTCTTCCTTGGAATGTTCTTAGCAACTGTGACAGGCAATCTTCTCATAATCTTCGCAGTAGCTTTCGACCACCGCTTGCACACCCCAATGTACTTCTTTCTGGTGAATTTGGCAGTGCAGGACCTTGGCTCTGTTTCAGTTATTATTCCCAAATCCATGGCCAATTCCCTCATGAACACAAGGCACATTTCATATTTTGGATGTGTTGTTCAAGTCCTTTCATTTCTCTTCTTTGTTGGATGTGATGTTTTCCTCCTTACAGTCATGGCATATGATCGGTACGTTGCCATTTGTGATCCCCTGCAATATGAAATGGTAATGAACAGGAGAGCTTGCACCCAAATGGTTGCTGGTGTGTGGGTTGGCGGCCTTCTGCATGCAGTTTTAAATACCAGTGGAACGTTTTCAATACTATTCTGCTCCAATGTTGTCAGTCAGTTCTTCTGTGAAATCCCACAGTTACTTAAGCTTGTGTGTTCTGACTTGTACCTAATTGAAATTGGAATTCTTATGTTTAGTTTTACAATTGGGGTTGGCTGTTTCATTTTCATCATTGTTACTTATGTGCACATCTTCAGTGCTGTTCTGAAAATCCCTTCAGCCCAGGGAAGAAGAAAGGCCTTCTCAACTTGTCTACCCCACCTCATTGTCTTCTCCACATTTTTACTTACAGTATGCTTTGCTTACCTCAGGCCCACCTCTAACACTGCCCCACAAATGGATTTGATATTTACTATAATATATTCCATGGTTCCTCCCATGCTGAATCCAGTAATTTACAGCATGAGAAATAAGGACCTCAAGGCTGCCCTGGCAAAACTTTTAGGTCTGAGCCTGAGGTAATCTTTTAAAAATGTTTTTTTCTGTTGTTTTCTTTAAGCAATGGTTTGGTTTGTATTTTCTTTACATATTATTTTATACAGAAAGGGGATAAGCTGTACTTGACTTTAAATCTAAGGTGGATCTCATGTTCTTCCCCAAGATTCATACTCTGATCACCCTAATGTCACGTGGAGGTTAAATTTTTCTTTTTCTTTTTTAATAATTCCATTTTGATTATGTTTTCAGCACCAATGGATATCCCTCAAAGTGCATTAAAACAAATAAAATATCTAAATAAAAAAATAACTTAAGAGGGGCAATCCTACAGCAAGATAAGGGATAAGGATTGGGATTTAGTTTATCTCTGGTTTGGTCAATTGTTTTTCAGCATTTAGTTCCTGACCCCAGCTCTGTTGAAGACACACCAGTATAAAATGCTCAGCCAACTGAGTGGAAGCTGGTTGAGCTGTGGGTGGCATAAATTTCAAAAAAAGGGGCTGTTCCAGAAACATGGTTGGGGTAGGACTGGGGGGAGGTGGGCTAGGCTGTATTTTAAGCCTATTTGGCTCAGTCTCATGGCCTGGCAGCTGGCATAGAAAACTGTTTGAACAGTAAGTCCAAAGTGAGGGTAGTCAGGGGGAATGGCTGAAGCAGGACCAGGTGGGGGGAGTGCTTAGGCTATATCCTAAGCCTATTCAACTAGGTCATGTAACCTGGTTTAGAGCACTCTCATTTTAAAACAATCATTTTTAATTAAATCCTTACAGCATATTACAACATCACACAAACATACAATATCCCACCCTAACCAAGATGATAAAGTTTGGGCAATACATCAGAAATAACAGCCAAATACGATATAAGTTCTCATCCATGAAAACATTCGCACACAGGGTAATATACAGATTATTCTAACCAAAAGTTTTTATAGTGTCAAAGGAGCCCTCTGTTTTAATTTTTAGCCATATATTTAATAAAACCTTTCCAATCAGTTGCAATTGAATCATTATGCTTCAGTCTTTGTGCCAATTTTTTTTTATTGCTCTCTTTTTTCCTCAAGTGCTACTTGCCCTAATTTGTTTCACCTTCTCGTATATTGTTATTATGAGCCTGGCTCCTAGACAACTTTTGAGGGGTCTGAAGCTAGTGTTATTTCCTGCCAAAGGTTAAGAAGCATTGCCAGGTCTGGACATTAGAGGTGTTTGTCGAGGGACTGATTTTATTTCAACAAATCCTTCCAGAACTGAACCACTTCCCACATCTCCACCACATATGCTGATTTGAGCAAACATTCCACAAGTTGATCAGCAGTTCGCTGAATAAGGAAAGTATGGGCTAAATGTATAACCATGAGATATCCCTCTCAAGTACTACCTCTTTTGTCAAGGCTGAGACAGATTTTAAAGGAAGTTTCAGTTTCCCCCACACTGAAGTCCAGACACACTGAAGTTGGAAAATTGCCAGACTTCAGAACTCTTATCAGTTGCAGGACTTTGTGAGCAACTGAACTAAAGACTTGGCTGTGGACTTTAACACAGCAAAGACTTTGAAAGAAAGAACCCTCTCTGGGCTCAGAGAGTGAAGACAACTTGTAGCATCTGTAAATAGTGTATGTACAGTAGTGCATGTTGGTGTTTGCCTAGTGAAGACCACTCTGCTAAATGGCTGTTTTCTGTGGTGAGTTTTACTGCTTGTCTGAGCTTCCGCAGCACATGCACCCAACACCCCAACAGCCTGCCCTTGGCCAGTGCAGATAGGTAAATCATAGAGTTGGAAGGGACCCTAAGGGTTATCTACTCCAACCCCCTTCAATGCATTCATGACAGATGTCCATCCAACTTCTGCTTAAATGATCATGATAAAGTAAAGATTGACAGTGTGTTTATCTAAACTACTGTAGCAAATACAAAATTTCTTTTTTAAGAAATTGGTTTATGGATATTATACTAAAAAAGCAACAACAATGGTCTTATGCATCTTTGTTTTTATATGGTTTTGGCATTTTAGGTATGGCCTTTTTTTAAGCAAATGGATTATACATTTTTAAAATAAATATAAGGTATTTATATACTTCTATTTCCTAGGGAAGGTGCGGGCAATCTAACCAATCAATATTAGCTTACAGCCATGGCATATTCATAGTGAAGCAATAGTAAGTCTGCCTCAGGGTAGACCTAGTAGCCTGGTAGAAAATTGAAACATAGATCTGCATTTATGAGCATGCTCAGAACTGTTTCCTTGAAGGCCAATCCTCCATAGAACTCTGAGCACTTCTGGTAACCAAAGAAGCAAAAAAGAGTGTTTCCTACTTTAGGGTTTTTGTGATGTTGTTTTTTTAAAAAATGTTTTGTTTAGCATTTAATACCTGTTTTGTGAATTTGTTAAAGAAAGAGAGACAGAGAGTGGCCAAACAAGCAGCTTTGGACACAGTGTGAGTCCATTGGGCACAGCATGAGTCCATTTCAACTGACATTCATCAGTTATTCAGTTCAGTGGTTTTCAACCAGTGTGCCATGGCACCCTGGGGTGCCTTGAATGATGGTCAGCGGTACTGCAGTCAACACGGGCCTCCATCCCTCTTTTGTTCTCTCCCTTCTCATGGCAACAGCTGCCAGGAAGACTCTCAAGGAGAGTGGAGAGGTGAGGAGGCTGAGGGAAAACTCCACAAGGGTGAGTGTGGCTGTCTTGTGGGGAAACGCCCTCCGAGCCTCAGAAGCCGAGTTATGTCACAGCCCCTCACCCCTTTTCAAACACCCTCCATCTGGACAGCTGTCGCCACTGCCCCTGGTCTCTGAGCTGCCCTCCCACCTAAAAGATAGGTGCCTTCTCACACTACCCCATATGGTCCTGTGAAGAGAAAGACCCCAGCCTTAGCAACCCAACAGGGATTGGCCAAAGGTGAATGTGAGGCCAACATCTTCCTTACTTTGGGAGGCAGCAGTGGGTGCCCCCAGGCCTGCATGGCAGAAAGCCTCCCTTTTAGTGAAGGACACTGAACTCCCAGGCAGGCATTGTACACAATAAGCACAAGAAAGACCCGTGTGCTTGCTGCCTGCCCGGCCTCTCATTTGTCCATCCATTCCCAAGAGCAAGGCGTGGCAGACTGGCTGGCTGGGCTACCTCAACTACTTGCTTGCTTACTCCAAGACCACCTCAGTTTCTGGCAACCAGCACCCCTTGGCCAACCCCAGAGGACCATTTGCATGGGGAGCTTGTAGCCAGAGCTGCTGCAACAAACAGCCATGCAAGCCTATGGGAGGCAGAGACGTGAGCAGGCATCAGAGGAGGGAGGGAAGAAAAGAGGGATGGAGGCCATGGTTGCCCGCAGCACCCCTGACCATCATTCAAGGCACCTAAGGGTGCCACGGCACACTGGATGAAAACCACTGGTGTAAAAGATTTCAGTCTTAGATGTGTCAGACTTCTTTGAAGTCTCCTCAGTCCCACTCACCTCACAGAGTGTTTGTTGCGGGGAAGGATGGGAAAAGAGAATGTTAGCCACTTTGAGACTCCTTCGGGTAGTGATAAAGCGGGATATCAAATCCAAACTCCTCCTCCTCCTCCTCCTCCTCCTCCTCCTCTTCTTCATTTAAGCAGCCACTGCCAGCAACCCACCACACACACATAGAGAAAAGTGATTTAGGAACTTTAAAAAAACCCTCCAGTGCAAGCCTCTAAGCAGAACTTTGGATCATAGTCGTTATAAACATAACTGAATCTCAACCCTCAAAATACACATCTGATTCACAGCTGCTGAGCTGTAGAAGGCTTGTGAGAATTAAACCTTCTGGGTATAATTAGTAACGAGACATTGATAAAGCTCATTGCTAACCATTTCACCCCTTTGTTGAATAGCTTAGTTTCCAATATCTGCCCTTCAGTGATAGAGATTACATTGGTTGGAATGAGTCTCGATGACAGGGAGGGCAGTCAGAGATTCACCACCAAAGGATTCTTTCATTTTGGCTTCTCTTACCAAAAGACAGGAGTGCAAGTAGAACACATCACCAGGGTAGGCTTCTTGGCAAGGTGGATGATGTAGCAACGGAGGAGGCACAAGCCTTTTTGGACAAGTAATCACAAATAATCAAAGCATGTTTGCCAAGAAAGATTTCCTGGTTCAACTAAATAAGAAAGAATTAGAAAGAAGTAGTATGGCAGCTTTGCTTCCCAGGCACCAAACAAAGGTCTGAGACACACAATGATGAACCAGTCAAGAGCAAATGGATTCCTTCTACATGGATTCCCTGATATTCGGGAGGTGCAGATATTTCACATCAGCCTTTTTGTCATAATATATCTGGTGGCCCTCATAGAAAACCTTATCATCATCACTGTCATCTTCTACAGCCACCAGCTTCATACACCCATGTACTTTTTTCTCGCCAACCTGTCATTGCAAGACCTTGGCTCCATATCAGTTACAGTTCCCAAGTCCATTGCAAATTCCTTGATGAAGACCCAAACGATCTCTTACTCTGGATGTGTCTGCCAAATATTCTTCCTTGCTTTCTTCGTGATGTCCCATTACGTCTTCCTTGGTGTCATGGCATATGATCGCTATGTTGCCATCTGCAATCCACTGCATTATGAGACTGTCATGAACAAGAAAGCTTGTATTCAGATGGCAACCAGTGCATGGATTGGTGAACTTTTCTATACAACAGTGTACACTGGAACAACATTCAGAGTTGAGTTCTGTTCTAATGTCATCAATCAGTTTTTCTGTGAAATCCCACAACTGCTGAAGAACTCTTGCTCTGACTCGGATAACACTGTGATTTGGGTTGTGACTTTTGGAGTTTGTTTAGCCTTCATCTACTTTGCTCTTATTGCTTTTTCTTACGTTCAGATCTTCAGAGCAGTCCTGAAAATCCCATCCAGACACGGGAAGCAAAAGGTCTTCTCAACTTGTTTGCCTCACCTTATTGTTATCACCCTGTTTTTGGTAAGTGGCACCTTTGTCTATTTAAGACCAACATCTGGGTCTCCATCAGCATTTGACCTCTTGGCTTCTATGTTCTACTGCATGGTGCCACCAGTAACGAATCCAATCATCTATAGCATAAGAAACAAGGATCTTAAAATGGCATTCTGGAAGTTGCTGGTAAATATATTCCCCCAATTCTTAGACAAAAGACATTCTCCATTTTAGGAAACAGTTTCAGTTGCCTAGATGGTGTGCTTAAGTTTTGTTCAATCCTATGTTTGCTTACTTAGAAGAGGATATCATTACATTGAATAGGAATTCTAGTCTCAGGAAAGTGTACATTGGATTGTAGCCTTATATCACACATTTACTTCATCTTTACACCAGGGGTGAGTATCTGTGGCTTTCCGGGTGCTGTTGGACCACAAAATCCATTCTCCCTATCTACTAGCCATTTGTTTACTTAGAAGTGGATATCACTACATTGAATAGGAATTCTAGTCTCAGCAAAGTATACATTGGATTGTAGCCATATATCACACATTTACTTCATCTGTATATGTCTTTAGACCAGGGGTAAGTATATGTGGCTTTCTGGGTGCTGTTGGACTACAACATCCATTCTCCCTATCTACTAGCCATACATGCTAGAGCTGATGGTAATTGGGTTCCTGGAGACTACTGGAGATTATTGTGTATAGAACTGCCATTTCCCATTGAAATCTAGATGATCTAAAACTTATTTAACACTGATGTTAGTACTGAATGCACAATATGAACATGTGAAAATCCTTTGAATTAAACTGTATGAAACTTTATATTCATTAATATTTGAATTAATTTTTACTTCTTGCAGTGGAGATACAGGCTGATAAAAACATAATTGTATTCAACTGACCTTACCTATATACCTGTCCTTGCATGTGCCATATATTTTCACTTGTTTTTAATTGATCATTTGTGTCCAGATGCTATAAACCTGCATATATGAGACAGGTAGGGAGGAAAATGGCTTTGATGTGGCTGCTATTTCCCATTTGTTATGATTCCACATCCCAGCACTGCTCGTACCAGGAAGTCTATATTTAGAAGAACTGTGAGTTGAGCCATAGCTAGAAGAAGGTGGAGACTGGAGAGAAAAGGGCCATCGGGGGGAAAACAGGTGCTTTCTAATGTGCCTTGATCCCAGCATTTTGTATTTGACTTCTTTTAGTAATGTTTTCTTTTGAAATGCTTAAGTTAATGTTTACTATGCTATGGATTTTTGTGTTTTTATATTGTAAACTGTTCTGTGATCCTCAGATCAAGGGCGGTATAGAAATTTCATAAATAAAAAAAATATATTTGTGAACTTTAATGTGTTAAATGTGCATCTGTAGTTGACATCCTTTCCATTATTTTATTAGGAAATTTTTAAGATCATGTATTACTTTCCTGTTAATTATGTTGCTTTGAATGTATATTTTATATTTGTCTTTCTTCTGTAATTTTCTATTCTGGATTGTTTTATTTGATGTTTAATGTGTTGTAAACTGGTTTGGGACGCGGGTGGCGCTGTGGGTAAAACCTCAGTGCCTAAGACTTGCTGATCATAAGGTCGGCGGTTCGAATCCCCGCGGTGGGGTGAGCTCCCGTCGTTCGGTCCCAGCTCCTGCCAACCTAGCAGTTCGAAAGCACGTCAAAGTGCAAGTAGATAAATAGGGACCGCTTTCTAGCGGGAAGGTAAACGGTGTTTCCGTGTGCTGGCTCACCAGATGCAGCTTCGTCACGCTGGCCACGTGACCCGGAAGTGTCTTCAGACAGCGCTGTCTCCCGGCCTCTTGAGCGAGATGAGCGCGCAACCCTAGAGTCGGTCATGACTGGCCTTTAGGCAGGGGTACCTTTACCTTTAAACGGGTTTGAGGTTTTTCTTCTTCTCAAGCAGTACAGAAATAAATGGAGGAGGAGGAATAAACAACTCCTGGATCCAGAAGCTTTTAGGTTATAAGGCATTTTATGATTGGGTGGATTATGGTTCCAGCATCTAATGAGCTTTGAAGCTGATGGTTCCAGCTCCTACTGCGGGTGTACATGGGAAGAGCCTTCTCTGCAGTGGCTCCACATTTCTGTAATGACTCTCTCAGCTGTGTCATGCTTCAACATTGCTGTCTTTTCAAAGTTAGGTAAAACATTTCAGTGATATGGAAGGTGGTAATAGATCTGTTCCAAACCAATACAAATCTGTTTGGTTCTGATGTATGCATTTAATTCCTTTTCTTTAATCTGTCAGTTCCTGCTATAAGCAAGAAGTATGGATATGTTTCTATGTGCTGATGAAATTTCTCTCTCTGGGAAAGGGCCAGTGAGGGTCAGTAGATGCTGGAGGGTTGGGATTGATGCTTTTTAAAAAGTTTTGAATGCACTATCATTTTGTTCTGTATATTTTTGTGTCTGTTCTGAAACTCAATAAAAAAATAGATATTTAAAAAATGCACTTTAGTGTTCAGGCCTTTGGGAAAGGCTGAGATACCCATCTTTCAATTAACACTGTCTTTAAGACATCACATGATTAGAGGTGGTTTGTTCTGCTTGTCTTTTAAAATTAATAGCACAAGAGGTATTGTGAGATTTTAAAAAGCTTTCTTTGAATGGACACACTTTTCCCTATGTGGCTAGCAGGAGTTAAATTCTGCTCAGTTTCTGTGTGCAGGCTTGGTCTCAGCAGGAAAGAAGCATGCACAAAGAAAGCCTTGGAAAAGAGGTTCTCCCCCCTCCCCTCATGGGGTAAATGCAACCTAACTGAACATAATTTAGCTTTCATTGTTGATATCAGAACAAAAGAAAAGCCTGGTGACTGTCAGGGCCCTTTTACGCATATCTGGCGCCATGGAGAAGGCAGTGGAGAAGCAGGTGAAGGAGGGAGGGGCACTGGGGGCAGCTGTTGCAGTGTGCAACTTTGAGTGCAGGGATCTTCCAAGGTAGAGTGGACAGGGGAACAGTGGTAGAGTCACGTTTATGATGTGCAGAGCTTGGGATGCAAAGCACACACCACACAGCCAAGGAGGTGGTGTGTCATGGAGCCAGCGGAGAAAACTCCGGACTGCGGGAAAGCAGCCGGAGCATTCCTGCCTCCAACCGGCACCAAGCCCCCACTCCATCTCACTTACCTCCCCGATCTCTCCTCCCCGGACTCTCCCCGGACTCTCCGCCTGGCACCCTCCACTGCTTGGCACCCTGGCTCGCTGTGCCACTACGCCCAATGGTAAAGACGTCTCTGGTGACTGGGCTGTACAGGTGTTCAGCCTGTTGTAAGCCATCTTGGAAATCATTCAACTGACAGAATTTCAAAGTAAATAAATACATATATGCGATAAACTGACCATGCGGACTGTCATGCAAAAGTGTGAATGGTGAAACTGAACTGGAGGAATCCAAGAAGACCTTGTGGCACAGGGGGATTTTGAAACTGCGTATTTGAATTTACCTGGAAGTTGTAACTATGGGTTTCAGGTAGCTCTCAGGGCAGACCCAAGACATTTTGCTGCCTGTAGCAAACAATACAACCATGGGTCCCTCCACCATGCAACCTAATGAGGACATTGAACAGTCACCAGATGATAAATGACTTAGCATGTCTTGGTCTCTGAGAAAAGATGATCACAGAACTGATTCCTAGAAAAGGCTGGTGTAGAAAGTTGTTGTTGTTGTTGTTCTTCTTCTTCTTCTTCTTCTTCTTCTTCTTCTTCTTCTTCTTCTTCATCTTTTAAAAACTGTTTGCACATGAGGGAGAAGAAGCCTTAGGGCTATTGCAGTCTCTGCAAAAGGACCATTCTTTCTATGACAAATTATACACTCACCCACTGAGAAGTGATGAGATTGTGGATGCAGCAAAAAAGGCATGGATGTTTTGATTGAATTCATAAAAATCCGCAGCTTCTTTACAAGCAGAAGCAGCATCACAGACCACAAGGTTCAAAGACAGGGATAAAAAAAGCTTCAGGATTTAACTCCCATACCCATCTCTGTACTCCGGTGTTCTTCCCTCCTTGCAGAAACAAATGAAGAGAAGTGGATGTTGTATAACAGGGATGAGGCTGTTTTTCAGCCTGAGGGCTTCACTCCCTTCTGGGCAAGTTTCCTGGAGCCACTAATGAATGGTGTACCTCACCTGCGGCAAAAGAGGCCAGAGTAAAAACAATGTGAGCTTTAGCTTTCCACAACAGGCTAGTTTCTACATGCGCTTGTAGCATGTAGCATATCTTCTTTATTATCCATTTGGGCAAGCCAATACCACTGATTTCAAGAACATATTCCAGCCAAATAAAAAAATTAAAGGAGTATGCAAAGATGGGCTGGTGTGGGATTGTGACCATTGTTGGAAATATGGCCTGAGAGTGCTGAGGGTTAGATAAATTTGACCCCGGGCCTGAAGTTTTCCACACCTGTCATATAATTTCTGCATCAGAAAATCAGAAAGTATGCTTGATAAACAGCAGACATTGTATAATATCTGTGGAAAATTCAACCAAACAAATGAAGTTGATTACTCAATGATAATATGGGAACACCCCATGCATCATCTAATCTTGCCCAGGACTGAATCATAAGTTGCTTGATGTGAATGCCAGAAAGTAACATTGTTAACAATTCTTCTACTCCTTGTGATTGCCAACATACTGAGGTTTCTTTCAACCTGCACAAAAATGCAAATATAACAAGTAGAATGTGGAGTCTTCTCTTAGAAGTCAGTCTGTGCTATATTAAAAAGACAGAGACAGTTCTAATGCAAAAAGTTGGTCTGCAAGCCTCACTATGGAGCATAAAGCAATCTACATTGTTCTGTGGATGCTAGCCTTAAATCATATACAACATGTAAGTGTTGTGGAATTCATTTGCCATTATCGATCTGTTATTACTTGCTTTGTTTTAGAACTTTTTGGCAGGGGGTAAGCAACAAAGAAAACCAATTTCATAGTTGTGTAAAGGATTTCAGTCCTAGACATGTTAATTTAAATAGCAACAGCCAACAATCCACAACCCACACAGGGTTATGTCATAGAGAAAACTGTTCTAGGAACATTTTTTTAAAGAAACACCCCACTCTGGTGCAAGCCCCTTACATACGCCAATGCAGAACTTTGGATCATAGTCATTCTAGGTGCATCTCAACCCTCAATACACATTTGATCCACATCTGCAGAGCTGTATGTAGGAGGCTCATGAGAATCAAACCTCCTGGGTATAATTAAAAGTGAGACGTCGTTAAAGCTCATTGCTATGCATTCCACCCTTTACCACATTCAGTACAAAGAGAAAGATTTCCTGATACAACTGAAAGAGAAAGAAGCAGTGTGGTAGCTTCCTTTTCCTAGGCACCAAAGCCTGAGACACAATGATGAACCAGTCAAGAGTAAGTGCATTCCTTCTACATGGATTCCCTGATATCTGGGAGGTGCAGGTATTTCACATCAACCTTTTTGTCATAATATATTTGGTGGCCCTCACAGAAAATATTATGATCATCACAGTCATCATCTATAGTCTTCAGCTTCATACACCCATGTACTTCTTTCTGGCCAACCTGTCATTGCAAGACATTGGCTCCATATCGGTTACAGTTCCCAAGTCCATTGCAAATTCCTTGATGAAGACACAAACCATCTCTTACTCTGGATGTGTCTGTCAAGTATTCTTCCTTGTTTTCTTCATGTTGTCTCATTATCTTCTCCTTGTTGTTATGGCATATGACCGCTATGTTGCCATCTGCAATCCACTGCATTATGAGACTATCATGAACAAGAAAGCTTGCATTCAGATGGCAACCAGTGCATGGATTGGTGGACTTTTCTATGCAACAATGTACACCGGAACAACGTTCAGAGTTGAGTTCTGTTCTAATGTCATCAATCAGTTTTTCTGTGAAATCCCACAGCTACTGAAGATCTCCTGCTCTGACTCGGATATCACTGTGATTTGGGTTCTGACTTTTGGAGCTTGTTTAGCTTTCATCTCCTTTGCTCTTATTGCTTTTTCTTACATTCAGATCTTCAGAGCTGTACTGAGAATCCCATCCAGTCACGGGAAGCAAAAAGTCTTCTCAACTTGTTTACCTCATCTTATTGTTATCTCCCTGTTCTTGGTAAGTGGTAACTTTGTCTATTTCAGACCAACCTCCAGCTCCCCATCAGCATTTGACCTCTTGGTTTCTTCATTCTATTGCATGGTGCCACCAGTAATGAACCCACTCATTTATAGCATAAGAAACAAGGAACTCAAAATGGCATTCTGGAAGTTTCTGACCAATATTTCCCACCAATTCTTAGACAAAAACCATTCTCCAATTTAGGTAACTGTTTCAATTGTCTAGATGGCTTGCATAAGTTTTGTCTAGTCCTATGTTGTTGTTTTTACTCAGAAGTGGACATCACTGCATTGAATGGGAATTAATATCAGAAAAGTGTACCTTGGATTGTAGGGTTACATTGCATGTTTCCTTCATCTATATAGATCTTTAGTCCAGGGGTGAATATCTGTGGCTTCCTGCAACATCCATTCTCCCTATGTCCTAGCTGTACATGCTGGAGCTGATAGTAATTGGGGTGTTGAAGATTCTTTAAGGTTGTTTTGTATAGCAATGCAATTTCCTATTGAAACCTGGAGGACCTAAAAGCTATGTAACACTGATGATCGTACTGAATTCCCTAGTAAGGACATGTGAAAACCTTCCACCTTAATCTCTACCAAAGCTTCTGTTTATTAATATTTGAATTAATTTTTACTTCTTGGAGATATAAGCTTATAAAAACATAGTTTTATTCAACTGACCTTACCTATATACCTATTTCTTGCAGGTACCATAGATTTTCACTTGTTTTTAATCAATCATTTGTGTCTAGATGCTATAAACTTGCATATATGACAGGTAAGGTGGAAGATGGCTTTGATGCAGCCACAACTTCCCCTTTATAAAGGAATGGGAGCATGTGACTGGATGAAACCTGCCACAGTCTAAGTAAATCAAGAGATAGTGCAACCTGCAGTAATACCCCTAATGAAGATGGAAGGATTTTTTACTGGGATCATTTATATCTTCAATTGTGGGGGCCAAATGCAGCTCTTCAGGCCTCTCTACTTGCCTTTTGAGACTGTCCATGGGCCACACATCCTCACCAACCAAATCCCCTCTCCAACCCTGTTTCACACCCTTTTTGAGTGTTTCCTCTGGCTGGAATGTGCCCTTGAGCTCTGATAATGTCTCTTTTTTTGTCTGGATGGATGGGGGTATACAGAGGGGTATGAGAGTGTATAGAAACTAACCTACTTTACAGGGGTAAAATTCACATTCACTGCCATACCCAGTTTTGTCTCTGGCCCCATCCAGCAGTGGCATGTGACCCTTGAAGTTTGCCATTGATTTAATGTGGTGCTTGGCTGAAAAATGTTCCTCATCCCTGCTTTAGGCCCAAGCATCCTCATGTACTGGATGTGACAGATTCCCCCCCCCCCCCATTTGCCATATTGCTTCCAGTCTATCAGCATTTAGTTGGGAAGTGGAGTTGCACTGAAAATCCTCACCACTTACATCACATGTGCTGGATTGCACCTCCTGTCATGTAAATATGAACATTGTAGGGAGGAAACCTTCATATCTATAGCTCCCTCTCAGCTGATGTTTACAAGTGGATATAAGGGAGGAAAGTTAGTTGATATGTGCAATGTTTGGGGCTGGCTTAAGTGGAACCCCACATCCATATTTACAGAACGTTTGAGTGTTCTGACTGTATAGGACTAAGGTATGACAAGCAAACAGACCCTCACACAGCATGCTGAACTTTAGATAGCTGAACTTTAGATATGCTGAACTTTAGATAGCAAGGGGAGAATAAGAATAAACATCTCAGCTGTTTATTTATATGCATATTTATATATTGCTATTCATTTGCCATGCATATTTATATATTGCTATTCATTCAAAATAACAGAGTGGTTCACAAAAATATGCATAAAATCATACAATAAAAACCACATAGAGATGTTAAAATCAGAAGTCAGCTATTATGGAATGATGTATCCTTCATTGCCAGCATTAACCTGATGGAATAGAAAAGTTTCCAGCAGAAATTTAAAAGCTGAAACACAATGTGTCCGCTGTATCTATATTGGCACTGTCTTCCATTAAAGGCTCAGTTTCTTGTTGAAAGGAGCACTTCAGCAATCTCTTGAAGAAAGGTTATGACAATATTTTGTTTTCTTGCTAATTATGCTGTTTGAAATGTGCAGTTTATATTTGATTCCTTTTAATAATGTTTTCTTTTGAAATGTTTAAGATAATGTTTACTATGCTATGTTTAATGGTCATTGTATTTGTTCAAAAACAAAAAGTTGTAAAAAAAGAAGCATTGCCTTTTAAATTCAGGGTCCTTTCACTGTGCAACCCCACCCAAGCACCTAGCATTGGAAAAGAGGTTCTTTTTTCTGCTCCCACTGTGATGTAAATGTAGCTGAACTGAACAAATTTAACTTCCACTGATGAGAACAAAAGAAAGGTCTGGTGACTGGGTTCAGCCTTTTGTAGGCCAGATGTCAGGGACTGGGCAGAGGAGGAATGGTGGAGACTGCCTCCCCAGCCTGTCCCTTCTAGAGAAGAAGGAGACAGATCAGAATTACAAAAGGGGTTTGAGGGAAGTTATAGCTCAGAGGCAGATGAGGGGGAAAGTTGGGAAATAATGGGAAAGGAGGAGGAGGAAGAGACTATGGGAGAGACAGCTGATGGACTCAGTGTCTTTAGAAAGCATTCCAGACCCACGCCCTACCAGAACACAGCAGACCTTGAAAGTAGGAGAGCAAAGAGCTCAAAGGCAAAAGGCGCTTTCCAGCACCCATAGTGATGACTTATGAGGAAATGGGAGAGACAGAGGGGATGGGGTTTCACTCGGAGCAATACCATTACTCCAAGAGGCTGCATTTCTAAGCCTCTCTCTGTGAATATTGAATAAAAAGCATTGGTAGAACTTTCCTTGTCTTATCCATTCCTGGCAACCTGCTGTGGGGGGTTGGATCCTCTGATGCCTGACACCACCTTGGGAATCATTCAACTGATAGAACTTTGAAGTAAATTAATGTAATCAACATGTCATGTGATCTGACATGCAAAAGTGTGAATGGAGCAGCTGAGGTGGTGGAATGCAAGAAAACTTTGTGACACAGGGTGAATTTGAATCTGCCAATCTAAATTGATCTGGAAGTTGTAACTACCAATTGTAAAGGTAGGTAAAGATAAAGGACCACTGGACAGTTAAGTCCAGTCGAATTCTACTATGGGGCTTATGGGGCTCATCTACACTTTCAGGTCAAGGGAGCTGGCATTTGTCTGTAGACAGCTTTTCTGGGACAGCTTTTCATGTGGCCACCATGACTAAAACACCATAATGAATGCCAGATCACACATAAATGTATTTTACCTTCCTGCCACAGTGGTATCTATTTATCTACTTGCGCTGGTATGCTTTCAAACTGCTAGGTTGGCAGGAGCTGTGACAAAGCACTGGGTTCGCACAGTCCGTCGCACGGATTCAAACTGCCGACCTTATGATCAGCAAGCCCAAAAGACTCAGTGATTTAGACCACAGTGCCACCCGCATCTCAAATATCAATGATTGGTTTCAGGTAGTTCCCAGGGATGGCCCAAGATATTTTGCTGCCTGGGGTGAGCCTAAACCTGTGGGTCCCATGTAACCAGATGAGGACACTGACCAATCGCCAGGTGATAATGACTAAGCAAGTCTTGATCTCTGAGAAAAGATTATCAAAAGGATTGATTGCGAAAAAGAGTTGATGAACAGTGATGGAGAAAGTGTAGAAAAGAAGAGACAAAGTATACATATTCTTGGAAGCAGAGGGTTTAGATTCCCAATGTGCCTTGCTGTTCTAGCTGGTAGAAGAAGCCATAATATACTTCCATTTGGTTCCAACATCCCAGCCCTCAATATGCTGATACAAAGCTTGCTCTCTACATCCTGCAGTCTTTGCATGCCTTACTTTATGCCTTGCCATGCAAAGATATACATAAATAAAGAGATTACTAAACCAACAATACTTACAGAGCTAAATTCAGCGCAGTCTTCAGCATATGTGCAGCCAGGGCGCAAGGACCTGGCTGCACAAGGATCAAATTTAGTTTAGCCCCCAAATTAACTTTTATTATGCTTATGTCAGACACAATGTTTATGCCTTATCTCTTGTTTATGAAAGAAGGGAGGACAAATAAACAAACTTTATTTACAACACATTTATTATACTTAAGTGTACAACACCACCACACATAAACTTGTAAGTATTGTTTAGGCACCTACTTAGGAGAAACATCAGTCGTGTCAAAGGTGCTGCTGACCCCGCTGCCGCTTAGCAGCACATATCAATGCAATATATAACATAATATTTTGATGTAAGAGTTAATTTTGTGTGCATGGTGCTGTTGAGAATGACAAGGGCTGCCACTGTGAATGACAAGCACCGTCATTGAGTCAAGTGCCACCATTGTGAATGACAAGGGCCGCCACTGGCATGGCACATCTTTGGTAAATGAGTGCACAAAGTCGAAAGTCCTTTAGTGAAACAGTAGGTATACATTTCGGTAATACCTAGGTATATATGTATTTTGTTTTTCTAACTTGATCAAAATTATTTATTATTTCATAACATGTAGATAGTTAAGAGCTTAGGTGGCTTCAGTGGCGGGCACCTAGCACCCCCTGAATTTGGTGCCCAGGTGTCCCGCACCCCTTGTAAAGACGGCCCTGGCTAAATGGAAGAAGACTTTGAGGCTTTTGGATTAAGGCTGGTTGCTTGTCTGAGCTGTTTGGAGGCTTGATTTGGAGAGTTAGATTGTGAATGTAGCTGTATGCTCTGCTAGAGCACATGGTCTGAGGGAGAGGGGCTACTACTGAGAGGAAGCCAGGCTGAATAAGGAAGTGAGTTGGAGGAGTTCTATTTAGCTGCTTATAGTTTATGGGAACTCATGAACAGGACTTGCAAACATGGCAACTCATTGCACATAGTGCTCCTCTGTTTCCATATCATCAATATCTTTGGCACATCCACAATAATCTCTCCAAAAGTCCCCAAAGGAGGTAGGCTTCCCTTAATAGGTGGATGAATCCCGATGCTGACTGATCTCTACCACATAGTGAATGGACTAGACCCCAAAGAGACCTGAAGCCCATCTGGAATAAGATGGCCTCAAGTAAGCCTAGTTCATTCGAGGGCCTTATTCATCTCAAACATACATTCAGCGGCCTGTCAGATATAAAGCCTACTGGGTTGAGTAAGCAATAATACCCTCCTAAGGCTCAACAATATTCATGAATGAATGGGCCCAGTTTACTCAATTGTCCAGGAGGGCTAACTCTTAAGTCACACTGTGCCACAGGCTAGGTGAATCCAGTTCTGTCACCATGCCCAAAATACAGACTGGTCCTTGATCTTGTCCCCCCCCCCCACAACTAGGAATACCACCCACAAACCCTACCAAAGACCTTTCCTACTCCTCAGCTCCATTCAAGGGTGGGGGTGTCAACATTCAATCATATAAACAGAGTCATCATCAAAACAATGCTTTCAAGTTAAATAACAGCCATTGAATCACAGTCATTATGAGCACATGACTCCCAAAATGTGTCTGACTTAGTGCGGCTGAGCTGCACTTAACTCCTGAGAACTGAACCTTCTGGGTACAATTAAAAATGAGATATCAATAAAGTTCATTAGTACAATTTTTATTTCCATCACCACTGCCAGAAAGGGAAGGATATTTTGTCCAAAGAGAACCACTCCATTTCACAAATAGATACAATCAAATGAAAAAAGAAGTCGTGCTGCATCTTTCTTTGCACAGGTAACAAATAGAACTCTGAACAATACAATGTTGAACCAGTCAAGAGTGAATGGATTCCTTCTGCTCGGATTCTCTGAGATGCAGGAGCTGCAGATATTCCACATTATTTTTTTTGTCACAGTGTATTTGGTGGCCTTCATAGAAAACCTTCTCATCATCACAGTCATCATTTATAGCCATCAGCTTCATACACCCATGTACTTTTTTCTGGCTAATCTGTCATTACAAGACTTTGGTTCCATATCTGTTACAGTTCCCAAGTCCATTGCAAATTCCTTGACGAAAAACCAAGCCATCTCTTACTCTGGCTGTGTTTGCCAAGTATTCTTCCTTGTTTTCTTCATGGTCTCCCATTTCATCATTCTTGGTGTCATGGCATATGATCGCTATGTTGCCATCTGCAATCCACTGCATTATGAGACTATCATGAACAAGAAAGCTTGCATTCAGATGGCAACCAGTGCATGGATCGGTGGACTTTTCTATTCAGCAATGCACACTGGAACAACGTTCACTGTGGAGTTCTGTTCTAATGTCATCAATCAATTCTTCTGTGAAATCCCACAACTGCTAAAGATCTCTTGCTTTGACTCATATATCAATGAAGTCCGGGTTCTGATTCTGGGGTCTTGTTTTGGCTTTGTTTACTTTTTTCTAATTGTTTTTTCTTATGTTCAGATCTTCAGAGCTGTTCTGAGAATCCCATCCAGTCAAGGGAAGCAAAAAGTCTTTTCAACTTGCTTGCCTCATTTTATTGTTATCTCCCTGTTTATGGTAAGTGGCATGTTTGTCTACCTAAAGCCAACATCTGGGTCCCCATCAGCATTTGACTTCTTGGTTTCTATGTTCTACTGCATGGTGCCACCAATAATGAACCCGGTCATCTATAGCATAAGAAACAGGGAGCTCAAAATTGCATTCTGGAAGCTGCTTGTCAATATTTTCCCCCAGTTCTTAGGCAAAACCCACTCTTCATTTTAGCGAACAGTTGCAGTTGCCTAGATGGCTTGCATAAGATTTGTCCTATCGTACATCACTTTACTCAGAAGCAGGTATCATTGGATTGAATGGGAATTAATCCCAGGAAAGTGTACTATGGATTGTAGCCTTATATTGCATGTTGAATTCATCTCTATAAGGCTTTATACCAGCAATGACTAATCTGTAGCTCTGCAGATGTTGTTGAAGTACCACCTCTGCCTCTATAGCTACACCAGGACACTACTTCTGGTTTTGCGGAGTTCATAAACTAAATTGTTCTTAAACAGGACTGTTCTTAAACCGAGGTACCACTCCTCTCTCTCTCTCTCTCTCTCTCTGTGTGTGTATTGTGTGTAATATTAAAATCAATGAGACACAGTGGCAGATTATTGTGGATAGGACTGCAATTTCCAGCTGAAATCAAGACAACCTAAAACTGATTTAACACAAATGCTAGTATTGAATTACAAATAGTAACATGTTTACATTTTTCTCTTTAAAAGATTATATTCATTTTATTTGAATTAATTATAATCCTTTGGAAATGTAAATTGATAGATAAAATGTAATTTATTTCAGGTTACCTGTACACTTGTACACTTTTACTGTATGTGCTGTGAATTTTGGCTTATTCACTTGTTTTTAATTCACAATTTGTGAGTATCATTATATAGATGCTATTTTTCCCCATCACAAAACCATATACATATAGAAAGCAGGATGCAGAATGATCCTTTTGTAGCCATTACTCCTGCTTTCCAATGGCCCCACATCCCAGCACTGTTTTTCCCATGCAGTTTATATTTAGCAGAATTGGAAATAGAGCCATAGGTAGAAACTGGATAAACAAATGGTCATTGGTGAAGAACAGGTTCACAATAGTCAAACATGGTTTCTATTGTGCCTTCATCCTAGGAAAAGTGGGATTAAATGTTTTATGGGCGAGCATGGCTAGAATAAGCTTGCCACAGTCTAAGTAAACTGAGAGATACAACAGAACAACCCACATTAATACCCCTAATGAAGATGAGAGGAATTTATACTGATATCCTTTAGATACCCAGTTGTGGAGGCCAACACAGACCTTTACTTGGCTCTTGAAACTCTCCACTGGCTGCACATCATCACCAGCCAGACTCCCTCCCCAACCCTGCCTCACACATTTTTTGAATGTTTTCACTGGCTGGAATGAGTCCTTGAGCTCTGATAATGCCTTTTTTTGTAGCTGGAGCTTACAGAGTGTTGTGTGAGAGTGTAGAAACTAGCCTATTATGCAGAGGTAAAATTCACAGTCATTGCTACACCCAGTTTTGCTCTAGACGTGCTACCATAGCTGTCAACTTTTCCCTTTTCTTGTGAGGAATCCTATTCGGAATAAGGGAATTTCCCTTAAAAAAAGGAAAACATTGACAGCTATGCATGCTACATGGCCCCTGAAGGTTTCCAGAGATGCAATATGGTGCTTGGCTGAAAACACCACCCCTGCTTTAGACCTAAGCATTATTCTGGCTTTAATATTACACATTTGGAAGCAATAGAATGTATAAAAGTGGGACATTTGGAAACTACTGTAAAGCAGATTATCTTAATCAGCCTCTGATTTAAAAGAAACACACACAAACAAATAATTTCTTATGGCTTGTGCTTTGGTTCACCAAAGTTAAAATCAAAAGGATCCTGTTTTCACACCTTTCCATTGCTTCTGCATTACATAAAGATACAAATGATTATCCAAACTCAGTGTTTTAGATACAGAAGGGGTGAGAGCAAAATATACCGCTGAGCTAGCAGGAGATGTAGACTCTGAATGGTCCTTGATGCCCCGGCTGGCAGAAGAGAGCCTAATATACTTCCATTTCTTTCCACAGTCTTAGCACTCAGTATGCTGATACAAACAGTGTTTTCCCCTTTAATGAAAGACATTCTGCCATCTTTGTGTGCCCTACTTTATGTATAGCCATGGATGGACAGACATAAAGAAAGATAAAGTCAATTAAAATACTAAACCAAAAATGCTGCTGCTGCTGAAAGGAAGTACAATATGGCCTCTGGTGTCAGCCAGAGTATGAAAGACCACTGGGATCTGGGCCCTGAAGTTACAGACAGACAGGATTTCTAATTATGTGAAGTATGCCATCATGGACTGGCTAGATACAGAACAGTGGTGTGAGGCACCAGCTGAAGAACCAACAAAGGAACCCCCAGGGGAAGAAGGTTCAGAGTCAGGTGGTTGGTGGTGGGATGATGATGCACGCTCAGAGGAAGAAGAAGGAGCAGACTGGGAGAAGGATGTGTCAGAAGCTGAAGAGGCAACAGGGTTTACTGAGCAGGAAGAGGCTGTGAAAGAGAGCCACATAGCTCAGTTGGTAGAACTTGAGACACTTAATCACAGGATCATGGGTTCAAACCCCATGTTGGGTGAAAGATTCCTGCATTGCAGGGACTTACACAGGATGACTGTTGTGGTCCCTTCCAACTAGTCTATGATCCTATTATTCTACCCAGGTCATCACTATAAGAATATAAAAAAACCTTGGTACTTTTTCAATAGATAATACATTTTCAAATGTCATTGCTTCACCATTTTAGACATGAAGGGAAAAGGTTAACTTCATGTTTTGTACTTCTGTTCGTAACAGTAGTCAGCTCCAGGCTCATTGTAGGCAGGTAAATGAGAACTGTTTGAATAAAAAATAAATCAGTCTTTTAAAATTATTTATTTGCATTTTTTCTGTCTATTTGCATTAGTCAAACTTAAGAGGTGAAGCAACAAAATTACATAGAGTTCTGTTATACATGTCTCCCCACCCAGCCTGACTAATTAGGGCTTATGATTCACATTATTTTGGCCATTTGAACATTATTTCCATTCTTAAAGTTTTTTTTTGTTGAGCATACTTTCTCATTGTTTCTGGTGAAAATAACTAGATACTTTTCTTACCTTATTTATTTAAACTATTTAAATTATTTAAAATTAAATGAAAAATAAGCAAAGCACTCTGGAACAATCTGCAAGAATCACAGGGCAGTTGCTGCATAACATGCACTAAAAGGTCTCCACCTTTTAAAGTCACCTATATAAGTTATGAAACATTTGTCCTCTGTCTAATCAGAAATTTGGTGGGTGCATTCCTTTCTAAAGAATGCCTGAAAAAGTCATGCTATCTGAATACAAAACGCTGAAGTTACAGACAGCAGACTGGCAATGTCTCTTGATGAAAGGGCTGCAGGATGGGATATGAATTGGGCAAATGAAAACAAAATAACTAATTCCAAATAAGTTATTTAAGACAATGAAAACAAAATAAAATAAAAAATTATACAAGACACAAAAGAGATTATGGAAAGAAGAGGAATGAAAGCATCAGAGGTTGATGTACAGAAGCAGTTTGAACTAACCTTTGCCGTGCTGCACATCCTTAGAGGGAGGGTGTTTAGAGTTCCAATGGTCCTTAGTGCTCTGACTAGTAGCAGAGACTTAATATGACTCCATTTGATTCCACAGTCCAAGCCCTCAATATGTAAAAACAATATTTTTTCTCCTCTTTAATGAAAAACACTGTCCCAACTCAGTGAAAGGACATCACAGCAAGAGGAAGACAAGCCTAACCCCATTCACTAGCCAGAGGAACAGTAGCTTCAAGAAGCTTGCTTCTATGCTCACTGTCAGAAAGAATACTCAGTTCAAATTGCCATTTCCATGTTCTGGGTCAACAGAGGATGAGGGAGATATGTCCTATTCCCATCCATCTGGCAGGGGATTAAGGTCTGCTGGGTTGAGTGGGTGTTCAGCCAGTTGTAGGCTGCCTTGAAATTATTTCCCACAGTTCAGTTGAAGAGGAACAGCACAGTAAATATATTAATGTAAGATCAATTCAACAGGCTACGTGATCAGAGAAGTGAAGTGTGAACAGTACAACTGAGCTAGGGAAATTCAAGAAGATATTGTGACACAGGGGGAATTTTGAATCTACATGTCTAACAAGGACAGTGTGTTTCAGGAGCGCCCTATGATTCTACTCACAGAGAGAGATTTCCTGTTTTCAGAATAAGCCTGGAAAAGATATTCATAGAAGAGGTCTTCAAACCCAACAGCTTTGATAAAGAATTTTTAATCTCCTTATTTCGCATGCTGTAGATTATTGGATTGAACATGGGTGGTATAATGGTATACATCACAGTTAAGGCAATGTCAAGAAATGATGGGGTTTTAGAAGGAGGCCTGAAGTAAGCAAAACTTCCTGTGAAGCAAAATATGGAGAAGACCACAAGGTGGGGAATGCAAGTGGAGAAGGCCTTTTTCCTTCCCTGAATAGAAGGAATTTTCAGAACGGCCATGAAGATGTGTATATAAGTGATGACAATGAAGGCAAAGCAGCCAGCCAGCAGGATTATACTCACTACCAAAACTCCATTTTCTATTAGGTATAAATTAGAACATGCAATTGTTAGCAACGATGGGACCTCACAGAAAAACTGGTTGACAATATTTGAGCAGAATGGAGTTGCAAAAGTTGCACTAGTGTGCATGACTGCATAGAGAAGGCCAGCAACCCACACACCAGCAATCATTTGAGTGCAGAATGTCCTATTCATCACCATTTCATATTGTAATGGATTGCAAATGGCGACATATCGATCGTATGCCATGACTGTAAGGAGAGCAATATCAGATGATAGAAAGAATAGAAGTGAGAGGACTTGAGCAGCACATCCCGCAGAAGAAATGTGTCTGTTATTCATGAGAGAATTGGCCACGGAATTAGGAATAGTGACTGAAACAGTACCTAGGTCCTGGATGGCCAAGTTCATCAGAAAGAAATACATGGGAGTGTGAAGTTTCTGGTCAAAGGTGACTGCAGATATTATGAGAAGATTCCCTAATACAATTGCCAGGTACAATACCAGAAACAGAGAGAAGTGTAGAATCTGCAGTTCCCGTATTGATGAGAACTCAAGGAGTAGAAAGTCAGAGACAGAAGATTTGTTGTCTTTTTTGGCATTCATGACTAAAATGCTTGCTGAATCTGAAAAAAGAGATAAACATTAGATTAAATCATCTTTTGAAAACAAATATTGACTCTCTATAGATAATACATCATTCTCTTAAAATAAACTACTATTGTAGTAGATGGTGCTGCTTGTTACAACCAGTTTTGTTATAGCACATCATTCAAACCAGGACTAGTAGTTAAGCTCTCTCCTCCAGGGGAGCCCGGCCAGCCAAAATGGCACTTGGAGGGTGAAAACCAGGTGCCCCTCTTCCAAGGCTTGGAGAGGGGCACAGAGAGGCCTGTTTCATCCCTCCTCAAAAAATCATGCCTGGGGCCATGGCCCCTCTGGCAACACAGTGTACATTGAGTTTAAAAATATACAATAAAGATAAAAACAGTTAAAACTTGTTGCGTGTTGAGGTCCACCAAAACCCCCTTCCCAATAACTCACACATCACACATAATTTTTGTTTAAGGTTTTTGGCATAATTTTGGCCACAACTTTATTTAAATACAAATTGAGAGTGGTTGCTTAGGCATTGGTTATGACTATCTGTCCCCTCCCGCCATGGGGGACAGCACTGACTCCCTAGTCAGTCCCGGAGGAAACAAGGGACAGAGTCAGCTGGAGCTGCGTCACAGGCCCTCAGCTACTCCGCGCTTGTTCCTTGAAGCTTACGCGGCCCGCACCCTGCTCCAAGGGTTTGGACGAAGGGGATGGTAAGCTTCAGAATTCCTTTAATGGAATACCCGTCTGCAGCAGCATTGGAGGGGCAGGCACAGCCAATCCATACCCCTCCACCAACCAATTTAACCAATGCCTAACCGCCAACCTTACAAGTTGTGACGATTTGCTAAGCAGTAGGCAAAACCCAAAAGGCACGCACTAATCAGCCAATTGGAAAAATTCCTACTGGGCCCCCGCACCAAGGCGAACGACCCCATGACAGGCAGAGCAAGGTCAAGGCGCAAGCCCAAGCAAGGGAGGGCGGGCGGGAGATCCGGTGTCCACAGCAAAAGAGAAAGAGAAAGCTGTGGACCCTGCTTATAAAGCCATTGATCCCACCCCTAAATTGGCAACATCCAAATTGCCCCAGTAACAACATCCTCCAGTCTGCTCCCAGGCCTCTAGCCATCTATGGCCTGGTCACTAACATGGGGTTTTGTTCGGCCCCAACCGCAACACGTGCTCTCTTTTGATGTGAACACGCTTTGCGTGTTGAGGTCCACCAAAACCCCCTTCCCAATAACTCACACATCACACATAATTTTTGTTTAAGGTTTTTGGCATAATTTTGGCCACAACTTTATTTAAATACAAATTGAGAGTGGTTGCTTAGGCATTGGTTATGACTATCTGTCCCCTCCCGCCATGGGGGACAGCACTGACTCCCTAGTCAGTCCCGGAGGAAACAAGGGACAGAGTCAGCTGGAGCTGCGTCACAGGCCCTCAGCTACTCCGCGCTTGTTCCTTGAAGCTTACGCGGCCCGCACCCTGCTCCAAGGGTTTGGACGAAGGGGATGGTAAGCTTCAGAATTCCTTTAACGGAATACCCGTCTGCAGCAGCATTGGAGGGGCAGGCACAGCCAATCCATACCCCTCCACCAACCAATTTAACCAATGCCTAACCGCCACAGAGCCTTAGCTCACCGCCAAACCACTCACAAATGCAACCCTTCCTTCAATCCCAAAAGCAACCATAGCCAACCAGGTGTCGTTCCCTATAGGGGAAATATTCACCCTAAAGCTGGCAGCAGCCTTGAAGGTAAGCACAGGGTGCAAAATCACGGAACCACCTGAAGCAAAGCCTATTTTACTTTATTATTTTTATTTTATTTTATTTTATTTTTATTTTTATTTTATTTTATTTTACACTTCCTTATTAACATGCTTCCCGGCCTCTTTGGTGGTAGTTTGTCTAGGCACTGGTTCCTGACTAGCTGCACCTGACCTCAGCAGGGCAGCACTGACGACTGGGCCCCACCATATCGTCAGTACCAGCAACATTGTGGGGGAGCAATGAATCCCAAGGCAATCGCATCCCGCCAGGTGTCGTTCCCCATAGGGGAAAGATGCACCCCCCATCTGCCCCAAAGAGGGGAACAGACTTGAAGAAAATAGCAGGGTGCAGTATCACAGAACCACCTAAAGCAAGGACCTATTTTATTTTATTTGTTATTTTATTTTATATGTTATTTTATTTTATTTTATTTATTTTATTTATTTTATTTTATTTTCCACCGCCATATTAACATGCTTTCTGGCCTGCTCGGTGGTAGTTTGTCTAGGCATTGGTTCCCGACTAGCTGCACCTGACCTCAGCAGGGCAGCACTGACGACTGGGCCCCACCATATCGTCAGTTCCAGTAAACAGCATGGGGGAGCAATGAACCAGGATCAGACTCAAGCTCACCCCCAAATGCTCCCAGGGACTCTTGCATGGCCCTACCCCTCAGAAAGGGGTCAACAAAAGCATGGCGAATCCTTGGATTCCCTTAATGGAACATCTTTGCGCATTGGAGGGGACAGGTGCTCCAACCCCCCCTCCAGACCACCTTGAACCAATGCCTTAAATTATTTTGAGTCCAGGGAGAGCTGCCATCAACTCAATCCAAGCCCTCTTGCAAGCAGGAATGCAAACTTATGCTGGAGGAAGACAGCAAACATTCTCGCCCAGCTGTACCACCAGCATTGCGGGAGGACCTGCACAGGTCACACTCGACCGCACCAAAGGAAGGACCTCCTCCCAAAGCATTCCCCATCTGGACATCCAGTATATGTTCACATGGGCAGGAAGACTGAGATGGCGCCCCAGTCCAGACTTGTCAGCGCACTTGCCAGCCCAGTGTACAGTGCTGTGGCCCAAATGTGCACCGCTGCTCCTATGAGAAAAGGAAATAACAGACAAGCATCAGCACAGACATCATTGTGACACTTCCATTGTGACCCTTGTCAGCGTCAAACTTCCAATGACCCGTATTCACAATCCTGTCTACTGACAGGCCCCCAGTGTGCAGCCTTTGCAGCAGCACCTAATCGTAAGGAATGAGGCGTGTTCAGCGGTAAGCAAGCCGCAGGCCGTAATAACTGGTGCACGACGTAAGCACATTGATGCCTGGCTAACGGGAACCCATTTTCATGCACTAGGAGCGGGCCAGCCCCCAGGGAATAAAAAGCCAAATATTCTGTTATCCATAACTGGGCAAGGGCCCTCCTCATCTGTAATGGGAAGCCTGATTGTGGCACTCCTGCCCACTAAGTCTGTTTTAGAGTTCCCAACTCTAATGACAAGCTCCAAAGCAGATAAGGATAAGTCCTGAAGCAATAAGCCTCCAGACTCTCAGCCCTGTGCTGGCTCCAACAACCATTTCCCCAACCCTCAGTGCGAAAATGCAATGGACTACTGAAAGGAGTCTCGCCTTGATCTTTTACCAGCAGACAAGTTTTAACTTGTTGCAGATCCTGCATAGGTAAAATTGACCGACTTCCTGCCCACTGTCCTATGAGGTTGGAGCCTATTCCAACCTTCCAAGGCCCTGCGCATTACAAACTTTATGCAAGGGTCTCTGAAAAATAAAGCTTCAGTATAACAGACATTGCAGCGGACTGAATTCTGATAGTTATAACAGCACGCCCAATCTGCGGCAGGTGGACCAAATACTGCAGGATCTGCTCAGAGGATGGGGGCCAGTTCCTCTGAATGGCCGCGGACTGCCAGCTTAAGGCTAAGAAATCCATCCAGGCCTTCCCATAAGAGCTAGAAGCAGAAGGGGAAATGGAAGCTGCTGCTCTCTGAAATTACTAATTGTTGTCAAAATGCCACAGGTGGTCTGGAAAAGTCTGGCAGTAGCTGAGTGTCTGGAGCCCAGGATCTGAAGCGCTCCATCTGAAAATGGGATACAGTGTCAGAGACATCATTAGAGGATCCCGTAATCAGGAGAGCAGAAGCACAATATTAAACCTTAAGCTGCGCAGCTCCAACACGTGAGCGGAGGGGCGGAGACTCTGCTGGAGCATGAGGACTGTTTTGCCAAGACGCTCACCACTACCTGGTTATCAGACCAAAAGCAGATCCGATGGTCACTGAACTCCTCGGGCCACATGTGAACTGCTGCTACAATGGGGAAAACTCAAAAGTTAGGTCACATGATTGCCTCACCATACCGGGCTTGAGGCCATGGCTTTGCACACCAGCAGCCCCTGAAATTAAAACCAAAGGGCAAAGATCCAGCAGCATCAGCATGAACCTGAAAGATCCCTGTGCAAGTATCCTGCCATGGCCAACTACTATTGCATACATATAGGAATTGCAACCATTGCATGAGATCCCATTGCATGAGCAAGGTAAGGGGACCTCAACATTTAGGAATTGCAACCATTGCATGAGAAAAGTAAGGGGACCTCAGGCCGCAGGCAGCCTGGCCTAGTGGGAAGGGAAGGGGCGGCCTGGGGCAACCACTCTGCATGCAAGATTAATTAAGTGACCCAGCAAGATCGGATCTGATGAAGCATCACTTGCTACAGAGGAAGTATTACAAAATAACTTCCTTCAAGGCAGACAGCTTCTCCATAGGCAAGTGGTATGTTTTAGCAACGATATCCAACTGGATCCCTAAATAAAATGGGAATATGGGCAAAAAGTATTGAGGTATTGCTTGCCAGCTTCCAGCCCCGCTTGGGCAGGGGGCATCTTGTGCTGCCATCATAAAACGTAAATTTACAGGGCCGACGCTGGCCAGAACCGCTAAAAAGGTCCCGACAAACTGCCGCCGAGCCAGCTTCCTTTTCAGACACACACTGCGCAATGCAAAAACACACTCCGTGCAGTGCTCACACAATCCATGCAATGCAACTATACTCTGTGCGATGCAGCTACACACTCCGTTCAATGCAACTACACACTCCGTGCAATGCAAAAACGCACTCCGTGCAATGCAAAAACGCACTCCATGCAATGCAACTACCCTCCATGCAATGCAACTACCCACTCTGTGCAATGCAACTACACACTCCATGCAATGCAACTACACACTTCATGCAATGCAACTACACACTCCGTTCAATGCAACTACACACTCCGTGCAATGCAAAAACGCACCCCGTGCAATGCAACTACCCTCCATGCAATGCAACTACACACTCCGTTCAATGCAACTACACACTTCAAGCAATGCAACTACACACTCCGTTCAATGCAACTACACACTCCGTGCAATGCAAAAACGCACTCCGTGCAATGCAACTACCCTCCATGCAATGCAACTACACATTCCGTGCAATGCAACTACACACTCCGTGCACTGCACACACCCTCTGTTCAATGCAACTACACACTCCGTGCAATGCACTCTCTGTGCAATGCAAAACAAAAAAAAAAAAAACCCCACACACTCTGTGCAATGCCACTACACCCTCTGTGCAATGCCACTACACTCTCCGTGCAATGCACACACACTCTGTGCAATGCACTCACACCCTCTGTGCAATGCACACAACATCTGTGCAATGCAAATGCAAATCTCTCACGCAATGCAATGCAAATGCAGCCCGTGCAGCGCTGTGCCCTGCAACGCAGAGAGCAAACTGCAGTGCGGGCACACAAAGGTGCTTTCTCCCGCTTGCATATTGCTAACTTGGCGCCTGTTACATCCCTCACAGTGAGGGAACCACCAAAAGGCCCTCGACACTGGACCTAAGTGTCCAGGTAGAGCAGTGGGGGAGCATGCAGCTGTCCCATATAGGGACCAATCCTGCAACCTAGGCGTTACCGGCACTATGCGCTGACCAGCTGAGCTATCCAGGATGATCCCTAAAGACCCAGGACAGCCTCACCCTGACCCCTGTAGAGGTCCAAGGTGATGTCTGAATCATGATCCCTGCTCCTCTTTGCCCTCCTCCTGGATTGCAGCCTTCGAAGATGCTTCCTTCTGGAAGAAGACACCTGGGGCGTCCACAAGTCATCCCCTGCAGGAGAGGCAAGCTCTTGAGGCATTTGCAAAAGCCCAGTCATAGTCTGCAAAAACTAAACAATGTAAGGAACTGGTGAAACCAATGCTTCGTGGACCACATGGGGACACTATTCAGGCCGGAAACGCTTCCAGGCCATCGAATTCTAGGGCAAAGCCCTAGGATCACCTGCTAGGCCAGGCATAAATGTTTCCAGTGAAATAGCAGAGTTGAGGCAGCCCACAGCTTGTCCAGGTACCCCTGCTTGCCCTTTTTGAGGGAAGCACCCCTTCAAGAAACCCAAAGTTCTTTTATCACAAATGGGCCGAACTACCCAGCAACAGAATAGCCCAAAAGGAGCAGTTTGTTTTGTTTTGTTATAACAATGGCTAAGAGGGGGATATGAACCCTGTCTCCCAGGTCCTAGTCCTACACTTTAGCCACTAAACCACAATGGCTCGCCTCTAAAATGGCAGTCGCCACTATCAGGGCAAAACAAACTTAAAGAAAATAAACTTGTTCAGAAACAGCATAGTTCAAGAGCATATACAGAGTGCTCATAGTCATTGTAGGCACTGAAAGCCTCTGCCGCCCTCTGTCTGCCTCAGATATACATTAGCAGCAACTGAGCCTGCAAGCAGGTACATTCTTATAGAGAGGTCAGAGACTTAACAATTAACTGCTACCTGTAGCAGACTTAGGCTTGGAAGTTATGCGCAGGCCGAATAGGCCTCCATGCCTCTGCTCTTGAGAATCTTAGTCTCATAGCAATATTAAAGGAACTCAAAATAGTGCTCCCGCCCAAGGCTAGATTAAAATTTGGCCAACAGCGCTGCACACACTCAAATAAAGCCAACCTTCGGGGGTGCTATAAACGAAAGTGATTCCAGCTAAGCTGGGAACAGCCCTGACTAGCCCCACAATTTACAACAGGAGAAATGGGGGAAACCTTTTTGCGAAAGAAAGGCAAGCCACAGATACAGGGAGAATCTTCCCACAGGGCAGGGTAAGGGGTGGGGTGGGAAATTGAACAGGAAAAAGGGGAATTAAATTATTTAAGGGACTAAAGAGGATTAAAAGAAGGGGGAAATAAAGAAATGTAACCAGACAATGAGAAGTTTGCATCACTGTCCTCCAGACAGTCCAAGTGCTCCATGAGATCCGGTGTCCACAGCAAAAGAGAAAGAGAAAGCTGTGGACCCTGCTTATAAAGCCATTGATCCCACCCCTAAATTGGCAACATCCAAATTGCCCCAGTAACAACATCCTCCAGTCTGCTCCCAGGCCTCTAGCCATCTATGGCCTGGTCACTAACATGGGGTTTTGTTCGGCCCCAACCGCAACACATGCTCTCTTTTGATGTGAACACGCTTTGCAAGAATTGGGCCCAGAATACTGAATACATGCCTCCTGCTGAATATAAGCCATGTGTTTGAACCATGTAGAACCCCTAAGAGCTTTCCTTCAAAGACCCCACTGATAAAACCAGAATATTTGGAATCAGGCTATCCTCAGCCCAAGTTGTGGTCGTCATTGGAAATTAAAACATGAACATTGAATTGGACCCTGTATCATTCCAGTGGCTAGTCATCGCCCTATGTTTACGAGTTAGTTACTTCAGTTTTGATACTGAATTACAGGATCAAAATATGCTTTGTAAATATGGAGGTATTAGTGAGAGGCATCTGCGCTCTGCATATTGTGATATTATCACTGCAGTAGTCATTGTATCACCACCCTGTTCATTGTTTTATTGTTGTTGTCCCCCCCTACCCAGGCAGGCAGGCAGCACTGTGTGCCTTTGCTTGACTCCAGTGTGGGGCAAATTGCACTGGCAGTGTCAGTAACAAGGGCTGGGCTGCCCACTTGCTCATGCAATGCTGCTGCATGGTGACATGAATGTACAAATGTGCATGGAGAGATGCTCACAGCTCCTCTCCTCATGCCCAGATCATTTTGCTGCCACACTGTACTAAGCTAAGACAAAGTGCTTAAGCTTTCTCCTCACTCACTAGGAGCTGAAATCAAGGCTTGCTCCTGGTTACAGGTCGTGGTTAGTGAGGACAAAGCTTAACCATTAGTCCTGGTTTGAATGATGTGCTATGACAAAACTGGCTGTATCTTAAGATGGCAGTAAAAAGAACCACACAGGAGCAAAGCGACTATAATCTTCTTTGTGCATTCTCACTGTTATAAGCAAAAAGCAGAGACTCAGTTTTGAGGTGATCATGCAGGGAATCCATGCTTAAGACACAATAAAAAAGTAATTGGTTTGTGCTCTGCCTGCCAAACCAGCAGGAAATAGATAAGCTCCAGTACTTAGAAAGGGGAGTAAAGGGCTTGTAGTTAGATGAGTTGTCTTTTATCTATCTCTCTGACCTTGAAGAAGAGAATTGTGGATTGGTGAGAAATTCCCCATTAAGGGCTGCTGTCATGGATCTGGAGCCTCTGACCAGACAGGCACCTTGTGAATGGAGCTTTGAACACAAATGAATGATGTTTTGGTAATGTGCAGCGAAGACACTTTGTCCTTGCCTCATGGTGAGGCAAGGCTCAGGTGTGTGTGTGTGTCAGCCTCTCCCATCCAATTTCCCTGTAACGGTCTGTTCGATTGATCAATCCTGGTATTTGTGTGGCCTCATTCCTCAATGTTGTTGAATAAAGGGACTTAGGGAGCGCTAGGTGGATATTTTCCTCATAACATCACTAAGCTAAGGTTTGGCTTAGTGTGTCGTACAAACCACAGGCCATTTTGTAAACTAAGTGCAGTCTATATAAGCTTTATGAGGCACCATCTATCAAGCAGAATGTCCTATTCTCCACAATACACTATAGTAGTATTTTCTTCATTCAGCTTTTAAAACAACTACCCAGGCAATTACTAAAATTAAAAATATGTAAATAACTTACTCTTTTTTTAAACAGAAAGTAAATTTCCAGATGAAATTTATTTACCACTTCAGGGTCCTTTGTATTCTTCCAGCCATTCATAAAACTTGTTCCTTTTTTTTTTTTTTAAGTTCACCTCTCCTTTTGAGGTGGAAATAAGTTCACCTCTTCTTTCTGAGACGGTGGAAATATTTGTGTACTCTTGCAGAATGATGCTTTTACTATGTAGTGGGAAATTATTCTTATAATATTTATATTCCTGGGAGTATGGTCTCAGAACCCCAACATAAACAATTGTGTTCTTGAAAGCTTGGACTCAGGAGCTCAACACAAAACAACAGTAGCATTTCTTGAGACTCGGTCCCAGGAGTCTGACACAGATGATCAATTGAGGTTCCTAAATAAATGTTAATTTTCTAGCCCTTTACTTCTGATAATAGCTTTGTATAGTTAAAGGAGAATAATTAAAAAAAGAAGAAGCCAACACGATCACTAAGTTCTTCCCAACCACTGCTTCAAATACATTTAATTCATTAAAAGGTTTAAAAGCTAAGCGTGATATCATTCATATAAATGACTGGCATGTGGTTGAGGTTAGTGGCCTTTCCTGACAAATCCACTAAATCTAATGGCACACCTAGGCATATCATGCAATCAGACAAACAAAATTGTGAAAGGTACATCTAAGCTGGAGGAATGCAAGATGCCCATGTAACACAGGATATATTTTGAATCCGCATATCTAAATTTATCTGGAAGTTGTAACTGGGCACAACATCTCAGTAGTTCCCTATGATTATAGTGTTACTGTGGTTGTGTGCCACCCCCAATCTCTGGCTGAGCAGTAACAATACTCCAGAGGGTTCTAGACACTCACCCAGAGTCTGTGTTCCTTTGCAGAAAATGAGGCACAATTGAGTCTCTAATGTCTTTATGATATATGGTTTATTTTATACATATATACAACCTTTAGCCTTCAATGGAGTGGCACACAGCAGCAGCACCCCATAACATGCAAGCTTAATCTAAGGCAGCATCACCAGAATCCATGTCTTCTGCAGCCTATCTTGTAAGGCACATTCAAGATGTTCTCCTTTCCACTTCTTCCTTACAGTTCACCTAAGTTCTGGTCTCATTTTGTAACACAGGAGAAGGTCTCTCCTTTGGCATCCTAGAGTTTATTACCTCAAAAATATCTAGCATTTCACACTTATTCACACTTTGCCCTTTGATGTTTTGAACTGCTAAAGAATAATGCCCTCCAGGTGTTCACCTCACACAAAAATTAGTCTACTACATAACCCATGAAGTGTGCCCACTTAACCAGCTTTACATATGTTTAATATGGAGGCTTACCAGAGAGTCCACTATACTTCTTCCTAATACACTAGGAACTGGCCATTTTCAGGTTATAAATCCTATTATTTACTGAACCTAAACATTGGTATCACAGATCTAAAACAATACTTAGAGAGATTTCACCTTTTCAGAATAAGCCATAAAGAGATATTAACAGAAGCTTGCCTGAAACCAAGTAATTTTGATAATGCATTTTTAATCTCTGTATTTCTCATACTGTAGATTATTGGATTGAACATGGGTGGAACAAAAGTATACATCAAAGTTAATGCAAAGTCCAGATCAGATGGAGTTTTAGATGGAGGCCTAAGGTAAGCAAAACATCCTGTGAAACAAAATACGAAGAAGACAACAAGGTGGGGTATGCAAGTGGAGAAGGCCTTTTTCCTTCCCTGAACAGAAGGAATTTTCAGGACAACAGTGAAGATGTGTACATAAGTGACAACAATGAAGACAAAGCAGCCAGTCACCATGATTACACTCACCACCAAAACTCCAATTTCTGTTAGGTATAAGTTTGAGCAGGCAAGTGTAAGTAAATGTGGGATCTCACAGAAGAACTGATTGACAATGTTTGAACAGAAAGGTGTAGCAAAGGTTGCACTAGTGTGCATGACTGCATTAAGGAATCCAGTGACCCACACACCAGCAACCATTTGTATACAGGCTGCCCTGTTTATCACCATTTCATATTGGAATGGATTGCAAATGGCAACATAGCGATCGTATGCCATGACTGTAAGCAGGGCAGTATCAGATGATAAAAAGAAAACAAATGAGAGAACCTGAGCAACACATCCAGTATAAGAAATGTGTCTGGTGTTCATGAGAGAATTGGCTATGGATTTGGGGATAGTGACTGAAACAGCAATTAGGTCCTGTATGGCCAAGTTCATCAGAAAGAAGTACATGGGAGTGTGAAGGTGATGGTCAAAGGCTACTGCAGAGATAATGAGAAGATTCCCGAATACAGTTGCCAGGTACAATACCAAGAAGAGGAAGAAGTGTAGAATCTGCATTTCTCGGATTGCTGAGAACTCCTGAAGTAGAAATTCAGAAACAGAGGATTCGTTACCTATTCTTGCATTCATTACTATAATGCTTGCTGCCTCTGGAAAAACAAAAACACGACAACAGGAAGATCAACATCGGTTGTTGTTATTCAGGCGCCGACTTATAAGAAATATTGGGGGAGCCCGTGAAAGCTCATGAATAATAAATAAGCTCATGAATATGCAGATAAAGTGGCGCCACCTCCTCGTGAGCGAATAGGGGAGAGCGTGCTGCGCCTATTAATCAGCTCTGAAGAAAATTGGGTGGAGCTTTTGGGAGGGAGGGCAGGAGGCATGCAGCCCGACCCTGTGCATTTTGGGCTGGGGGAGGGGCGGCGGTGGCGCTCTGCTGGAGGGGCACCCGAGATTATTGAGGGGGCGGAGCCCCCCCAAACGAATTTTTGAGGGGGCTCGGGCCCCCTCAGGCCCCATGGAGTCAGCGCCTATGTTGTTATTGAGCTTTATTGGCATAAATATTTAAACATTGTTTTAAATCCTCTTCTGATAACAAATATTTAACAAGGAAGTAAAAATATTTAACAAGAAGGAAGTAGACAAAAAATGTAATAACAAATCTTCATCAAAGCAGGAGTTAGCTTTTAATCCTTTATAGCGAATGCACCCTTATTTTAAAATGAGATACTGTTATTTTAAAACTGGATGATGGTGCTGCTCTCAATCTCTGGAAAATGAACGATGCCATTGCTGGAGATGTAACATGGAAGTCCTACCACAATCCTTCCCATACTTTCTTAGGGTTGCCATATTTCAAAAAGTAAAAACCAGAATGCCACTGTCAGAGCTGCTACCAGGTCCCAGCTCACATAGGACCACGCCACACAGCGTCCACTTTAAAAGAGTCTTTATTGAGTTACAGGTTTCATTTCCGAACTGCAGCGTGCAGCTCTACACCTTCTGCTCTAGGTCGGCGAAGACCCGTCTGAGTCCCCGCCTCTTGCACACCAGCTTAATACCCTAGCCTTGCTCCACCTCCTTCGCCTCTCCCTACGTCTCTGGGTCCTTCTGCCCCCCTGGGCCTCCTCCCTTCTACTCTCCTCTGACGCTGACCCCCCTGATCCTTCTGCCTCCTTGCGGCGGGCTTTAGGACCTGGCTCACTCTCCGGGCTGCTTACTGCTCCAGCTTCCGCTGCATTTGAACTTGGCGCGCGCGCCCAACTCTCTACTTTCCTCTTGACCGTTGCCTCGCTCTCTGAGGAGGGCGTGACCACCCCTGACTCGTGCCCTCCCTCCTGCTGACAGCCTCCGGAACCCGATGCCTGGCTACCTTCCTCCCTGCTGCTCTCAGTCTTGAGCGTGGGTCCCGACTTCCAGCTGCTGCCGCCCTCAGTTATGAGCGTGGGTCCCGACTTCCAGCTGCTGCTCTCTGAATCTCCTCTGTTCCCTTCCTCCTGGGGTGTCCCCCCGGATCCCCCCCTTGCTCTGCTCACTGGGGCTCCCTTTTGGGAGTCCTCTGACTCACTGCTTAGGCTTGGAGATCTCGGGTCGTCATCATCACTCATTCTCCCTTCGGCTTCCTCCCCCTCGCTCTCTGTTTCCACCCTTCTCTGCGTCTCTGCTTCTGAACCCCTGACATCCATCCCCCCCTCGAAGCCCCCCCTTCCCCCCTCCCCGCTGTCAGGTGTGGGTGCTGGGCGCTCCATCATCATGGGAGGGAATGCTGGATACAGGTCGCTCCCCGGGGGTGGCCGCCAACTGAAGACCTCCGAGTCTTCCCCCTCGCGGTCGTCGACGTTGACTTGTTGCTCTTCCATCTCTGTACCGCCGTGCTCGAACCCGAGGTCCTCCCCGAACACGTCCATGTCAGTCTCTGCGTCGGTCGCTCGACCTGGCATCTCCAGCCACTTCCTGCGCCATCGCTCCTCCGGTCGATCGTCCCACCAATACGAGTTGCCTGATGCCGAACCTGCCGGTGAACCTTCTGGGGAACGGGTGCTCCGTGCGGGTTCCCCTTCTGAGTCGAATCCATGGAACGTGCTGGAAGAAAGTGTGGGTGTGAACAACCAGTCGTCGAAGAAGCTCGCTGGCATGGGTTTGTGTGGGAAGAGGGCATGAAACTCGTCCTTGAGCAGGGGTTCCTCCAAGGCGTAGTCTGGTACCCAGCTATTGGCGCTGGCCCGGGTGCCCTCTCTGGCTAAGAGGTATTCGACTCCCTCTTCCCCCCATCTGGAGTCCAAAATCTCCGTGACCTCGTTGATGTGGTCCTGGTGCTTCACCTCCCGCGTCTCCGTCCGTTCCCGGAGCGGACTTGGCGCCGTCCCTGGCTCCTGGAACCTGTGAGGTGCCTTGTAGGGAGTGAGCACCGACCTGTGGAACACCGGATGCATTCTGGAACCCTCCGGCAGCGCCAGTCGGAAGGCTACCGGGTTGATCTGCGCTTCGACTTGGTACGGACCGATCTGCTTGTGCCCCAACTTCTTCTTGGCAAGCGACCTGGTCGGCACTGCGTGGGCTGCCAACCAGACCCAGTCTCCCACTTGGATCACTTCGCCAACCCGCCTGTGCTTGTCAGCTTGCACCTTGTAGGCGTGCTTAGCTAGCTCCAGCTGCCGTCTGAGTTGATCGTGGACCGCCTGCAGCTCTGACGCGAACGCGTCCGCCGTCTGTGGTTCTCCTTCCCCCACTCTCTCCAGTCCCGGGAAGGTTCTGGGATTCCTCCCATTGTTGGCAAAGAACGGCGTCACTCCTGTGGACACGTGCTTCGTGTTGTTGTAAGCGAACTCGGCTAGCGGCAGGTAATCCACCCACGTCGCAGGCTGTTGATTGGCATAGCATCTCAGGTACTGCTGCATGATGGCATTGACCCTCTCTGCTTGCCCGTTGGTCTGCGGGTGTCTTGCTGATGCCAGATTGACCTTGACATTTAGAAAACCCATCAGCTTCTGCCAGAAAGACGAGATGAACTGGCGTCCGCGGTCGGACAGGATAGACCGTGGCAGGCCATGCACTTTGAACACGTGATCTATGAACAGTTTGGCGGTTTGTTCCGCCGTGGCCACCTTCGCACACGGAATGAAATGTGCCATCTTGGTGAACAAGTCCACCACCACTAGCACAGCTGTCTTGCCTCTCGAGTTGGGTAAATCCGTCACAAAGTCCAGGGCCACCCTCTCCCACGGTTCAAACGGTGTCTGCAGCGGTTCTAACAGTCCCGCCGGTGGTCTGTGTACCGGCTTGGCCCTCTGGCAGGTGTCGCACCTCGCGACGTAGTCCGCGACCTCTCCTCTCAGCCTGGGCCACCAGAAGTCTCTCGCGACTAATTCCATCGTTTTCTCTGTGCCAAAGTGACCGGCCGTGGGTGCGTCGTGCAACTGTTGCAGTACCTTGGCGCGAAGGTCGTCTCCTGGTACATAGACAGCCCCTTTGCGTAGGAGCAAGCCGTCCCGCACCTGGAACTCGTCCGTGGTAGCCGTGCCTCTGAGCAGTTCCGCCATCTTGTCTTGCGCGAATGAGTCGTCCCGCAATGCACGTCGCACCGCATCCAGGTCTACTGTAGCTGAGGCACACGCCCACGCCGTCGGTGCGAAGATGTGCATGGCCGCCGCTGGCGTCACCTCTTCTAGGTATTGCGGTTTTCGGGACAGTGCATCCGCCATGATGTTGGTGTCGCCTGGGACGTACTCTATTCGGAAATTGAAGTCAGCAAAGAACTCCGCCCAACGTATCTGCCTCTGGTTCAGGAACTGAGCCGTGCGCCAGTGCTCCAGATTCTTGTGGTCCGTGCAGACCTGCACCGTGTGCTTGGCGCCGATTAGGAAGTGCCTCCACGCCTTGAAAGCTGCATGAATGGCCAGCAACTCCCTGTCCCAGATGGTGTAGTTCTGCTCCGACTTGCTGAGCTTTCTGGAGTAGAACGCTCCCGGCCGCCACACCCCCTGCGGGTCTCGCTGCAGCAGGACAGCTCCCACGGCTCTGTCTGACGCGTCTGTCTCTACCCTCAACGGTTTACTGGGGTCGATATGCAGCAGTTGCTTCTCCGATGCGAAGAGATGCTTGAGCGCTTGAAAGGACTGTTCCGCCTGCTCCGTCCAGATGAATTTCTTTTTTTTGGAGCTGAGCGTGTCCGTAATTGCTGCCGTCTGCATCGCGAACCCCTTGATAAACTTGCGATAGAAGTTGGCGAAGCCGACAAACCGCTGGACCTCCTTCCGGTTGCGCGGGCTTTTCCAATCCAATACCGCACGAACCTTGGTGCTGTCCATGGCTATCCCCTTGTCCGACAACTTGTATCCCAGGAAATCCACCTCCGTCGTGTCGAACTGGCACTTCTCCAGCTTGGCGTACAGTCTATGTTGTTGCAACCTGCTGAGCACCTCCCTCACGTCTCGGTCGTGAGCTTGCTGCGAGTCAGAGAAAATCAGGATGTCATCCAGGAAGCAGACGCATGTCTTGTAGAGGAGTCCCTCCAACACGTGATGCATAAAAGCTTGAAAACAGTGAGAGCCATTTTGTAATCCAAAGGGCATAACTCTGTATTCGTAGGTGCCCAGCGGTGTGAACATGGCCGTCTTCCACTCATCGCCCTCCCGCATGCGGATGAGATTGTACGCCCCTCGCAGGTCCAACTTGGTGAACACGCGTCCCTTGCGCACCGTCGCGAGGAGGTCGTCAATCCTGGGCATGGGGTAATCAGACGGTTTGGTCATCTGGTTCAAAAGGCGGTAGTCCACAACTAGTCTTTTTTGGGGCGTGTCTTTCTTTTTCACGAAGAAAACGGGACTGCCCCCCACTGCCTTGGACTCTCGGATGAAGCCACGCTCCAGATTATGCTCGATGAACTGTTTGAGTTCCTGCATTTCATCTTCAGACATGGAGTATAGCCGCCCCTTCGGCAGCGTCGCCCCCGGTAGGAGGTCAATCTTGCAGTCATATGGCCGGTGAGGGGGTAGCTTGTCCGCCTCCTTCTCGCAGAAGACCTCCAAAAAGCTCGCGTATTTGTGGGGGACCGCTTGCAACGTTCCCAACTGCAGTTGTGATTCCTCCTCCTCTCCCTCCCGTCGGGGCAGGATGCAGTGTTCTGCGCAATAAGAGGAGCCGAAGATCAGTTGTCTCTGGTACCAAGCCAGTGTCGGACTGTGCCTGTCCAGCCAACTCATGCCCAACACAATGGGCGTGTCCGACAGTTGGGTGACATTAAAACTGATGACTTCCCTGTGGTTGCCAAGGCGCATCACCATCGGTGGCGTCTGCTTCACCACCTGCCCCCCTAGCAACTCTCTGCCATCCACTGTGACGACTTGCAGGGGCAGAGTGGCAGGTAATAGCTGTATAGCGTGCTGCTCCACAAAGCTCTGCGCTATAAAGTCTGCGTTGCTTCCAGAATCCACAGAAAGCGGCACTTCGATAGTGACGCCGTCGGGTAGCTGGAGAGATGCTGTGAGCTGCACTACTGGTTTGGGTGGGAGGGGATCCGTGGGTTGCAAGATTGCTGGGGACTGCTTCACAGATGCGTCTGGCTGGGCCCCAGTGCCTCCGTCTCCAGCCAGACATTGTCGTTTCCCTGCTGTGGTTCTCCTTGCTGCGTTGCTGCAGTCACCATTGCTGAGGCTGCAGTGTGCTTGTGGAGCCTCCGGGGACACTCCTTCGCCAAATGGCCTGGATCCTCGCAGATGTAACACTTCCTGTTCCCTCTAGGAGGCTTCGCTTTCACTGCTGCCGGTGCTAGGGCTCTGGCTGCTGACTGAGCCCTTGCACCTCCAACCTCCATCGGTTCCCCTCCCCCTCCTGGCGGAGGTGTGGATTGCGCACGCGCTGCTTCCCTCGGAACGAAAGAGAAACTTCTCGCTGCTTCGCGCCCTCCACGTCCTTCATCTCTGCACCATGGACGTTCTTCCAGCCTCACCCCCACAGTCAGCGCCCTTTGGACCACCTCCTGCGTGCTTCGGGGCCTCTCCCCCCTTGCAATTTCATCCTTAACCGCTGAACTTAGACCCTCCCAGAAGAGGTCTCTGACAGGGGGCGAATCCCGATCCCATTCTAAAACACTGACCAGCGCAAAAAATCGGGCGTGATACTGCCGGACGCTCGCCCTCCCTTGTTTTAGTCCATGAATCTCCCGTCTGGCAAGATCCACATCAATAGTAGACAAAAAACACGCATCCATCGCTTTGATAAAGGCATCTGCATTCTGAAGCGCCGGATCTTTATCCCTCCACAAATTGCGTAGCCAGGCTTTGGCATCCCCATGCAAATGGGACAATATGAACCCCACCTTCTCTTCCTCATCTCTAAAGTCTTTTGCCAGCAGTTGCAGTGCGCACATTACGTCTGCTCTAAAATTAGGGTACTGTTGCAAAGTCCCGTCGAAGTGAGCCACAAGCCCTCCTGCTCTCCGTGCCAATCCCACGCCCTCCGGTCTGGGTCCCGGTTGCCCTTGCTTAACAAGCATTTCAAACCTGGCGTGTAGGTCTCTGTAGGCGGCTGTAGTCTCCTCCTCCCGTTTCTTGGAAGCCAATACCTCTGAGGACAACTGGGTCACTGCCTCTTGCAGCGCGGAGATCCTCTGTTCTTCCGTCATCTTGCTAACCTTTGTGAGCTCGCTTACAGACACCCCTCTTCCTCCCCTAGCGGCTTCTGCTCCCGCTGCGAGGTTTCAGGTTTCTGAAGCTTTGAAGAGACGGGTCTTACTGTCAGAGCTGCTACCAGGTCCCAGCTCACATAGGACCACGCCACACAGCGTCCACTTTAAAAGAGTCTTTATTGAGTTACAGGTTTCATTTCCGAACTGCAGCGTGCAGCTCTACACCTTCTGCTCTAGGTCGGCGAAGACCCGTCTGAGTCCCCGCCTCTTGCACACCAGCTTAATACCCTAGCCTTGCTCCACCTCCTTCGCCTCTCCCTACGTCTCTGGGTCCTTCTGCCCCCCTGGGCCTCCTCCCTTCTACTCTCCTCTGACGCTGACCCCCCTGATCCTTCTGCCTCCTTGCGGCGGGCTTTAGGACCTGGCTCACTCTCCGGGCTGCTTACTGCTCCAGCTTCCGCTGCATTTGAACTTGGCGCGCGCGCCCAACTCTCTACTTTCCTCTTGACCGTTGCCTCGCTCTCTGAGGAGGGCGTGACCACCCCTGACTCGTGCCCTCCCTCCTGCTGACAGCCTCCGGAACCCGATGCCTGGCTACCTTCCTCCCTGCTGCTCTCAGTCTTGAGCGTGGGTCCCGACTTCCAGCTGCTGCCGCCCTCAGTTATGAGCGTGGGTCCCGACTTCCAGCTGCTGCTCTCTGAATCTCCTCTGTTCCCTTCCTCCTGGGGTGTCCCCCCGGATCCCCCCCTTGCTCTGCTCACTGGGGCTCCCTTTTGGGAGTCCTCTGACTCACTGCTTAGGCTTGGAGATCTCGGGTCGTCATCATCACTCATTCTCCCTTCGGCTTCCTCCCCCTCGCTCTCTGTTTCCACCCTTCTCTGCGTCTCTGCTTCTGAACCCCTGACAGCCACCAAAATTGTTGAGCCAAAAAACGTGATTTTTCAATTGACTTGTCTAAGATCCAGGACAAAGTGCTGCCTTTCGGAATTCCCCACCCCTCCAGATGTCAATTCCGCCTTTGAAATCCAGGTTATGTTCAGACATATGGCAACCCTATACTCAGAGGGCAGATGCCTCTTGCTATCATGTACATATTTACAAAACGTATCTTGAGAGCAAGATTCAGTATCAAAACTGATCTTGATAGTTGCTTCAGTTTTGATACTGAATTACAGCAACACTTAACTCTAGGATGATGGTTCAAGCTTTTTGTATTAATTCCCTATGCCTGTCACAACTTGGGTGCGTAACAGCTTGATTCCTAATATCCCTGTTTGATCAGTGAGGCCTTTGACTGAGTAACTGGTAGTGCTTCCACACGACTCAGACACATAGCTGATACTCACCAGCAGACATGCATTCAGTATTCTGGGCTCAATGCTTTGCAACTCCTTCCTAGTTGAGATCACAGAAGTTTCAATTGTTTAATCTTGGTTGTATGTTTCTAACCTTAATATGTACTGTGCACAGACCACAGTCTTATGTATGTACAAATGTATAGGCTCTTGAAGAGAAGCTTATAACTGCTTTACTTGTCTTCACTCACAAGTAGCTGCACTGAAGGTTTATTCTTGGTTGTAGCTCATGGCTGATGAGGAGAGAGGCTAACCACTAGTCCTGCTTTGGATGATGTGCTAAATCAAATCCTGATATAGCTTAAGATAACAGTAAAAGGATGCGGGTGGCGCTGTGGTCTAAACCACTGAGCCTCTTGGGCTTGCAGATCAGAAGATCAGTGGTTCAAATCTGCACAACAGGGTGAGCTCCTGTTGCTCAGTCACAGCTCCTGCCAACCTAACAGTTCAAACGCACATCAAAGTGCAAGTAGATAAATGGGTACTGCTCTGGCGGGAAGGTAAATGGCGTTTCCGTGCGCTGCTCTGGTTTTGGTGTTTTGTTGCGCCTAGTCATGCTGGCCACATAACCCGGAAAAACTGTCTGCGGACGAACGCTGGCTTCCTCAGCCTGTAAAGTGAGATGAGCGCTGCAACCCCAGAGTCGTCTGCAACTGGACTTAACTCCCAGGGGTCCTTTACCTTTACTTTTTTTAACAGTAAAAAGGACCATGGAGGAGCAAACCTACTGTAATCTAGGAGGCTGCACATTTGTGTAATCTCACTAAATTAAGATTTGCAATTAGCTTGTCATGGAAACCAGGACATTGGGTATTCTATGTGCAGTCTATCTAGGTTTCAGGAGAGACCACATAGCAAGCAGGATTTCACGTTCTACACAATACACAATAGTAGTATTGTCTGGACTTAACACTCCAAAAACTACCCATGTATCACTAAAGTTATAAAAATATAAACATCTTACTCTTTTCCTTTATAGAAAATAGATTCCCAGAAGCAATTTCTTCATTTCTTTAAGATGTTCTGTATTCTTCTAGCCACTCAAGGATGTATTTTTTTCAAAAAGATATCACCTGCTCATTGTCTTCTGTGAAAGCAAAAATGTTTCTATACTCTTACAGAAAGATGATTTTACTATGTGATGGAAATTTATTATTATTATTATTATAGTTTTGTTCCTGGGAGTTTGGTCTCAAGAGCCTCAAATAAATAAGCAATTGTGTTCCTTGGACTCAGGAGTCCCACAAAAATTAGCAGCGGTGTTCATTAAGGCTTGGTCCTAGGAGTCCAAAACGAATTATACAAAGTATGTAAACGTATGAACATACTTAAACTAGAATAAACCACCAACACTTAGATTTGTTTACATTCCTGTTTCTAAAAAGTATACTATGTAATACTATTAAAAATGATAATGTCAATGCCATACAAGTCTTTCTGGAACCTTCTTGTTTCAACTGGACCTTCTCAGACTCATTTCTGATAGTTGTATGGGGTATAACTAGCTCAGTGTTCCCCATGTACAGTAATTTCCCCTTACCCACCGTGTTCTCCCATTTAGGATATCTGGAGAAGATGCCGTTTATTACATTTAATATATATTCATCTGAGGTCTGTATTTTATACGGTCTGAGAGCTAGTTCTTCATTAACAACATCCCTATGTGTCCCTGAGATATCATCATGCATTCAACCCTCACCTTTGGTTGCAGAAGACTCTATGCTCATAACCCTGTTCCATAATATCACTTTTGTCTCAGTATCTTATGTATCTGGGACTGGACACCTTGTGTTAAATCAGAGTTAAGGTGTTAACACGCATGGTGGCTTGGTCCTGAGTTTTCTATGAAACAAGAGTTCATCAGGGGAACTTGCCTGCTCTAAGGATGTGGCCCTGTAACTTTGAAATGCCATACAAGGATCCAAAGCCTTTTTTTTTAGCAAATATTTTATAATTTTCAAATACAAGGGCCAGCAGCTCTTTTTCTATTTGTGCATGGTTACATTTGTGGTTGGTGAGACTTGTCTCCGGAGTTTCCATATGTATGTGGGATTTAAGGTCTATTAATGTAGACTTGTCCATGGAGTTTTCTTGGCAGGGATACTGGAGTGGGTTGCCAGTTCCTCCTCCAGGTGGATCACGTTTGGTCAAAACTCTCCACTATGACCTGTTCATCTTGGGTGCCCTGCTCGGCATAGTTCATAGCTTCTCTGAGTTATTCAAGCCCCTTCACCACGGCAAGGCGATCCCATGAAGGGGATCCCATGGACTGCAAGAAGATCAAACCTATCCATTCTTAAGGAAATAAGCCCTGAGTGCTCACTGGAAGGACAGATCGTGAAGCTGAGGCTCCAATACTTTGGCCACCTCATGAGAAGAGAAGACTCCCTGGAAAAGACCCTGATTTTGGGAAAGATGGAGGGCACAAGGAGAAGGGGACGACAGAGAACGAGATGGTTGGATAGTGTTCTCGAAGCTACCAGCATGAGTTTGACCAAACTGCGGGAGACAGTGGAAGACAGAAATGCCTGGCGTTCTCTGGTCCATGGGGTCACGAAGAGTCGGACACGACTAAACGACTAAACAACAACAACAATGTAGACTTCTGTTGCTTAGGGCAAAATATAGTGACTGATAATCTAATAAATAAATTAACCATTTAACATAATTTTTTTTTAAATATCCCTTCACTAAAGCAGTTCCTATGCCTTCTCTGGAGGCAACTATGGGCAATTCATAATCAGAATATTGTGTTCAAATCTTTAGACTATGTTAGCATACCATGTCTACAGAATATGAAGTTCTTTTCATTTATTCATACAGATTCCATACATTTGAGTACTTCCAGCCTTGTGAGGTCCAAAGGAATTTGCAAGGAACATGTGTCACTTGTCTTTTTGGCTATGTTATTTAGATGTTATATACATCGTTCACTTTGCCCATTCCTCCAAAAACATAAGGGTACATCTGTTCAACGTGAATGTCTTTTAAAATAAAAAAAAAAATCCTTCCAGTAGCACCTTAAAGACCAACTAAGTTAGTTCTTGGTATGAGCTTTCGTGTGCATGCACACTTCTTCAGATACACTGAAACAGAAGTTGCCAGATCCTTCTATATAGTGAGAAGGTGGGGAGGGGTATTACTCAGAAGGGTGGTGGGAATGGGAGATTGGCAGATAGCTGAGATGAGCCTGTAGATGACCTCCCCACCTTCTCACTATACCCCTCCCCACCTTCTCACTATATAGAAGGATCTGGCAACTTCTGTTTCAGTGTATCTGAAGAAGTGTGCATGCACACGAAAGCTCATACCAAGAACTAACTTAGTTGGTCTTTAAGGTGCTACTGGAAAGAATTTTTTTATTTTGACTATGGCAGACCAACACGGCTACCTATCTGTGAATGTCTTTTGTTTGGCAAATTGCGTGTCATCTTTCAATGAATCCCAGAGCATGACTAGTTTTTCTCTCTCCAAGAAATAGTTTTGTATTCCCATACACTATCACAAATAGGATGAACTCTATCAGTTCTGGGGAGCTTACCCCCAACTCCCTGTGTGGAATTACTTTCCCTGTGTGAAACTCTAGTCTTATATTTTCCGAAAGTATGTGGTTTTGTTTTTTAAGAGTTTGAGAAATTGTGTCAGTGGCCACTGTGTCAATTTCCCTAACTAAAGATGGGAGGTGGGATACATGAACAACTTCCTGGGTTTTTAAAAGATACAGCTGTTTTAACTCTTTCTTGGTAAAAAAACAACAACAGCACCAGCCAGGTGTTTTACTTATGGGAAGGATGCCCTGTGTCCACTTATCTGCCACCAAAGGCTCAAAGTAATGAGGAGGCACTTCTGGAACAATTTTATATACAGTATACAATGAGGATTCCAGCTTAATAGTCACTATGGTATGGTACAACACTTCATTTTAGAAATGTTACTTATGTGGGGCACAATAATTTCAGGCAAAAATTCTTTACAGAGAACATTTAAGCCCCAGTTAGCACTCTTATTTAAAACTATTTTCGGGATAGATTATTTCCATCTAAAATGGACATTTGTTAATTCTAGCAAGAATCTCACAGCCCCTTCTAGGATTTTTTTCTCAGCCTCAGGGAAGCAAATTGGCTTGCCCTCTAAAACTAATCCCTAAATCCAATCAGAACAGGTCCTTCTCATCTGAAGTTCCTAAACAAGGGCTTATCCACACTTTTACTTCTTCCATAGTTAGAAACCAAGGATGTGAATAGGGTTGTTTTCTCCTTTCCCTACTCATTTCCTCGGGAAAACCCATTTTAGCTTTAAATAAAAAGAAATGTTATTCTACGGAAAAGCTTGTTATCAGATGAATGCTGTTGGAGAAGAGAAAGGGTTAGACCTGCACTAAATGATAAACAGTCCCTCTCTAAATGCATAATTAACAGGCTATGTGAACAGAGAAGCAACAATGTTAATGGTATATCTACGCTGGAGGTCCTTTTGACACCCAGCAGATTTTGAGTCTGCATATCAAAATGTATCTAGAAGCTGTAACTGGTCATGATATCTCCACAGTTCCTCATGCTTAGACCTACAGAAAGAAATGTAACCTTTTCAGGATAAGTCTGGAAAAGATATTAATAGAAGAGTGCTTCACACCCAAGAGCTTTGATACAGCATTTTTAATCTCCTTATTTCTCATGCTGTAAATTATTGGATTGAACATGGGTGGTACAATGGTATACATCACAGTTATTGCAAAGTCGCCATTAGATGGAATTTTTGAGGGAGGCCTAAGGTAAGCAAAACATCCTGTGAAACAAAATAAGGAGAAGACAGCCAGGTGTGGTATGCAAGTGGAGAAGGCTTTTTTCCTTCCCTGAATAGAAGGGAGTTTCACAACCACAGTAAAGATGTGTACATAAGTGACAACAATGAAGACAAAACATCCAAACACAAGTATTATACTCACCACTATAGCTCCAATTTCCAGTAGGTAGAAGTTTGAGCAGGCAAGTGTAAGTAACTGTGGGACCTCACAGAAGAACTGATTGACAATGTTGGAGCAGAAAGGGGTTGCAAAAGTTGCACTCGTGTGCATGACTGCATTAAGAATTCCAGCAACCCACACACCAGCAACCATTTGTTTGCAGACTGCCCTGTTCATCACCATTTCATATTGTAATGGATTGCAAATGGCAACATAGCGATCATATGCCATGAGTGTAAGAAGGGCAACATCAGATGATACAAAGAAAAAGAATAAAAGCACTTGAGAAATGCATCCAGCATAAGAAATGTGTCTCATATTCATGAGGGAATTGGCCATCGATTTAGGGATGGTGACAGAAACAGCCCCTAGGTCCTGGATGGCCAAGTTCATCAGAAAGAAGTACATGGGAGTGTGAAGGTGGTGGTCAAAAGCTATGGCAGAGATGATGAGAAGATTCCCAAATACAATTACCATGTACAATACCAGGAACAGAGAGAAGTGTAGAATCTGCAGTTCCCGTACAGCTGAAAACTCCAGGAGTAGAAATTCAGTGACAGAGGATTCATTGGCTATCTTTGCATTCATTACTAAAAAGACTGGTGCTTCTAGAAGAAAACAGGAAGATAAGTATAGGTTTAAGTCCTCTTCTGATAACTTATATTTAGTAACCAATACTGCTTTGGATGTGGTTTTTGTGGGAAATAGATTTAAAAGAAAGAAGTGAACAAAATAGTTTAATAATAAATCTTCATCTGAAGGAGAACTTAGCTGTCAACTCTATATTGATACTGCACCATCGTCCTAAGTACTGCTAAGTAGTGCTTTTTCTTCTGGGAATTATAGGGGCAGAACTACCCAAACAGTATAGAAATTTATTCATGTATGTGACTACAGCAGCAAGAAATTTGGCTTAGCTTGTCATGGAAACCAGGTCACTGGTTTTTCTATGTGCAGTCTATGTCAGGTTTCAGGAAAAACCTAAAACAAGCACTATTTCCCATTCTACACAATAGACTATAGTAGCATTGTCTGCATTTTGTTCTCCGAAACATATCCAGGTACAACTAATGTTATAAAAATATAAACATCTTACTATTTTTTTTATAAGAAATAGATTTCCAGATGCAATTTCTTCATCACTTTAAGATGTTCTGTATTCTTCTAGCCACTTGTGAATCTTTTTTTCTTTTTAAAAAATCTCTCCGTCTTTTTCTTCTGAGACAGTGAAAATGTTTGTATATACTTGCAGAACGATGATTTTACCATGGGGTGAAAAATTAGTACCATCGTTATATTTATGTTCTTGGGAGCTTGGTCTCAAGAGCCCCAAACAAATTAGCAATTGTTTTCCTGGATGCTTGGACTCAAGAGTCACACACGAAACAGCCATGGTGTTTTTTTAGACTTTGCCCCATGGGTCTAACACAAATACTGAAAATATGCAACTAAACCATCCTGTTTCAAAACAACTTACTATATAATATTTAAAATACCTGTGTGAGATATGACCAGCTCAGTATCCCCCCCACCACTGTGTTCTTTCTACTTCTGCTATTCTTTCCTCCCTTTTATGATATCTGAACTATATACTTTCTGTTGCATTTGAATATTTGACAATCCGAGGTCCTGTATTTGATATGATCTGGGAGTTACTTTCTGTTAAGAGTCCTACATGTCTATATGACACCATCATACCTTTTGACCGTCACCTTCTCGGCAGGAAGGCGAGATGTTTGGGCAATAGTGTCAAGCTCAATGCCCAAGTAAGTCATTGTAGTGATCGGACCCTCAGTCTTTTCATTCGCTAAAGGGACCCCCCAGCTCTTCCGCCATGGACATGAAGGCCTGTAGCAAGGCCGTACAGTCATTTGCATTACTTGCAACCAAAATAAAGTCATCCAAGTAATGCCCCACCCCTTCAAAACCAGATTTAAATTTCAGCGCCCATTCAAGCAAGGTGCTGAAGGTCTCAAAAGCAGCACAAGCTATTGAACACCCCATTGGCATTGCTTTATCAATGAAATACGCACCCTGGAATTTAAAACCTAACCAACGATAGTCTTCAGGAGGAGGCGAAATGCAGATTTGATGTCGCATTTAGCCAGGAAAGCACCCCTTCCGAAACCCCAAACCAGTTTTACAGCTTGATCAAAGGATGCATATTTCACCGTGCACAGCTCCTGGGGAATAGCATCATTAACTGAAGCCCCCTTTGGGTAAGAAAGCTTATGTATCATCCTGAATTCCCCAGGGGCCTTTTTTGGGACAATGCCAAGCGGCGAAATGTGCAGCTGATCAATGGGGGGTTCTGCGAATGGACCAGCAACCCTACCAGCCAAAATTTCCTTCTGAATCTTTTTCATTGCTATGTCTGGTCTCTCCAGAACTGACTTCTGATGGGGGGGCAACTGGAATTGGGGGTGAAAGCAACTGGAATTCTGAACCCTTGGGAAAACCCATCCCATAGGAGACGGGCAGCTTGTCTATTAGGATATAGGTTTAACAGCGTTCTTAGGGGTTGGAGCTTAATCGGGGAGTGAGCTGGGTCTAGAGACAAATTAGTAGCAATTTCCTGCTGCCCCGTGGACAGGTCCTGACGCACCTGAGGGGGCACCCCGGTTTCCCTGGTGGAGGTGACCCCTGCCCCCTGAAAGGGCTCCTGTTTGCTCTTGTAGCAGCCGGGTGGTTGCCCAAACACTTGTCACATTCATGTAAGTACTTACAAGAGGTGCGCTGGCAGGCCCCTTTATTGAAATCCCAGCAGTGCTTACGCCGTTTTGTGTCCACCTTACCAGCTTTTACTTGGTCGTGTGTTTTCTTTTCGATGTAAGGCCCCACGTGCTCCATCCAGTAGTTATTTTCCCTTTGATCTCAGTGCGTGGAGGATAACAGCGAGGCATTCCTACGAAAATCCTCGTCATACGAGATGGCAGCCTCATCTCCAACCAATTCTTGAGCCCTTCTCACGTGTGCCAGATAAGATGCAAGGTGCAACCCACGTTTTGGATAAGCCCCTAACACTATCCCCATGAATACCTGGTAGCCGTTGAGGGTTGAGCCAGTTCTCGAATGTACGCACCGCCCGAGGGGATCTATATCTTTTCCTCCCGTAATGCCACTTTTTCTCCCCTTTTCCCTTTACTTGTGCAGGCAGTAGCAACGTGAACATATCTATGAAATTCCCGTTCAATATCTTATCCCTTTTTCTCTTAGAAAGGTGGTTACCCAAGATAAAATCAGTAGACAAGTGCGTTGAAACTTTAACATCTTCCACTACTGCCCCATCTTTCCATTCAAGAGTACCGTTAAAGGTTTTTCAGTGAGAATTGGCCCTCCTCTCAAGGATCCACAAGGGAACACCAGTCTCTTCAACCTCCCCCCAGTATGTTTCCATGGGAGCATCGCTATCACCCTCAGAAGAAGAGGTACCTGTCTCATCCTCAGAATCGGAGTTGTCCCTCCTGCTCTTCTTCAACATGTGCTTCTTCTTAGCTTCCCGCTTCTCTCTGCGGGTGCTGCTGTCTTGCGGGGCTGGGTGATTGGGAGTTGACACCGCCTGCTGTGGGGGTAACTCTTCATCTGAAGATGACCCCTCCGCCGGGCTGTGGAGAGCTGGAGGATCCTGGAAAACACTAGGGACGCCAATTACCCCCTGGGTTGTATCTGATGGGGTGGCATTAGGTTGTTTAGACTTTCGTGAGCCAGCCTTGGATTTTTGTGCACTGGCCTTGGCCTTCTGTGTACTAGACTTGGCCTTCTGTGCCTGTGCAGTTTGCAAATGTGTTTGGGGGCGACTGGGAAGCCCCATGCCTTGATGTGACGTGCCAGCCACGGCTAAAGAGGGTCCAGCCTGGCCCTGCTGGCGGGGGTGTGTGTGTCGGGGATGCAACCTTGTGAAATCTCAACTATGGCAGGAGCCGGGGCCACAGGAGGCCCGCATTGCACGTAAAATGCTTGAATAGCCAAAAACAATTCAGCTAAGGTTTGCGGATTACCGTGTGTGACAGGTACTAGCACGCCACCCGTCTGGGATGCCTGGGGATTGCCGCTGTTTGCCATGGAGTCGGGCTTTTGAAACAGCCACTCACTTATGTATGTATGTATGTATGTATGTATGTATGTATAACTGCCTATTTAGTTATTATTAATAATACTATTTTAATTTTAATTTTAATTTTTTATTTTATTTTATTTTATTATTATTATATTATTATTATTTATATATCTATATTTCTATTATTATTATTATTATTATTATTATTATTATTATTATTATTATATCTATATTTCTTTTATTATTCTAATTATTACAATTTATTTATATATATTTTAAATTGTTTATTATTTATTCTTCTTATTATTTTATTTGTTATTTATTTATATATATATATATCTATAGTTACTTGACTATTTATTTTAAATTCACTTAAACGCTACTGCTGCAATTATTAGGCAGTTGAAAAAGTTGATATGTACCCAAACAAAAGGACTCAAAGAATAGTACTGCAGCTGAAGTGCAAGGGCTCACCAACCTGGTAATATTTTTTTTTTGTTTAAATGGAGCCAAGAGTTACCCAGTAAATATTTCAGTTGCTTGGCCAGAAAAATGAATTATTCGAACACAAAGGTAGCCACCACAAAATAATCAAATATAGTTATCTATATCTAGGTTGACCAGAGAATGCCATCAAATAAATCAACCAGAGAATGCAATCAAAGCAGTCACCTCTAAAGAACTACCAATTAATTATTCAAAGACTTTTAAACAAAACCAATGAGTTATAGAAAATGCAAAGACCGCCCTCCCTGCAGCAATCTAGGATGAATTATTAAAGCAGGCAGAGCAGTGAAGTATTAATGTATAAGGCAGCGCAAAGGAAGGCTTAAAAGAATCCCGGCAGCACCATGAAATAAAGATAAATGATACGGTTAGAGATGACAGACTCACTTGAAAGAATTAATCTCCGTTCCCC